>NW_027072033.1:11251616-11896489 GCF_038088225.1 Cyrtonyx montezumae | reverse complement strand
AATGCTCAAGTAAGGAATTTGCTAAGTGGCCTTCTCAGCCAACACAACTCCCATGCAACCATGGCTTCTTAATTCCCTGAGACTTTGGCAGTGACATTACTCATCTTTTCTTATCGCAAGGCGTCACGGGCAGCAAAGATCTCACACTTGTATTCAGTCACAAAAATGAGATGGCTTCTCACATGAAAATGCAGTTTCTCCTCAGCTGGATGTTTTAAGCATAAAAAAAGAAAAAAGAAATTTGTACAGGTCCAAACAATACGAGTTGTTCCAGGCTGCTATGGGATCTCTGTCACTGTCTGTGTATGGGACTGTGCCACTGTGACAGGATTCTACATGCATTAAGTGATCATTAGAGAGCAGCAAGTTTCTATCATCACTAAGGTCAGCATCATGCTGATATGGAATTCACTTATATTTATAGAAAATAAAACAATGGCATGACATTTTTTTCTCACACTGAAGCATCAGATGTGTTAAATCTACTATTGTCTAAGCCATATATTCTGTGCAAATGTGAGGTTCTACAGGGTCCCTACTGAAATCGACAGTGGAGCTCTCTAACAGAAGTAGAATCCAGTCCTTGCTGAAACAGTGATCTGTACAACTACATCAGAAACAAAATCTGCAGCCCTGGCCTCAAACTGAACCTCCATTGGTTGCAGTGGAAGTTTAGCCAGAGTAAAATGCAGTGTTTGTCCTGTAACATACACAGCTAACCTCAAGCTTTTCTTCTTCCCATCAACCAAAGCATCTCAGGATTACTCAAGACTGATATTGATGTATGAACATCTCAAAAGGACTGTACGTAGTTCCCAGGCTGAAGACTAAACATTGCTGTGTAAAACAGAATTTGGCAGTGATTCTATAGGATGAACCTAATCAGAGCAGACAGATTACAACACATGGTAAAGGCACAGAGTTGAAAAGTAAAAAGGACTTGCTCTGCAGCATTGCATAATATATTCTGGAGAAGCTAGAAAACCTTTCAGTGCAGCTGGGACAGAGGGAAATGAACCACTTGTTCCCTAGTGAAATAAACAAAAGAAGGAAATGCTCCAATCTGTTTCCAAACTAGGAAAGGAATGGTGTTGAGAGAAGTTACCAAAGACTGAATTAAAAGAAGAGGGAGCTTTTCACGTTTTCCAGTTCATAACAGTAGCTGTATTTTAAGTGCAAGGAAGAATGCTGCGCAGGAACGTATTCATCTCATCCTATAGTCAGTCCTGCGCAGCTGCAGACGTCTGCAAGGGAATTCAGTCTCTGGCAGACATCACTGGATGCCTGAAGTAGAGCAGTAGAGAATACAGCTGCTCTATTTTTGAGTCCTGGTATGCTTCCTGATAAAGGGGAAATCAAAGCAACTGAATATTGCTCCAGATCATTTGCACTGTATGGTATACGGACAAGAAAGATTCTCCTTCCAGGCACTTGTGATGAGTTTCCCATTTCATTTTCAGTAAGGAAATTCATACTACCAGATTCAAACAAAGAATGGAAAGATCTCAGATTCAGGAAGACTCTGTATGGTGTTCACTGCAAAATACTCAATAGACAATTGTCTTTTTTTTTTCTTTTTCTTTCTTTCTTTCTTTCTTTCTTTCTTTCTTTCTTTTTTTTTTTTTTTTTTTTGGTCATTAAACTTCACTTGTTGAATTTTGTTTTTAGATGACATCCAATCCAATCAAGAAAGAACACACAGAACTTACTCCTGCTTTCTACTTTGTGAGGGTGTGAGTTCTCCACATCACCATTCTCCTTTTAAGGCTTCAAGTTAGGAACCACTCTGATGTTTTGATTCCTGCAGGACAACTGTTAACTTGAGTTTGAGATTACGAAGTGAAGCCAAACAACAAGACTTGTTGTCTTTACACCAGACCTCTCAAGATTTCCCATTCAAAGTCAAGACAGAAATGCCAGTGCTCCTTCCCCTTCCAAGCAGAATCCAAACAAGGTCCTTGTTTAAGTAACATGACCATGACTCAGTCTGCAACTTTGATCACACTGCCTTTCTTTGAAACCCTGAATAAATACTTAGGAGATTAACTGCTCGATGTTTTAAACAGCCATATGTATCACATTCACAGCTAGTGAATCAACACAGACAGACAACGTCCAGAAGTCACCCATGCATTCTGATTCACATTGCTTGAATCCACTTCTCAGACCAGACAAAAACCTTGATTCTCAAGATGAGCAGCTAAGCCAGTCAGATCCCCAAAGGAACATTCTTGGAGCCCTTGTGAGTGATGATATGATGCGATCATATAATGTAATACTTCTAGCAAACAGACAGAACTCTGAGCTTTTCCCTGCACACTTCTCCCTCCTGGGAGGCTGCTTCAGAAGCACCTCCTTCTAACGGTTAAGAAACTTCACCTAATTTCCTGTAAGAAAAAGGTCTCTACAAAGAGCTTGTAATTAATTCTTCCCATCACAGGTTCTGTTCTTCACTAAAAATGTTCTTCCTCGACCCACCCTAGTATATATATAACCCTTACATTTATAACAAGTTCCCTCTTGTTTACCAGTCTACCAAGCTGAGCAGATCTAGCCTCTAAAGTTTCTGTTCTTCAAACAAACTGTATCTCCAGAGCTGTACACAGATGTATATGGACATAGTCTCCCCACTACCTGGCCTTATAACACTGAACTGATTAAATATGCCTTCTTATGAGCTCTAAAGCACACCAGCTGACACTCTTTAATCCTTGGTTTTGCTGTAGCAGTTTACTGAATTGGAGGTTGCGTTTTACAGGTTCCCGAGCCAAAACCAAGGGAGAAGGTAAATACATTTTAATGTCTGGGAAAATCAGACCCGTCTTGACCTTTCTTCTTCAAGCTGAGTGTAAGGGCTGTTCTGCCTGCATAAACTCCCATATTTTCCCTCCCTTCACAAGGAAATAGTTGAGTTCAGGCAGTTGAGAGAGGCATTTGAAGGAGGAACAATCAGAAGGTTTCAGGTTGCAGCAGCTTCCTGAGTGAGAGTAGACATACATGGGAAATAACAACTCTGTTCCTAGGGTGGAGGAGATTCCTATTTCCAATTTAAATGTAATTTTAAAAGCAAGAGTTTGCTGCAAGAACCTGGAAGCTTAGTACACAAACCATGCAGAAGGGCTCCTATCAGTTTCAGGGTGGTGCGCCTTGTAAGCGTGTGCCCCTATGCTGCAGCTGGGAATGAGAAAGCACTTTAGGAATGATTGTGCTCTACAATATTTATAGGTTCTTTCTTCCTGAGACATTCCATTCCTTCACTTGGCTGTTTGGGCATTTCCAAGAAACTTTCATCTGCAGTTTCCAATGTTTGATTTCCTTCCAGGAGAGCAACAGAGAAACAGGCAAGCAGATCTTGGAAATAAGGGAGAGAAACCTGTGTTGGTGGTTTAACAGTCTTAGGTTGCTTCACAATAAAGTATATTGCTGAGTTCTAAAATAACACACTATCTACATATGCAGCACACTACAACTTGACACATCATAATTCCTATATCCCTCTGAAGGTAAATGTATGCTCACCATATTTCTCCAATGTTTACAAATCCTCAGTTGTGTTTTTCATAGTGATTAATTAGGTTAAATAATCAGATGAACTAAAAAGGAGAGGGTTTTTATTCTGGAAGAACAAATCATTGGCAAAAAAGGAGAATAAACATTGTGCAGGCTTTTCAAATAGCACTATCAACAAAATTCTTCTAAATAAATTCAACAGGAGAAAAGAAAGACAGGCAGTTCTTGAAAGGAATCCAGTCAAAAGAGTGAAGAACTCTCAAAACCTGGAGATGGTAAAAATTGTGAGTCAAGCTATGTCCCAGTTTTACCCATACACAGTAGTATTTGCTCAATTTCCATAAAGTATCAAGTAACTGAAGCAACTTTCACGGCACATACATCCAAACTCCATAAAGCACAGCAGGATTTCTGCACTCTAAATCTAGTAGATACAAACTCTAAAAGTAGATGTGGCATTCCTTCACTGCATCAATGCTCTGCGTAGTGTAGGGCTGCTACCAGAAAATGTTCAGAAAATTTGTACAAATAGGAAATGACATCTCTGTTTTGGCATTAGAGCTGCAAAATCCAGATATGTGGAAGCAGGGCATGAGGTTGTGTTAGTGTCCTTGCAGCTGTACAAAAGCTCTGGTTTTCTCTAAAGAATCACTTTACTTTTTTGTCAAACATTTCTCTGTGCTTTTATTACTAAGCGGAAGTGCTGCAGGACTTATTTAGGAAGTGATAGTAGTTGACAGATTAAATATGAGCTCACAGTGAGAAACTGTAGCACAAAGAGGCAAATACCATACTGGGATGTGGAGCAGAATAACTTGCAGGACTATAGAGGTAATAATTCCTCTGCACAGAGCCCTGGTGAGGCCCCTCTTGAAAAACTGCAATCAGTTTTGGACAACTCAATGTAAAGAGGATGGTAGTAAAACAGGGTGCATTACAAACAACAGCAATAAACATAAGCATGTTGGAAGGTATGATGTATGAGTAAAGGTAAGAGAACCTAACTTACTATACGTAGCTGAAAGACTGAAAAATAAAGGATAAGCAGAGGAAGGACATGTCAATGCCTTCCAAGGTGGGTGGGAAACTTGACTGTCTGTGTTGAAGCATTTCAAGCATAGTGAACAAAAAATCGTGGTGTTCATGGAAAAGTTCAAAATAGGTTCTAAGAATTCCCCTGTCCCTCCCATTTCAAATAGCTGGAAAGGAGGAAGGTAATTCATTTGGTGGAAAAAAAGAAACATTTTGGAAAGGGAAGTGAAATTTCTATCAGAGAAAAAAACAAAACAAAACAAAAAAAACAAAAACAACAACCAAAGAAACAATACACACAAAGCAACACACACATATGCACACATATTCTCACACATATGTGCATGTTGTCCCTCAAAAAATTATTTGTAGATCATTACTAGCCATCTTTAATCAAAGGTCGGTTCATGCTCAAACTTCCATCTATTCTTAAGAAATTATTTTTTCCGGGGTCACTTTATCACACTCTGTCCCACTCTACTTCCCACCCTATCCATCCTTGATGATGGACAACACTCTCCCCAGTAGAATGTTGTCCATCATCATAAAGTGGCAGCACTATGGTTGCAAAAACTCTCTGGATGAGATGGATGATTTCCATATGGATTAGTGCTCAGGGAAGAGCAGCTGCCATCGATTCAATAAGAAGAGCTTTCAGATTTAAGATTGCTTAAGACTGAGCTTGTTCAGGTATCTTCAGGCACTCAGACAAATGTGATTACTAACAAGGTGGCTGAGCCAGGCTAGAGGTGGAGGTAGCAACTGGAGCCAAAGTAGAGGAGAACCGACAAGATCACTGTATAGTTCAGACAAAGCTAGTCTGAAACTGGGGAAAGGGGGGAGAGGGGAAGGGGGAGGGTAAAGGGGGCAGGAAAAATATTCCTTTATGTTGTTGATTCCTCACAGTTTAGCATTAGCTCAGCAGTACACCTGTAATTAAAACATGAAACTGTCTCATGCAGATAGTTCTATGATGTGGTTTGCACTATCCATCCAGCAGCCTGTTTCCTAAAAATTTGTGACCTTCCTTCAACTTTCTAATATTTTTCCTGGAAATAATAATAATAATAATAATAACAATAATAACAATAATAATAATAATAATAAGCCACCAAAACCCATGGAGCTGTTTAACCAGTTTCTTCCTTTCTCTCTCTCTTCTTAACTTTTTTCCAGGACAACTAGTAGAGCTTAAGCCTCTCAGTTTGTCTCAAAAATATCATTCTCATTCCAACTATCCTTCTTTTGACTGGCAGCATGTCCTGCCTATAAATCTTCCACAGAAGCCGATATTTGCTTTTCAAACCTTCAACTCCAAAAAAACTGCCCACTTCTGAATTTATTAGACTTCATTTATTTTCACTATTCTTTTAAGTTATCCTGGCCATCTTTCCAGGTCTTATTATTTCTGTTTTAGCTCATGAAAATGTTTTTCTTTGTTTTTGTTTTTAAGCATATATTCATCTTTAAAACAGTCTTCTCTTTTTTTTTTTTTTTCTCTGCCTTCTTGCTTAACACTTACAGTAGAAGCTAGGTCCAAACCACGGGCATTTAGTTTATTATTTTAGAGTGTGGAAAATAGCAAAAGACAGACACTGTCATCTCTTTCAAATTAATTGCTTAAAAGCGGTGGAGTCAGTAGGATGCATTCACCATACGGTGAGCTATGATTAACCAGGAGCCTGACATATACGAACTACGCAAACACTGGGAACCCTGAAGCAAAATCTCAAGCTGTTACAGCACTATGAGCTGTGTGCCAATAACAGCATCAGCTGTCATCCACAATACCAGTGTCTTGACTTTCACAGAGGCTATTCAGCAGTTTAAGAATTGTGGGCACCTTACCGCTGCTGAGAGAAATAGAGCAACGGCTTCACAGCAGGATAAGTCTCAAAGTGTTCCTCATGAAATTACATACTTTTAACCTGGAAAAAAATAAAGATATAATTTAGAGGAGAATGTGTTTTTCTGCAACAGTTAGTGCTGCTTTTATTTACCCTTAAGGACTGAGGCTTAAAGAAAATGTTGCCACCTATAAATACTGTGGAAGGGATCTACAGCAGGATGGAAGCTCTGCGTAGGGTTCCTGTCATTTCCTCAGGAACTGTCACATCTTTACAGCATCATCTAACAAAAAAGAGAGCTGCCAATGCTGAGTCAAAAACAAAGAACCATAAGAGGTTTTGTCTGAATCTGCAGAAACTAAAGACAAGAAAGACTAAAACACTTCCTGTTGGATGTAAACAGAAAATGCATATCAGCAGTATTAACAGTGTTGAGATGTTCTATGCCTGTAAATAGCTTTATCCTAGAGAATTCTGAGACTCCACCTGTATTTGGAACCCAATTATCACTTCTTCTGCATACATAAATAGTTCACCTGCAGACATAGTGATAGATAAAAACCAAAACTTTTCTCACTCATATGTCTATTTCTGATGTATACATACACCTCAAACTGCACCTGGTTTGAGTTCACCATTGCTTGCATTTGCTGCTAAACAACAGCTTATGATTAAGATTCATTCACTCAGACACTGCAGTTCCACTTACACTTAATTTGGTGGAAGGAAAGAGATAAAGTTGCTAGTCTGATCTGAATTCAACTGAGAATCTCCATCGCTGCTTAGGTTGGGTGTGACCCTTATCAAAAGCCACAGAAGTTATTTAGACATTGCAGGGCAACGTATGAGCTGTCTGATCAAGGAACACCTCTTTTAAACCCATTTTGTAACTAGCTAGATACATTACTTAGAGAGCTTCTCAACTGTAAACTTCTGTATCTCTTGGCTTTAAGTAGGACACTTGAATAATTAAAGCTTGTCATATTGTCAACGTTGAGTGAGACAATCTCTCCAACAGGCAGAATGGCCTTGAAGAAAATAGTCCACATTCGTCAGTTACTGTGGATGCAGAATTTAAGCTCCTGATCCTTTACTAGATCTTTTCATTTCAACTTGCATTCTCAGTTTAGGAATGCACTAAATGTGGAGACTCAGAATTGCCACATGCTTCCCTAGAAGTCCAGAACCAATGCTGAGATTATGTGCAGAAACCTGTCATACCACATCTTTCCAATATCCTTTCCAGTATTATATACTATTTTGTGATCCATAACTATGACTTAGTTGAAAAGACCCAATCCAGATGTTCTGAGAATCCCACTTATAACAAAATGTATTCTCACGACTCCTTCCAGCCACTGGGAGAAAAAACCTTTCTTTGATAACCTCAAAAGAACCATACAAAGTAGGCACAGAACATTCTGAAGCCACAGGTCCATTAGCATTCAGGTCAGGATCATAGTTATTAGACAGCGCTCCTGCATAGATGGAATGATGGAGGCTGCCTGCCTCAGGGGATGACTGCATAATGAGCTGTCCTGGCAGTGAAGGGGGTGTGCACCTGCTACTTCTGGCTATGTAATGGGCATGTGTGGAAGCAGCAGTATCACACCACATATCCCCCATTCTCCTCCAGAGCTGCTGGCAATACCCAAAACATGGGCAAGGGTTGGACATTCTTTAAACCTAGATATTAGAATGCAGGGTTAGTAGAAGACAGATCTTTATCGCATCTCCCTTTGTATCCAGCTACAAGGAAACAGCTAGGCACAACTCAGACATATGGTCTGAGTTTTTGGTGATCTCATGTGGAACAAGGAGTTGGACTGAATGATTTTCATGGGTCCTTTCCAATTCATCATATTCTATGATTCTGGGTCTTCTGGATTTAGAGATATATGGGAGGAGGAACAAGAATGTGAGAAAAGGCTCACCTGTTCCCCAAAAGGCTCCACAAGAGGAATAACCATGCCTGCACAGAGATGGCAACCATTGGCAAGGTGAAGCTTGACATCACTTCTGATTTCATCTTCAGAAGATCGCAATGGATCAGCTGAGGGCAGCTAAGGAAGTTAAAGAATTTTCAGCTGTGTGATGGAACAAATAACGTTCCTGGGAAAAAACCACTCACAGCGTCCTGGAACTATTTATACCCTTTGAGACAGAACAAGATCAGGTCAGATCTGTCTACTAACGTATCTTTTATAAGCAGACAGCAAACAGATGTGGATTTCCTTCTTCTCTGCCACACAGTCCCCAGATAAGATACAGAAATTCATCCAAAGAAACAGCAGCAAACAGGGGGCTCAGCAAGAGTCATGGGCTGCACTGTTCAAGTAGCTGCACTGTGGGGAAGCATAATATAAGTGCTGCTCCCCTTTCACCTTCAAATTGTATGTTGGCAGTGCTGTTCAACAACAATATAATGTTAGCAAATATTTCATTTCACACTAGCTTTAGTAAAAGTCTTTTCCTGTTTACATGCAGCCAAAACTCACTTCTCTCATATAGACAGTTTGAGAGGGAGTTAGTTATGCACAATTCAACCAAATGCAATGTCTTCTTTCCTTATGCTTACAAGGGCTGGGACTTTTCAATTCCCCCGAAATTCACCAGTTAACAGACTGTAAATCTAGCTCACACTAAATGAAAACAGATCACATCAATTCAATTCCAGATTGGTAAGATGGAAAATACTTCAGATTCCTAATGGTAGTCAAAACAGCAACTTCTTGCCTGCCGATAAGAAAACAAGACATCACTCAGAAACTAGCCATGACACTTAACTTGCACCTCTGTTGGAGTGTACTTTTTTATACAAAAGCAGTAAAGCAAATCTGTGCATCAAGAAAGGAGACATCAAACAGCAACTCTGCAGAGGAGCAATATTAATTGACCATTGGGTCAATAAGGTTTCCTACAGAGCTAGACTTCTTCCAAAATCATAAAGTGAATTTCTTCATCAGTGACATTCCAATTCCTTCATGAGAGAAGTCTCATTACTCCTTTTGCTTATGTCACCAGCCACTGTCTTTGATTTTGATGGGAAGGAAGTATCACAGTAAGTTAGACATCCTATGAAATTCAAAATCACCTCTCCCTCCTTCTGAAAACCATATATGAAAACTAGTCTGAAGATGCAAAAAGAAAACCAAAATTACATCACACTCCCTCAGAAAGAAGCTAGCCCTTATCCACCTACTTTAGAACTTACAGGAGCACAAGTAGTACCATAATGTAGACTAGAAAGACCAGCCCACTGTGTCTCATCTCAAGTGATTTTCTCAAACCACAGTTGCTGTTCAACCCTGGGCTGTGTCTAAACACTATCTACAAAGTTCAATTTGTTTAGAATTTTGTGATTTTCTTATCATTTTCTGTTTTAAATAGGCAGTGGAGAGGTGGAGGTGGAGAGAGAATCTGGATTCCTTAATACTATGTCTTTATACATAAGGTATTTAATCACAGGCATATTTTAGTGGTCCAAAGTCAATCAGAAACTCCATGAGAAAGCAGAGAAAACAATTTAAATACTTTCAGCTCTAATACAGTGACCTAAACCCAAAGTCATTCATCTTCCTTCTATAAATTCTGATAAAACACTGTGTTTTTCCTAGTGCATATAAGTACATTATTTTATTTGGGGAGCCCTTTGTTGCCCATAGTTTTCCTTATTGTTATTAGTCAAGTTCCAGGTACATTATTTATTTACTTTTGGGTACACTGCCACTGATTTGAAGGAATATGTAGATAGAAAAACACAGTGCTTTCAAGTGAACCACACTAGCAAGCATACACTATAGTAGTTTAGAGATTAAAAATAGGTTCATTTGGATGCGTGGATTTGAATATGATTTATAGATCACTTCCAAAGACATTACTGTTGCTTATCATTCAGATGACTGTGAAAGTGAAGACTATGTGGGAAATCATGCAAGAGATACATTGCCTACAGAACAGACAAAAACATTAAATCTTAAAGTGGCTGATGCAGCAATTAATATTGCAACCTTCACTGCCTTCAGTGCTCAGAAGAAAAGGGTAAGATTGCCAAGATGTCTGCTTCCTATAAATAACTGATTTCCAGACTTAAAGGGAGAGACAGGCTTAAACACACACTACATACTAAAAGCCCTTTTTCTATTTGCCTTGGAGGAAATGCTTAAAATAATAGTCACCAGCAAATCAAGAATTTCTACACAGTTCTGTGACAGCACACTTGGGCTGTGTCAGCTACACCTACAAGACTAACAGCCTGCAAACCAGAGCAGCAACATCTTCAGCTGGGATGGATGAGAGGCAAGGAGGAATGTTTTGTGTTCTCCTGCTGCTGTGTAAGTAAGGACACTTGGTGTTTAATGATCTTGACTAGAACAGTAACTGCACAGGATCACAACATTCTGCAGCTGAAATTTAGAGGTGACTCTTTAAATTCTTCCAAGACATTTTTTAAAATGGATTTTTAGTTGTTGTTGTCCCCGTTCAAAGGAGAATCTAAGTGCCGGAAGAAAAGACTGACACAGCACTCAAATAACTGATTTTCCTAAGTCTGTTTTAAACAGTAGGCTATACCCATTGATTTCAGCAAAGCTCATCCAGATTTACAATAGAATAAGTGAGCCAAGGATCATGTTGTCCATGTTTTATGTCCGTCATTTTGAGGACAAACAAAAATATATATCTGACTAAGCTGCCTGAATTGAGACCTTTGCTTTGGAATACTCATTCTGACAGAAAGTAATGAAAGATGCAGTAAAGCACCCATATTCCTCATAGCAACTGATGTGTGGACAAATTCAGCTGTCTTTGTGGAGTCAAAGACATGCAAAGAAATAAAATATACATGCAAATAATTGTCTGAACAAAATATCTGAAGAATTCAGCCAGCTCCATCCTTCATCTGTTCCACAGATACTACTTCACAGGAAAGATTATGTTCAACATTTATCCCACACTTAAAAAAGCAGTGCTTTTCACTCATGAATTCATAATGTTAAAATGAAGGGTTTTTTGTTACTTCACACATTTGTTATTTGAGAGATGTTAACAAAAGTAATTATCAATATTCTTTGATGGGTAATTTATACTCTTTGATGAAAAAGAAGAAGTTTACATATTCATTGAGAAACTGTTTCTATATACTTGGAGAACTATCTCAGTGATTGCAAAATGAATGTCATGATTCTGTTTTCGAATAGAAAAAAATGAAGATCACTGAAAGAGGGAGAAGACTTTTCTCAGAAACCTCATCTCTACTACAGCTGTCTCAAAATCAGCTGTGAAGGTGAAGAAAATATTTATGGGATGCACATTTGCAAGCTTTATTTAAAACAGCTGGAGACCCATGTGCTAAGAGCATAATCAAGGAGTGAAAAATAGTAATAAGTCTAATTCAACCTCACTGTAGTTTTCCATTGGTGTGACTTATTTAGGAAACTACAGTATGCACAATAGGAGTACTAAGGAGAACTCTGCTATAAACAGAATTACAGTCATATTATCAATAATTTGTATATCAGTATTTGGTACAGTACAGTAAATACCAGGGAACAAATATGTCATGGCTTCATCAAGGGTAAATCCTGCTCGACCAACTTAATGGCCTTCTATTAATGCAGGTGCAATTGCATTAATGGACAAGTTAAGAGCTACTGATGTCATTCATCTATTTGGGTTTCAGTAAGGCCTTCAACATGGTACTCTACAAGATCCTTCTCTTCAAATTGGAAAGTTATGGATTTAATGAGTGGACTGTTAAACAGAAGAAGAACTTGCTGCAGGAGTAAGTCCAGAAAGCACTGGTAAATGGCTCAATCTGGATGGAGATCAGTGACAAGTGGTGTCCCCAGGGGTCAGTGCTGGAAACAATGCTCTTGAATATTTTCATCAGTAACATTGGCAGTGGGATTGAGTGCACTCTCAGCAAGTTTGCTGATGACACAAAGCAGTGGGGTGCAGTAGACACACCAGAGTGGTGGGATGCCATCCAGAGGGACCTAGACAGGCTTGAGCAGAGGGTCCACGTGAACTACATGCAGTTCAACAAACTCAAGTGCTAAGTCTTGCACCTTGGTAGTGGCAACGCCTGTTATCAGTAAAAGAAGGGGATGAAAGTATGGAGAATAGTCCTGCCAAAAAGAGTTTGGGGGTATTGGTGAATGGCAAGCTGGACATAAGCCAGCAATGTGCCCCTGCAGCCCAGAAAGCCAACCATATCCTGAGCTGCCTCAAAAGCAGCATGGACAGCAGGGCAAGGGAGGTGATCCTGCCCCTATGCTCTGCACTGGTGAGACCTCATCTGGAGTACTGTGTCCAGATGTGGAGTCTTCACAACAGGAGAGACATGCAGCTGTAGAATTACATCCAGAGGAGAACTACAAAAATAGCCAAAAGGATGGAACACCTCTTCTATGATGACAGTCTGAGAGAGCTGAAGCTGTTCAGCCTGGAGAAGAGAAGGCTGCGAGGTGACCTGACAGCAGCCCTTCAGTATCCAAAGGGGAGCTACAAGAAAGAAGGGGACAAGACTTTTTTAGCAGGGTCTGTGAATATGGGATAAGAGGAAATGATTTCAAACTTAACTAGTGGAGGTTTAGGTTAGATATAGGGAAGAAGTCTTTTACAGTGTGGGTTGTGAGGCACTGGTACAGGTTGCCCAGATATGTGATGGATGTCCCATCACTGGTCAGTCAGGATGGGAACTCTGAGCAAACTGATCAAACTGTACAAGTCCCTGCTCACTGCAGGAAGTTGGACTAGACGATCTTTGAAGGTCTTTTCCAACTCTGAGGATCCTATGATTCTAAATAAACAGATTTTTTTCTCTACCTTATTCACTGTCAAGACTGCAATCTTGATGTGGCCCAAATATTATCTTCTGAGCTGCTCCTTCTAGCAAGATTGGTGTCACCAGTGCATTAGTAATGTGGTGAACATGGTATTTGACAGATTAAGCAGCTTCATATAGAAGAGGACATCATATCTTCCTGAGCTGTGTGAAAAAAATCTCAGGGTACCTGAGGGAGTAATGAAGACCTAGTGGCAAGGTCAGTAGGAGAGTAAAAAGCAAATGGCATCCTTCAAGCCTCTAGTTTTTGTTAGCTGTAACGAAGGCACATCAGTTCTACTCACCACAGTTATAGAGGTTGGCTGGTCCCTGATCTTCTGGGAGAATTTTCTTCAGTTCTGTTCTGTTCTCTTGTTCTTCAAACAAAAAAAAATTACCAGTTTCAAGAGTGTCTTATTGGAACAAGCACTGAAAGGCTCAGCCAGAAGAAGGCAAGTGTATAGGTGGAAAACAGCTGCACATCCAGCACAGAGGACACAAGACTATCAGGAAGATTTTTTTTTTCCTTAAAAAAATAAATAAAAATAAAGGAAATACAGTACAGAAAGTCCTAGTTAGTTCAATTAATTATCCACTGACCATTTACTTAAGGGACCTAGTTACAAGTATATCCTCATCACAATGACAGGAAATATATCTGAAAAGTCTGCAAAAGGGCGATTAATGAAGAGAGTTTCTAATGCCTGTAAGCTGAAATACCTTTTTGCTTCTTTTGCCAGTAGTTTCTGTGGGTCATTTCTGGGGTCAGCAGTGGTGAGCAGTGTAAAGACTCTGCCAGTGCTGGAGAAGGTTAAAAAAAAAAGAAGAAAAAGTGTACTCCAGTATTGTCAATCTTTTATCCTTGAACAGTACACTAGAGGCTGACATTTAATACCTTAAGGATATAGATGTTTGAAAGCTGGTTATTGTAACAAAGGAAACCATCCAAACTCTGCAAGACTGAATGGATCAGATAAAGCTGACACTGAGATAAATCTGTTTTACATCCATTCTTGCAAAAGTTTTGCTAATCTATGTAGTTATAGCTTTCTAGGTGCAAAAGGAGAGTGAGAGAAAAAAGAACCCTACATTACAGGAAGTCAACATATTGCCCCTGTTTGTAATCTCCAAAGTGAAACAGGATGGTCAGAGAATATTTCTCTCCTGAATCTTGGGTGACCTCTCCTACACAGAGAAGCTGAAGAAAAGAATTTAGAAATAGGCATGGATTGTCAGAGAAGGCCTGAGGATGAACATGCATGTTATTTCTGGTTGAACTTCTTTGTGTTAACGTAGACTCCATTTGTTTAACACACAAGTTCAGATCCTTCCTAGACACAAACTCTTTTTCCATTCAGAAACTTTAACACCTACTCTTCATTATCCAGTATTTATACCGCCAGATTGGACTTTCATATGGAAGCCTGGAGCAATGCTGGTACAGATGGCAAGATGACTCTCATGAGATTGATGACTCTAAAGAAATATACAGTATTAAGTCAGAAGGTGCAAATGTTAACATTCCAGTGTAGAAAAGAAATATTCCTTGCATACACTTCCCAGGTTTGTTTTCTCATGCATTACAAAGGGAAAGAAAAAGCCCTCGACACACCTCGTACCTGGCAAACGAATGATAAATTTACTTTAGTTTCTTTTGTATGTCAACTGTTCATGCCTCAGGTACTTAACCTTTACTTTAAAAACATGGTTCAGATCCTAGCCTTGAAGGTGGGTGGGAAGGGGGGGATGGTATTCCTGTAAATGTTTCTTTTAACAAAGGCAGTACTATAAGAAGGTTTAGTGGTGAGACTCTGAATGGTATTTATTGTTTCAAATTTCAGGGCTTCCATACATCTGCTGCCTGTCAAAAGCAGATACCACATTCATAAAACAAGTGCCCTGTCTGAAAAATAAATAAATAAATAAATAAAGAGGAAAGAAAAAAAAAAGGACTTGCTTCTCTGCAGCTCAGCCTTCAGGATTATGTGAGACAGAAAGCAGCAGGAAGTGGAAGTTCTTATTTGCTCTAAAGTTGATCAACAAATAAAAAATCTTTTCTTATGAGAGGGAACGGAAATCTAACTTTCCTTTTTCACATTTTGAGACCCTGATTCAGCAAACCACTTTAAAAAACAGCCCTATTCATAAAAAGCTCTTAAACATGTTATTATAGCTCTCTGTACTCAACAAAGTGCTTAAGAACTTGCTTAGCTGAAGTAGAGCCTTAAAGAACCATTCATATTTACACAAACTAAGCAGCTCATTTTACCAGGCCCATTACATGATTTCTGACTTTATTAGGTCTGGAATGTATATTTCACCCATGGTGAGAAACATGCTCATTCATTTCTTATGATATCATAGTCTTCTCCATGGTAATCTGGTGCTATGTGAAGAAAAACAATAGAAGAGAAAACTTTTCATGCTGAGATGAAGACGGATAAGGAATTACATTCAGCCGGGTGGGAGAATATATAAGAAGAACAAAAACACAGAGCCCCCAGTTCTGAGGATCTGATTTATTTTGTAGCTGGCATTGGCCATAAAGTGTGGGCAATGAAAAGAGGAGTTGACCTCAGTGCCTCTTGAGCAGCAATCAGAAATTCATTTCAGTGTGCAAGCATTTAATTAGCTTCACTGAGTTTACAAGACCTTCAGTCATTTTAAGATACTCCAGGCAACTACCCTTCACATAACATTACTCTGAATCTGGAATGCCAGCCACTTAGGAAGAATGTCTGGAGAGCTTTAATTGAAGGGGATTCCTTTGTTTTTATATGCATTTGATGTGCCATTACCATTTCCTTCACCACAGATTTAGACCAAGGGACGCAACTAGACCAAACAATTTGTTTAATCAGTAAATTACAGCAAACCTTGAAGAAAGTTTAAGGTTGTTCTGTATGTAGGAAAAGTCAAATAGCACCATGACATTTTTAGAGCTAAACTAATCATTATATGGTGTACCATGTTAGGTATCTGGGGAGAGGACCTGAAACTCATTTGCTGCATGCATTTATTGCATGTATGCACTATATATAGAGGGAGAGTGGGATTAAATAACAGGAGGCAATTATTAATTTTATCATTGCTTCATGGGGTCTGTATATCAAGCTCCTCACCGTGGCAGGGATGAGGAATTGCTAAATACAGTTAATTTCTGGGTTGATCTTATTTATATACTGGACACTAATCCCCTTCATATATTCTCATGCTCTTCCTTCTTCTCAGAGATACTATCCCTGAGTGACCTCCTCTTAGCATTTCATTAAATGCCTTCAGCCTCAGTAAATTACAACACTTTAAAAACATTGAGTTTAGCACATAAAAAGAGTTTCTGTACACTACCATGGGATAAGGTGCAGCAAAAATCCCATAGAAGCTGAACTGTACTTCCTAATCAAATGGGTGTAACAGATGGCTGCTAGAGCAAGCCATCACAATGGAAATATCTGCAGTTCTCATGGTAACGGAATCTGCCAGGTCTGAGGGATTTGCTGTTTTCCAGGACATCTGAGCTGCAATCTCTTTCGAGCTGTCTAGCAGTCTCAGACTCTCTCATTCTCTCAGCATGATGGAGATAGAGTTGAAAGGTGGAGCCTGATTTTGCATTCCAGCTGTGATTAAAGACATGCACACACAAATGCACGCATGCACATACACATACACGGGATCAGTAGCACTGCATATTCATTATGCTATCTAGAACCTCATTAACTGCTCAGGCGGAACAAGAAGGGAATTTTAATATGCCTTCTTCATTAAAAAGAAAAAGAAAGAAGTATAATGGGGGAGAGGAGGGAGAGAAGAAGGTAGCATATAGATGGGGAATTAAGATGCATGAGACATTCGTTCTAATAAAGATACGGAGCAAAGTTAAAACTAGCAGTTATTTCCATTTCATGGCAGTATGTCAAGA
The DNA here is from genome assembly GCF_038088225.1 of Cyrtonyx montezumae. Classification (NCBI taxonomy): domain Eukaryota; kingdom Metazoa; phylum Chordata; class Aves; order Galliformes; family Odontophoridae; genus Cyrtonyx; species Cyrtonyx montezumae. The sequence goes on along the minus strand of NW_027072033.1, from coordinate 11,879,355 downwards.
TGGCTTAACATTACAGGACAAAACATCTGGCCTGAAAAAAATATATAAAAATTAAAAAAAAACAACAACACAATTATGTCAGATTTCCAAAACATAATATAGAATCTATGGAAGAAGGAAAAGAAGAAGAAAAACTAGCACAACTGTGTACTTTAATACTAAGTGAAAGCATATGACAGACCTCCTTGTACCATGTAATTAGAAAGGTGATCCTTCTCATAAGGTGTAGGATGGCATAAAGACAACGAGCTTTAATTATAAATCTAAAGGTCTGGGTTTAAACCCATAGGGCTCCGTTAAAAGGTTCTTACATTTCTGCATGCATTTCAGAATTATCAGCAGGAAGAAAATAATCATTCATGAGAGTGTTTTATTAAAGTCTTTTCCATCAAATCCCTATCAATTTAAAGAAATAAGTATACTGCCTTCTGTGCTATACTACCTGCTAGAAAGCACACAGAGGGCTGATTCACAGCTGCCTATTCTCTTGGGTATTTCAGCCTGAAGATCAGACAACATGTAAGAATTCAGCCGTGGCTCAAAATGGAAACAAAGAGGACCATTCTTAAGCAATATGAAATGAAAAACTACAGGCTGTAGACCGTAGCCCTTAGCATGCTGATCCAACACATTGTCCTTGAGGGCTCTATAGTTAAATACAAATGACAGCCAAAGAGATGGGAAGAATACTTTCCAGAATAAAATGACTGGACCACCTTTTTTTCATGATGCAGAAGAAACTAGGCAACGTAAGCTCCTAAAGCACCCACTCAAGAACCAGGTATTGTAAGATGGTATTTTCTACCTATCAAGCAGCATAGCAGAATGTTTTATGTGACCTTTTCTAAAACACGAACTGCTTTTACCACAACTCTATTCCACTGCAGCAATTATTTACTTTAATTCTTAAGTTGTGCGAGTTAGTCTCAAATAGATGTATAGAGTTCAGTTACAACAGTGCTGTATTACACCTTACAGGACCTCCAAACACGTTAGCTAGTTACAAATAACTGCTATTGCCAAGTGAAGGCATCTGCAACAACAGCATAATAGTGATAATAGTTTGCATTTATATTGAGACTTAAGCGGCAAAACACTCAACAATATGAGGGACACAGTCAGCCACTTCTGCTCACAGTAAGAAATGCCTCAATTTATAAGCAGTTCCTCCAGGTTCAATAAGGCGTGTCATGTTGCGAGGTGCAGAGGTACTTAGCATGAGTAAGCAGTGCCCGAATCCACATCTACTTCCTGCAGCCCTTGTGCAAAATAAACAGTGCTCTCACTTCTTCACTTGACTAGGACAGGCAGACGTCTCTGGAGTGAACTTTGACTAATTTTCAGAAAAATATCACATTCAGCTTAATCATTAGAAGACTGGAGATTTAAAAAAAAAAACGCACAACAGGAAGAGCAGCAGAGTGGATAGTTTTTCCCTTTTAACAGAGAAAAAGCAACTCTGAGTGGGACTGAGGACGTAACAGAATAAGATGAAGAGGTAGTTCTATTCATCATCCTTTTATTATCTGGGCCACTCTGTTCCTGTACTATGCCATGAAGCCAACTGAGATCATTAACGCCATGGGCACACAGAGTAGTTATTTATTTTGCAGTCAGCACTATCTACATATGCATTCTGCAAATGCAAACATCGACAAGACTCCTCAAAAATTCTCAACTTGGAACACATCTTGGGTTAACACTAATTTCTGTAGGAACTACCCCAGCTTCTGCAATGACACAAGCAATCAAAAACCACTCTTATGCATTCTTACACGATAAAGAAATTCATTAAGAAATTGCTGTTCAATGTTGCACCACTGCTAATGTTGTTTAAGAGATTGCCTTGCCTCTTCTGAACAGTTTGTCACAAGTTTTGAGTCAGACAAGGGCCTTTGAAAGATGAAACCACTGCTGTGCACTGTGACCAATGTTACCTGTAGCCATGGAACTTAACACACTGAATTCACTCATTCCTGGGGTCTATTCACTGTTCCTCAAATAGCTAATCTAGCACACATGCAGAACACAAATGTATCTGAATAGATGTCTCCTCTATAGACACCATGTCCTCCTGGGCGTGTCGAACACTGGGTTTGTAAGACACTTTTGCCACAGTCTGCCAAAACCTCCAGACCACTCTTCCCAGCTGGTACTCTTATTTGGTTCACCTAGCAATGCAGACCATGTAGTCTACTCATTCCTGATGTGCTCTTCCTGTATGAGAGCATTCATTCTTCCTCAGCGATCAGAACAGCAAGCACTTATCCCTGACAACACTCTGACCCTCAATATTAGCAAGCTTTCAGAGAGCTTGCAGGTATCTGGGACCTGAAGAGATTTTCCTGTGTCCAACCTTAATCATGCCTTCCTAAAACTCTGTCCAGTTTAAAAACTCATATGCTCTTTCAGTTAGGCCAATTCCTGCATATATTTCTGATTCAGGAGAAATAGCAAGTCCATCAAACATCTAGTAAAGCTCTAGCAGTCCTCAGCCATGCTCTGTAGTGGTGCTTTCTCACCCTAAAGATAGGTCAGAGGATTGTCTTTCCATCTGGGGGCATGCTTATGATGGGCATTCTGAAAGCTGAAGCTCTCAGAAGTCCTGCATCAGGTATGCAGTTTGTTTCAGCCCAAAGCTACTCTTGGTCCCCAACTGATTCCAGCCCAGGCAGAGAAACTGTCAGAACGTAGAATTAGCTGAGCGGTGTGAGCTGCTATCATAAAGCTCTGAAATAGACCCTAGTACTATTTCAGTTCTAATTGGGCTCTTTGCTGCCTGGTTAGCAGACACTTTTCAATCAATTGCTGCATTTATGCTGACAACACTGGATTTCAAGAGTTGCTCTTGTCATTTCTGTGACCTCCATCTTCCATTATTCTTGCTTTCTGGACAGGAACTGAGGGACCTTATTTCCAACACAGCCATGAAGCTGCAAAGAAATCTTCCCTTACCCAACAGTTTCAGATTCCCAGCTGCTACGGAGAGCATATTATGAACCTGCCACTACACATCAGTAGAAGATCTGACCCATAGTACTTATATGCCAATGAATTGCTGGGATTTGGCATTTTAATGATAACAAAAAAATACCTAAATGTCCCCTTTCACCTAAAGTTGGTCCTTCCCAGCAATTTCCTGCAGAGACCCTAGACCCCAAATTCCTCAGCTCGGTGAGCCTTTCCCATCCCCTGCAGGGACTTAACACACTTCACATACCACAGCAAATCTGCTCTGGTCAATCAGCTCCTGCAGCTCCCTGCAGGCTTCCAACACCTGCTAACAGGAGGGGACAACAGAGGAGTCCTGCCCCACCCCTTCACACATACTATTGCCTTATTCTTCAAAAATACTGCTCAGACCATGATGCTCTATTACAGAATACTCCTATAAATACACTGCACTTTCAGAGGGAGGAAGTGAGTATACTGTAGTAAATATTTTAGCAACAAAGTGACATAGGCTTCTTAATGTTTGTCATTTTTCAGTATAAGAAGCGCTCCATCAGAAGGTGCTCTCTACTTGAGGGAGAAAATGTGAATTCTAACAATAACAGGACAGCCAGTGGCCAACACCTTATCAGTATGGGCTTTCCTTGAAACATGTTTTGTTCTTCCAGCTAAAGTTCAGGAAGCAGCTGATTTATTAAGAAGGTTCTTAATGTCAAGTTACAGGCTCCTTAAGAGGGAAACTTGAGAGTCAAAATATATTTACACTATCTCCAAGATTAAAAAATAAATAAATAAAAATTAAATGTCCTTCTCTGTGCATTAAGCTCTGTGAAGGTGAAGGACTGGTTGGGAGGATGAGGGCACAAATAAGCAAAGCATGTTCTGGACACCAGTGTGCAAGCATGGGTCAGGTAGTGGAGTCCTAGAGATGGCTCCTCCACCACTAGCAGTTGCTCTACAGGAATAAAACTGATTGCTGAGCACAAAAATGGAGTCAAGACTAACTAGGACTGCCTAAAAAGGGACAAAGGAAAGGAACATATTTTACAGCATGCCTCCAGCCCAGACTGAAGAGCTCCATGACAACATGCAGGGATCTGTTATTCTTCCTTTTATTCTCAAGTGCAGCTCCTGGTACTGATGTGATCTCTATACCATGAGGCAGGAAGGATCTATGCTCCTCTATCTATGCCAGCTACCAAGCTGCAGCTCTTTCCTCAGCCTTATCCATCCTCACAACTGGAGCGCTGTGAGGCTTTGCAAAACTGTTCTGGGATGCCCTGAATGAAATACAGGAATTTCAAGGTTGATTTCTGCATAGCACTGTAAACTTCATTTTCTGTTGCAAGTGGTGAACATTTCTATCCCCAGTCCTGCACTGTGCAGAGATGTGCTCACAGGTTTAATTTCTAGAAACGAGGCAAAAAATTTCACAAGCTTGTGTGCACATGCACACATACACACACAGAAGTGTGTATGTGGTGCAAAAATAGTTCCATTCCACACATATTCTACTGCATCAGTTTTTAAGCTGTTACAATGACTGCTACAAAGATCATACCATGTGTCCTCTACATAATGGAAGAGAACAAAATCAGGGCTGTGGCAAGCACAATATTTTATTCTTTACTTCACACACAGCACACTTTGTAATCAAGCTTCCACATTTGAAGACACCCTTCCTGCAAGTATGGAAATGGGCAGAGTCCGTTTCTGGGATTTGTGAAATGTCATCTTTTAAAAGCTGCTATAAAAGAGACAGGATAGACTGTCAGCTGACTGCAGAATGGGAGATGCATTCTGTTGCTTTCCTGCAGAGGCGACCTTGGACCTCTCCTTCACTTCCAAAGCTTTATCTGTCTTGATCATTTAGATGCTAAGTTCATAGGAGGAACAGAGAAATGTTTTGGTTTTTTTTACTGTATGTAGAGTGTATGGCACAATGACTCCAGCTCAGGTGAGGTAATGTGTCAGTATATATATATATTTTTTTTTTTGTGAAGCTTAAAACATCTGCAACGACATCAGAAGAGGAATAGGCATGCTGCATAGTAACGCAATGCTGCTGACAACAAGCTGATCTAAGATTACTTGAAATTCCCTTGCAAACTGTTCCTCCCATCGCTCATCCATGTCACTTGGTCATACTCTATACAAATGTGACACAATGCAGATCAAACAGCTGAGTTCAAAAGGAGCATAGAAGGCACAGGCCCTCCCCACAGTGTCCAGCAGAGAGGCAGAAAAGGGCCACTTCCAGGAGGAAGTGTGAAGAACTCACACAATTCCAAGGATCGCAGTTTTGCCTAATATTTATGTAACAATAAAAGACAAGAGAGCACACTGAAAGACATATCTTTTTTTTTTTTTTTTTTGGCATATCCTTTACAACAAATAAATCTATTTTGGCAACGTGACAGAATCTAAAAGGAACAGGAGAAATAATTGATACATGAAGGAGAAAAAAGTGCAGTTAAAAAGAGGCAAAGACTCCCCCATAAATAAGATGCTCATACTGAGAAAGACAGACCTTTAGGTTTATACCTGAAATCAGATCACACTTAATGGATTACATGAACATTATGAGGGGAAAAAGAAAAAAAAAGCCACTGTAGCTCTTAGGCTCTGTATTGTGGAAGAAAAAGGATTTGTTTCTGACCTCACTTTTTGTCAGCTTAAATCAACAAAGAGATCATGGTTTACTCTCGGTAAGCTTAACTTTCCATAACAGCAAGGTTTTTTCCATGTATTTCAATGTTCTTCTGCTCTTAACTGGAAGAGGATGCTGGATTGTTTAGAAACTACTTTCCTCTGAGTCTCGGTTCCTGTTGTGCATAGTCATTTTCCAGAGGCCTTAATGTACATTCACCCTACACAGACACAACAAAAGGAAAACACTTGTCACCTGAACAAGAGGCTATGAAGGAACAAAATAATCAGGAATGAGAGAGAAGAATCCAAACTTCAAACAGTTGGCACTTCTGGTCCAATTTATCAGGCATGCTTAAGTATTTACATTTCCCATCTGAATAGCAGTCCACACTGTTGTAGCTCACAGGAAAATGTTTGGCTTTTGCCAATTTAAATAGAATGATTCAAAACTGAATCATTTCCTCCAATTTAATTTCATAGCTGAATGCAAACTATAGCAAGATAGGGCCACAAGCAGATGTAACTATCTCCAGAGGACTACCTCTCTGGGCTGCTTCAGCTGGAACCCCTAACTGACTACAGTAGGTTTTGTCAGTAATATGGCATGGCAATAGTCATGCAGGAGATGGGCAGTAATCTCCAGCAGTGGAACCAGAGCAGTAACTGTGTGGTAAGTGGTGTTTCCATGTAATGTCAGAGAAAAAGTGAATGCTTCTCAAGTTCTCACTAATTCAGATCTTGTAGCTGAAGGTCAGTACTGTAGAGACAGACAGAGAGAGGAAGAGACAAACAACCAGCAAATGGAAAAGCAACTGCTGTCTGCCATGTGCACTGTAAAGGGAAATCAAAGCCTGCCATGTTCTGAAATCTTATACACCAGATCACCTAGAATGAGTGTGTCCTGAAGAGGGCAAACCTGCTCAACATCCTCAGCCCATCCTCTTCCAGAGCTGAAGCACCTGTATCTGGAGAACTTCGTCCTTATTAGGCCCATTAAAAGCTAACTGGCTTTACAGCTCACATCAGGATGCAATGTCAGAGAACCCTGTAAAATGTGTATATGACCAACATGTTTTGGAATAACCTCCATTCTTCAGGAGACCTGTGTTATCTGCCTTAGACTTAAGCATAGGTAAGAGATGCATTGTCTCAACCACTACATGCAGAACCTGAGGCACAAAGCAGCTTTGGGGTGCTGAAGAACCTTGTGAGAAAGCAGGCACTGAACCACACCTCAGCAGTAATAAGCTCTGTCGGAAGGCTGGAGTTTCAGCCCAATGTAATATGCCTTTAAAAAGTACCATGTCTACACTACTGTATTGCTTACTTTCTGAAGCTAAGCCAGAGGGATGTACATAGTAAGATCTTTGTCTCATTTCAGGGAGGATACAGGATAAAGATTCTGTGCCAGTAATCTTCCCTGGATTAATGGTTTCTCTTTTATCTGCTGTATTTCTGCTCAGATGTCTTTGCTCTGAATGAGTCAGTGGAATGCAAATGATGGGTACAGTCAGTCTGAAAATATTTAAATCTAGCTTTGCACTGCACTGCAGGTTTGTGGAAAAAAATACATATATATAAATATACATGCTGAATAAAGGGCAGATGAAAATCACATATATCAATAACGCAAAAAAATAACACGGTGGGTCAAATTGACAAGAGATTCATTTTTTCTGTTTCTTCTTCTTTAGGTTTTTTTTATTCTTCAAAAAGATCGGCATTTAGATGCCTGCTATGAATGGTGGAAGAAAATCTGCAACGCTCCTTTTCTAAGCCTCAGACACTAGACAAAAATGCATCTGTGGGAATAGGAACCTGATTTTATTTAGGCTGCTAAATGCCCAATCTTCATTATCCCAACAAGTGTGTTCCTAAAGATAGCACTCTTTAATCCCAACAAAGGAGAAAGCAGACAGTCTAGGCATGATTTCTATCTTTCCTTTCTCTATGACATATTTCAATTTATTCATTTTGTTGGGGTATGGTTTCTCTCCTGCTTAGGATTCTGGTTTCCACTAACCTATTAAAATTGCAATCCATAAGCATAGTAACCTACAGAAATTGCAATTTATAATCCATAGTGAGCAGGGAATTCAGTATTGCAGCTGTGTTTGAGAAGCCAGGAGAGAACCCATGGGTCTTTGTTTTGGGCTTCAGCAGGAATCATCTTCAAATGGCAGCTGCTGACAGTTCTTACAGACTATACATACCTAAATGACAGCACAGAATGTCTCCAAAAGCTTTTGTGTACTGCAGTAGTATGATGGAAGGAAGAATGGGAAGAGAAGCAACAACATGTCAAGTTAGGGAACAACCGTATAACTTACTGGGCTTTTGTGATTTCTGTGGGGGTTGGCTTTGATAGACTGTACACATTCAGTACCTGTCCTGGAAGCAGTTTCCTGATTAAGACTATTATGAAGACTCAAATCTGCAGGAGAAATGCAAACAGCAGCCTTAACCTGGTAACTTCTTAACAATGAATCGAATGTTACAATCAAGATAATTTTCAACGAACTATTAAGCCCTCTAGTCTATCATAAAAAATAAATAAATAAAAAACCCACAAAGAAAGGCTATCTCTGAAAGGGCTGCCTACAAATCCAGCTGCAAAAACAAAAACCGTATCATCTACCAATCCATAAGGGACTCAAGAATTATTTAACAGGAGTAGTTTTCCTTTATCAAAAAATAAGTTTTGCTGGCTTTGAAATTGACTCCTTGTCTTCTGTATTTTCCTTAAAATGTCATTTAAAAATATATGTTTTTTGTATTTTATTTTTCATCTCTAAAAAAAATGTTTTACTTTACAACAGCCTCACTTTTCAGGCATAGAACATCAACCAAGTTCTGTTACTTTTCAATTAGCAAATAACAAGAATTCATGAAGAATGGAAGCCTCCTACACCAGCCATTTTTCAAAACACATTTTTTTAAATGATGAAATATACATTTAGGAAGAAATTTCCAGTAGTTCCATTAACAATCTACTTTCTTGTTACTGTTTTCTTTAAATATCACACAAAAATAGTCCTGCCTCAACAAGAACAGATTCTTTCAGTGCAGGACAATCTGTTTTCAGACTGTTGGTGTATCAAATGCAAAGAACACTGCATCACCTCAGAAGCTGGGTGTGAGGAACTGGTCCATCGCTGCGCAGCTCCCACATGAAGTCTCAACAAACTCATACAAAGAGACAGGAAGCTACACTCTGGTCTTGTTATGCTGTGATTGATTGCCTAGGAATGTCCAGAACTTCCACCTCTACATGAATGATTTATGTCTAGGGAACTTCTAGCAGCTTCTGAAACTCGTGAAGATATTCCCATGAACCACAGGTCCAGGAATGCAGAGGAACAAAAGCAATGATAGATCAAAACTCTTTACTAGCTAGCCTTGAAGTGGAACAATACAGTAATTCTGCAGAGGAATTACTGAAAGTTAGGAATCTCAGTGGCCATTTTTACACTAAGGACAAGCTAATGGTGACCTTCCTCCATAAAACTATCCATAAACAGGGAACTCAGGATCTACTGTCATTACACACCAAATTAAACTTGTGACTGCTATTGTGAGGCATCTGAATGACTTCCCCAGCAGTCTCCACAATTTCAATGATCTCGCATCAGCTTCAGGTGAGTAACGCTCTGCTGTGTGAGCAGGGAGTTCAGAGCTGAGTCTCAAATTCAGATGGATTTCATCTTTTTCATATGTTTTTCTGAAAACCGCTTATAAGGCAAGTTTCACTTAAGCTTACAAGACTTCTGATGCCCACAAGCATCTGCTTCATTTATAGCTATGAAAATGAGGATGGCTTTTGGTTAACTTGCTGCCAAATTCATGTGTCAGACTGCTGTTTCACCATAACGGTGGCCAGACTTCCACTGTCAGCAACCAAATATGATCTCTGTCTTATAATTTGTATAATATTTACAGCATTACAGAAACGCACAGTAGAAATGCAATGATTACCCTTATCTCTTCGGAAAGACTGCATGCATTTTCCTGCCTGAGATCATCTCCTCCAGGGACCCATTTAAAATAAAACCATTGTGTTCTGAAAAAGTGTCTTCAGCATGATATCTGAGTATTTTCTGCCTTGGCCATAATAAAATGTAAGAAATTGAATCAAAGTATATTCCTAAAACTATATACTTCTCTTGCATGCTTCTCGCTCTTTCCCACACAAATACAAGGCCTGGAAGATGACAGATTTCAAACTCATTATTTACCATGAAACAGTGTTTAGAAGCACAATGCATAACACAGCAACTCTACAAACATGTCCAAACAAACAGAAAATTAACCTTTCATGGCTGATGGAGCAAATTTTTTAGTCTAGTTTTCGACATAATCATTCTTTACAAGAGAAGGCAGCCTATATGCTATTAAAAGGTTCATAGAGTCCTAGGTCAAACAAAGTGAGAAATGAATAGGTCCATTCATGCCTCAGACAGGGTAATTCTGGTAAAGATGGTGCTGACAGTGTTAAAGAGGAGTGATGGAGGAGTCTGGCCTTGTTGTCATTCTAATTGTGACCATGAGTGACAAAAAATGTATTCCCTTTGCCAGAAGAACCATCTTTCAGATTTGAAAATCTAAACTGTGTTCATGTCACTTGAAATTCAAGGGAAGAAAAGTTCATGCACTTCAGTGTTACTTTGTTTGAACCTGCAGGGACACTGGCATGAAAAACTCAAGAAAGGGTCAGTAATTTTAAGGTGTTAAAATGAGAAAAAAATGTAGCATCACAGTGTGAAGACAACCTTGGGTCTTGCCCATTTACTGCCTCTGCTTCCAAACTCCTTGGTGACCTTGGCACAATAAACTAACCTCTCCCTGTTGTGGGTCCCTATCCACAGGCAAGAGCACAGCCCTCACCATACAAGCAAGTCTGCATCACAAAACCATTTGGTCCATGTTCATAGCCTCTTTGGACTATGAAAGGAACCTCCAGAGCCAGGAGGATACTCCAAATAACACTGCAGGACAAAGAGCAAAAAGCAAGAAGACTAAGACAGATATCATAAGGAATTGTCATAGACTAAACCCCATTCTCAGACACGACATTCGTCTTCGTCATCCCTTGCTTCAAATCACGCTAAGTATCAAAGAAACATTTTTCTCAACCAAACAGAATATCATTTTCCTTAGAAAGTAACTAAATCCAATGAATTAAACATTATCATTCATAACAATAAAGGGAAATCATTATCCCCTCTTACTTTCTTCTTCAGCAGGGCAAGGTAGGGACTTCATCCCAGACAGACAACTGAAATAGCTCCCATAGGTATTTCCTACACCACTCCTTCAGAGGGACTAGTATTAAAAATAAACTGACGCTGTAGGCAGCTTCGGAAAATGACTTCAATGGTATTTATTGCTTTGATAGGGTCAGTGCACAGTATGTGCATGTTGCCTTTTAAACATATGTTTCAGGCAAAGAATCAAAGCTAATTTCAGTGTGTGAAAAGCAAGCAGATTTCATTACTGATTGTGACTTTAACTTCAAAATGATAAGGATGTTGGATGTAGGTTCTCAAAACTGAATGTCCAAATGGGAATTTATGATGTAGAACTTCAGTTTTATCATCCATGGACTTCAATACAAAAAGAAGAAAGAAATTCTTTGCCAGCAGTATTTTCATAGTTAACCCATAAGTCAGCTGCTTATTTTTCCCTATCTTCTAATTCTCCCAGCAGCCATTTCCTCTCTGTAACATGTTTAAGCAAGAATGGCCATTGGCACTAACCATTTTTGGCATCCAAGCAGTGGATATGAAAGAGATCTGGAATTTTTTCTACCAGCACTATACAGTCCCACTTTGACTCCTTACAGAAGTGTCAGCAGAATTGATAACAAACAACACAATCTGAGTCACAAAGTGCCATAAAACGCCTGCTGCTACGTTGTCATCATCTTTTTTTTTTTTAATGAGGATTCTTCTCATATTATTAAATCATATCTAGTCCTCAACTTCAGGTGGCAGCCTGTAATAACCTTCCTACAAGGAATACAGAAGGAGATGGACCTAAAGAATTATTAAAAGGCTGCAGGCATAAACAGCAAAAAGCGAATGATGCAGGGTTTCCCCAATGTTCTGCGGAAAATCAGTTCCAGGATAGATTATCACAAGTGGCGAAAAGCCAGAAGGTGTAAACCTGTAGCCTAAAGACAGACCTCTAACTTAGGTTTAGATACCTAAAGTAACCACTTTTGCTGTGAGATACTCTGAGTATATATTTAACTTTAAAAGCAAATGTAGTTCATTCACTACTGAAGATAAAGAGCTTAGATATCTATAAAAGTGCTTAAATGTATAATTGACATGTATAATGCATTTCAAGTAAGTAAATATATGTATGTATACATGCTTACATATGCTACTGAATCAAAGCTAAAAAGGGTCTAATTTGCACAATGAGTAAGCCACATCTTCACTTTGAGTAAAAAAAAGTGCAAGATTATGGAAATAATCAATTAATTTTGTTTTTAATGCTCCTGACTAGGGATACAGATGTGCACTGACTGCTTTGTGAGGCTTTGTCCATTTCTGTGTAACAGCACCACACTTCCTCAGGTTCAAATGACACCTTTGAAACAACTGAAGCAGTAAATCATGCCTCTTTATTATCATCTCAACAAGAACGATAGCAACCTCCTCTGCTTGGTGAAATACACATGGGAATTTCCCCCGATTACATGAGGATAACGTATCTTTCACGACTTTAGCTGTCTGTCTATTATTTCCATTGTATATTTGGTAGTCAGTTACAAAGGATACAATCCACTGAAGAAAAATGTATATATGAGAGGGTTAGCCATTTCAAGAGTTGAGAAAGGGAGGTAGAAATCAAAGGAAGAAAGGAAAGGATGACACGGTGCAATTGCTCAGCTTAGGAGAACAGCTGCTTAAACAACTGAATAGCAATCAATGGGTTAGTATTCAATCCAAGTTTAGATCACACTAAAATCTATTAGAATACTGCATATAATGAATGACTCTTGCTTATTTGGTATTCTATCTTTGATTTAATCAACTCGGTTGTTATGCAGCAAAAATAAATAGGTAGGTAGATAGATGATAGATAGATAGATAGATAGATAGATAGATAGATAGATAGATAGATAGATAGATAGATAGATAGACAGACAGAGAGCATCAGTTGGGTAGACAGGCCCAAAAACAAGAAAAACAACCACCCTGATTTCCCTGGTGGCTAACAGCCTGACAGTACTCAACAACACATGCTGAAATTGAACACTGTAAGAAACAATGCAAGTTAGAGGTTTCTTGGCTGTTGAGGCAACAGCCTGGTCTGGTGTGTGTATACAGCCTGCCCCATCCCTTCCTGTTGGCTCTCACACAGTACTCATAGCATTGTACCATCTGCTGGAACACAATTCAGAGGTAGCTTTTAAGTGATGATAGCTCTGGGAAATGATAATCACTAGGTCATAGAAAATCGTACTGCAGCGTATAAATAAGATAACTGAAAGTGCTGAGCAGGGCATGTTTGCATTATGAAATATATTTTCCTTTTTCCTGTACAAAACCTGCCTTGAAAGCATAGGGAATGCAGCAGGATTGAAAATCAGAAGGAAAGCAACACTGCCCCAGCAGCTGCATAAAGGAGAAGGGGGGTGGAGGAACGGTAAGCTGAAGTATTATTGACTGATGAGTGATAAAAGAGGAAGGAATTCAAGAGTTACATCTTTTTTGCTTGGTGCAATGGAATGAGATCAAAGTCTTACTTTCACATTAGCACAGAATAATGCATACTCTATAAATGATGTAAAGCTAGGCCACATTCACAAGATGTGACAATGCCTCAAGATGCCCCTATGCTAAGTTCAGGTCAAGGCAACAGGCTTCTGCATATGGAATTATTTTTCAAAGCACACAGATGAAGTTAAACCGTTGGGCATGGAGACCAACAACATTCAGGACAAGCATGATGCTCTCCATTGGCTTCTACATTTCCACAGACAGTATTGCAAATTGAGGCAATTTTCATTCACTTGCAGATAGTTTTTTCAATTCCTTCTGATCTTTCAGGGCACCCAAACTGTCCACCCAAACACCACGAGAAGCTCAGGCTGAGTAGCCAGATTTTGTTTTATTTGAAAAACAATACTGCAGAGGAGAGCATCAGGAGATAAGCAACTCACATTCCAGAGATGTGGCTCAATCCATACTCTGCATTGGCAACCTCTATTCTCTTGACTGTTTCATTTGGGACAGTCCCTTCAGACATCAGAGAAAGAACAATGCCAAAATCTTCTTAAAAGTGCTCATTTACTTATTTATTTATTTTCGTGTGATACATTTATCAAAGTCACCTAAAGATTCAGATCTGGTTGTACCTTGGTTTCTGTGCCATCTAGATACTGTAGATATCTTAATGAAAACACCATCAGGACACATCTGTATCTGAATTCCTTTAAGAAAACTTAAGCTCTGGGACTCTGTTTTCCATTAATTACATGGAGATGAATAATTATTTTCCCACACCTGTCACGGTTCGGTCAGTGCAGGGATGCATTGCCATACCAACAGCGATCCAGGGCTGCGGTCGGACAGGGCTGGAGTGAGGAGGGGTGCGCTGCTCCGGACATGCACAAGCCCTCCTTGCCATCCCTCCTCCCTCGCTCCCCACTCCCTCTTCCTGGAAGAGAAGCAGTTCTCTCTTTGTGAGGGAGCACAAAGAGGAAGAAAGAAAAGGAATTGTCCTTTCTTTCAAGCTCAGCAGGGCCAGGGGGGTTTCAGCAGAGGATGCCACAGCCTATGAGGAGTGCCAGGCACAGTGAAGGCTGATTTTAAAAGGACAGTTCGACCCTAGCTCCACTGAACTGCCTCCAGCAGTCCCCAGCCTGTGAAGAACATGTGGGACCAAAAGGCTGGCCGACATTTTCCCATCTTTTGCCATCCATGGGCAGGCACAGCTTCAGACTAAGTGGAGAGCGAAGACCCTCAGTGCTGACAGGCACTGCTACACTGCCCAGTGTGAGCCCAGCAGCATGGCACCACCAGTCTGGTGATCTGCTGGGTCCTCCCAGACGTGCCAAGAGCACGAGCTGATCTGTGCAATGTCTTTAGGGAAGATGTAAGAGATAAATCCAGTCCCTGCCAGACTGTAAATTCTCCAGATACAGACAGGAGCTCTAGCCAGTACTGGAAGAAAACATATCCAGTGTCAAACCTGGGTCTCATCCCAGACACCCTTCTCAAGATATCCAAACTAAGAAGGAACTGGCAGTAAGAACAACTGAAGAAGCTGCGTGTGAGAGGAGACTGCAAAGAATACAAGAGGAAGCCCCAGAAATGACACAGCTAAGGGTAGATACATCAAAGCTGGGTTTGTAATCATATATTCATGAGTGTGAATGTATATATTAATTAATAAAAGAAATACAATGGAAGCCTTCTAGTTACTTTTTTCTCATGGTATAGGAACAAGACAAAAAACAGCAGGGGGAGAGAAGTGAGAAGAAAATGGAGATTAGTGATTTGAGATCTATTGGCACAGTTTTCAGTGTTTCTTTGTTAACAAGTAAAATCACAGCTGATACATCTCTTCACCTCCTCCTCACTCCATGTAACCCTTTCTCTTAATCTCCCTGTGACTTCAGGTGTTTTCCATGTTCCTGTCTTTCACTCACTTGACAAACATCCTTCCATTTTGCCTGGCTCTTGATCTACAAGACCAATCTGGTACATTTCTCCATCCTCCCTCCTTCAGGTGCACTAATTCTTAGACAGCAATCACAGAATCATAGACCCATAGAGTGGCTACGGTTGGAAGAGAAAAAAAGCCTCTTAAAGCCCTCAAAGCCCACTTAGTACCAACACTCTGGTGGATGCCCACCAGTTCAAGCTGCCCAGGGTCCCATTCAAGCAGGCCCTGAGTGCCTCCAGGAAAAGGTACCCACAGCTTCTCTGGGCAGCTGTTCCAGGGCCTCACTGCTCTCTGAGCAAAAGCATTTGACATGGGTAACACACTGAGAGTTAGATCTACGAATAAAATTATATATGACTAAGTAACTTTTTGGACTGGACATCTAATCATAGTTACTCTTTAAGGCCTGAAAACTGTCTCCTATCCTACTCACACACCTATGAAAAAGCACTCTATATGCATGTGTCCATCTCTTCAGAACCTCCAGTGCTCTGATGTGAAGAGGTGTTTCCCTTGAGATCTTTTTATTGGAATGGTTACATCATGTTTAGAAACTAACCTTCCTAAGAACTCTGAAGTTTGGGTGCCTGGGAACATATCCACTTAATTCCAAAAAGGCATCATGAACAGGGGAAAAAAAAGTGTGATTTTTTTAAATTATGTTGCTGGCCAAGGATACTGTAGGGATGAACTAGATGAGCAGATACAGACCAAGCATAGACTCCTACTGTTCTTGGTACAGCTATGCTTAAGTGAAATCCCTTCAGAAGAAATAATGAAATGGACATCTACGACAGCATCTGAAAGCTATTCCTGGATATACTTCAACAAGAGTGAATGCATTAGGGTGGACGAGTTGTATTTCAGGAAGAAGCAGCAGCAGAGAGGTGGGAGAGTGTGGAGGCCTCAATTAGGGGAAAAGTATTGTGAGAAGGAAGAAGGAACAGCAGCAGCCAACCCCACTGACTAAATGGGGAAGCACTGCTTGTAATCACACCAGCCTGCTAGACTGTATTTCTGTGAAGGAATTACACTGGGAACACGGCAGCTATTCTCTGGACTTAAAATAACTAAATAAATAAATAAATAATCAATTGTTAAGTTAAAATGAGGGGGAGTAATATATTGTCATAATGAATGAAAATAAAAATGTTTGTGATCAAGTACCATTATCAAGAGAGGTGAACGGCTAAACAACAGCCTTGGCAGTATCAAGGCAATTTCTCCCTCCAGTTTTTCCTTTCTCCTTACCATTGGGTGTTTAGGAAATAATTGGTATGAACTTTGTCTATGAATGGCATTAACTGCTGCTTAGTATTGATGCAAAAATATAATAGATTAATACTTTGTGACTGTATTTTCTTTAGATACACTTTTAAATATCAATAAAAGCTTTAAGGATATACACCAGGTAATTACTTTCTTGGAAAGTCCATTAGAGTTCCCATGCTTTTATGCCACAGAACAAACAACAAAAGAAAGGTTATAGACCCAAACAGTTTCTGATGTAAACGCTCATTTTTCCTCCACCTTTACAAAGTAAAAAATGTCTTCAGGGAGTAAGAAAAATAGCAATTATGTTGCCAAAGCCAAAGGAACGTTCTCAGTGAAGATGAGAATTGGTCCTCCAGCATTCTCATCTCCTAGTTTTTTCACAGGCATGCCAGAGGCACAAAACACAGGAAAAGGCTGCACATCCATTGCAGTAATTTCAACACAACTGCAGGTCCTGTCCTCACCTCTCCAAACATTCTGGAAAAGCGCTTTCTGCACAGCACAGGGAGGCCTGATGACCTTTATGACACACCAGCTAGCTTCCTGCTTACGTTTATAGCCCCACCACTATCAGCAGAGAGAGATTTCACACTTCACAGCATGAAGGGCCAAACTGCAGCCTTCTTGGTCTACATACAGGCTTAATGCCTTCAGCAGGACATATCCCAGCCTGCCCAATGCTGCTTAACTGTGCAACCAACCATGATAGCTTCCCCTGGAAAAAGACTTAAAAATGATTCTAACTCTCACAAAATTGTTCCCCCTCCAAATACACTCACATTGACTCTGTGCTCAAAAGAGAGGAATCTGAATGCAACACAATATTCCTGATGAGGTGGAAAGAAGCACTTCCATTTGCATTTTATCCCTTGCAGTAAGACATCCCTCTGTTCAGCCTTTTCCACTGGACGTGGCAAAGACTTTGAAGACATCCTTGGTGATGTCTTTCCAGATCTCTGGCGAATGTGTTCCATCCCACACAGAATGCTCTTTTCACTGATCACAGCTTTTATTGATTTATATCTGTCTGCGTTATGTGCTTCCATTATTTGCTGTCTCACTGACAGGGACGGTGAAAATCTTTTAGTTTCTCTTTATACTGCTGGTGAGGGGTCTGCAGCACAAGTCTTATGAGGAGCGGCTGAGGGAGCTGGGATTGTTTAGTCTGGAGAAGAGGAGGCTCAGAGGAGACCTTATTGCACTCTACCACTTCCTGAAGGGGGGCTGTGGTGAGGAGGGGGTGGGCCTCTTCTCCCTGATAAATAATGACAGGACAAGAGGGAATGGCCACAAGTTGCACTGGGGAAGATTTAGATTAGACCCGAGGAAACATTTTTTTCTCTGAAAGAGTGGTCAGGCACTGGAATGGCCTGCCTAGGGAGGTGGTTGAGGCACCATCCCTAGCGCTGTTCAAGAAGCGTTTAGATGAGGTGCTAAGGGATTTGATTTAGTAGTTCAGTGGGTAAGGATAGTGATAGGAGGATGGTTGGACTAGATGATCTTGTAGGTCCTTTCCAACCTTATGAACCTATGAACCTATAAAACATTACAAGCATCAGTGGAGGTGGTCCTTTAATATTACTGGTCTCAATTAAATTTCTTAGGGTCACATCCCAAGCTGAAGGTACATGTGGAAAGGTCTTAACACCATCTCAGCAGTGTTTGAACCAAAAACATTCTGGCCTTGTCCAAACATTCTTGTCCTTACCCCAAAGTAAACCCTTGTTTAATGTGAAGGCATCCTCCTGATCCTACACCTCCTGCAACATCCCTGCATGAAGACAAAGAGATTTCATCTCCTGAAAAGGAAAGAAACACAGTCTGAAAATCTAGCTAACAACTTTGTAGTTACCATTTTACCATTTGTAGTGAAGAGTGCCAGCTCTTCACACAGGTGGTTCCTGTACATAGGCTTCAGCTCCCCAAAAAACATGGATGCTCTAGTCACTTTACAGGTGCCTCCATCCTGTACCGAAATGTCAGCAAAAGACTACACCAGGCAGGAGCAACTCAGTGTGCACAAAATCCCTACATGGCACACCCACTCAGTAGGATCCTACGGCACAGAATTTTGAAATACCTGCAGAGGAACAACACTGGCAGCTCCTCCAACAGCCTTGTACACAGATGTCTCTCAGCTCCCTTTGTGCTCTGACCCACCTCTTCGTGCTCTTCAGCTACAGGCTGTATGCAGTACATCTCCCTTTTGATGCAGCCTAGGATATGGTTGACTTTCTGTCTGCAAGGGCACATTGCTGCCTCATGTCCAGCTGCCATCCACCAATACGCCCAGGTCTTTTTCAGCAGGGCTGTGTTCCATCATTTCATTCCCCTGCTTGTACTGATAGCAGGCATTGCCACGATCCAAGTGCAAGACCTTGCACTAGGATTTGTTGAATCACAGAATCACAGGAGTTGGAAGGGACCTCAAGAGATCATCAAGTCCACCCCCCTGCCAAAGCAGGTTCCCTAGCCCAGGTCGCACAGGTAGGCATCCAGGCAGGTCTTGAATATCTCCAGAGAAGGAGATTCCACAACCCCCCTGTGCAGCCTGTGCCAGTGCTCCGTCACCCTCACCGTAAAGAAGTTCTTGTGCACATCCATGAGGAACCTCCTGTGCTGCAGTTTCTGTCCATTTCCCCTTGTCCTGTCTCCATACACTGCTGAAAAAAGTCTGGCCTCGCCACTTTGTCCCCCACATCTCAGATCTGGATCAGGTCCCCTCTCAGTCTTCTTTTCTCAAGACTGAAGAGACCCAGTTCACTCAGCCTTTCTTCATAGGGGAGAGATCCTCCAGGCCCTTCACCATCTTTGTGGCCCTCCGCTGGACTCTTTCCAAGAGATCTCTGTCTTTTTTATACTGGGGAGCCCAGAACTGGACACAATACTCCAGATGAGGCCTCACCAGGGCAGAGTAGAGGGGGAGGATCACCTCCCTTGACCTGCTGGCCATGCTCTTTTTAATGCATCCCAGAATTCCATTGGCTCTCTTGGCCACAAGAGCACACTGCTGGCTCACGGTCAATCTGTCGCCCACCAGGATACCTAGAGCTTCTCTCCAGTAGGTCATCCCCCAGCCTGTACTGGTGCATGCAATTATTCCTCCCTAAGTGCAAGACTCTACACTTGCTTTTGTTAAACCTCATCTGCCCAGCTCTCCATCCTCTCCAGGTCTCACTGAATGGCAGCACAGCCTTCTGGTGTGTCAGCCAATCCTCCCAGCTTCATATCCTCAGCAACCTTGCTCATCAATCCCCTCATCAAGGTCATTGATGAAGATGGTGAACAAGATGGACCCAGCACGGACCCCTGGAGGACACCGCTGGTTACAGGTCTCCAAACGGACTCTGCACCGCCAACAACAACCCTCTGCACTCTGCCAGTCAGCCAGTTCTCAACTCATTTCACTGTCCACTCATCTATCCCACACTTCCTTAGCTTTGTTATAAGGATGTCAGGGGAGACAGTATCAAATGCCTTGCTGACATCAAGGTAGACTACATCCATCGCTCTCCCTGCATTCACCCAGCCAGTGATAACATCACAGGAGGACACCAGGTTGGTCGAGCATCACCTCCCCTTGGTGAACCTATGCTGACTACTCCTGATAACCTCCTTTTCTTCCAGTTATCTGGAGATGGCATCCAGCACAAGCTGTTCCATCACTTTTTGAGGGACGGAGGTGAGGCTGACGGGCCTATAATTACCCAGATCTTCCTTCTTGCCCTTTTTGAAGACCGGAGTGACATAGGCTATCCTCCAGTCTTCAGGCACAACCCCCATTCTCCACGACCTCTCAAAGATGATAGAGAGTGGTTAAGCAATCACCTCTGCCAGCTTCCTCAGAATCCATGGATGCATGCCATCAGGTCCCATGGATAAACCTGGACTGAATCTCATCTTCTGAATGTCTACCCTCTGCAGAGCATCCCTCTTCTTTGGCAGCATTCCTGCCTGTAGCAAACTTGTTCCATGAGTCCCACTATACCCTAAGCATTGGACACCCCTCACCTCAGCTAATCTTTTGCATTCAGAAGAATTACTGCATCCGAAAATTTTTCAATCAATTTGCCTAAAATATCTCAAAGTACAGATATAAAAAAAAAAAACAACATTAGAACTAAGATTACCCACCAAACATTTAATAAATAACTGAAATCAGATGAAATCCAGCAAAACAAAACAAAACAAAACAATCAAACAAACAAAAACAACAGAACTTCAGATAAAAAAAAAAACATTGATAGTATCTACAAACATATCTGAAATGCTACATATACCTACCTATAGTCTTTGAAATGGGTGGAAAACAAAGGATTTTCAAGAGCAGAGAGACAATTTGCTTTGGTAGGATTAAGTGTGCCCCAACGACCACTTGCATTTTAGGAGCAGAAGACACAAACAAATCTTCTGTGAGATGCTCTCCTCCCACAAAGCCCTGACTTCTGGGATGTCACCTACAGTCTTCCTGATCAGGGTAAAGATTTCTACTGCTATTTTTACTGCTTGAAAGAAGCCTCTCCTGAAGCACACTTTTGGAAAACCAGCTCATGCACCTGAACCAAGTTTTGCCTCCTTTTTCTCTCTATTTTGAAATAGCAGTTATCTTAGACTCCTAAATGTGTAACTGGGAACTCATTTTAGACTGATCTTACTTTAGAAGTGCTGAACACTTCCAGGGCTAGGAGCTGTTGGAAGCAATTCAGCGAGCATCTGACCTTGAAAACTGAGGCTCTTATTAGTGGATTCAACTGCTTCTGAGTGTGCTGCAGCCACACAATGAGCATGGCCAAACCCCTGGATACCACTAAGCAAGGCTGAGCTATGGTAGCTGCTGCCCATCACAAAACACTGTGCAAAGCAGCAGTGTCAGAGCAATGACAAAGGGAGACAATCCAATTTTCATTTGCCCTGCTTTCACAGAGTGGGAACCCAGTTTGTTCAAGTGTACAGTTCTTGATTTTATGGTAACATAGCCAACAAGAGAATCAAGACCAAAGGCTACCCTAGACTTTGGCCTCAGAAAATATCAGGTATGTGAGCACACGTACAATTCCTTTCTGATCACCACAGTGATGCGTTTGCAGCATTTTCACATATACATATTCTCTCTTCAGGCTGGTTCCAGCTGATCCGTATACTGTATGTAGAAGGCTTGGTTCTACCAAATAGAAACAGAAAGGAAGATTTGCTTTGGGAAAATATTTTTTTCCTTTGAATATTAATCATTTCAGCTTTGATAATGAAGTGATATGAGAAAAAAAGCCACAAATCACTGCAGGGCTCTACATAGATGACTACTGTAGCAAAGACATTTGCTGGAGATAACACTGCTTAAGCTCAGAAGCATTGTACAGTACACAAGTAACAAATCAACCTGCTTGCTTCCCAAGTTTTAAACAGAATTAATGTGACACCCCAGATGAAGCTGGATCTCAGCAACTCAGAAAATAAAAGTGACAAACTTAAATCAAGTTCCATATGTGTTATAATCTTAAATGGCAAAAAGAAAACTATTATTCTAGTTCATAGGAGAGGAATATGGTCCCAATACACTGTTAATCTCCTTTATAGCTTTAACTACTGTTCGGTATGTTTTGCAGCAAGAAAAGCATGAGCATTGCTCTAAAATTTTGCAAAGTTCATCACCTTTTGGTGGTGTCTTAAATACAGGACCAATCAGTATGTGCCACATGGATACACTGGGTATCTTTACAGATTTCCATGAAGTGATAAAAATCTTCACATTTTAAATCAAATAAAAAATCTTAAATTAAAAATTAAATTACAAAAACTATTCTTGTCTTATGCTGTAGTAATATTATGAGGCTTCATGAGTTTACAGTTCTAAAAGGGCTAGTTTGCAAGGTAAGTAGACAAAGGATATACCGTCATCACTTTTCAGCAGATACAGAATGGTGACAACAGGCAGACAGAGCTGTAAGAGTGACACCCAGGGGCATCCAGAACATCTGTGGGAGAACTGGGAAGCAGCAGTATGCATCACCCTTCTTCCACTGACTTTGGTGCACCCCTACAACTCAGGCAGGTAGACAATGACTGCTTCAACAGGAAAAGATGAAAGACCACTGAAATGCAACCAACAGAATGTGCATTAGCCATTAGTGCATGCCTTCTGTGCACTGTGTGTGAAAACATTAATGGATAATTGAAGAAGTATAGTCAAAATGTGTACTAGCAACTGACTACTGCATCTAACTAGAAAAAATGTCTGCTAATGGAGTAACAGCAAGACTCTTTAAAGAAGCAGTGAATTAAAAAAAAATAAAAAGAAGAACCTTCGCTATAACTGATGCTAAACTTTCTCCCACCATTAAAAAAAAAAAAATCACACACACACACAAAAACCAGCAACACAAAAAGACACAAAACAACAACAACAAAAAGCCAGTTCCAAGTAGCACAAAGGAAGGCTTTTTATTCAGACCAATTGTTAATATTTTCTCATTCTACACTTTCTTGTTCCATATCATCATCAGTTTTGCAGGTCGTTTTCTGCTTCTTTTTCCCACCTCACCATGTTTCTTTATCTTGCTATTGCACTGTGGAGCTTTCCTATTCATCAGGGAAGAGATCTGAGCTATGCACCTCTGGGAACTGATGCATTCTTACAAGATCATGAGGAAGGCTCAGTCACCATGTTGGATTGGGCAGTTTGCACACTGACAGCCCCAAACTATCCAAACAGCACTGCTTCAAGCTTCAAAACATGAACATTTCCCAAGTCATATCCAGCCTTAATTCCTAGGGAGGTTTTAAAAAAATGAGTGAAATAATACTAAAAATGAAAAAGACTTTCAAAACTTTCAATAATCAGTATTGGTGTACTGCAAGGAATAAATGCTAACAATACATAAGGTACAGCACAAAGAAGGATCACACAAAGGCATAATGAGACTCGTAAGAAAAAAATCACAAGAAGAGAGAGTAGTATCTTCTTACACATATATGAAACATTTCACTTTTAAAAAAATTACAGCCTACAGGTAAAACTCCACTAGCTTGCAGTAGTATGAAATTAATTTTGACCTATTTTTTTAAATTGTAATACATAATATGAAATTTAAAAGTCCAAACATTTTTTTTTATCCTGCATTTTGAAGCACCGTAACATTTCATTCTGACAACACAAGGATATTTTGATATTTGTCACAAGTTTTTGACTTGTTCTTCTTCCACCATCCTGAAATGAAACTGGATGAACCCATCATGACTTCAGGATAAAAAAAGTAATGGTATTAGGAAAAGTTCTCCAGAGGTGATATAACACAAACAGCTGATGAGGCTGTAGGTAAGAGCAGAGGCAGCAACACGGCCAGGA
Source organism: Cyrtonyx montezumae (assembly GCF_038088225.1). Classification (NCBI taxonomy): domain Eukaryota; kingdom Metazoa; phylum Chordata; class Aves; order Galliformes; family Odontophoridae; genus Cyrtonyx; species Cyrtonyx montezumae. Next base: position 11,855,450 of record NW_027072033.1, on the reverse strand, counting down.
TACGAAGTTTGGATTTCTAAGTTCTGCTGTGGATCACTTGGACAAGTGATCTGGACCTCAACATATATAGACAAGTGATATGGACCTCAACATATATAGACAAGTGATATGGAACTCAACACACTGACTATGTTTATATGTACTGCATGAAATCAGATTATTTTATCTGAAATACCAAAGAGAGTTATAGGTAAAGAAGATCCTTCCCCAGCTAAAGGCAGTCTTTTTAAGGTAGCAATGTAGTCATGAAGCTCCATACTTGACATGTATATGCAACAGACAGATGCCATCCTTAATCTGCATTTCCCATAAAGAAGCACGAGGAGAAATTACATTGGTAGGCTTAGCCTAAGGAACATCTTCTGACAGTAGAAGAATGGATGAGGAAAGTATATGCAGCAGTAAAAACAGCATAAAAAGAGCAGAAACAAAAACTACAGTGAGAAAAAATATATAATTCCATCAATAAATGGTATATGGGCTACAAGGTTAATGATGTAGGTCCCTTTTTTATTATTTTTTTTTATTATTATTTATTTATTTTTTTACCAATGATAGCGGTTCCTCTAAGATAGTAGCTCTTCTGTGGAGTTAAGTAAATAACATGGTGAAAAATGCATTACGTGGGCAAGAAAAAAAGGTTATTTAAAAGAAATTTTCCATAAACATTCCACCAAACAAATAGAACTTGATAACAGTATCTTCAGAATTTAGTGCTTTACCTGGTAGCATTACAAATACAAAACTGCATGTATACAGCAGAATGGAACATATTCCTAGCCTGGTCCACATTACTATTATATCAGCCCTCCTCAGTTTCAACTGCATATTCTTAGAACCTTGAATAAGCCAGCGGTTCCCTTCAGATAGATCTTCCTCAGAGAAACAACTCATTTTTAAGTCTCAAATTATTTCCAGTCCCTGGGAATCTGGTGAGCCTTCCCTGCTCTAAGTCAAAATTCCTTTGTATCCCAGACAAATTCCTTTGCATCTCCCTAAAACAGAGATGACCAATAGTCCTTCTAGCAAAGGGCATTAATTCACCGCATCCCAAGTTTCCAACCAGATATCTCTCTTCTCTGCTCTGCTCTCTGCATCCCAGCTAGATAGCGAGATACATCTCTGGGCTTTGGCAAACTAAGATGCATGATTTCCACTTCCAGCAATTAACGATTAATGAAAAAACAGCAGCCACAACAACTCCATACCAAGATCTGAGACCATCTGTTACTGCCTTGTTAAGTGTATGCATTCTAGAGTGACCAATCTACTTAATATCAACAGTGTGGTACGTATCTCTTAAATAAATTTTTACTGCATGGACTCTGGATGGATTTCTTGTGTGGGGAAAAGATGCAAGAGCCAGAATAAACACTGGCTTGATTATTTCAACATGCATCTCCTACTCAAGTCACGTCAAACATCTCACTCAACATACAAGAAGGTGCGGTTACACTGGGGAAGGCTTTTGGCCTGTCACAGGAAGGCTGCTAGGAAAATTAGCATCTTTCAGTTTAACTTTTTAATGACCTGGGCATTCATCCCACCTTTTACTTTCCCTGAGATGATATTGAGCTACTACATGCAGGACAGCAGCAGAGAAGGGAAGGCTGTGTTTACAAGACATTTGAAAAAAAAGGCACTGGCCCTCTTGTGTGTCAATACTCACCCAAATGTGCCCATTTGATATTTTACTGACAGAATTGAAAATATGTTTGAATTTCAAACTTGTTGAGATAGCTAGGATGCAGGGATTATTTTCCCCTGAGGGCAGATAAACAAGACAGATAGGTTAAACTCCGAATCGCCTAATGATCAAAATGCAAGGTGAGCTGTCACAGAGAAGGCTCTTCTTATCCTTGCTGACAGCATGAATTCTGCTGAATTATTTCTAGTCTTTCTGATTAATGGGCCTAGTGACCAATTAGTTCACGAATCTTGCTCACAAAAAGTACCTTGATGGTTGCCTAGTGTTCACTTTGGGAGAAAGACCCTACTGAAGTCAGATGGAAATATGATCACCAACAAAACCTGTCCCTGTATGATCCCACACCTGGCAGTAGGTGTGTAGATGTATCCTGGTCTTTGTGGTGGAGTTGCAGCACCCATTCTCCCTCTCTGCTGCCAGGCTGCTGGCTTTGTTTTACTTCTGTGACTGCCGCAAAGAGTAAATGCTCCTCATGTACAGAATCAGCCAAGGTTGTAACATCTTCTCTTACAAAGGGTGTGGTCATTGCATTCTGGAAGAGACAAGGCATTGTGCTAGGAGCACCTCTGAGTTGTATGCTGCTTCTCCATGTTGTATTCTTCTTTCCAGAGGGAATTAGACCAACTAGCGGTCACCAACCAAGAAGATAATGAGAACAAGACAGCCCCCACCCACAACACATTTCCCTCAGAAAAGGAAGTACATAAGTCATGCCCAGACATGTGTCTGCCAGACAAACCAGCCAATACACACACCTACTTGCCTCAGAAGTTAAGGAGGGTTTTTTGTATAATGCTTTGGAAAATATTTTGTTGAAAGAGATCTATTAGCATCCATATTAACTCCCAGTTCCTGCTTTCTTCCTTCCCTTGAACAGCACTAGAATCATTCCTCTTCACTGCTACATCAGGAAGACAATTTCTTATGTGAGTTTTTAGAGTCCACTGCTCTATCTAAAGCTCTCTGCTGCCAAAATTGAGGTCACGGCCTGCACCTTCAGTAAAAGACACAAAGGCTTTGGTTTTATAGTTCTTCAGAAGTACCAGTGGTGTGCTGGCATGTAAATTGTTAGAAAAATTGGGAATTTTTCTTTGCTTTTGTCCAGATCCAAACGTGAACTGCAGCAATAAGCAGAACTTCCTCTACCTACATGCAATGTCTTGTTTGCTGGTTTGATGATGAACGCCATTTCTCCTGAAAACAGAGAGAATGCAGCATTTCTTTCACTGATTAACACTTCTACTAAAAGGAAAGGGCAAACCCCTGTGGTCCAGGATCAACATGCTTATTCCATCTGCAACTGAGGCCAAGCACCAATCTCCCTTCTTTAAAAAGGAGCAAGACACCCTTCTGTTTTGTTATTAGGTCATAGACATCCCTCTCATCTCTCTTTCAGTTAATATAAGAGCAGACTGTAATAATCTGGGTGAGATGTGGATCCCACAGCGCCACTTTCCCTAAGGTTCTCAATCTAAGGACCACTGCAATGATACTTCTGCCAAAAGAGACAGGAGCATGTAGTGAGGACACAGACTTGTCTTGAACGTCATAGACACACAAGCATCTGAAGTCTGCTAAGCTAGTGGAAGACTTTTCTTCATCACCTTACTTCAAGCTGAGTATTATCTATGCCAAGATTAGCACTACTGAGATCAGAGGTCCATTCACCATTCTAAGTCTGAGCGCAGATAATTCTCTCTCTGACACATAAAACATTTTCTCTTCTTTTCACATCAAATAACAGAAACACAAACCTACCCTCATCTGGAAAGACTTACAGTAAGTGCACAACTGGAAAATTCAGCCCCCACAACAGCCTGTACGACTGAAGAAAAAGACATGAAGTTGTGCATGAACATTCAGTCTAGAATGTTCTATAGCTCAAAAATGAACATTGGAAATGACTATAACTGTTTAACTTCTGCTACTTCTGCTACATAGCAGTATCAGCTGTTGTTTTTGCTATTTATTTTGCTGTGGTAGCCCAATTCAACTGAGCAGCTCTGCTAGGTTTTTATATTTAAATTTCATGTCAGTTAACTTACAATTTGTGATCAGCAAGTCCTCCTGGTTCCTACCTATGACAAGCAAACACTGCTGGAAGGAAACTTCTTGGAAGCCCAGAGAGAGACCATCCACACCATGTCAACAATGAGGTATGTCAGCTGTAGCAAACAGGCTGAAGTCCTTCTGTTAGCAAGACACCAACATGCCCGCACTTAGAAAATGTCAAAGCAAAACTTAAACTGAGGGTGCTTTCCAGCATTTGAATCTGTTTAGGCAATTCTGCAAGCATGCTAAAGAAGGGTTTTGGTGTGAGAAAACCCTTTGACAGCTCAGAGAATTAGAGATTGGTAGAGGTGCTCATTATTCATCTTAGTTCTGTTCTGATGACTTGCTCAGCTTGGTGGCTGTATTGCAAAAGTAAACAGGTTTCTAGCCATAATCTTGTCTCTCAGCAATCCATCTGTCTCTCATTTACAGTACCATCTAGTGCACTGCCTAGTCTTCTTACCCAGGTGACACCCCTTTCAGATACTATTTTAATACCACTGAAGACAGACGAAACCCCAGATTTGCCTAAGTAAATTTAAAAGAGCTATTTAAAGATAAAGATGCAGCAAAGCTGAAGTTAATACAGTAAAGATTTCTCAGGAGGGATCTAAAAGAGAGAAATTACTGAAAAAGAAAATAATTCACCAGAAAGCTTTACCAAATAAATTGAAGTACTGTAGTTTCTAGATAGGACACTATAGTAAGGGATATATGCATATAAAGATCTCTCAGTATTGTAAATTTCATTCCTGAGAGGCTTCCATCTACTGCAGACAGGTTGAAGTTTGACTCTAGTCTTTGATAAAAATATCTAATGCTCAATTTAGAAAATTGTCAGGAGCCTAAAGCTTGTCCTCTTTTTCAGACAGATTAGTCCATACCTCACGGGATAAAGATGCTGAGAAACAGGCAGGAGGTCAAAGGCCCGAAACTCAAAAGGCTGCAAATTTAAATGCCATGCAGGGATTTTGCATACTGCAAACTCTATTATGAAAATGGAGGTTATTTGCCCTTTCTTTAAAGAGATAATTACCCATGCGATTGAGACAGAGTTCCTTGCTGAAAGAAACGGCTGTTGTAGAGGTGAACCAGTTTTTCAAGTCTAACAACCAGATCTCCTCCTGAGGCTACATGGATTGTCTTGCTAACTAACCTAGAGTCTCCCTGATAAAGAGTATCTCTATACCTATAAAAACAAGATGCTTCTCACTAACAATTTCAGAGTGAGAACACAGATGTAAACAAACTTCAGAAATGCTAGAAAACTACAAGCTCTGGAGAAGCAGGGATATGCAAGGATACTGAGGAAGAGGAAAGACTCTGGACTGATTAAAAAGGTCTGATCAAAGCCCAAAGAACACTCAGAGCCATGCCAAAAGTGAAGCAAGGTTAAGTGTATGCAGATGTTGTGCTGTTCAGTTTCAATCTCTACAAGGCCTTGTCATAAATGCTCAGAGTCCAATCGGAGATTTTGAATATTTTATTACAATCAAAAGGTGAAAAGCAATAAGCAAGCAGCGCTGGGTGTGCCAGGGAGTCTCTGCTCCACCAACAACACACACCAAGAAGATGTTTCCTTCTTCTTTTATACAGTGTCTTATTTAAAATTCCCTGAAGTCCCCTCCTCCTTTTGGTCAATCATTTTATCCTTGTATGCTTGTGCGGCCAGTCGCTAGGGGGTTGCACACTCCTTCAAGTGGTCTTTGGGATGAAAGCTGTTTGTCTTTAGTAATGCCCTCTGATTCATCCCTTGGTGTATTCCAGGTCAGTCTTGCAAGGTCTGTGTTTGAAAGGCTTATCTCTGCCACCCCTTGGTTTGAGGAAGGCGCCTTCTGGGCTCCGTTTTGCAAGGTTAATGTTTGAGATGCAGATAGAGTTCTGTTCCTAGTTTATCCTTCCATGCCTTATAAGGAAATTTTACTCCTTTAATTAATTTTATCTGCTGATTGGATTTAAAGGCTAATTTACAGTTATTGTATCAGCATCCTTGACATTGTGTCTTTTGACATGAATCACATCCACATGTTTTACAGCCTCTTGGACTATCTGAAGTACGTGTATCTAAAAGGCTTTATGATGCCTTCTTGTTACATGCTTGGAAAAGTAAACAGTAAATCAAAAATGTATGCAAAGGCAGATCACTGGGAGAGGACTTGCTTAAAAGGCAAGTGTGCCTCCAGATGCCAACACTGGTCCAAACGCAGCTGGGGTCTGGCCCTTTTTAAGCACATAACGGATCAAATTGCATGTATGAGAAAAGTAGTAGAAAAAAAGTGTTTATAGCCTAGTGAATATGAGGGAAACTTGATAACACAACGTATGTGGCAGGCTTGCAGATGGGAGTCCAGGAGGGCAACAAGGCTGATGGACAACAGTTTGACTTGAAAATGACACCCTATCTTCAGCAACTGCTGGATCCTGCACACCTCACATAAAATCTCAATAGAAGGAGGGGCATGGTATTCATTGGAGCCATAACCTTCTGCCAAGTAGTTTCCCACTGACATAGCACTCCTACACTTTCCTATTCTTGCAGAATCATAGAACTCTTCGAGTTGGAAGGGAACTTCAACCATCAGCTAGTCCAACTCCCCTGCAACAAACAGCAGCATCAACAGCTGGATCAGGTTGCTACTCACTGGTGAAACTTCTCACAGAGCACAGCCAAGATTATGATCAGAATCCAGGGAGTGTATCTTTGGTCACAGCCCCAGGTATCTAGCAGATTGCCCAGTTCTCCAAACCTTTTGTTCTCAGCTGATCCATCTACATGCCCAGGGATGCTCCCCACCTGCAAGGCAGAAACACGTGTAGAGCAAGCATACAGATGGGCAAAATTCTGCCTCAGCCCTCAGCATTCTTGTGCCCAGAACTGTCTTCTGACCAAGCCACTGCTGGCATGCACGAAAAGTAAAGAGATCATTATGAAACCACTTTTGAAAAGAAAGTTAGATAACTGCACTCAATGAGTACTAATAACATCACTCATGATACTTCTGGAAGACAGTGATGCAATAAAAGATATAAGAAAAAAACAGAGCAAGGCAAACCTCCCCTAGTTTCCTAACCCTTGACCTTCTTGTTGCTGTTGAATGCAAGTTCTAATATACAAAGGATGTCCAACAGTTTCCACCTGTACTGCACATAGCACAGAAGAGTGAAATTTCATTCAGAGCCCTAGGCCCTCAAGCAAGACAAGCAGTCCATACCAAATGATAAATACATGAAACAGCAATTATTTTTTTCCACTGAAATCTCAAGGGAAGGAGATGTTTTGAAATGGCTTTACGCATTCAGTCCTTCACATTAAAAACTCATCTACTGCTAACTTCTTCTACTTTAAAAACACTAAAATAAAACTGACAAAAAACAAAAAACAAAAAATAGCTAGATGAGTCATGTTATGGTACAGAGCTTGTGAGATAATAACAATACAAAACCAGCCAAAACCACAAAAAAAGACTATGTGAACCTGTGTCAAACCATCACAAAATCACTCAATTTTGGGAAGGCAGATACTCAGCATTCTTTCAAAAAATAAGTCCCTTTAAAAGACATCAAGTATTTTTAGACGATGATCTTTTCACATCAGTAGTCTCTGCAGTAAGTATTTCAGACCTCTCATTTTTTGTTCTTTTCTTGTACCAGAAGTAAGGAGAAGACCTGAAGCATATTCTATTAATACCTCAGGATTATTTTTACTTATAGACAGCTATTTTTGGAAAGCTTCATGCAATCCTCAGGACAGATCATTACTTGTAAGCATTTTATCTGCAGTTTGTTCTAAGAACACACCAAGGACAGAGAACTTTTACTATTTACTAACCAAAGAATTGACTTGCTATGAAAGGTAGCAAAGACCTCCAGAAGGTGTGACTAAGGACACAACCTCTGATGAAACATGGGTCATGTAACATGCAGAGGTGTATTTTATCTTTTTGACAGAAGCAGTAGCATAGAACTGGTGCGCAGTATAAATGTTTTATCGGAGCAGTAGACCACAATCTCTCGTGCGGGATATCTCACTAATTGGAGTCATTACGAGAAGCTACACACTCTAACAGCCATTTATGAATCAAACCTGACTCAGGAAGCAAGAGGCAACACACTATGAACCTTCCTATACAGGGCAAACTAAATAACATTCAAGAGCCTGCAAAAGGGGCACTTGGCAAAGCAAGTCTTTCTGTACCCGAAGAGAAATTTGCAACAGAATTTTTTCTGTGAACTGCCATAATCCAAAACACATTTGTCTATTAGGAAGGCTTCACAAGACACCACTGAAGCTTTTGGCCAAACCAAATACAGAAAAAGAAGCTACTGAGTTGGTCCATCCAGCCAAAAGGAAGGAAAAAAACTCATGGCAAGTATCTTTTGACCAGACACAAGTAAGAGAAGTTTAAACTGTACCACTCTGGCAACTAGACTTGAGAAGGAGAATCTCACACCTTCAGTCCTGGTTGCAGCCCAGACCAAAGTAAGGCTGGTGACGTAGCTGCACCACTTATTTGGCAAAGCAGACTACAGGCCTCCATCTTACTCTTTTTGCCTTGCTAGAGATGAGGTTCCAGCACCAAGCCACAACTGAACAGGCTGCTGGAAAGTGGTAGGATGGGATAAGGAGAAAGAATTGGCTGCATCTCTATGTCTCCAGCGAACAGCTGACGTCTCCAATACTGTCCAGCTGAAGCCTCTTAACAAAAACAAAACTGTGGGCTTTTTCATTGTTGTTTCATTGCCGGTGGTGTCATTTTGTGGGGTGGGTTTTTTTTGTTGGTTTTTTTTTTTCATTAGGGTGTTTTTTTTCTTCAGCTGAGAAAATTCTGGTTCCAAATTATCATGATAAACACTTCAGTGTCCTTTAATGTAGTTTGAAGCAGGTTTGTGCAATTCAGCTGTGATCATATCCTCATCCAAGTGCCTATTATAGAAAAAATGCACGGCAGATTGCTGTACACTGAAAGTCAAAAAAACATCATGCATGTGTATACAGAAAATATCATCCTTTTTTTACATATCTACAGACCACTAATCATTAATGAGAAAAAAATGTTAAATGTTGAGAAGCAAATTTCCTTAACTGCAGACAACCAAGGTTTTCTTCATGTCTAATTCTTAAACAAAGCATTTCAGAACATGGCTGAGGTATATCATCTCCCACAAAGGCTGTGTATTAAATTCCTTACCAGCAAAGGAATTTTTATGGAAGGTTAATGCTTCCTGTAACATTTATCCTGAACAGCGTGGCTTCTCAAATAGTTTTGTGGGCTTTATTTCCTGCACTGTTATAAAGCTTTATCTTCACTGTAATAGCTTTACAAATACCATATCTTCTCCCAGTACAAAGGACTTATTTCCCAGTCTCACCACACTGGTTAATTAAACACCATAAATCCCAACAATTTAAAGTAATATGTAGAACAGACATGCAGTCCAGAATGAAAAGAAGCACCAAGCTGGCTGCCATAGCCAGTGCTACACTGATTTATGCAGTCAAAACCATTCTTCTTGTTATCTGAAGCAATGAGGTTTCAACCTGGGAGCTACTACCCTTTCACAGTACACAGAACAAGCATTTGCTCACCTGCTGTAACATTGGCATAAAACAAAAATTCTGGTGGCCAGAACTCACCAGCCACCACAAAGTCACCAGACATATTCTTGAAGAAGTTCCTTGCCAGAGAACAGGTGCAAATGGCAAAATAACATCAATTGCATTAATCAGGGATTCAGTTGTGTAAAATGAGTGCAGCTGGTATGCTGAGGTGTCAGACAGAGCTGTAGCAGAATAGTAACTAAGACTAGAGTGTAAAGCATAGTAAGAAAAGTGCGTGCATCTTCATCATGTACCCTCCTGCTAGATGCTTCTTGGACATAGATTTTTAAGCATGCTGCCATTTTAGCAGGCAGAATTTGGGCCTCTGAATGGCCGATATCTGTGATATCTGATGAGACACAGATCCCCATGAAACCCTGCTCCACAACACAGCTACCCCAGTGCTGCACACCTTGCACAACCCTATGGAGCAAGGCAGTGGGAAGAGCACACATGCCATGTGCAAGTAACAAACAAATCCATACCACACAGGCACTTTTGTTATGGATTTTGCAGGAACTTTGCAGGAACAAGTCTGGCATATTGGTTTTTTTTTCTTCTTTTTTTTTTTTAAAGGACATTTGCATAAAATAGCACATACACATTCAAAAGTGTGTCTTAAAGCTGTTGTTGACTCTTTCCACATACATTCAGCTTTAGCATCAGTACTGTGAGAGCATCCTTTCCTCTGAAGTGGCCATCAGCCCTACTAGGCCATCTTCATTCCTGTTAACAAGAGGAACCGCAGCTAGGAGATCCTCCCTTCTCAAATCCATGTAATGGATGCCATCCCTGGAGGTGCTCAAGAACCATGTAGACGCGGCACTGGGGGACATGGTTAGTGGGCATGGTGAGGATGGGCTGGTGGCTGGACTTGGTGATCTTCCTGCCATAATGGTTCTATGATTCTAAGTCTAACCATAGTGTGCCACTACCAGGAGACATTTCCAGAAGAACGAGAGCTATATTGTGGTATGGACTATGAATGAATCATAGCAGTACTGACTTAAGAGATGAGGGGAATCAGTAACACCTCACAAACTCAACAAATGCAAGCATGAATTTACGGATGGTATGACTTAAACATGCTAGCTTACCAAACAGCACAAACACATTTTTTAAAACACAATTTAGGCAAATATTTAACTATAAATGCATAACATGTTGAAGGAAGTAGCCAACAAGGACACCACAAAATTGGAGCATCAGGCAGCCTGTTCTAACAGCTAGAGGCTCCTCTGCTCAGCACATATCAGGGCCTCATCCAGGCCCTGCATCACAACTGGGGTTCCATAAGCTAGAGATGTTCAGTGAAGGCCCATGGCATTGTGGGTCTCAAGCACTCATCCTGTGATGAGGGTCTGTGGGGATAGAATGGTTCAGCATGGGGCAAAAAAGGCTTAAGGGCATCTAACAATACACCCCCCTCAACCATTCTGAAGCAAATAAAAGCTACTGTAGATTAAACTAGCAGACAGTGCAGCCCCAAACTACTCCCTTCTTTCAGTTTAAGTACCTACATTCTCTGCTTGATAAAAAGAGTATTCCTAGAGTTTGGAGAACTTTGGAAGATAGGCTGACATTAAGTGAGCAGAGTACAGGAAGTATTAGTCCTCATGTCTAAGTCATGACTGAACATCAGCATGGACCCATGAGATGTGCTGGGCTCTCATGTGTAGACCACTCTGAAAGTAATGCCTCCTATTTATTTCCATGAAAACCACAACAGATATGAAGATAACACTGTTTGATAGAATAAATTCTCAGCTACAAAACACTCTTTCTCAATGTAGTCACCACCGTTAGCTATGCCTTTTTGCTAGCAATGAACAAGACCCTGCATGCCACACTCAACAATCTGTACCAGCAGAGGTGACCACTTTCACTGTCTCCACTGCTGAAGCACACCACCCACTGTCTCTCTGTGCTCACACCCACTGTTTGGACTTCATACACATTTACCAAGCACTGATGAATGTCAGTGGGTGCCTTTTTTCCACATGGAGGAATTCAGTGACACTCTTCTGCTTCATGCACATTTCCATGTCAGATGCCATTGTGTCAAACTGCCCCTCTGCTGCTACCTGTTAGATGGCAACAACATGTAATGGGACATAGGCAGGAAGGTTATTGTAAACCACCAACATCTGCCTCTGATGTTGCAGGCCAACATCATAAAACAGGGGGCGTTACTTTCAGAGAAACCCATACATATTGCTGGAATGTTTGTCTCTAGGATATGCAGCTACTATTACCTTTTCAGAAACATAAATCAAATGCAATTTGAAATGTATCACTGAGGTCCTATATCAAAGTAGAGCATCAGATGATTAGGGAAAAAAATGCATCAGTTAAAATCCCTATTATAAGTAAAGAAAATAATAACAATAGTATTATTAATAATGATAATGATGATGATGATAATACATGTCCAACAAAATATTGAGCCAAATAATTCCTTAGTTACACTGACACTGCAGTAGAACTCTTCACTATGAGATGAGTTAGACCCACTCATGGCACTCACCTGCCATGCAAGTGGAACAATTGAACCTTCCATGCAATGATTTGATGACAAACCTCGCAGTGACTTGTCCTCGTTATTTTTCCAGCTGTTTGAGGCTTGTGAATAGTATCACTATAGTGCAGTTTAGAGGGTGACTCATTGAACCAGTGGCCAAGAAAAGAAACACTGCTTCATACAAGTTGCATTCCCAAAATTCACATCTCAAGCAGCTCCACCCTCACAGTTTATTTTTTTTCTTAATTGGATTTCATTGGAAGAGGCTTTCCATCTTTTTATTGGAAGAAGCTAAGAAAGAAAAAATAAGTCTCCTCTACGCTTTTGTAAAAATCTCCAGTAGCAGAAGATGTGGACATTTGGTTTAATCCTAAGTTTCTCTTAAGTCAAAACATCATCCCAGGAAAAGCCTGGCTTTGACCCAGTTTCCACAAACAGTACAGCAAGGGTCATTGCTTCAAATGTAAAATGACACAGTGCAGCCATGATATAATGCCATGTGTAGCACCACAGAAGCAGTACAAATGAGCTAATAGTAGGACAAACAGGTGCTTGGTAATGGGTGTTGCAGTCTGTCTCCTTCAGCAGTATAGAAGACCTGAGGTAAAGGAGGAGGGGGCACCTACCAGGGTTGCTACAAAGTCGGCTTTACTGCTACAGCCTTTATGACAACAATATAAAGTAACTCCCACAACACAGGGAAGATAAGCTCTTTAAGGAAAATATAAAAGCATTAGCTTGGCAATTCATCCGAACCTCATCATGCATCGTAGACATTTTTGAAGTTTAACAAAGAAAAGCACATCATTAAAGAATACTGCTCTATCACCATTCTTATGCAAATCCTTTTAGATAGTGGGGTGGAAAATTCCTTCAAACACACACTGAGAAATAAATGTTGCAGGGTGGAAATTTCAGCTACACCAAGTGCATCTATCACTTGTATAATCCAAACTACTGTATGTGCCCCGACTACAGAATTAGTATTGATCCATTCACCATGTAAACATCAAGTACTTTCTATTATTACTTGAAATAGCATGCTATCACAATTTCTATTTCCTCCCTCTATCTTAAATAGAAGTATTGCACATTAGCTCTTCCCTTCATGTACTTTTTTGCACAGCTATCTAACTACAGTGTTCAAGGCTGTGCTGGGTTTCCTGCAGACATCTGCAGTATTACCATCAAAGTACTTTATTTTCAAGTCATCTCTGATGGAAGGCAATACAACTCTCATTTACGCTGAAACCTGTTACTGTGGTTTATCTTGGTAAAACACAGAGTCCTTTGTTTTAAGATCTCTGTTGTGACAACCATTATGAAGGACTACTGCTAACAGCTTCCCCAGATGTTACTCATGCACCTCTCATGAGGACTACTAAGATATGAGTGGACTGCAAAATTCTAGATAGCTATGTAATCTGAGTACACAGTAGTTGAAAAAAAAATTAAAATGATTATTTCCATCTCATCTGTCTCAGCAAAGAAGCTGTTGTGGCTAAACCACAGCCTTAGAAGGCACTAGAAGATGCTTGGAAGCATATGTTTCACTTGTTAGAATGCTTCATCTCCAAGCATGGTGAAAAATTTGAAACAGAAAGATAAATGGCTTATCTACAGTAAAACTCCAAAATTTTAGACAAGAAGTGGTCCTAAAATCTCGAGACTTCAGCAAGACAGCAATGCAGTCTTGGAGCTGTGTGACAGCAGCTGCTAGTTGGCTGGTCCTGCGGTACACTCAACCTATGCATGCTGCATGCTGGGTCACAGTGTTTCTCACGCTATTCTGTACAACATGAAGCATCTTCCAGCTACCCAGACAGAGAAGCATATGATTCAATGGTAATTTATGGATTGAAACTAAGACTCCTTTCCAAAAGAATGAACGAAGTTTGGTGCCCACATCTTGCTGCAGCCTTGGTGGAAGCTTAGTCCTCCTAGCTCTTACTGGTTTGAAAATCCCCATCTGCAGCTTCTGAAAACACTCACACTTCCCTCTCTCTGACATGTATTGGTGTCCACAGGTATAAATAATGCATCCTACTGAAACTTCAGTCACAGTTCAAGCTGATACAAAAACAAAAGTGCAGCGATACTTTATACAGACAAAGCCAACAAAGACGATCCTTCCAGGTAGCTACAAGGAAAGCACGGTCTGTAGGCCAACAAGGAGGCATTACAGCTGAAAACATTTCATTGATAATGCCCTGCTACCTCCTTTCTGAAGTCATTGATTCAAGTCCCCATCTGAGCTCAAACACTGCGTCAGATGGCTGAGATCACGTCTCCATGGCAGCCAGAACCCAAGCCATTTACAGCTTTAAATGTCAAAGGAGACTTTATGGACTGCATGTGGGAGTCTTGCAGCCTCCAGGAAGAACTGCCACACATTGCTCTGAGCAAACCCCAATACCTTTATTTTCTTCTCCAAAACAAGTCGTGATTAACACCTTGTGCAGTATTTCCAAAAACACCTGCTGAGGAAGGTGTTGTAGGAAAGGGAAAGTAGCATATGCAAAAGCCAGTGGTCTCCTCTGCTTGGTGAATTCAAGAAATGGTACAATGTGCTGCACTAGTCAAAGGCACTCTTAGAATCATAGGATAGTTTGAGTTGGAAGAGACCATTAATGGTCAGCTAGTTCAACTGCCCTGCAATGAACAGGGACACCTACACTAGATCAGACTGCTCAGAGCTTCATCCACCCTGACCCTGAATGTTTCCGACCATACAGACTAGAAAAGTCTTTAGCCATGGCTGTGCATAGCGTTTGCACTGGGCAGTCCTCTCATGCAGGTGAAGGAAATGGTGCCTAGCTGCTCAGAACTGCTTTTTAGACAAGCAGACAGCAGAAGCACCCATGTTTCTTGGCTCCCCATGACAGCAGCACAATTCCACAAAGCATCCGTGAGAGATGAGTTTCCAACCTGTATCATGCAGCCATGCTGTGGGCAATCAAAAAAAATGCACATTCTTTCATCTCCCTATTTGCAGTAAGACCAGAAGGTCAATTAAGCTTATCGCTCACAAAGGCAATCTTTCCTGGGAAGACATTGAGGAAGCCAGGACTCTTTATTTTCAAGAGCACAACACCTTTCCAATTTCCTTCTGACAGGTCAGCACAATAAGGCCTCCAGCCTCACAGGTCATAGGTTCATAGGTTCATAGGTTCATTAGGTTGGAAAGGACCTACAAGATCATCTAGTCCAACCATCCTCCTATCACTATCTCTACCCAACTACTAAATCAAATCCCTTAGCACCTCATCTAAACGCTTCTTGAACAGCGCTAGGGATGGTGCCTCAACCACCTCCCTAGGCAGGCCATTCCAGTGCCTGACCACTCTTGCCGAGAAAAAATGTTTCCTCAGGTCTAATCTAAATCTTCCCCGGCGCAACTTGTGGCCATTCCCTCTCATCCTGTCGTTATTTATCAGGGAGAAGAGGCCCACCCCCTCCTCACCACAACCCCCCTTCAGGAAGTGGTAGAGTGCAGTAAGGTCTCCTCTGAGCCTCCTCTTCTCCAGACTAAACAATCCCAGCTCCCTCAGCCGCTCCTCATAAGACTTGTGCTCCAGACCCCTCACCAGTTTTGTTGCCCTTCTCTGAACACGCTCCAGGGCCTCAATGTCCTTCTTGTAGTGAGGGGCCCAAAACTGAACACAGTACTCGAGGTGCGGCCGCACCAGAGCTGAGTACAGGGGGATGATCACCTCCCTGCTCCTGCTGGCTACACTATTTCTAATACAGGCCAGGATGCTGTTGGCCTTCTTGTCCACTTGGGTACACTACCAGCTCATGTTAAGCCGAGCATCAACCAACACCCCCAGGTCCTTTTCCTCTCTACATTCTTCAAGCCATTCTGCCCCAAGCCTATAGCATTGCATGGGGTTATTGTAGCCAAAATGCAGGACCCGGCACTTGGCCTTATTGAACCTCATCCCATTGAGCTCAGCCCAGCTATTCAGCCTATCCAAATCCCTCTGAAGGGCCTCCCTAGCCTCAGGCAGTTTGACACATCCTCCCAACTTGGTGTCATCTGCAAACTTACTGAGGGTACACTCAATCCCCTCAGTCACAGCAGAGCTTCTCACCACATTTCAGATGTAGGCTACCTGATTCCTCAACACAACAGAAAGTCATCTGCAATCAAAATTCAGGAAGTTATGAGCCCAGAAATATCTGGACAATGGAAGAAAGCAAAGGGTAAATAGAACCAAGGAGGAGGAGTACTCACAAGCTGCAGGTACTCATGCACCTCCCATTACGAGCTCACATGAAAAGCCTGTTTCCTGGGATGAACCTGGAGCCACCAGAGACAAACCCAAACAAGAAGTTAGAAGACCATTTCCAACTCATCAGACACACAAGTGTCCAGACATTGAGAGAAGCAAGGTCCAACATTCAGCCCCCTGCTTCCCAACTCTATCTCAGGACCAACAGAAGGTCCTCCAGTAGTTTCACCAGGCCCTGTCTGTGTTCTCTGCCTGTTACGAATATCACATACAAGCATATCATCAGTGTCACCTGGTCTGTTGACCAGACATAGCTGCAGACTGCTGCAACCATCTGAGACCCAAGTTAGAGAGCACTGAAAAGAAAACTGACCATCTAATAGTAGCAATCTGAGGAGACAAGGAGCTCAAATGCTCTAAAAATGTGAGGGTGAGACTGAGGCATACTAAAATGCACTGGCAGCTGGACAGGTAATTCCCTTTAGGTTGCCTGAAAATCCCAGTCTCGGAAAAATACTCTTCAAGCACATCATAGAAGGAGGTGGAAATGAAGAGGCCACTGGCAGAGAAAGGAGAAAAAAGAGAAGATGTGTGAGGAAGATGCAGGGGCTAAATGCATCATGAACTCACAGCCCACATATATGAAAGCTGTTGTGCTTCACTGCCATGAGAAAAGCTGACAGCAAGGATATATTGTAGCATGTTAGCCTACTAGTTTGGGTCTCTTATTTAAACTGCTGTCTCCCAAGCTACTATAACTATCACCCCAAGTATCAGCGCTCTGCCCTCTGCCCAACTCACTCTTTGCCAGATCATCAGCTTCCTTTAATTTCCCAGATACATTTCAGATACCATGAATCTCAGTAGCAGAGACCTCTAGATCATTCTTTGTAATTTAGGCTTCTCTGTTTGCTTACTTTAAGCTGTATTATAGAACACGCAGAAGAGTTCTTTTTTTTAATTATGCAGTATAAAAAAGGAAACTGTGTTATCAGAAATGCTTTAGTAAGTCTTGCTGTTAATCTCACACAAATACTAATTATAAGGTCATAAAATCATTCTCCACCCACTTAGGCTAAAATAGTCAAGTCTTACACATAACCAGGAACCTAAGAAGCAATTAATGCTTTATCACTTACTTGTAGCCCATCCTCACCAACAACTGCTGCTTGAACCCAGCACACTCCGGAAAAAGGCTGGCAGAGAAACACCTGTATCACACCACTTCTCCCAATTTTAAGGTCTCAAAAGAATAAAGAGCAAAGGCTCGGCACTTTCTGCTCCATCTAGGAATGCTGACTATAATACTACCTTTATCAAAATAAAATATATAAGTATATTATGTTATGTTATGTTATATTGTATCATATTGTATTATATTATATTATATATGTTATAATATTATATATAATATTATAATATATATAATTACAGAAGCAGAGAGGAAGGCCAGGCCCCTTCACCAGCTCAGCAACCAAATACTGTTCGAAATCACATCCACATCAGTGCAGCCCGATGTTCCTTGCATTCTTCACTCCTCAGAAGTAGTAAAACATAGAATTGTAGAATCGCAGAATGGCTTGGTTTGAAAGAAACCTCAAAGCCCACCCATCCCCAACCTAGTGCCTTGGGCAGGGCTGCCACCTACCAACTCAGGCTGCCACATACCAACTCAGGCTGCCCAGGGCCAAATGCAACCTGGCCTTGAGCACCTCCAGGGATGGGGCACCCACAGCTTCTGGGCTGCTGCACCAGGGCCTCACCACCCTCTGAATAAAAAATTTCCATCTAATGTCTAACCAGAAATTCTTTACTCATGATGACACATCATGTATGCATCAGGTGAGCTGGCATGACATCAGTACCATGGAAACCTGGTTCTGGGGTGTCCCACTGCCTATCTCATACGTGCTACTGTTAAGAACAGGGTGAACCCAGACAGTAGCTTCTACTAGCATATCCACCCACACACAAGACTATCAGGGTAGAAGGGCCCTTTGCATTTCCTGCATCAGTCTCTGATCTGAGCGTGCTGGACATTATCCTATTGAACACAAGGCTCTGAGCTGCAGCACAGCAGCTTCCATCCCCTGCTGCTGTACTCATTTCCAAAGGGTGCTCTCTGTTTGGTCACTTCAGAGCAACCACAGGCATTTGTTCAGGGTGAGGCACTAGGACATACCTCTCGAAAGACTTGAGTCCATCACCAGCACTGCAAGAAGGAAATCTTGCATATGCAGATTTCCAGCTGGCTGCCCCTTGGGCATTCCACACTCGGCATGCAGATTCCTTACAGTGCCCACACCTCACCAACATATCACTGAAGATGATAGTTCTGACTCTAGGACCCCTGATGAGAGATAACAGTCTCAAGTTGTGCCAATGGAGGTTCTGGTTGGAGATGAAGAAAAACTTCTCAGAAAGAGTGGCAATGCACTGGTGCAGGCTGCCCAAGGAAGGCAGTCACCATCCCCAGAGGTACTCAAGAATGGTGTGGATGTGGCATTAAGGAACAGGCACAGTAGGATGGGCTGGCGGCTGGACATCATGACCAAAGAGGTATTTTACAACAGTAAATGATTCCACAATTCTGTATAGTACCTGGTCTTCAACAACCTGAAATGAGAAACAAAAGCACACCAGTTGAGAAGCATTCTGTTTTCTGTATAACAGGAACTGAGCTTTCTGCTGTGTTTTTTTTTTTTTTTTTTTCCATTCCTGTCTGTGCTACTCTTTAAATGAATCCTCTGTAGACAGTTTGTTGGATCCTATGAAACAAGAAGGCTACACTTGGCACCTTCTGCCTTACAGACTGTGCCTGTGAAATTGAATTTACAAGGACAAGACCAGGGACAGTGGCAAATACCAAGGAGCTGCAGAAAATGACGTATTTGCCTACATTATATTAATAATCTGTCATCATAAATAAGCAAAGAATGCCAGACAGATAGCACAGATAGCACGTCCTCTTCAGTAAGTCTTCAGTGCTGAACCTGAGCTCTTTGCAAAATCAGCATATTGGAAGAATGGCTTTCTCTATTGCATGCTGCCAGCACACAAGGAACAAAACCTGGCGGAATTGCAAGTACCACCACCCTGCTCATATGCCTTAGACAATGCTTGTGAAAGAGGTTATGTTGTGACTGACAGGTGGCACACTCCACCAGACTGGAACCCACCCACGTCGCTAATTTGTGTGTAGGGAAACATTATAGCCCTACACAAAATAAGGGTGAGGACCACTGGCTGCCTGCTGCTGGGCTCCTGGATGGATGGGGAAAATCACAGTGGGTCAGAGCCCACTTCTGGCTGAACATCTGTTAGAACTTTGTGCAGCTTTGCAGAATGCTCCTCCAGGACATGTGCAGTGTGCACGCACATGCTTAGGTGTATGGAAAAAGCCCTAGAGATGTTGAAGGACATGTGGACATGGCAGTGAGGGACATGGTGAGTAGGCATGGTGGGGATGCGCTGATGGTTGGGCTTGGTGATTTCAGAGGTGTTTTCCAATCTTAATGGTTTTATGGCTGCGTGAGAAGAAAATTGTGTTGGTGTGGATTATGTTTTTCCAAGAAGAAAGCTTAGTTATCCACACAGAGTGAGAGGGCCATGGCACCAGAGGTCAGCAACACAGATGAGTTCGGGCAGCGCTGCGTAGTAGCAGCCTAACGTTACATTAGGCTCATGCCTAGCACATGTGTTGAGGAAGCACCAGAGGCAACTAAGAAGCCAGTGAAGTGTACATGTTAATTCTTTGAGAAGTAAAAACAATTTGAAAAATCAGAACAACCACAGAACTTGGAGCTGACAACCAGAAGAAGACACAGCACAGACGCACACCCTCGACGAGCCCGGACACGTGGCCCACGGCAGTGCAGCCGCCGCACCACATGCCGCGCAGCCGCGCTCGCAGCGACGCGGACACCCGCCGAGGGACGGTACTCGCGGAGCCCCGTGCACGGTTCCTCCCTGCAAACAGCGTCCTCGGTAGAGGTGGCGGGCCGCAGCCCCATCCCTGGCACCGCCCTCTCGAGGCCCACGCACCGCTGGACCGGCGGCAGCGGGAGACCGCCGAGCGCCGGGGGACGCTGGCGCGGTGGCAACGGCGGGCGCGCGCCACCTGCCGGCGGGCGCGCGGAGGCGGCACGGCCACGTGGCGCCGCCCGATCGGGGGCGCGCCAGCGGGAGCGCGCCTTCCCGTGCCCGCCTTCCTGCGCCCCCATCCCCCGCTCCGTTCCCGCCTCCTGCCGCAGCCCTCCTCCCGGATACCCGCGCAGCCGCCCCCGTAGCCCGGCCCGGCGGCGAGGGGAGTCTGCGCCGCTCCAGAGGCGTGGCCTCGCAGGGAGGCCGCGGGGGATGCGAAGTGTCCCCTTCTCCGCCCCCTTCTCCACCCTTCGCATCGAAATTCCCATCACAGAAGTTTGACTCTCCTCCGTTCCGAAGTTCAAAAGCAAGGGGTGGCTGCAGCGCGCGGTGGGCTTCCACGCGCAGGACCTCTCATTTCCCCGCCCCACCTTTGCTTCTCTTTGTCTTACACGCCACCGATTCACACCACGTCCGTCCTCTTCAGGCCGTAGCCGCCGAGGCCTTCAGCTCGGCGCATCTGTCCCGAAGAGTGAAGAATTCATCCTCACCGTGTCCGGTGACGGTCCGGGGCCCGCAGCGCCGCGCTCCCGGCTGCTGCCAGGCCATACAGAACCGTTTTCCGAGGGGAGGATAGTGTGCTTTATCAGAGCAAGCTCTGCAGAGGCTCAGCCAGAGTAGGCAGGGGATCACCGTGGGAAACAAATGTTATTCTTGCTGGGGACCTAAACAAAGGTAATATTTAAACTTAAGTCCAGTACCACTGGAAGATCGTGGTATTAATAGAGCAGTGTCTGCACTCAAGCATCTGCCATGTTGGAAGTCTATGGGCAATCAGCAGCCTTCTTTGAGAGTAGACCTGACATCAGGAGCTGCTGGGAAATAACTGCTCATCATATCCGTCTTTGGAGATCCTTAATGTAGGATTTCTTGCTTAAGTTCTGTTCTGCATTACTACATAGCACAGGGAGCTGACTACCCACCTGCACTGGTCCCAGAGCACCACAGAGCAGATGGTGATGGCAGGAGCATGGTACTGTGTTGCAGCACTGCCTTCCGTCTTTGGCACTCCCTGAGCTTCCTGGTGAAAGCATATAGCCACATACAGCCATCACCCACTAAAATAATGTGTTTGTTAGAGGCTTGCTGCTAATAAAGTAATGTAAATATGTGCAGATGCATAGTTTTGAAGCTCATTATACCTTTGGAACAAAGATGTGTAAAAAGTCCAGTTGCTCCCAAGAAAAGAGTCTGAGGGTAACTGCATCTTGTGGTCCGAAACAGTGAAGCACTGATGGCAGAAATCCCACCAGACAGCCTTGTGGTCTGTTCAGAGTCCTGTACTGTGCTGTAACTGCTGCAGAACTGACCTTGCCACTGTGTTGCCTGAAGTAGCTTCTGGCCTCACTATTGGCTGCTTCCACTTGTTCTACCACTGATCATAGAACAGAATCATAGAACCACTGTAGCTGGAAAAGACCTCTCAGATGACCAAGTCTCGCTTCCAGCCCATACCCACTCTGTCCACTGACCATGTCTCTCAGCGCCACATCCACACAGCTCTTGAATAAGTCCAGGGATGGTGACTCCACCACCTCCCGTCCCTGCACAACCCATGCCACTGCATCGCCACTCTTTCTGAGAATGAATTCTTCCTAATATACAACTTGAATGCCATGTCAAACACTGAAATACACTAAAAATAACTTGGTACATGTATGGAGTACAGCAGTCATTCTGGTCATTAGAATTTGCTTTTATTTGGTACAAAAGTGGAAGGAGAAAACGGATACACTGCATATGTAGCCCATCTGAAATTCTAGTACATGATAATTTCCAAGGATCAAGTGTTAGATCCACAGAGATATTAAGGTGACTGTCTCCTATTTATCAATCAGTCAGTGGGAGTTTCAGGATCAAAAGAGACTTGAAGTCAAGATCCTGTTCATATCCCCAAGGCATTGCTTGAAAAGAAGATTCAGCACGCACAAAAAAAACCCTGCTTGTCTTCTGCTCTGATAACTGAAGAACATACGCCAGAGCCATCATCTGCAGAATGAAATATTGATGGGGAAGCCAAAGTTTCAGGCTTCCCAGGGAGATCTTCCAAGAAGAAACTGCACCAGCAACACCAATAGTACCTGAGGTAAGTGGAGCTGGTGTCAGCAGTGGGGCAAAGGAGAAAGGGTAGGTAGGAGATATCAGTGCATTACCAGCAACCGCAGCAATCCTTCAGTTCCTGAGACACTGAGGTGCTAGAGGTATGCTGGGATAACCAGAATGCCTCGGTGGGGAGAAAAAAGGTTACGAATGCAACAGTGTTTTATATACTCTTTAAAAAACCATGACAGAGGATATTTGAAATATAAATTTTCCTCAGAGGTCTCTGGTAGACGAGCAAGTTTAGGACTAGCATGGCACTACCACTCAGTAAGCCAAGCACACACCTGTGTGTATGAAGGGGGAAGGGTATCTGACTTGCATTGCTCTGGAAATGCTGTCAGTATCGTGTACTGCTCAGCTGAGTTTGTGGCAGACCTTGCTGCCTAACCAAGTGCCAGAATACATGACCTAATGGGTTTTGCAGCTTACATGGTTTCATATTTTATTCGGCAATGAATACTTGCCATAATGTGTTTGTGGAGACAAAGAGAGTGGTATGCATGAGCAAGAGTGGTATTCATGTTTGCCAAGAGTCACACCGCAATATTTGTTATGTAGTTAGTAAAAAATACTGAGTATCACAATAAATAGGCATTAGGCCAAGTTTGTCTGTCACTGACACCGTCTGCTCAGCTGATCTCTGCTAAAAACAGCATTTGGTCTTCTATTTTAGGTATTTAAAACAATATTGGGTAACACTTTTTGATTTTTACATCAAACAGCCTTTGCGTGCATGCATGTGATACATTACACAGACATACCTCACTCTTTTCGGGACACCATTCCAGAGAAAGTGTACAGAACCAGAGTCTCCTCTAATTAAACCAATCAAGGAGGCATAACCAGCACCTGAAGTGCCTTCATGAACACACAGAAATTAAAGTAACATAGCAGAAGGAAGTTACTTTCACTATTCCCCATATCCCCTGGGATCAGCCATCCCTGTCAGCCACACTATAAATGAGCTGTATGATATGGACATACTTTAAGCTTGTTTACCTTTATTTACACTTTTTTTTTTTTTTTTGGCAGAGTAGGGGGGATGGTTTCAAGATAAATCCTGAGCAACGTTTGAGCCACACAGAAACTGTGTGACCAGACGTAGTCTATAGTGAGGTTTCAGGTTTAAGTACTGCCACACTTTTGGGACAAGAAGTTTTATGCCCTACCCCAGTTCAAAAATTACAAGGAGCAGAAGGAACAACTACTGTTAACAACTGTAAATAAGGTCAATGCATTTCAAACAGATCCTGGTGGAATATGAGACAGTGAAGGTAAAATATCACTTACAGAAAGAAATGAGAGAAAACCCAAATAGCGAGCAATGGAATAGTCACATCTAGTGCATACCTGTGTGCTGTAGAGAGTGAAGAGATCCAAAGGGTCACAGTTACGCAGTAGTGATGTAAGGCGTACTGCTGCTTAAGTCAGTGGAGGCACTGCTCATGACTTTACCAAGATAAGGTTCATGCAGCTCGAAGTTTGAAGGATGAGCACAGGATATCTGTTTTCTAGTTACCTTGGAAAATCATCCCTTGTCCACATAAATTGCTTTGAGTTCAAGGGCTTTGAATGAACTTTGCCAGCCTGGCTCCAACTGGGGATCCAGCCATTTTACTTAACAGCACATAGTCATCATTGGGCAAAATGATTATGAGAAAGTGAAGGAGATAGTGGAATGCAGGTTAGCTGTATTTATGTGAAAAGAGTGTTTCTTGCTGATGCTGAGTAATATTTTCTCACACTGTAACTTTTGGCATCAACAGTTCTAATCAACAGGAGAAAGAGCACTCAATCAGGCCACAAACAAAGGCTGCTGAGTTTCATTATAACTGAAAGGGAGTTTCAAGGGAGGCTTCTGGAGTCCAGATGAACTCTTGAAGTGATGGAACCCCTCTGTTTCTCTTGAAGATTTATTCCTGAAAGTAATCACTTTCCCTTTTCAGATGTGTACTTTACATACAGCACACGCCTCCCTCTCCAGGCTTTGCTGTCAGCTTGTCCTTTTCACCAAGAACAACTCAACCTTCCCTAGAAAATATTTGAGCTTGAAGCCTTAAAATCCATTTCTCTCCCCGCCTTGTCAAATATGTTCCAATACTCATAAGCTATAAATAGAGTCAGAAAAAGAGAAAAAAAAAATAAAGACACTCATTCCCTTGAAAACTTCTGGGCCAGAAGAACTTTCTGTCAGGAGGTAGTGGAGGAATGATAGCTTTGTTTCTAAAAACCTTTGAGTTGCTCCTCCTCAGTAGGGCCAGCTGATGTGTCAGGCAGTTAGATATTTCAGTACTGTCATGGATTTGGCCAAGGGGTTGCTGCAATGCTAATTCCTTTTTAACTAAGCTTTGTAAGTCAGCTCTAGACAATAACCTCTGGAGCTTTCCAAAAGATGGATCTCAACCATGGCAAATATTTTATGTATACACAGGAAGACACAAAGAAGGTGACTATAACTGGTATATTGCCAACCAAGGATGCAAAAGGGCTGCTGGAAGCAAGTTTCCACAAGACCATTTCTAGATACTCGCAGTCTGGAGAAGACTAATTTTGAAAATTTGCAGTAGGGATAGCTCCAAAGAGCTAGTGCCTCGAGAGCCATCTTCACAGAATCACAGAATTGTAGGGTTTGGAAGGGACCTCTAGAGATCATCTAGTCCAACTCCCCTGCCAGAGCAGCTCCCTAGCCCAGGTTGCACAGGTAGGCGTCCAGGCGGGACTTGAACGTCTCCAGAGAAGGAGACTCCACCACCTCTCTGTGCAGCTGTGCTAGTGCTCCATCACTGCACTGTGAAGAAGTTCCCACACACATTTGTGCGAAATTTCCTATGTATTAGTTTGTGACCATTTCCCCTTATCCTATCGCCACACACTGCAGAGAAGAGTTCAACCTTATCCCTTTGCTTCCTGCTACTTATATATTTATAGATGTGGATCAGATCCCCTTTGAGTCTTCTTTATTCCAGGCTGAACAGACCCAGGTCTCTCAGCATTTCCTCATGCAGGAAGTGTTCCACACCCTTTATCATCTTTGTGGCTTCCTGCTGCACTCTTCCTAGGAGGTCCCTGTCTTTTTTGTACCAGGGAGCCAAGAACTGGACACAGTACTCCAGGTGAGGCCTCACCGGGGCAGAGTAGAGGGGGAGGATCACCTCCCTCGACCTGCTGACCATGCTCTTTTTAATGTACTGTAGGATACCAGTTGGCCTTCTTGGCCACCAGGGCACGCTGCTGGCTCATGACCAGCCTGTCATCCACCAGAACACCCAGGTCCCTCTCCTCAGAGCTCCTATCCAGCAGCTCATCCTCCAGTCTGTACCAGTGTATGTGGTGATTCTTCCCTAGCTAAAAAATACTCTACACTTGCTCTTGTTAAGCCTCATCCGGTTTCTTTCTGCCCAGTTCTCCAGCCTGTCCAGGTCTCACTGAATGGCAGCACAGCCTTCTGGTGTGTCAGCCATTCTTCCCAGCTTTGTATCATCAGTAAACTTGCTGAGGCTGGACTCTATCCCCTCATCAAGGTAATTGATGAAGATGTTGAACAGGACTGGTCCCAGCAACAACCCTAAGGAACACTGCTAAGTACCTGCCTCCAACTGGACTCTGTGCTGCAGATCACAATCCTCTGAGCTCTGCCAGTCAGCCAGTTCTCAACCCACCTCACTGTCCACTCAACTATTTTACACTTCCTCAACTTTCCTATAAGGATGCTGTGACAGACAGCATCAAATGCCTTGCTGAAATCAAGGTAGACTACATCCATTGCTCTCCCCTCATCCACCCAGCCAGTAATTACATCACAGAAGGCCACCAGGTTGTTCAAGCACAGCATCCCCCTGGTGAACCCATGCTGACTACTCCTGATAACTCTCTTTTCTTCCAACTGCCTGGAGATGGCATCCAGAACGAACTGTTCCAACACCCTTCCAGAGACGGCGGTGAGTCTGACCATCCTGTAATTCTCCAGATTCTCCTTCTTTCCCTTTTTGAAGACCGGAGTGACATTGGCTAGCCTCCTGTGTTCAGGCACCTCTCCCAGTCTCCAGGACTTCTCAAAGATGACATAGAGCTGTTCAGCAGTCACCTCTGCTGACTCCCTCAGCACACATGAATGCATCCCATGGATTTTTATACCTTGATGTTGCCTAGACTCTCTCAGACCATCTCCTTCCTCCCAGAGGGGAGTCTTCCATTCCCCAGACCCTCTCACTTACCCCCAAGGTCCATGGAGTCCTTAGTGGGAGTTCCCACAGTGAAGACAGAAGCAAAGAAGGCATTCAGCATCTCTACCTTCTCTGCATCCCCTGTTATCAGAACAACCCCCTCATTTAGTAGGGGACCCACATTTTCCCTATTCTTTCTTTTACTGCTGACATCTTAAAAAAACCTTTTTTATTATTTTTTATCTCCTTTGCCAGACCCAATTCTAGGTTGGCTTTGGCCTTCCCTGTCACATCCCTGAAGGCCCTGACAACATTCTTATATTCTTCCCAAGTGTTCAGACCCTTTTTCTACGTTTCATGGACCTTTCTCTTCCCTTTGAGTTTATGCATGAGCTCCTTGCTCAGCCACACAGGTCTCCTGCCACCCTTGCCCAGAGATTCACTGATCCTGATCAGGGAAGAAGCGCTGTTGAAATGCTGACCAGCTCCCAGAGGCCCCCTTGCCTTCTTACACCCTAGACCACCGGATTGCTCCAAGAACATCCCGGAAGAGATGGAAGTTGGCTCTCCTGAAGTCCAGGATAGCAGTCCTACTTTTGGGTTTCTTGGTTTCCAGCTGTCCTTCATCAGCTTCTGATAGTCCAGATTTCTGGTCTTCATTTTTAGTGAAGAAAAACTTTTCCATGCATGTATGGTTGGAGATAGGTTGACCACGTTTTATATATCAAAACTGCTATGTGAGAGAAATTTCAGTTTATAAGCAACTTTGATTACATGTAGTTTACACACAAATCATATGCAACTCTATTCTGATGCAAACCTCTCCCTTAGAAGTAACAGTTAAACAGGCATGCAGATAAGCTGATAAGCCTACATTACTGTTGATTGCTTTCACCTATTTTGTGCTGATGTAACAAACAACTTAAGTCTGGAAGATAAAATGATGTGCTTTTATGCTGTCAGCCAAGACCACTGTACTGTTTAGTCATCGTATCTTCCTAGCCTGGGAGAAGACAAAATGTGACAGCTTTAGAAATAGGTCATTCACCAGTGTGAGTTAGCGCTGTACCTGTAAAGGCAATAACTGTTGACATAGTTGTTTTTCCTTTGGAAAGGAAATAAGAATCGGTCCCTACTTTTACCAAAAGAAGCAATAAACTCTATGGCTTACTGATACATCCTATGATTCTTTCAGATCTGCCAGAAAGTTTGCGTAAGTGTAAGCCTAAACATGCTGTTTAGTGCATGATGGGTGCTGCATGCACCCATCTCCATCCAAATTAGAGCAGCTGTTATGCATGCAAAAAGTGCATTTACACAATTAGGCAGCTGGTTAATCTGGAGTGGGTGTCTATCTCTGTACATGTAAGCCTTCCGTTAACCTGTTACTGCTTGAAGTGCTTGACATGTGTGGTGTGACTGCCATCCCTGTCATTACTGTGTGGACTGTCCGTGTTTCATATCCTGTACTCACGCAAAATACTACAATGCCTTCCACCAGCAGATGTCTCTCAAGCTGTGCAGAATTACAGTCTGAAAGTATGCATGGTAAGACAAGAAAGAAATGGAACAGCTACAAGCTGTGTTACAATTCCAGGATGTGACATACTTAAATTTTAATGAAGGCACTTCAGCAACCTTACTGCTCCATAGGAAAATTGTTAGGGCAAAGCCTTGTTCCATGCATTGCACTCTCTATCCTAAATGTTGAATACTTCTCACTGTTTAGCATAAGCATTCCTTTTCTCCTTGAATAGCTGCCACCACTTGTTTGCAAGATGCTCCAGGATTGCTTTCAGCTGTACAAGTTGAAAATCTAAACTGTTTTCAGGGCTGACAGGGATACCTCAGTGTGTGCAGAGTGTACTGCTTTATCAGTACAACTACCCATGTGCCAGAGAAGGCTGAGAATCCCAGCACTTATGTACTTTCAGATGCGCTCTCAGAAGTGTCCAGATGGTGGCAGGGAGCACAGAAACAGGGCAGAAAAGACAGGAGTCTGGAAATAATCCAGATTTTTATTTTTTTAATGATATTTTCAGATAGAAAATTTAAAAACATAATCAAGGCTGCACGTGCAGACAGCATGGTGATGCAGAACTTGCAAGGCAAACTGCTTTGCTTACACAACAAACCAAGTTGCAGACCCTCACTTTGAGGCATGGGAGCATTGGAATTGCCAAGACCAGAATGGAGATTACCTCTTAAAATAAAGAGGCAGCTTAGTGGTGCACTCCTCCTCTTCAGGCTCAACTTCTCTCCTATGCATGGCTTACACCATCCAGAGGGCACTAGTGCCATGTTTCCTTCTTCCCAAGAACATTGGTAGACAGCAGCCATAAGTTGAGTTTCTGGTGGGGGACTGCTGAACACAGAAAGGCTGATGTACACCCTGCAAGTGGGCTGTCACTCCAAGATAATGCTTACCACTTTCTGACTGTTGCTGTCCTAATTAGGGACACAGAGGGAAATCTGTGCTAGCGCAACATCATGCTCTACTGGCAGGGTAATCAAGATATTTGCTCTCCCTTACCAGTGTGTTAGCCATGAAACACGAAAGCTATACACTCCTGTGATCTTCAGGATCACATCTGCTTCAGCTGACAGTGGGATGTCTCCTCCCTTCTTTTAGATCAAGCATGTGGTGCATTTAGAGGCTCATTACTTTCATGTTCTTTCTGCACCTTTCTCCCATACTTCCCTGAGACTGAGTGTCTTACAGGGAAAGTCATTTCATTAGTTTTAACAATAATTGCCATATTACTACCTTGTAATGTGAATGTCAAATGGAAGTAAGAACAGGTGGAAAAACAGATTAATTCAGCAGGTAATTAAAAATCTACCAGTCAGAGTATGGACAAAGGGTATATGCTATAGCTTAACAAGCTACAGTTCATCAGTTGAAACATGTTTAACTAAGCAAGCCACAAGAACAAAACAGAACAGGTTAATTTAATCTATATTTTTGGTTAAGGGTTCTCTCAGATGATGATAGCAAGCAGAGAGAAGAAGCATAATATGATAGCAGTGTTTATGTGTTGATGGAAGTCGCACGGCTTAATTAGTAGCAGAGAAGATTTAGAGAATGCTCGTTCCACAGGAAGAGTTTAAAGAACACTCAGATATCCAGCTTCTGTCCATGTCACTGAAAATTGTGGATGTCATTTCCCACTGTGCTTTTTCTTTCTCCAAATCCCTATGAGAAACAAGATGTTCACAACAAAATGGGGCCAGGAATTGCTATGGCAGAGCTTTTTCTCCAGCTGGATCCTCAGCACACCCATATGGGCTTGTAAATACATGTTGGAAAAGCCCTAAATGGAGCACTTACAAGACAGAATGCAAGCACTCAAAGAAGATTTCATGGCTGAGGAAATAAAGGCTTTAAAATGTGCACAAACATGCACACAGAGAAGAGGCTGTAATGGCTCCAGAGAACTGTCCTTCCTCTTTCCCTCCCCAGATCACTTCTAAAAGCAGAGGCACATGCAAACCCAGAACACCTCTCACCTGACAGGGAGCCAAGGACGCGTAGTCCCTCACTGCATATGCTCAGCCAAGAATCCCTGAGCTGCCTTGAAAAACTGGACTCCCAAGGGGAATAAAACAAATGCTTTCAGCGTATTTCCAAGTATCCTCTGTTGTGTTCAGGCAAAATCTATAAATGAGCATAGATGTATCTAGAGCCTCCAGTTCACTGCCAATGCCTAATCACACAGAGCTGGAAGCAGAATTTGCAATATATATTTTTTTTAATTTCATTAATTGAAAGGTGTTAAATGTTAGGGACCTTTTCTTAATTTTTTTTAATTATTATTATTATTTTTATTTTTTTTTGCTATGGGAGTGCCATCAGAGTTGGTAATCGTCAAACCAAACGAGATTTTTGACCCAACCTTTTTCATGGCTTATCTCTTTGTGAGTTTTGGTTTTTTTTAACTAAAAATTTGGCAAGGAGATTTGGTTATAAAACTGTTCAAGTCAAGCTCTCCAGATAATTCAACAACAGCATTCACACAGTTTCACAGTTTTGCAGTTTCCCCATTACATGGGGTCACCTGATCCATTCATTTCATGCCACATCTATTGGCTGTATGAAAGAGCACGTTTTTGCGAGAAAAAGAGCACACTAAGCAGCAAAGCTTCTGTACACTCATCACAGCAGTATGACACAAAGTAGAGTTTTTCATGTGTTGTATTTCAGAGTCACTAGATGTACCAAAAGATAAGGTACTCCCATTTGATGCAAGAGAGCCATGGAGGGTGACCGCAGCCTTCCACTCTTTTTATCAAGGCCAGTCTTGATCCAAAGGCTGTTCAGCTAATACTAAGCATGACAGAGTGGCCTCCAGCCTTGACTCAATTGAGAGATGGCTCCCTGATTTTATGGGCATTCAGATCATACAAACCATTGTCTTGACACCCCTCGAGAGGGATACCACGATCTGAAGAATAAAAGGGCACACTTTCCTCCACAACAGATGCACCTCCTGGTTGCCAGGACTGTTACTGAGGTAGAAGCTTAGAACTGCATCTGCCTATCTTCCAACACTACTCCCATTTTGCTTTGTTTTTCAAGAGTGTTTGTTTTTCCAAATCAACAAGCAGAAGGCAGGTAAGAAAAAGGTCTTTCCACTTGCCTCAGATGCTATGTTCGTATAAAATGAGAAGTAAAATGGCCTGGGTTTGTGCACGTCAAGAAAATGAATACTTTCTCTCTGTTACTAGTACATGATAGGTTAAAACATGTACTCCTAATATCAGCTTAACATTTGACAGAAAAATGGACAGGACTAATGTAAAAAAGGCTCAACCATGTACTTCCTTCTGCCTCATTTTTTGAGGCATTCCAACATGATAATATTGCATATTTTCATGTAGCTTATTTCAGAAAATTAAATCAATCATTTCTATTATTGAGCTATGGAAACACAAAACTCACTTGCAATCTGTGTAATAAAGACAAGTCATATTTGCAACATGGCCTAAACCTGAGCAGGTAGGGATCTTCATCCCAACATTTCAAAATACAGTATTGTAGCAATTTTTCAGATGTTCGATGATTGGTTCAGAAATATTTATGAGATGAAAAAAAGATGGATGCATATTATGCACTAGGCAAATATTTGCTGAAAATCTCAGCTGATCTGAAAGCGTGCTTTTTTGAAGAAAGGACAGCTTAAAATTTTCGGCTCACACCTGAGGAAATTGATAGACTGCATTGAGGCAATTTACAATAAATAAACAAATAAACAGAAGCTTTGTTTAACTCCAAAACTTAAACTTTGGAAAAATCAGTGTTCAAAAAAACAAAATCCTGTTTTTTAGAAGGAAAATATTCATTGGTTTTCTATGCTACTCAGAGTTAACAGCAATTTCCACCAGTATAGCTTTCTTGCAAAAAGAAATTTCCTTTCTGTCAAACCCATTTTCAGCTGGAAGAAAACCTCAATAGAATAACCGTGCCCAACAATAAAAGTAATAATTCATGCATCTAGAATATGCTTTCATCTTAGCTCCTGAAAGCATTCTACAAATAACAGGCTGACTGCACAGAGGCAAAAGAATGACTTCTATTTTATAAGAGAGGAAACACTAACAAGGCAAGGGCTCACTCTTCAGAAGCAAACACAGACATTGCTGCTACAATATGAGGTCAGCCCAAAGGTCTGTCTAACTCAGTAGCCTTTTGTTGGCATGTCAGGGGAGATGCCGTGGTTGTGGAAGGTGGGTTGTCTAGGGTGAAGCTAATCCTTCACGCTCCAGATGTGTAGATCTCTCTAAATTCCCAAATGAAAGAACCTCAGCTGTGTAACTTCTGCTAGCAGGAGACTGTCTGCATCCATCCCTGGCTAGCTGGGGCTGCCAAGAGTGGATGCCAAGAGAAATAGCTGAGAATAGGTCAAGCATGTACTGTGTAATGCACCCATAATATTCTCCCTGACAGAACATGATGAGGCCTACCTGAATCAGAACCAGTATTTAATTGATTTCCTTTTCCAACATGCACTACTACCTCTGGTCATACAATCCACAGCTTAATTATACATTGCACAAGAAAGCAGTATCATTTTTTGTTTGTTTGCTCCAAGTCCATCTCCTACAGTATGCTTATAGTTGCCATTCTTCTGCACTAGGAGAAACCCCTTCCCTGTGTACCTGTTTTTGCAGGCTTTTGTGGCATACCGTATTCTCTCTTCTCCAACATTCTTAATTGACTGAGTCAGGACTCTCTGTACAGAGGACATTTGTAATTTTCTTGTTCTTTCGGCACTAGTAACAGATCTAGTGCCTCAACAATTTGATACCCATAGAGAAGCTCCATATTGCTCATGGTAGGACTGCCTGACACAACTACTTTACTGCACAACAAGAAGCAAGGATGTACTTTACTAAAGGTATTTTGTTCAATGCACTATTTCTCTGATGTTAAAGAACTGCTCAAGCGAAATTCAACTCTCCTGTATGTTTCAGCCTTGTTCTGAACACCACA
Source organism: Cyrtonyx montezumae (assembly GCF_038088225.1). Classification (NCBI taxonomy): domain Eukaryota; kingdom Metazoa; phylum Chordata; class Aves; order Galliformes; family Odontophoridae; genus Cyrtonyx; species Cyrtonyx montezumae. Next base: position 11,822,433 of record NW_027072033.1, on the reverse strand, counting down.
GGGCTAAAAAAAATAATAAATCGGTACTGTTTAAACGACATTTCATTAGGAACTTGAAATGCCTGATCGTGTTCTTGTAGTTCATGCTGCAAGCATATCCCCAGGTGCCTTACCCAGCTTGATCTCTTTAATCATTGCTTTTCCTTATGGCATTGATGCTCTGCTTTCATAGATATTCATAGAGACTGGCTACAGGTTCAGAAACATAGTCTGTGCTCTTGGGTCATCAGCTGTAAAGTTGTACAGAACCTATGGTTGCGAATAACCATACTGCCAGTTCATGATAGCAGCCTGAGTTTTCTCTTTTTGCTATGGTACCAGCATGCTGCATAGCATTTCTGAGTGTTATTCCCCTCTCTTGACTTCCCATGTGCTTCCAGCCTGTTTCAGTTTGCTCCAAAGCTGGTTTGTGTTGTTCTCTGATCAGCTTGCATTTGAGGACAAAAACGCATACATAGCAATACAAAATTTTGGAAAATTATTTCCCCTGTCCATGCAAAACAACTTCTCTCAGCAGGAATGATGGCTTTCTTTTCTGGAATTTCTCCATGTTTCTTAAGCATGGGCTTTTAGGTCTTAGAAAATTCAGTTGCTATTTCGTAAACACTTTGGCATCTGTGGGAACTTCTTTTTTTTTTTTTTTAAGATCCTTCCTGTTTAAGGTTCTTCTGACTCTGAACTGCTTATGATTCCTGCCAAACTTACCCACATAAATGTCCATTCTGAAATAAGCATAAGCTTCAGGTAAAGATTAGGGAATGAAAAAGTGACTGATAGATTTATTTCAAAGGAATTATTCTTTGGCAAGACAGTTCTAATCCACAGCCAGCTACAAAACATCTGAATTATGCTTGGAGAAGGCTCTATACGAGATCTAATTGATCCGGAACTTTTTAATCCAGAAGGTGAAGTATAAAAATAAAGCACGTGTGCTAGCTAAAGGGGAAGGGACTCTAATTATAGGAATGTAAATCTTAGTGAACATGAAGTCTATGAGACTGATGTCTAAACTCACCATTGCTGAGGTCTGCAATGAGCTAAACATATAATGTAGATGTGTGGATACCTCTCCTTCTTTTTAGCTGCTATCCTGAATTAAAGGGACCTAAAAATATATGAGGTAATTGGATTTAAGCCAAAGAACATATCTCAACTAATGAAACAGCAGCTGCTTACAAAAATGGTAAGCCTCAGTATAATTCATATTTTTCTTTCACTTAACTTGGAAAAGCTCTAAGACTATCTCCTGCTGCTTTAAGCTTTTATAAACTAGAACGTAAAAACTGAGGAAATCTCACATTGTTTGCAGGACAGCTCACTGTGGGAGTCAGAACCAAGCTCTTGTGCAAGATAGGTGACTCCTAAGACAACAAATTCTCATACTAACAAGGTTTAAAACACGGAAGTCCCTATTGTAAGCGGGGAGTTGCCATGAGACTGTACTTTCTTGAATACAATACTATTTCACCTTGGATTTTTCTGATATTCTACTATGACAATACAAAAACCATATAGCACCGTATCTTCAGCTTCACAGAATCAGAGAATTGTAGGGATTGGAAGGGACCCCTAGAGATCACTTAGTCCAGCCCTTCTGCCAAAGCAGCTCCCTAGCCCACATTGTTACAGGTAGGCGTCCAGGCAGGTCTTGAACATCTCCAGAGAAGGAGACTCCACCACATGTCTGGGCAGCCTGTGCCAGTGCTCCATCACCCTTAGTGTGAAGAAGAAACTTGTGAACTTATTTAGAACAATCTTCCCTTTGAGTATCTTAAAAGCATACAGAAATTTCACTGAGAAGGTATCCCAGGACCATACATTAATGGAATTTTCAGAAAACAGAATGTTTGCCAAGGAGATCTGGATCAAAAAATCTTTCAGTGATTTTATTCCATGTTTAGCCAGAAAAGAAAACCAAACCCAAGACTATCAAATCTAACTTTTGTATTCAACTCTTTGATTGTAATCACCTTTCACAGAAAGGAAGCAATCTGACCAAACTGAAAGCAATTAAGTGACTCTACCAGTTTTATATATAATCTGTAGTGGTAAACAATGTCAGAAAGCCTGACAAACTTTCAGCCAGAAGCAACAAAGTAGATGCATGCTCCAGTCCTTTAGGGTCCACTCCTAAGTACCACGGGCCAGTGGCACTATCACCTTATAGTCGATAAGACTCTCTCGACTTCCCTTGAAAGCATGCTCTAACTCAAAATATATATTATCAAACTAATCTGTTTCTTCTCTGCAGTTAATGTTAGATGTAAGCATACACTAGTTTATCAGACTTGGATTATTGTATTTTCCTTGCTGACTGAAGATAAAGCCCACTTGCAGATTAGCGTTCAATAGGCTATTGCCTGAGAATATTACTATCCATAAATGTTCATTAATGCTACCTGTTCTTTGATGGACAGTTTCATATATTCTACAAAAGGAGCTGATTGCTCAATGGGGCAGTTACTCCCAAACGCGAAGTGCTATTTAAGTATCTCACGTTTGACTGTCATCTTAATGTAAAATGCTCCATCTCAGTTTCTGTTCTTTAGAAGACTTTGTCCTCAAAAATGAAGATTTACCATAAAAATGAAAAGTATCCATTGAATGAAGCTTGCATTCACTGTCTAACTGCTTGTTGGAAGATCCAGCATGGCCCTCAAGATATGCAAATTCATTCAGCACTTGCATCTTGCCTAGCAGCACACTGAAGAATCACAATGGAAATGAAGTCACTACTTGTATGAAATACGTCTTCTTTCCAGTAAAATGAAACGGTGGAAACAGAAGAAGAAAGTAGAATACATCATTTTATGCCATTTTGGTTCTACTCACGAATTACATATTGTGGTGTTGTTACAGATACTGGGCATATTTAACAGAAATGAAGACCAAGAACAGCTATTGAATTAATCAGGTGCAGGCCTTCCCAGTGCCTCCCAGAGCTGGTGGAAGAACTCTTTCTGGCCTGTCTTTCTATGAGAACAAAGTAACTATTTCTAATTTTACCAGACTAGTCTTAGAATTAGATACAGGCAACTAGTTCACATATGTAGTTCTGACAAATCTGACATTTTTTACCCAAACAAAATACGTCAAAGGATTTCTTACCAGTCTGACAATGAGGCATTTACCAGATATAGAAGCACCAGCAAGAAAGCCAGAAGAAGGTTAAGTGACTATCTCAGGCATCATGGATACACTGTATTAAAGCCTCCTTTGAGATTCAGGTTAAACCATATGCAACTGGTTACCTTTTTACATTAAAAAAAAAAAAAAGCTTAATAATTCCCGTAATACTCGCATGTAAGTCCATGTAGAGATCTTTTTATATCCATTCTACAGAATAGCCTGTGAGATCTTTAAACATGAATGTTTGTCTGCAGGGTGCTTTTCACAGAACTTCCTTCAGCATAGCATGTGTTCCTTCTCCTAGTAATATAGAACATATTATGCTTTGTATTTGCCTTGAAATATTCAGTATAACAGAAGAAAACTCACTTTTTTAGTATTGTAGTTTATAAGTACAGAGTGAATACAAAGCCATATAGTTTTGTTCAAATTGTAAACTTTTTAACATTAGAGAATTAGTCTAAGTGTACTTTCCCATTTATTTGGGACAAAAGTAGCTAGTTATCAGCCAGTATTTCCCAGCTGCACAATTTAATACCACAGTTTTCTTCAAAAATACATCCAGAAGTTTTAAGGACAGTAGACAACTTTGGTTGATGTTATTAAATAAACCAGTTGATTACTGAGTAGAAAGTTGGTTGCTTCAAGTTTATTTGAATATCCACGAGTCCTAACAACAAAATCCTAAGACATCCTGCAAGTGTGACTCCAAGCACTTATAACCGGATAGATGTTCATTGTAAAACAGTAAGAACATAATTACTATTCTGTCCCAAAAACAGGAGGTTCTTTTTTTTATTGTGTTGAACACCTGACTGTTTTCGAGGTAGCATACATTTGCCATACAGTTGAATTCTAGAATAATGAGGTCAGTGTCCTTGGTCACTACCACGGAAATGTAGTTTGACAGGCATAAGAATTTTTTTGGATTCTTTTTTAAGTACAGCACTGACAACAGTTTTTCCTAAATTTAAATATGTACCTAGAACTAAAACTTTGCCTTTTCAAATCACATCTCCCTTCACATTCTCCTTAGCTGTACTGTACAAAGATTAACCAATGTCTTTTTATTCAAAAACTCTCTTCAAGTCAGCACTCTCCAAAGACAAGGAGCGTTTTTAAACATTCTGTAAAACAATTTAATGATATGAATAATCGCACATCAAATGAAAGACTTCTCTGAAAATACTAGAATCTTAGGAAACGCAACATCTGTGAGACATTAAAGCCCTCACTTCTAAAGTGTGTAAGACAACTGCTCCATGTTGTCTGCAAAAAGATGCAATAAGCAGGATGCAGGAAATATCAACAAACATTAACAAATACTTCCAGTGCTTTAGATGGTTACTGTCCTTCCTCAATAGCAGCAGAGGTAATTGCTAGAAAATAGTATCTGTGTGCATTAACAGCATGCATAACAGGGTATAACTTGTGATAAACAAGGCATACGTACTGTCTGGTATTTATTTTTTAAAAAGTTTAACTTTGAAAAGAAAATAAACGTTGTGCCTAGATAAAAGTTCAGGCAAAGAGATATCTCATTCCAGTCTAATTGAAAGACAGTAGAAACAACATTAAAAAAAAAACAACCTCACACAGGTAACATAAAAAATAGCTGAATATTCAATGCTTACAAAAAGTGTGAAAGTAAGCCCACAAGAAAAATACTGGTGTTTCTACTTTCTAGCTGTAAAAATTTTTAGATGCACCAGATAATTCTCATTTTGAAAAATACAAAAGATACAAAAACTACTGACATGAGTCTAGACCACTGTAGTGGGAATTAAAATGGTAATTTCATTACTTCTGTAATTAAAGGCATTAAGGTGGTACATTTTCATAGTTTTACAGTGCAATGTGATCAAGCCTTAATCAGGCTTTCCTATTTGGGACACTGTGCTGTGAACACTTGGCAGTGCAACTCCGTGTTATGCAAATGAAACATGAGAATCAAGAATAAAAAAGAAAAAGGTGAAGCAAGTGATATACCAGAAAAAAAAGCAAAGCTGTCTGTCACATTTTGAAAGTTATTTCAGCATCTAAGTATTTAAAGCTATTAATAAATACAGAAATTACTGAACTTAAAACCACTATAAAAATGCCATTTTTTAGACTCAGAAATCCACCATGTGCCTTCAGACATCTGAATACATTCCAGAAGCATACAAAACACATTCTGAAGGCAGACAACACCATCATATTATACAGCCCAGCTCATCAAATCTCATAAACATTTATTTATATATATATAGTGTATATATAATATATATATATACTATATATATATATATATAAAATATATATATATATAAAATATATATATATATATAATATATAATGTATGTATTTCAGTCAGTCTCATCTAAAATAAAAACATCTTCACAGCTTACTAAGTATTGCAAGCTATTTATTCTGTTTTCTTTGCCTGTCTCTTCTTAACACCATCGCAGGGCTGCTCGGGGGATGACTGGTCACAGACTGAAGAGCAACTGGAAGATGAAGCACCTTCACCCTTCACTTTGGATGGCCGTTTTTGCAAGCCAAAGAACATATGGCCTAATGTAGCCTCAATGAGAACAAATGGAGAAGCTGTAGATCTTGTCAACATCATTGTTACCTATGAGGAACAACAGTTGAGTTGCATTTTAAGTTTTAATGACCTCACAGTAGTTGAAAACCAGTTCAATGCTAAACCAATGTACAGCATTTCTAACTCGCAACATGAGCATGAAAAGTCCATGCCATCGAGAATAGAAACATGCTCACTATAACTTGAAATCAGCAGCAAATGCTTCTCTTTCTGATATACACTTTTTAGAGCACATATACAGCTATATACAAGCAATGTGAACCAAAAAAATGTATGTAGACTTATTAAAATCACCCTAAGAGTGAACCATTTTGGGTGTCATACAACAAGGCCTTAATTTGTTTAGGTGAAGAGTTGTGAGCATTAGTTGGAAATCTCAGCTCCCTAAAGCAACTTGTGAAGAATTAAACTTGCCAACTACTTTACAGAAATAAAACTGACAACATTTTGCTCTTTCATCTATTCAGCAGCAGCTCTGAAGCTCTTAAAAATCGCTAGGCTTCTGCTAACATTCAGGCTACACTTTCCTTATCAGCTAATAATCCTGAAGACAAGCATCATCCTGGAAATGAACAAGATCGAATGAGCCAAATAAAACGCTGCTGTTCAAGAAAATGACATTAATTACCTTTAGTGTATTAACTGCAGTAATTATACAGCACTGTACGAATATGTGACCTGCATATACAGACACAAACTCATCTGGTTTGTTTTGCAAACTCAAAGATGACTGCACGTGTAAGGCAAACATTCAGCAGGCAGCAAAAGGCAGAGAATAGGAGAGTTTCTTTCCATAAACATCAACTTTGAGTTTGTGGTCATAAAAGCCTACCATACCAACTGTGAGGAGCCAAAATTCATTATTCCACCCCACCCCATATGCTGGCAGTATCAGAAAAAGTCTTCTGTTCTGTTTATATGTGCAAGACTTAACAGTTTTAAGACTTCAGCAGAAGCCATCCTCCCCTCCGAGAATCAAGCTTTAGAACTTGTGGTATATTTGAGAACTGAAAAAGGGTATTTTTTTAATCACTTATTTGCAACATTTTCAAATCCTTACCTTGGAAACTACAAGAAAGATGGTGTATAAAAACATAAGGTTATGTCTTGCTATTGGCAAGTACTGGCTATGCTGCAGAGTGAAGAGAACTGCTCCTATCAAAGTTACCTTCACAGAGCTGGAAATTAAACAAATAATGTTAATTTCTCTTTCCTACATTACATGGCCTGGAAAACAATAAATATTCTTAGCATGCACAACAATTATTTCTCATTAAAGCAGATGAAAACTTTCATGACAAGATCAAAAACCACACTGTTACTAAACTATGACTTTCACTTCATATACTGTTACTGTGCTTGCTGCATTATAGACAAGCATCAAGTTCAGCACTGATTTATACACCCAACAAATTTCTATTTGACAGATACTCCTCAAATTAAAACACATCCTAATGTCTCTATTCAGATTCTACATACCAACTTACTCCTCTTCCTATTCTCGCAACAGGTATTTTACTGAAGACTGAAATTACAAATCCTGCATTACTCAGACTTGACAAAAAATACATTTTTCTCCTAGACTAGAGGTGTTGGTTATGCCAAAGAGCAACCCTGTCCAAGTCTCATTCCACTAGGACACTCCACCAGTTCTGTAACTGTGGTTAGCTGACACTTGACTTGAGCTATGCCTTTGTTACCAAGTTTTGCCAACACAGCCATACATCTTCAATCTAACTTCATCACGATGGTACTACAGCTGACATGTATATAGTCAGAAAACATGACAACTTTCTGTTAAACGAAGTCATGGCAAGAGGGAACACTAAAATATTGGCAGAAAAAGTCTATGCATTCCTTAAGCTGCACCTACAAATGAAGGACGACGTTTCTGTTACCACACAGCATCTATTTGTAGGCAAATTCTTCACTGTCGTTTCAGTAACTCAGATTTTCTGTATCCTCTTCCTACTTAGGAAGTCAAAAACAACAACAAATAAAACCCTGTATAGAAATATGTTATATGTTTACAGAATGCTTTATCCGTTTAACTTTGTAACTTACTACTACTTAATATTCTGAAGCTTCATTTATTAAACCAAAATGTATTTTAAAAATATATACTTTTTGAGCTACTTTGAGCCACACCAACCATGAAAAAGCAGTATACAGGCCAATCCGTAAATGTTGCACCAATGCTGTACTTTTAATTACATTACTGTTCCTGACAGTAACAACTAACTTCTGTAACTTTGGTAAAAAGACTGCAGTAACCAAGTGCACAAACGTAATTCTGAACATCTGGAATTTCAGAATTAGTCTTACTAACATAAGCAGTATCAAGTTGAAAAAAAATTTTTAAGGAAGGTCGACCAACTTGTTTTCTGCTACTATCTGCTCTTCAGCTAATAGAGACTGCAGAGATTTTTTTTTTAAATCAGTACTTCTAACTTGAGTCACACAGTGAAGATCAAAAAGACTTTAGAAAGTTACTATAAAGAGCTTATCTCAGCTTATAACAATGTCTTGTCTCTTCCTAGAATGTCTCAGTGTTTATTTTATTGTTTAATCTGGAAACCATGCCATTCTTTGCTTCTGCAAGAAAAGTAACATTTCTTGTTTTAGAGTACAGCAAATAAATGCTGCTACATTTTTGCTGTAATGAATAACCAGTTCACACTTTCTCAAATAACCAGTATACTTAGTGGAAAAGTGCTGGCAAAGAAAGTTAAGAGAGCAAACAAAGGAAACCATATTGTCGATGTTCAGAATGTGCACTAAAGCACACACTTGACCCATGTATCTGTGGTACCACTGGCTTTTCATTTTGGATTGAAGACTGTGTCCCTCCAGAATGTTTTCCAACAACTTCCAACCACAGTTTAACCATAATTTTTACTGACTTCTTCCTATTTGGTATCCTTGGGCTGCAAACCCAAAATGACCACAGTATTTGCTAAAATTACCAAGATAAACAACCAATCTTTCACAAGATAAATACCAAGCATCTATTATAAACATTCCTGTTTGTTGTGTTTATATATATATATATATATATATACACATATTTTTGTTTGTTTTGTTTTTAAATGTGAAGTGAGTGTCAATACAGGAAGTTAGTAAGACCGCTGCTAACACACTGCATTTGTTTTTAAACAACTTACTAGGACATCTTCAGTAGTTCATTGGTTTCAGGTTTCCACACTCCCCTCACCAACTGCTCAAAGTTGGAGATTAGGCTGCTACCAGCTCCTGAAATTCCAAAGGTTAACAGTAAGCCTCCACTGGCATGTTACCACTGCTGCACAGCCTACTATTGCTCCAGCAAAATTTGTTAAACAAGGTGCCAAACATGGCACCCAAAGCTCAGACTTGAGGAGATTAATCCAATCTTTCATATGTGCATGACTTGAGTGACCAATACGGAAGAAACTTCAGAGCTTTAGCTACTTAGGAAGAACTCCAGGTTCACCTTTAAATGGTAATCTGAAATGACACACTGATCACTGCAAACAAGTGCCTAAATTGATAGTATAACCTTCTGTAGAGATTTACTCTATTTCATTCTTCTTGTTAGCGTCTAAGTACAGAGAAGGTGAGTACAAAGTAAGAGGATCTTCCATGAGAGAAGATGGATGTGTGTTTTACATTACAACAAGGCAAAACATAACCAGGTATCAGAGATTCTGGCAGGTAAGACTGACCTGTGTCATCACCTGAAAAAGATAATATGATAGATCTTCAAATTAACAGATGTTTTTTCCTGAAGCCCAGCAGCATCAAACACATAGAATCAAGACCTGCAGTACTACAACCTGTAGTGGTTCTAACTTTGTCACTATAAATACAGCTGTTAGGAAGACAGCATGCAGGCTAGAAGAGTATATTCCAGACAGCATGCAGGCTAGAAGAGTATAATTCCTGTGTTTCAAATAAACTCATGTTAGCAATAAAAAAGCTAAAAAAACAAGCTCTCTTCTTCAGCCATGTGTAAGGAAAACAGTTCTGAGGACATCTGCTTTTGGAAAGGTTTGTGACAGCAGTAAAGCTTCGTGGGAGATCTACTTCTTTATTGCCACTAACTGCCCATTCTAGAAGTCCTCACAAGACCTTCTGAAAGGATAAGGTGAACTTCCCTCGAAGTCATTCAATGTCACCCTTACCCAGGCAGAAAAGCTGCTGCACAGGCTTCTCCCATGGGGGGATAACAGACTGTTTTAGGACTATCATATTCTCCACAGCAAGGAACAGTGTTATGCTGAAGGGCTAGGCATTTAAATACCACTCCAAAGTATCACAACTCATCAGAAGAAGATGTTATGAATGTTACCTCTGGCCCAGCCCACAGCTATCATGACAAGCCAGGCATCTTCAAAATAACTGTCTGCATGTGCAACGCCAGCCACTATTTTCCAAGTCCTAGTCACTTCTTTCATTCCTGCAACCAGAAGTCGAAGAGGCAGAAATGCAAAGCACTGGCAGAATTTGTCTTGTGGGCAGTAAAACACAAGATACCTGAAAATCATATTGAGAAAATCTGTTACCAGTGTTCAAAAGTTTTTTGCTAACAATTTCACTAGATATTTCTTGAACATAACTAGCAATACTTGGTAAACTACTGACAGCTCTGTGTCCAATACTTCAGATACAGAACAAATCTAAAATGCTTTTGAGCATGTCTGAGCTCTTCAACCAAAACCATGAAACATTACCATTGTTGCCTCATTGTTCCAGCTAAGAATTCATTAAAGCAATCAGAAGGAGCTTTACATTTTCACAGAATATTCCAAGGTGAAAGGAGCCCACAAGAATCATCGAGGCCAGCTCCTGAAAATCCTTTTAGCAATGGTTCTATAGTTTACATATCATATTTAGATTATTCAAATTATTAAATTGCTGTCTTTTTTTTTGTTTGCTTTTTTACCCCCAGGAGTAAGAAAGGGTGAAAAATTATGTGCTGACAGTATGTTTTCCTACTGAAAGGTGTATGGAATTACGTAACTTCAGCAAGAACGCCTCCACTAGTTAGTATCATGCCAGACAAAATGTACAGCTATTTTCAAACTCATTTCACGCCTTAGTAACCACAGGGAAGGCACAACGTAGCTGAAGCCCTATCCTAGTTATGTGTTTCTTTTTACCTCAAGGTACTTTACAGTATCTTGAGCTATCACTGAAAACATCAAACACTTTTTCTCCTCATGATCTCCCAGACTGAAGCACGTTAATAGCCTATTTCTCAAATATAAGGAAGCTACTGGAATTTACATTAATAGCTAAGCATTGCTCCTGCATTAAGTTTTAGCATTATCTCGAACTGCTTCAATTTCTCCCTTTATATCCTACTGCAAATTCAATTGCCTGTGCAGGAAGCAAGCTTCAGCTGGTATGTCATGGATGCATATATAGCATGGATTTTAATGGCTACTGCAGATAGCCATTTAGGTTGTGTAATCAATAGACAACACTAACCAGAATCTACAATTTACAATTGCAAAACGTGTGTTTATGACGTCAAAGCATAGATAACTAGATTGAACTGAAACTGCACTGCTACTGAAACTGAACTGAAATGGTCTCGAACTTCTGTTAGTAAAGCATGCTAACGGTAGATGTCACTGTCCTACAGACTATCTAGGAGCATTTCTCGAGCACAGATAGCACAGCCCCTTTTGTTTTCCAGTTTTAAGTGTGATCTGGGGAATTTTGCTTCATGTGACTTGTGATCAAAAATTAAAGTTATTATACTAATAAAGGGAGGACTCAAAACTAACAGCTTAAAAAGTTTCATAACATTCATACGCTCTTATTAAAACCCTGCATAGCAAGTCACAGTTGTTCACGTTAAACTGAAATTGTGATCTCTTTACACATCCTTCAGTCAGCTTCAGCTGGAACAGAATTGTTTTCTACAGAGTGCCTGGCATGATGCTATGTTTTGGTTCTAGGAGGAAAATAGTGTTATACCACAATGATATTTAAAGCTGCTACTAAGCAGTGTTAGGTTTGTACAGAGCCAAGGCCATTAACAGAGAAGGGCCCAAGCAGCTGGGAGGGAACGGAATTAGGACAGCTGGCTTAAACTGGCCAGAAGGGTATTTCACACCATATGACATCAGGTGGAAGGAGTCTTGAAGTGGGTGGGAGTTTATCTCACTTTCTTCCCCTGCTCAGAGGCTAGCTGAGCATCAGTCAGGGGGTGGTAAGCAATTGCTTGTGCATCAGTTGCTACATACATTCATATACACACTTTATTATATAGAGATATATATATTTGTCATAATTATTACCCTTTTCCTTTTCTCTTAGTAAACAGTTTTACCTCAACCCACAAGCTCTACTTTGTTTTTCTCTATTATTTTTCTCTTTCCCACTGGGAAAGGCAGGAGTGAGGAAATGACTGTGTGGTGTTTAGCCACTTACCAGATTAAACTGCAGCAGCCCATTTGGCACCCAACATGGGGCTTGTCATAGGGATTGGAGTGACACAGGACTGGCTGTGAGAGTCACGCACCTGCAGGGCCTGTCAGGAGGGCTATAGAAACCACAGAGTCTGTCACAAGAGAGTAAGAGCAACTGCAAGACCTGTGGCAGGGGCTGGAGCAGCCACAGGGTCCATCCCATGATGAGTGGGAGCAGTCAAAGAGCTTGTTGCAGAAATTGTGACAACCCAGGGCCTTGGTTCTATACAACACTGCTGAGCAGTAACTACAAATATTACTGTATTATCAGCATTGTTTTTCTCCTGAAACCAAAACACAGCATCATACCAGACACTCTGAACAAAACAATTCTGTCCTGGCTGGAAATAAAATACCTCCTATCTCAAGTATTATTTGTTGAAACAAGCAATCATGTTGCCCACACCACCGTAACATAAACAGAAGCTGATTATTTTACCAATACATGTTTAATTGCAGGTTATTCATCTCAGTGATTTGCTTAATTTGTATGCATCTTTCACTGCAGTATGAAGACCAGAAGACTAACACAGAAACACAATGCATAAATATGAACACTTATTTTCATTCTTATGATACGCAATTGTAGAACTTAAGAGGGAACAAAGACAGATTTCAAGTAACTAAGAGGAATCCACTGCTGCTCACAGATTTTGAGGATTCTTTTTACTATGAAAGCAACAAACTGATCTCTAGAACAATTGAACTCCACTGCAAAGCTACCTTTACATGAAAGTAACTCCAGTACTATTTATGAACTCCAAAACAGGCCAACCACATTCACATACCTGACTTCCCATTCAGCTCTCTATTGGCTTTCACTACTCATCAATTTGGGAAAGTGATTTGGGAAGAGGCAAATGATAGGGAAAATAAAAAAAGTCAGAAAGAAGATAATAAAAAAGAAGAAAGAACAGCTAGGTCTTAGTTGCCCAGCTGAAGAGATGTTCAAGAATTTTCCTTCAGCTAGGTTTTAGTCTTCAGGAGCTACCACAGGAAAAACTAGATGGCACTTATGACCTCTCTATAGCCAAGAAAGCAATAACTGAAGTTCCTTTTATCCCAGAGAATCTGTCTGAACAGGGAATACTATAAAAATATAAGGAAAATCTAGTGACTGAGAAGTTGTTTTATAATGAAATGCTAAGAGTTGCTCTTTTATGAACATTTCACTTCTACAGAAAGGGTTCAAACCAGCTATTTTGCTGCAGTGACTTCTCTGATGAAGAGAGAGCCTCTAAATCCATATTTCTAAGTTAAGCTTGATTATATAATCTTACTATTTACAGTCAAAATATAGTTTCCTCTGAATAAATAATACTCATCTGACTCAATTGAGTCTGCTTACCAGACTGAAGATGCCAGTAGAATATTCGTGGTCTTTGCCAAAAATGCTACCGGAGGTTCTCCAAGCATCAAGGAAGACAAAACAGATCCACCAAAACAACAAAGCATAGCACTAAACCAGCAAGCAACTGGACTGCGGATTGACACTTCCACAGCTCCTAAAGCAAAGAGAAAAGACAAGTGAACAGAAGCAAGCATTTGAGAATCACATTACATTTTAAAAGACAGCATTTTCAAGTCACACGGACCTACGCTGTTCCTCTAGACCATGAAAAACCCTACCTAAATCTACAGGCCTTCACAAGAAAAGTCTTCACTAAATACAAACTTCCTATGACATTGACTTAAGTGCATACTACATAAATAAATGTGATGAAAACAATGTAACATTCCTTTGGCATCTTTTGTCTTCAGTTTGTTTTGCTACCAGTAAGTAACAGCTTTCAAAGTACTGCTTGAGAGGGTCTGTTTTTAAAATTTGTTGTGAAGTTGCTTTTTGAATTTTTATTAATAATATATACTTGCCCTTGCTGACCTAAACAGGACTGAAGATTTTTCTACAACTTCCATTTCTGCTTTTTAGTCCTTGTGAATTTAAGTTCACTGTTTTTCTTCTTAACACCTTCCTAACAACAACATTCACTGGGTCAAACAAAAGCACTACCCAAAATAATTGAGCAAATATTCTTTCATCTGCAGCCTTAACAGGCAAAAATGTTTGCCCAACAAAGACATACAATAAATTTAAGCTTCACTTGTTATTAAAAGCTTGACTGTTTTATCTTTAAAATCTTAAAAATTAATTGCTTTTTAAATTGCAATTCAGCTACACCAGAAATTTTCTGAAGGAGAAGATTATGCAGGCATAAATAAAAAGGAAACTTTAACCATTCCCAAGGGGAAAAAACACTTTACAAAAGCCAGAAATATCTTGAAATCATGGTTTTGACTATTTCCTTCCACTTCAGGAGTTCAACACTTTCAAATCTTCCCCTTTATAAAGACATAGGGTTGATTACCTGAACTAGTTGCATTTTTCATAGTCCAAAGGTTACAAAAACAAAGATGAAAACTAGTGTCCACCCCAAAATGAAAAGTGACACTTGCCTAACAATTCAGCAGAATCATTTTACAAGAATTTTGTGGGAAAAGAAGGTTCTTATAAAAAACGAGATGCTTGAATGTATGAAAGAGAATACAGCACTCTCACTATAATTCACTTTAGACAAGCTTATTAACAAGATTACTCCAGTTTTAAGTGTCAGTGCAGTATTACAGCACGAAGAGATCACATGTAGGAAAAACGTCCCAAATTTTAGAGTAACAAAAAAAACCAAACAGATGATGGCAGCAGCCACTATAAATCACAAATCACACAAGATCACATACTACAGGGGCATGATGCTGCTAGTAAATATATCACCAGTAGCATTGTGCACTGTTTAACTCCTGGCCTGATGTAACAGCAAATGTAATCTGCACAGTAATCTGTTTTCAGACTGGTAACCATATTACCATAGGAGGTTCCACACGCAAGAAGTTCTATCCTTCAGACCAGGTGCAAAAGAAATCTTACATTTCATCCATCATCAGGTGGGCTTGCATCAGCCTCTCCTTTATTAGCAAGATGCTTCTCAGCTAGCACTAGCACGAAGTAATGATCTTACTTGTGACCTCCTGGAGAACATTGAACTGCACTCCTCCCTCCCCAGATACAGCACAGCTAAGAGCTAATGAAAAGAAAGCTTCCTTCACTTCACCAGGTGTTCAGTGAGACTACTGACTGGAAAAAAAGGAAACCACTGCAGGTGCTGTGCCTTCCTGAAAAAATAGGATTTTGCTGATGGTCAGTATGAGAACTTTCTTAGTTTGGATATCATAATTCAGGTTAAAGAAAAAAAAAAACAAAAAAACCCATGTTGATTCTAATTTAAAGCCTATATTAGTACCTAAATTATGAATAGGATGTAACTTTCAGAAAATAAATGGAGTTTTAAGTAGGTCACATTTTTTTAAGCAAGGAGTCATTTATATTTGCACTTTAGCATACCATGAAAAACTAACGAGGCATCATACAACCATGCAGGATATTATCTGACAAAAGGCCACCAATCCTGTAAATGGTGTACTTCCGAAAGCAAAGGTTATATATAAGGTTTCAAAACGCAAATACTATCATTTAATGGTTTAAAGTATTGTTTCTAATTATTAATAAAAAGCTTTGCCAGCTCATTCCTTAAGTAGGATAAGATCTGCTTTAAGCTTCCTAACATGTCATAAACAGGCAAACAAGAATACATACCAGGAATACATCTAAAGAACAAACCAGAAGGACTTCTAGAAAAGTTTTTCCAGCACTCCAACTGAACTGTACATGCTGTGAATTAAGCTAAAGCACTTAACACTGACAGATTTAATCTAGAAGCATGCCAAAAGCATTAGGTCTCCTCAGGTAACCTGGATCCCATCTCAGAAGACTTCCAAGACCAAATCTAGCGTATACCTTCTAAATGCCACATATCCTCAATCCTGAACTTCTGTCTTCTTCTGTTCCCCTTCCCTCCTCCCCTCCCTCCCCCTCATTCAAATTACATGCAAGCAAGCAACAGAGCAGCACACAGTCACTGCAATTACTGTTCTGAGTATCAGGGGTTACATAAAAGTTCCAAACTTTACAGATACTAAGTTGAAAGAAAATTAAAAAGCACAAACTATGACTTCTGCTGTCCTGATGTCCCACTGAAGCTACATTATACTCGACATGTGGAGCAAATCCTCCCATGGGTGCCCATCCCAAAAGAAGGTCTGAAGACATCGCATTATAACCACCTTTAGAAGGAAAGTTCCTCTTTAAACGTAAGAAATGCATTAAACGTTGCATGTCAGCACCCACAAACAACTTCAGCTGCAGCAACAAGGCCTCGTGAAAATCACAGCACTTTACGGTGGCCTTCGCGCACGTGCTACGAGCAAGCACCTACTCAGCAGGAGGCAAACACTCAGCTGGACACGCTTGACAAGAATCGGCTCTCAGCGAGCAAAGAGCGCTGCCCCTCCGGAGCCGCAGCAGGCAGCAGCTCCCGCTCAGCTCCGCAGCCCCTAGCGCTAGCTGTTCCCCCCATCTCGAAGTCACTCCACACGTGGCTGAATCCACGCAGGGCGCTTTCTGCGCTCAGGACAAGGAGAAGCGGGTCTGGGGAAAACAGTGGTGATGGAAATGATCTCCCGGACAAGAGCAAGCGAGTGCTGAAGCGCCGTCACAACACCGCTGCGGGACCTATCTTCCACGCAGGGGCACAACGCGACCCGCCCCGCTCACCCCGCTGCTCCTTCAGCGCCGTGACGGAGACCACGTAGTGTGCCAGGTCGAAGAAGGGGAACATGGGCACACGGGAGAAGAGCAGCGGAACCTCACCCACCTCCATGGCGGCACGAGCTCAGTTGAAGCGTGGCCCTCGCCGGGCGCCGTCGGAGGGCGGAGCGGTGGTGTGCTGAGCCAGGCCGAGCCGAGCCGGAGCCGATGCCGCCGGAAGACGAGCTTGCCGCTGCTTGCCAGCTAACTTTTATTTCGGTTGTTTTGTTCTCTGTTTCTTTCTTTCTGCGCTGGAGTGCAGACACGGAAAGCAGTTATTTTCTAGAGCTGCGTTCTCTGCTTGCTGCAGCTGAGGGGTGGCATAACGTGACACATTGGTGGCCGCATCCTCCGGCACAAAGCGGGTCGGTATCGTTTGCTCTCCCGCCGAGTGCTGACGCGCTCCCACGCGTCTGCAGCCGCAGAGCATTCCGTGGCAACCTGTCCTGCTCGCGAGCCGTGCCGTGCCTTGCAGGACCGCTGTGCGCCAGCAGGCGGCGCCACGCTCGTTGCTCGGAGGAGAGCGGCTCAGGCTGTCCTGGGGGCGATCCACGAGGGGGAGGGAAAGAAAGCGGTGACGACGGCAGCGAAGGTTGAGTGGCGTGGAGGAAAATAGCTGTGCGAGCCCGCAGCGTGGGCGCGGTGGCACTATTTGCGCCGCAGGGATGGGTACCGCTTGTGCCTGCATTTCGTGCAGATAAACCTGGCTTCTCTGCAGTGCCGGCACAGCCACTTGTCTTCTAAGGCAGCACATCCGGCATCGGCTGCCCGAATCAGACCCTCGAATACATATGGCATCCTCTTTTGGGGGCTCTTTGCTGCGTTTGAAACTAATTTCTGAAGCACAGCTTGCTAGCGCGCATTACCACAGGCCACAATAACGGGTAGGAAGCGTTGGTTGACCCAGCTGTGCTTGAGACAGGTTCTGGTGGGTTTTCTACCTCCAGTACCAGCAGGAAATAACAGTTTCTTCGAGTTTGTTGGTCATAGAACTGTGGAATATCCTGAGCTGGAAGGGACCCACAAGGATCATCGAAAACAGCTTCTGGCTCTACACAGCCCTGTCCAAAACTCAGACCCTCTGTCTGAGAGCAGTGTCCGCACGCTCCTTGAACCCTGGCAGCCTATTCCATGCCCACCTCCTTTTCCTTGACTTCGATATTATATGATCTGATGAAATTTATCTTACAAAAATACCTTCCACACCTCCTAGACTTGCAAGCAAGCTACACTACTGATAATTAGGAAGAGATTCCTGTTCATTCAGGATATCGCTTCTCTGTCTCACCAGGACAGAGGCACCAACCAAAGGGAAATCAGACCAAGGGAACACAGTTTGTATTTTAAAAGTAGAGTAAGAAATCAGAAAACTTTAAATTAGTCATTGATTTTCCAGCTGTTGCAGATATTTTAGGAATAATTTAAGGATAACAGAGGTTAAGTACCTCTTAAATAATCCTGTTCCTCCTTGGACCAAATAGGCTGACGCTGGGAGAACTTTGTCAGTATGAGAATATGGCATTAGTTTATAAGCTAGTTATGCTTTTTATGAGTGTTTTAGTTAACTGTGTTAAACTAAAACAAGTTTTATGTTAAACTAGAAGAACAGGTCTCTCTTCCCTCATTTCTTGTGGGCAAGATAATAAAAAGAATATTGTGCATATAGGAAATTTTAAAATTGGCCGATGTGTGTTCTGCTGTGTTCACAGAGTCATAGAATAGTTTGGGTTGGAAGTGACCAAGCAGATCATTGAGTTCTACCCCTTTGCCATAGGCAGGGTCACCAACCTCCAGATCTGGCACTAGACCAGGTTGCTCAGAGCCCCATCAAACCTGGTCTTGATCAGCTCCAGGGATGGAGCATCCACAACCTCTCTGGACAGCCTGTTGCAGCACCTCACTAATCTCTTTAAAGAACTTACCCCTGATGTGCATTGTAAACCTTCCCTCCTTGAGCTTAAAACCACTTTCCCTTGTCCTGTCGCTGTCTACCCTTGTAAAAAGTTGATTTCCCTCCCTTTTATGATTCCCTTTTAAATACTGGAAGGTTGCAACGAGGTCTCCGCACAGCCTTCTCTTCTCAAGACTGAGCATGCCCAACTCCCTCAGCCTGTCTTCATAGGGGAAGTGCTTCAGCCCTCTGATTGACTTTGTGGCCTCCTCTGGATGCTCTGCAACAGCTCCACATCTTTGCTGTACTGGGGGCCCCAGTCCTAGATTCAGTACTCCAGTTGGTGCCTCACATGAGCAGAGTAGAGAGGGACAATCACCTCCCTGTCCCTGCTGGCCACCTCTCTTCTCATGGAGCCCAGAATATCCTTGGCCTTCCGTGCTGCATGAGTGTAAATCTCAGCATAAAAGCAGAACAGAAGCCTGATCTGACTCTTTTCCGCAAAGAATATTAGCATTACCTGAAACATATACATTACTCTAGACTTCTGTTGGTCAGCTACCCAGCTTCCACATGTGCTTAAGTATTTTTTGGCAGGAGTATGTGGTTGTTTTTTGTTTTTTTTTTCCAGTACAATAATGAAATATTAATACAGATATTTTCTGAATTTTCTCCAGAAAATATTCCATCTATTTATGAAGTTGACACATTTGTATTTCCAAAACAGCTGTGAAAGTTTGCGGCGTCACATGTTTGTCTGCTGTTCCTGACAGCTACCTTCCTGCATGTCGTAACTGATCCTGGACAGACAGTTGTTATTAGTCCATTCAAATCAAAGCTGAAACCACTAAATAACACTGGGCAGTAGCAGAGTGAAGTGTTGAAGAAAATTGGTTTCAAAGTGAATGCAAGTCCACACCTTTATCCTTCACAGAGCATGAGATTCATTAGCTGTTACTCCCTACATCTTACAAAAGTCTTGGAGATTCTAAACTAGGGTATTCATACCTGATTTATAATGTTGTATTCATTTCCTATGGCAATTAAGGTGACTGAATTTTTGAAGAGAAGATCTGTTAGCATGGAAGCATAACCTGGTTTTGTGCTGCTGAAGTTAATGCTAAATGTGGAATGCTTATTTAGTGTTTTATTTCTTAATGACTGGGATCCTGCAGACACTGACTTGGAATTGAAAGGTGGTACTTTCAAAGATGCTAGATTGAATCTATATTCACCTTTCTTGAACGTCTCAGAGATTCAAGTCTATTCACCAAAATCAATCTAGGTTAAAATCTGTGTCTTTGCTACATACTAAAATGGACACTCCCATTGTCTGCTCTCACCCTGCATTGCTCATGATACGTGGTCATCTGCCCACAGTGTCTTTGTCCTCTTCTGATTTGGTTCCCCCTTTGCTCCATAATTCTTTGCCCTTGTATTTCCCTCCATTTTCCCCGCAGTCTCTTATCCCCCTCAGGCTTCTTACTTTGAACTTCTAGTACATTTTTGTCTCCATACTCTCTCTGTAGCATCCTGTATTCATCAACTTTGCCTATTTCTTTCAATATGATACCTCCTAGTTGTATTCCTAGTGTCACCGGTTTGAGGGACAGTTTGACCCGGTACCATGACAATTGAGGCAAGGGACCCACGGGCCCACACCCCGGGGAAGGGGAAGGGGAAGGGTAAAGGGAAAAAGGAGAAGGGAGATGGGCCTAAGAACAAAACAGCGGCAATGATCTGAGGAGGAAAGCTAATTTACTAAATAGATATCAGAAAGGAAAATAACACAATATAATATAATATAATTGGAATTGAGGCAAATGAATCAAATAAAATGAGCAAGAGAGAGTGTCCGATAAACCGAAGGCCTTACGCTAACGCTGAAAGCGGACGGCTGCAACAAACACCCACTGCCGAGCTTGGTCCCAAAGGGAAGAGAGAGTCCCGTGACTGCAGACAGTTTTTATCTTTCCCTCTGGGCGGAAATATGTAAAAACGCAAAGCATCGCACAGTCCTCTGGGGAATGTGGTTCTTCTCTTCTGAGACAGGTACCCCCAGAACTGTCCACGATCCACAGAGCTGAAGCATTAACTCTTTAACTCCCAATACACCACATGATGTTATGATGTGGAATATCAATAATACAACAAAAATCATAAAACCATAACATCCTAGTTTTCCTTATTTTCTTGTTCAATCCATGCCACTCTCAGCATTTAGTTGCAGTTTAGTATAGATCGCAGTTTCCCCTTTCTCAGAACCCAGTTCGCAAACTGACTGTTCATCTGTGAGGTCTTTGTTAGTTCATTCTTCAGCAAGCTTTCAATGAACACAAAATGCTTAGTTCGTACCTTCTTTGTTCACCTTCCACCTTTTTAATTAATTGTGCCATTGCTCTCCTTCTTTTCCATGCTCTTTCTCCAGCAGTTCACTTTCTCCTGTCTCTTTTAAGGTTGGATTTTTTTTGTTGTTTTTCAGTGTTTGTTGAAATGCTTTGATAGTAATACCTACTAGACGAAGGCACAGGAAGTTAACAGCCATTTACCTTCTAACATAACATTGCTTCAGTACTGGTTGATGCAAATCTAGACTTCAAAGTGGAGATACTAAAGTGCTTATTAGGTGAGTAGCAGAGTTGCTTAGATTTAGATCAACGTCAGGTGCCTCTGTTGTCAAACCAAAAGAGGCTTTCACACATTTAAAAGTTGTTTTTTTTTTTTTTTTTTTTTTTTTTTTTTTTGCTGTAAAGCAGCAGTTGATTCTTAGGTGCAGCCCAGAACTGGAGCTGGAGCAGCTTGTGGCCAGTGTTCCTGCCTCTATCCATGAACTCCCTAGTATATAATCCTCAAATGTCCACACAATTAAGCAAAGCATGTGCTTATGGCTGAGTTAAACAGTCCTTGTGTTTTATACCTTTACAACACTTTTGTTATGTGTGAAAATGAGATACCTCCTTCCAATATGAAATACAAATTATATCTCAAGTATGTGATAAATATAGTTAGCAGAAGCAACAGTGAAGTTGTGCATGTTCTCACCAGCCTAAGCACCAGCTTACTCCATTGCTGCAGCAGTGTCAGTGTTGTAAGCAACCATCACGGTTGAGGGAGGTGATCTTCCACTCAGTGCTGGTGAAGCTAGAGCTGGAATATTTCACCCACTTTTAGGCTTCACAGAGAGACATGTAGCTACTGAGGCATGCCCATTGGAGTACCACAGAGATGATTAAGGAACTGGGAGATATTCTTTAGAAGAAGGGGCTGAGGCTTGGAACTGTTCAGCCTGGAGAAGAAATGTTTGAAGGTAATCTCATCAACGTGTGAAAATATGTATTGGGAGGCAATGATGTAGCATGACCTAGACTCCTCATTGTTGCCTGCTGACAGGATGGTAGGCGATGGGCATGAATTAAAAACTTGAAACACATCTGAGCACAAGGAAAGATTTTCTTGCTGTGAGGGTAGATGAGCATGGAAACAGGTTACAGACTCAGTCTGTGGAGATTCAGAGTCTGATTGGCACAAGCCTGGGTAACCTGCTCTTGCTGACATGGCTTGAGCAAGAGTGCTGAATCAGATGATCTCAGGAGACCCCTGCCAGTCTAAACAATTCTGTGATTTTGCAATTGCCTAAACTCTACAATAAGAGTAGAGTAATTGCTTTAATCTTGAAAACAGATTTTCTCTGTTATTTCAGAACAATTTCCCATACAATCTCAGTTATAGCAAAGATAATGCTGGTAAATCAAGGCATATCTGCAGTTGTGCATGCATGCCTGAAAACTAACTGCCCATTGTTCAATAATTTTTTAATCTAGTTGGACAGATGAGGTTGTATCAGAAGCTGTCTAGTGCCATAGCTACCACCTGACTAACAATTTGTGGACCATACTTGAACTACTAGATTCTGGGAAGGATTAGTTATGGAGAAAGAAAAGCAACATTGAACAGGAAACAGACTTTCCATTGTGCAGCTTCATTGTATATTCTTCGTGCTCCATTTTCTGCTCAGTAATGCAGGCCAGTTTGGAACACTCTTAAGCTGTCAAGAGCAGCAAGGGGTTACCCAGAGTGTGCTTTGTCTGACAATACAGACAGCTTTTTTTGTTAACTAGCTTGAACCCATTAGACAATGGTGTGTTCCCCCCTCCCACACCCTCAATCCCGTCCTTTCCACCCTCATCCGCAGCCCGGCTCAGCCTCCACAGATCCGTTCCAGTGTTTGGGTTCATGAAGTACAAATTAGCATAATCAGATTAGCTACATGGGGTTGTAGAGCTGAAAAGGAAGAAAACGTGGTTCACAAAGAGAAGACTAAGGAGAGCAGAAGGGGGTGATACTGCTGTTGTGATCTGGTGCTGAAAACTTGCACCTGCATAGCAAGCAGATCCTCTTCTCCTAAGGACTCTTAGATGGTATTAAAGCATAGGAATTAATTGGGGAGAGGAGGAGAAGGAGAAGGAGAAAGAAGGAGAAGGGAGGAGGGGTGGAGGGGGAAAGGAAGAGGGGAGAGGAAGTAGGAGAGGGGGAGGGGGAGGTGGAGAGGGAAGGGACAAGAGGGGAAGGGAGGGAAAATGAGAGAAGAGGGGAGGGGAGGGGAGGAAAATTGGTAAGTTGGATTGTCTGGGTTGGGAATGAAGGTTTACTGACAGTAGAAAATATTGATTCTATTCACCATGGAGAAGAGATCAGTTTGGTAATCTGGACTATCAAGATAAGAGCTTTAGTATCTGCAGAAGACTGATAAGAGACATTGGAAAAAAGCCTCCTGAGTGGAGGGTGGTGGAGTGTGGTGTGGTGTTTTTTTGTTTGTTTGTTTTTGTTTGTGTTTGTTTTTTCCTGCAGTGAACTTATATTGCTAAAATCAGTAAATAATCTGCTTGACTGCCTTAGTGCTTGCCCTGATTAGCTCCTTAGTGCTCTTGCTGTGAGAAGTACCTTTCTACAGGACTCAGGACACAAATCCGTAGTCACAGGTTTTAAAAGCAGCTAGAGACTTCACATTCTTATATATACAGGAAGTAATATAAAATTACTTTTAGTTGACTGACTTAGTAGAAGTCCTCACATGCCTTCCAGAGCTGCTTCTACACTGCCAGCTCTTCCATCTGGATTCACATTGATCTTTCTGAGATATCTTAAAAGCACACATGGTCAGAAATTACAAGGGAAACTATAAAAGCTCCCTATCCAGAAAGTACCCTAAAAAGCAGTCATGACAACCCTGAAATGTTTTAAGTTGAGCCCTCAAGATCAAGAATTATATTGTGAACCTCAGCGCTAGACTTCTTCAGTACTTCAGTCAGGATAAAAGCAAACATAAATATCTGAGGAAGTCAAGCTTACAGGCAGTACTTATGACAAGCCCCTGGCTAATGCAGATCTGTAGATTTCAAGAAGAAATACTATTCCTGCTTCCATTTACCTCACAACAGCACATGGTTGAGAACTGTTCAAAGTGTTTAACTGATGAAGTGAGGGAAAGTAAATAAAATGCTTTTTATCATTTTACCATCATTTTCACTTATTTACATATTAATAATTTTAACATATTAATTATTAATTATTATTATTAACACATAAATTATTTACACATTGTTAACAAAAACATAAAATGCATTAAAATATTGAAAATGTAATTATATAATTATTACTTTTATTAATTGGTTCAGCAGCCTATGCTTTTGGAATACACTTTGGAAATGTTTGAAATTAATAGGAGTCTCTGCATTAGGGCTTTCTGAATTACCAATTTGATTTTTTTAGTAAATGTAGCAGAAACAAGGTGACAGTGTTCTGTTTTCTGCAGGTGACATATACATAAACAACACAGAGGAAGTCTATGCACCCACAAGACAACTGTGCAAGACATGTAAGAATCATACATGTTTTCTCTCACTTTCAAGATTTCACCTTTTCATTTTTGTCATTTTTCTTTTCCCTTAATTTGAAAGAATATTTAAGTCAAAATTTACATGTGAACTTTAGCAAACATCCAAGAGGTAATGAGAGGGATATATATACCTAATATGTTACCTAATATGTTCAAAACTGATTACTAAAATTTGTCTGCTAACAGTACCTGTAATGAGTTTCTCTCTCCATGCCCATGTCTAAGAGTTAAGGAACACTGTTTGCATTGCATCTGTGCAGAAATGAGTCCTTCAAGACTAGAATATCCTCTGCCAAATGCTTTGTCTGGGCACATTCACCAGACAGCAGCTGGCAGCTCTTCTGTGCCTGGCAGTGCAGAGTAAAGGTTTGCAGCCAAAAGAGGAGCCATAAAGGGCAGCTCCCTTCAGCACCAAGTTATTCCTGCTGCCTTTGCAACTAAGGGAATGTATCCCACCCAAGCCAGTGCCACGGGTGAGCGCTTTTGACAAATGTACCTGGAAGGCTCACTTGCCCTGGAGAGCCAGCAGCCATTTTCACAGTTGGCAATGGGCTTTTCCCATTCAGAGCGACAAGAGTCACAACAGAAGCTGTTATTCATCTCTTTGTAGGGCCAGATACTTCCTTCTGAAACATTTTTTACCCTACAGGCAGTAAAATACTTTGAGTCACAGTCTGAGTCACAGTCTGAGTGTCACAGTTGATCTGAGTTTCTGTGCCTAGATCTAATAGCCTTCCTCCACTCTAAGTGCTTTTAGCCATTGTAGTTTCTTCTTGTAAGTCCTCGTGTCTTTCCAATATGTGTAAACCCTTCCAAAGCTTGAATTTAATAATGTAGTCTTGAATATGGGAATTCTGTAGATTATATATTAGTTGGTTATATATCCACATATCAGAACAGAGTAATTCCACTTTGATTTGATTTAATATTGGCTGCTCCTAGCCTTTGTCAGCTCCAGTACTTCCAAGGTTTGCCAAACACAGTCACCAAGAGAAAATCATTGCTATAAACCAGCTCCACTGTAAACCATGATCTATATCCTGGGTTCATTAAGCATAGACAGGTTTCTTGGGCATCATACAGTGGTATTTAGTGGCTAACCTTGAACACTGTGAAGAATCTTCCCCAGGTCTGAGCTATTCAGTGTTGTTCAGAACCAGCCAGGTGTAATGGAACAGAAAGGTGGGGGCATGGGAAACTTCTTCCCTGTACTTGTGAATACTTCCCTGCTTTGCTTGCCAACACAAAAGTTGAAAGACACATATGGGGCCCAGCACAGTCCATACTGAGGTCCACAACAACAAGAACTTCTTCGTACCCTTCATCCTGATCCACCCCTATGCTCTTCTGTGATGCTGACACTCTGCAGAGTAAACGCAGCCATGAAATCATAGAATCATTGAATCATTAAGGTTGGAAAAAACCTCTAATATCATCTAGACCAACCATCTATATTGCCACCAATATTGCCCACGCAACTAAATCCCTAAGTATTGCATCTGCACTTTCTTTAAACACCTCCAGGAGTGGTGTCTCCATCACCTTCCTGGGAAGCCTGTTCCAATTCTTCCTAATATCGAACCTGAACTTCCCCTCACACAACCTGTGGCCATTCCCTCTCATCCTATCACCATTAAAGTGTGGGAAGAGAGGACAACCCCACCTTGCCACAACTCCTTTTCAGGTGGATGCAGAGAGCAGTAGGGTCTTCCCCAAGCCTTTTCTTCTCTAGAAGCTTTTCTTGTTTCTCGCAGAAAAGACCTGGAGCAACCCAGAGTGCAATACAAACTCTAGCTGTGGCTTATGGACAGAACAATGATGATAAATCCAACTAGATACATCTATTGATGAGATACAGAGTAACCTGTCTACTTTCTGTAATTTCTCTACTTGTCTGAGCTTCTTCCCTTCTACCCACCTTCCCTCTTTAAATTCTCCTAGCAGCTGCTGTATTAAAATTACAATCATATCTCTGAAAACTGATGGATTTCTGTTCTGACAGTTTGTCTTTGGCCTTTAGATTTAAGATTGGCTCTCAAGTGACCTCCGCTCCACAGGTCAGCAGTTAAGTCGCCTATTCTCTCCACCTCTTTTCATCACCCAGCCTTCAAAGAACAAAAGTCAGATCTGCCTTCCTCACACTACTTTAGCTGTGGTCACTGCATATCATTCTCTAGCAGCAAATAAATTCACTGGACACAGCTAGATATAGGAAGATAGACTACTTAATGGCTGATTAATTGTTTTGTCTCCGAAGCACCTTGGTGCTGTAGCTTCCACTTCCAGTTCACAGCAAGATGCTGATGTGTACCTTAGTGTCTGAACAACACCTTTTTGCAGTTTACTTTGGGTGACTGAGGAATCCTGTGCGTCTCCCTTAAGTCCACAGTAAGTTCATCCTCCCTGATTTAGGCTCACTATGACTAATAATGCTGCTGAGTGCATGGCTTACCACAGTATTTTCCCAATCTGGACAGCACAGCTGGGGAAGTGTCATGGCTTTATGATTTTTGGTACTGGTATTCCACATCATAACATCATGTAGTGCATTTAGAGTTAAAGAGTTAATGCTCCAGCTCCATGGATCATCAATAGTTCCAGGTATACCTGTCCCAGAAGAGAAGAACTCCATTCCCTAGGGGACTTTGCGATGCTTTGCGTTCTTACGTGTTTACGCTCAGAGGGAAAGATAAAAACTGTCTGCGGTCACGGGACACTCTCTTTCCTTTGGGATGGACTCAGCAGTGGGTGCTCACTGCCGTCCGCCTTCAGCGTTAGCGTAAGTCCTTCAGTTTATCAGACACTCTCTCTTGCTCATTTTATTTGATTTATTAGATTTAATTCCAATTATATTGTATTATATTGTGTTATTTTGCTTTCTGATATCTATTTAGTAAATTAGCTTTCCTCCTCAGATCGTTGCCGCTGTTTTGTTTCTAGGCCCATCTCCCTTTTCCCTTTCCCCATTCCCCTTTCCTGGGGCGTGGGTCCGTGGGTCCCCCACACCAATTGTCACGGAACTGGGCCGAACCTGCCCGTAAACCATTGACAGGAAAAAAAAAAAAAAAGCATCATCCAGATCTGCATATACACTACGCTAGATGCAGTGTGTTTCATGACAACTAGGATTTGAGTCTACTGAAACCCCAGACAAAACCCTGACCTTTCACCTGGCCTGCCTCTGACCACAGGCTGGCCCTCACTAGAATTCACATAATGCTAAAACCTCCTTGCAAGACACAGTCTCAGCATTTTTCTTTTTTTACCAAATCCCAGTCTCTAAGTTGCACTTAGATAACAATCCATAGGCACAAAGCAGATTCTGAGAATGTGGAAGACCACCTATGTTCAAGGAATGTTTAGATGTTGTGTTGAGTGATGTGGTTTAGAGAGAACTATTGGTGATATGTTGGACTGGATGATCTTATAGGTCTTTTCCAACCTTGGTGATTCTATAATTCTAGAAACAGCAGTTCCTAGAGATGCTATGGTTAACTTACACTTCACCTCTCCTGGCAACAGTTCCCCTGGGTTCTACAATAGCAGAAGAGTGCCATTTCTCTGCTGGCAGACCTAGCAGAGACAACCTCTGAAAAAAGTAATCCTCATTCAGCCTGAAATGCAGTGATATATGCTTCTGTTGATCTTGATGGAAATTTTGATAAAGGAATGACTCATCAGGATTTCTGCTTCACAGAGGCACTTGAGGACCCCTCATTCCACTCAGGTGTACCATGGATTGAAGAGAAACATAATTTTATTTATTTTTCTTGCATCATACCTTTTGCTGTCTAGAGATATCAAAAGTTATTCTACAAGATGACCACCTTTCTTAGTTATCCTTGCGGTACTGAGAGACGTGTTCTTCCCCTTACACCTCACCTGCCACCCCCCCCCAAAAAAAAAAAAAAAAGAAGAGAAAGGAAAAAAGTGCTGCTCAACTCAGTTTAATGCTACTAGATCAGTAGGAGCCTTATGATCTGGGACACTTGTGTCATTTATACCAAGGTTTTGCCACTGCCACAGCATGTGAGAGACATTTTCAGACAGATACAATGGATGTAGTAGATCTCCATGCCACAGGAGCCATTACCTTGCCAGATAATTTTGAGCATACCGACTACTGTGACATTAATTGCAGCAAGCAGAGGATCTTCTCTGAGTTGACATTGCCTTGCATGGTATAAACACATATCTCAAAGCTCGCATTTGCTGATTTCATTATTTTTATATAGTATCTCTTGTGTCAACATCTTTCTCTGGTGTGTTTTGTAAAGAAATGCTTCTCTTGCATGTCGTAGAGTACCATAGAATGGTTTCAATTGGAAGGGACCTTGAAGATCATCTAGTCACACCACCTTGCCATGGGCAGACCTATAACCCCCAGTAGAGGCTGCCCAGGCCCCATCCAACATGCTCTTGAGCATCTCCAGGGAGGGGGCACTCACAGCTTCTCTGGGCAGCTGTGCCAGCACCTCACCGCCCTCTGAGTAAAGAATTTCCTCCTCACATCTAACCTAAATCTTCCCTCTTTTAGTTTAAAGCCATTCCCCCTTGTCCTGCCACTACAGTCCCTGATAGAGTCACTCTCCTTAGAGCAGTATGTGAGAAAGACTGTGAAATATCCAGCTGAGTATGAAGCTGAAATGTTGTCCTGGTATTTTCCATCTTTTCCTTCTATTTTCTTCATCTGCCTTCTCACTACCTCCTCTCCCTCTCTCAGCTCCGCATTCAGCTGGGAACTAGATTCTCCCACCAAATGCCTGCTTGAATAGCTTTGCATACTAAACTATCCTAAACTTCAGAGGAGATTCTGTATCTGAACCTGGGCTCCAATATGAATCTGTAGATTATGCCTATTTGAACATTTCTGGATAACAACAGACTCAAATCAGTGAGCACAGTAACTCGTCAGGGTGGTTTCTGCTTTTCAAAATGTAGTTGGTTAAAATCTTTTGAATCTCAAATGTTCGGGAGCCAAACAAAGCAGTATTTAGTAATTAAATTTTATTTATCTATCTCTATCAAAATCTTCCTCATATGTAAATGGAAATACAATTCCAACAAAAGGTATTAGTGACAAAACAAAAAAACAAAACAAAACAAAACAACGAAGAATTCCTGACATTGTTCATCACCTGATAGTACTCCCAAGTTGTTTCTAGGACCAAGAATCTTGCATAAGAGCTGAATAAAAGAGTGATCATTTACTGGAAATTACATTGCAGAGAATCTGATATCGTCTGCCAAGTGGTATGCAAATGTAAAATGAAATTTTAGACAAATGTTTACAGACAAAGAGAGATTTGTTTCTTAAATAATTTATTTGGAATATATTAGCTGTTAAATAACATAATGTAGCACAAAATGTGATCAGGTGCACCATATTTGTTCCTGATCATACAGATTATAAATCCCCAAAACATGAAGGAAAAAAAAAATGACAATGATCTTTGGTCAATAGATGTAGTCAAATACACACAGGATATGAAAGTGAGGAGTTCCTAAACAGAAAAGAAATAAAATATTGATTAGAACCAAAACGATAAAAAGAATTTTTTGGGATAGGGAATATTACGATCATGTTACATTACAAAATGAACAGGTTTCCTTTTACCTTCCCCAGGAAATAATTCTGCTGATGAGATGTTTTGGCTTGTCTTGGTGGTACATGTTTCTTAGTATAGCAAGGTGCTGATGGAGCAAAGAACACCATCACACATCACCAATAAGTGATTTATTTGGACAAATTTATTTATTATTTATTTATCTGATTTATTTGGACAAATTCATCAGAAAGCTAGGAGGAGGACTTGCCTCATTGCCTTTGATGCAAATGTGGAGAGAAGGCAGTGCTGATTGCACATACCATGCCTAAGTCTCCTAGTGTGTTTCTACTCAGCCACTCTCTAGTACCATCCTTAGCTGTTAGAGCTCAGTAATGCAGGAGTAAGCAAGTGAACATTCACAGTGTTCAGAAGCAAAATGGTCATTAACTGTTTAACCTTTTATTTATTCTTTTCTTTTAGTCAAAGGTTTCCACTAACATTCCTGCACCCTACAGCATCAACCCTGGACCAAGCAAGCAGTATTCCTTTGTCAGCACACTAAGCAGCACAATATGCACTTCTCAAGAACCAGTCCTGGGGTTTTTGGTGCAGTCCTGAAAAATGCCAAGGAGGAAGGAAATAAGCATGCCTGCTGTTCAGTGAGGCTTTAAATACAGCTCAGGTGTGGGTTACAAATACCCCTCAGGTAGAAGGGCTGTATACCTTACCTCCATAAAACCAGTCTCTGCTTCCTGTAGGCAGCTCCTTGCCTTGCAAATAAGAAGAAACAGCTCAGGGAGATGCCTTGGCACTTGGGGCTCTATTTCTTTACCTGTCCTGAATATTTTTTTTTTCTGAACATTGTCATGTACCTTGTTCCACTTGGAATTATAAAGGACTTGTGTCAGTGTGAACAGGAGTTGACCTGGAAGCCAATCTACTTGAGCCAAATCCCATTTTTAATCTGTATCTCAGCAGCTTTATGCCTTTCATGAGCAGGCCAAATCTCTTCTGACACAGGTTATAATTCAGGAAATTGATTCGTGTGCAACAACCCACAATGATCACCCTCACATAACTCTGCTTATCCTGCTTATTACCCAGCAGGATGATGGTTGCCAAGACCCCTGGCACACAGCCTGTGCCAAACAGGCACCAGAGCACATTGCTTATTACATCCTACCCATGCATGAGAAGGGGCTCTGCTCACTTGTGTTCCATAAAGGGTTTCTCAGATTATCGTTCAGGCCTTTTTCCTAGGACAAGGGCATTTAGCCAGCAGCATGCTTAATGGGTTTTGATAGCAGCTGGAGTGAGTCAGCCAGCTTCCTTCATACACACCTTCTCACTGCTAGGCACAGGCTTCACAGGTTTCACTGAAATTAATCTGTGGGTCTTCCTTTATTTTAAAACAACATTTTTGTTTTAAGCTAATTTTTAATTTTGTTAAATAGTGTTTTGCTGTATTATCTGGGTTTCCTCCAGTCTTATGGGAAAAGATGTATCCAGGTTCAAGGGTCAGGATTTGTGTTTTCAAAGTTCAAGCTGGAAATAAGATTTGGAGTGAGTGCAGGCGTCTACTAGAACCAGTGGTGAAGGACTTAAGAAAACATTACATCCCTCAAAACCTTTCACTGCCAAGGTTAAGTGTCTTTCTTGGACATATTTTCTGGTACGTTCATCATTTCTTAAGCTCAGCATGCTTATTTAAAGTATCATGGGAGAATAATCTCTTCCCCTGTCAAAACCCCTGGATGGATTCCTATGGGAATTCCTAGAGGAGGCTAGGGCAGAGGCCCTTCTGGCCTAGAATCCTCTGTGACAGCAGTGAGTCCTTCCCAGTTCCCAGAGCATGACAGCTTTATATCTGCTCTTTTCATTGATAACTGACCAAGGAATTCCTTTGCCATTAAATAGAGACTTAAATAAAGCAGTAATAAGTACAAATAATTAATCATTGTACATAGAGAAGCAACCCACAAAAGACAGCAACTGTAACGGAATGACAACAAGACTGCATCTCTCGCTTTCTGCTAAGGAGATGAGGTCTCTGACCAGCATTCTGCAATGTTGCTGCTCGTGCCAGAGGAAGAGGCACCATGGTTTTCAATAAGAGTCAGCTCCTCCATATTCTGCAAGTATGGGGCTTGCTGGAAGAACCCCAGGATGCTGCCTCGTGCTGTGACTGTAGTCTGCTGCAGGCCTGGCTCTCCCAGCACCTTGACAAGGAAGTTGATGTATCTCATGGCTAGCCGTAATGTCTCATTCTTGCTCAGTTTTTTGTCTGGTGGATGGGTGGGAATCAGTTTTCTCAGCTTGGCAAAGGCACTGTTGACATTTTGCTGCCTCCATCGCTCCCTGGTGTTGGTGAAGATTTTCCTGGTCATTTTCAAGATGCTGCAAAGTAAAGGAGATGAAAAGTGAGTCCTAGATATTCATGACTTCACCACAGGCTGCCGATCTGGGCAAGCTGTTACCTCTGTGCCAGATGTGAACACTTGGTGACAGTGCTAGGAATTCCTAGTTGTTGCCCTCTGCAGCTGATGACCTTGCCTTGCACACACAGATTCACCCTAGTCCCAAAAGTTATGTATCTATTTACATCCACAATCAAAGCTATCTGCAGACACCAGAGTCCAATAAAGACTCCACAAAAGTGTAAATGAGTTTAATTTCCTTGTACAGCCCCTTGATGCCACCTTTATCCCAGTTTCTCCAGGCTCCTGAGGTTCCCTTGCAGAATTTCCTTTAGCCTCCATGGTAGTCCTCCCAGGAGGCTGCTTGGGGCACCTGAGCACTTCTTGTAGGGTAAGAAGGGAGGGGTGGGCAGGACCAGGCCAGAACACATACATCTGTGCTTATCAAGCCCCATTTCACACCTCCCTGGGGGCTGTTCCAGCCTGTCTCAAGCTTCAGTATATAGCAGGAGATAAGTCAGACATAGGTGGACCTTCAGCAGGGGCCTTCAGAAGGCAGGCAGCTGATGCTAAAGAACACGTGATTATGATTATTTCAGATTTCTCTAGGGACAAAATGATCTGGTTCCCTGCCTACGCTGATTGCTTACTGCTGGTGACAGGAACTCCCTAATTTGATCTGCTCAGGCTTCTGTTTCACCCTCTGAGAGATGCAAAGACTAAGCCACAAATGTGCTCCCAGACAGGATTCACAGGCAGCAAAGGGACAATGTGACACCTACAAATTGTGCAATCATTCCAAATGTCCATGTTACTTGGCCATGCTGCTTCACAGAGGTGAGCAACTAAGGAAATCCGGTGACCAGAGCAGACCTGGGAACAGGAAACTGCTGCGCTAGGTGCCAAGGGTGGCTTTAAATGCCAATTAGCAGAAAAGTTGACAAAAAAACTTTTGGGGTTCTCCTAACTCTGCTCACGGACGTTGCCAGGCAACGGGAGATGGAGACTGACTGTCAGACCACCCTGATGTTCTTGCCCATTTCCCTTTCCCAGGTCCTGCTCAGAAACATCCAATGGCTGTAGTTCCCGCTCAAGAGCCTTCCTTTCTGTCTCACAGCCCTGTGGAATATGTTTGCTCTTCCATTTCTGACACTTTTTTTTTTATGCCAATGGCATGCGGATGGCTGGAGTAGGGAAAGCTATCAACAGCCAAGGGACTAAAGGACAAATGTTTCCACCTCCTCTCATGTACATGAAACCCATTGGCAAACACCCCAGAGCAGTCCCAGAGGGGTGGAGTGCAGGGGAGGCAGCACCTCTCACCCCCAGAAAAGAAAACACTGGGGTGAGAGTCCAGCTATGAAGCCATGTCCATGTGAAGAAGCCTCATGCTCTGCAAGATGCTCATGTTCATCAAAGCATGTGGCAAAAGTCTGGAGGAGTAAAGCAATCCTACTGTGACACAGTGGGTCTTCCTTGTGAGGGAGACATGACGTACAGCAGGTGGGAAGTCTCCTCTCAGTTCCTTCACGTCACAGTCCAACAGCATTTGCAAATCACCAGGCAAACACAGCTGCAGGGTCATAAATTCTGTTGGATCCACATTCAGAGGCCTCCATCAGAGATGCACTTGTATATGGCTGTGCCCCCAGGCTCCTTTCAGCTGTAGCCTCTACACAGCTACCACATTGCTATTTTGGTAGAAGCTTGAAATTACCATCAGCTCAGTTGTCCACACTGCCTTTAGGGGACAAGAATGTTGTCTCATCAGAATGTGCTTATTTCATGAGCTGCTCCTGTTAAAAACAAGCTCTAGTCTTTCAGGTGGATGAGTTCTTCTTATTTTATAAACTTGCATTGAGACCCATTGCTTGAGCCAAATGGAGATTGTATCTTTAAAAATACACGTAATTTTATTTTTTAATTAAATCACCTTCCTACACTATGTTTTGACTTTGTGCACTGTGAAAAATCCTTCTTTGTCCTTTGCACCTACCTGGAAGATGCACCTTTTAGGCAAGAATGCTGTCAAGTCAGGAAAATAGATTCCAAACTTTGCCCTTCAGTGCTCCTGTCAGCTGCAGCATGTTCATTCCCCAAGGAAAAATGTTTGCTGTTCAATTTTCTTCTTCCAAGCAGCTGCTTGGATTCATATGGAATTCAAAGCACCACCCACTTCTCTTCCCCCTTTTCTGTTTTGCTTTGGTTCAGTCTGTTTGCTCGTTTTAGGATAAATTTATCCATGTACAAAGCGGCTGTCTTTTATAAACTTGGGAGGTTATTTGAACCTCCTCTTTTCTTCTAATGGGTTGGATGGGCCGTATTCCCTCTCTGTGCTGTCATTCTGGTATGTGGCTCTGGTTCCCTGCCTGCTTGTTTGCATCTCAGCATTGAATGCCAATGGGATGTCGTCTCCATCTCCTGCTGCATATCACCCAGCGCGGCACTCCTGCTGAACAGGTCAGCGCATGGCCCCGGTGCTACTAGCATGTCAACTCGCGATTTTAGCAGCGCTACAGGTGAAGAAATAACCCCGAGCCTGCTCCTTCTCACCACGCTGCCTTTGTCTCTCTCCTCTTTCACTCGGAGAGGATAATGCTTCATCTGTGGTCACAAGCCTTGTCAGCAAATAGATGCCTTTGTGAGACCAGCGCCTGCTTTACACTCCAAAAGCGTGTGCTTGTGTTTCTGGTATTTGTTAAACAGCAGCAAACAGCAGCTTCACCCAACTTGCTGCCTCATCCTGCGTCCCACATTGGTGGCTCCACAGGGAATTCCCCGCAGGTGTAAGGCATCTCCACAGCCTTCCCACCTTAAATCTCACTCCCCTTCCTCCTCAGTGTAGTGGTGTTTCCCATAATTTCATTGTCTCTCTCTAAGGTTCTTCTGGAAAAGTGAGAGAGGAACGAGCCCAGTCCAGTGCTGCCCAGTTTTAACGTTTCAACACAGCTTAGTTAGTTCCTCACATCATCACCTACACACACTCCGTGTTTTCTCTAAGTGCTTTACAGTCAAGAAGCAGCGAGTTCACTGACAAAGCGTCTGATTTCCATTTCTTTTGTCTAATTCGTTCCCTCCTTCTCCCTCCTCCTCTCCAACTCTCCCTGCTGGGAGAGTGGATAATGTGGAATTGCTTGTAGCTTCAGATCTTTGCTAATGCTGCATGTCTAAGCAATATATTCTTTATCTTTCCTGGTGCAGTGGCTGCATGCAGTTTGTATTGCACCAGCCCGTTCTGAATCTGTGCAGAAATTACCACTTTGTTTCCAAAGCTTTAACCTGCACATCTGGATTATTCAGCGCTTTCTGGTCGCCTCTGCCAGCCACAAGCTAACAGACCAAATTTGGGATATGGGAGGAAAGCAGGAAGGCAATCCTGCCTAGATACAGAAGGACTAATTCTGCTCTCAGGAATATAAATCTGGAGGGTTACACCACTTTCCCAGGGGGAATAACTGCAGTTCAAAATGTTGCCACTGAGGACAGGATTTAACTGGGATCAGGGAAGCAAATCCAGAAGCAGTGTTCAAATGCATCTTCATGAGCTGAGATGCACATCTGCAGTATGTAAAGTGATTTGTGCAGAGCCATAACCACAGCCCAGCACTGAATCTGCCCTGACAGATAGCAAAAACAAAACGCTGCCACCCACAAATTAGATAACTGAAGCTTTTCCCAACCCCGGCCACCCTTTTGAAATGCATAGAAATAGGGGAAAAAGAATACTGTCTGTGGCTAATGCAACCACGAGTGTCACCAGACAAAGGACTGAACAGCAGAACAGGAAGATGTCTCCCTCAGGGGCAGCAGTTCTTCCTGTACAAGAGTTGCTCAGGCTATTCCAGCAGCAGCAGCTCCAGCTAAGGCACAGAGCACGGTCTCTGCAAGGATGTTCCTGGCAAACAGCCCCAAGCCAACATTTAATGTCCGAGGGCTGGCAGGGGACTCCCCAGCAGCCCAGCACTCTATCATAATTAGCAGATTGCTATTAAATAAAGATCTTGGAGGAGAAAGTTCCTCCCTCAATTTATACCTTTGACCTTGCTGAAGTTAAATTGATGTTGAAACTGGCCACAGGAGACATACTCCTGCAAATCTTAATCAGACAGCAGATGCCTGCTGCCAGCAAGAACTAGAGTGTTGTTTGTAAACCTGTAATGCCACGCTGTTACTCCACAGGGGAAACCCATGCCTGCTAAACTTGGTTATTTAACACATCGATTCTGTAAAGTCCCTTCAGCATTGGAGTAAATGGTCACAGAGCAGCAGGTGGTGCCCAGCCCCAGCCCCAGGCAGGTGCTGGCAGCCTGATCTGCCACAGGGAGCAGAGATGGCCCAGACATAGCTGCCCACCACCATGCTTTGTTCACTTTACATCAATGCAGCGTGGAGAAGAGGAGAAAGAGGAAGCTCATTGTTTTCTTCTTCAGCTTCATGCCAGCCATGAATTACAGTCTCAGTGTTGTGCAAAGGGGAAGACTGAGCATGGATGTCACAGGACATTACACTGCCTATCAGTAATGCATGTGACTATTTTTAATACTCTCTGTAGGAGAAATTATATTGAACTCTCTGCAGATGAACCATGCTCAATTGCTCAGGTCTGAAGAAATTCCCTTGGGCCAAGAGTGGAAAGGAAAGAAGGGACAATGTGCCCCAGCTCAGAGGGCTGCAGGAGGAGCAGCAAACCTCAAAGCTGGAGTTCGTCCCTCCTCAGCACTGTCATATCCTTCCTCACATGCTGCCTCCCCACATCCCACCAGTACACTGGTGGACAAGCTATGGGGAGAGTGTAGCACAGAGACAAAGTCATGCTGGCCATCAGGAGCTGTGCTGCTGTCGTCATTCCTGATAATTCTTTGTTTCTCCATGTCCCTTCTGCCCATTGCTGGTCTGTCTCAGCTGCTATGTTTTTGGAGTGGAAGGCATTTATGTGTGTGTGTGGCCCAGCTGGTAAAAGGCCCAAGCCTGGTGGCCTAGCTACACTAGGCGCTGGTAGTGCTGGGCCAGTGCAGTGAAGCTGTGTGTTTGCTCCCAGCTCTCACAGAGGGATTCCAGACATCTGTAAGGGAACTTCATTTTGTTTTAAGCCAAATGTGGGATGAGGAGCTACTTCAGCCTCATGCCTCTGTCAGAAGTGCTTTCTGGAAACCATGCAAAGTACAGCAGAGCAGCGAAAGCACCATGAAAAAATAGTTATCACTGGCAGGGTGATTTACTGTTTTTAGGGTCTGAAAACATGGGACAAAACACACACTGTGAACTCTCTGCTTCTTTGAGCTCTCCTGTCTAAGAGTAGCTCTTACAGAGCACTCCCTGCTATGCTGTCCTGTCAGACCATACAAAAAGGCACATTGCTTGAGTCATCTTCAAAAGAGCGCTGTAATGGCCTCGAGCTTAAGACAGCCTCTGTGTTGAAGGATACTTGCCCAAACAGCATGTGGATGCAGTTTCAGAAGGTTTCTCAGCAACCAGCCTTGCCACTGTGCTGTTGGCCCTCATTGCCCACCTAGAAGGTGCAGATCTCCATCAGGGGAGAGCTTGTGGCTCTTGATCAATCACCAGTGAAATTTCAGTGAAATCAGCCTTCTCTGCTGGTCTTGAGCTTGGGCACCTTCCAGTTGTGCTCCCTAAGGCTGCCTTGGGAAAGGTAGGTTGGGAAAGCAGTGGGCTGTCATCCAACAGGCATTATGGCAGGGAGCAAAATATGAGGTTGATGACCGTGCCACAGATGTTGTGCACACAGAATTATTTTTCCTGTAGATTCCCACTTGTCAAGCATTTTATTTTCCTTCACAGTAAAACTGAACTATACCACAGCTCTGTGCAAAATAAAAAAAGCCATTCATGGGCTGTAGCAGTTCTTGCTAAATTGATGTATACTGTGTTTACTTGGACATAACAGCCTGCTATGCACCACAGAAAAGAAAGGATCATTTGGACAGGAGCTCTACCTACTCCTTTATTATTTATTTTTTATTTTTATTTTTATTTTTTGCACTAATTTTACTGTCTATTCAAGAAGATTTGAGAGACCTTTTGTAATAAAGCTTCTCTGTCCTCTGTCCTGTTCATCCCATTCTCATTTTGTCTCTCTTGGTTCAAAGCCTCAATTACAGATTCACTGGGTTTCATTTAAAAAGAGTCCTCTGTTGAGTTAATTTCCCAAATATTAGGTATGGACACTATTGCAGTGCCACAGGGTTTATGCAGAGGAAAAAAAACAAAACAGCTAGATCTTCTTCCAGGAGCTCTTCAGGGATCTGTTCTTTACTAGACTTGTGTGCAGAGCCCTGCTGTACAGACATCATCTACCAGCTCCATACATGTGGCAATCCTCACTAGAGTTCTGACACATGAAGACAGAGGGTGATCAGATGCCACCTGTCTCTCAGCTCAGTACAGACCAGTCTGCAGCAGTTGGTTCTGTGAGGGGTGGAGGAAGAAGGACAGCCCCATAAGGGACATTTGCCTCTGGAGAATGTGGACATGATGCTATTTTAGGATATGAACAGGCTTTTGCATTTTATCCAGGTGTGCTCTGAGGCAGACAGCAAGTCTCTCTGACTTCTACGGGACTGAAAGTTTGGAAAGTTATTATTTGTGTGCAATGCACACACAAAAAGAACCTTCCTACACAAAACAACTTAAAATGGGCTACCTGGCATCATACCAGGAACTAAGTGAGTCAGCAAACATGTGGAGAAACATACCCACCACAACAAAGCTTCACTTTCTGAGGCATGATGCAAATGAATGCAAAGACTGTGGTTTCCCACAGGTGTCACACTGCTAACCTGAGTGGGACTAGGCCTGATTGGGAGGTCAACACGTAGGTCCTCGTGGGCACGCGTTTCACCCTCAGGTCATACACCAGATTGTCTGCTCATGCTATAACCACTGTAATAGCACATTCAAACCAGCAGTAAGAGCAAGCTATGTTAATTTCAGCTGTGGGATTTGTTTTGTTTTGTTTTGTTTTTGGGGTGTGTGTGTGTGTGTGTGTGTGTGTATGTCTGAAATGATAGATACACAATGGAGAAGGGTTATAATAACCACATGTCATTCTGTACAGCTTCATGGAAACCAGGAAAAATAGGGAAGATTACTTTAGAAAAATGATTTTATTAATTATGGACAATCTCAGGCAAATACAGCTCTATCAGCCCTGGAAATATTAACCTGTTCTGCACTGGGGAGTTTCCTTTTATTATTATTATTATTAATATTTGCCTGCTGAACTTAAATGAATAAAGTCCCTGAACTTCTCCTGCTAAGTAAACTATTAAACTGGGGCAAATTCTGAACTCTGTGCATAGTGCAGACCCATCAGCTGTAAGGCATGTGACCAACAAAGTAGTGGGAGGATTATTTAGGATGTGAGGTCTGGAGTTTTAAGATATTTCCTTACATCATTATTTATTTGCACATTCACAGGATTTCCACACAGTCTATCTAGTTCATAATCATATAATGAATTCTGCCAATGGTGTGCTTTTCTATGTTTTCACACATAATTTGTTGCAAATACCAAACAGTGTAGAGACCACTTATTTCTCAGTCAAGAGAGCCCATGCTGCTCCGTGTAGTCATTTTACATGAATGCAGCAACTAATTTACAGCACTTTCTGGTGGTATAAATGAGTTTGCCTAACACGTATTTACAAGGTCATAACATAAGAACATTTATTTCCCAAAGAGTAAAAACAAATTCTAAAAAACTGAGTCTCCTCGGCAGATGCTAAGAACTGGAAATTCCTGGCACAAAATTAGGGGAATACAGTTACTTTGCTTGATGAAATGCAACTGTTTCTGTAACTGTTCTGTCAGATAAGGTGCCTTACTCTTAGCTTAGTTAAAGATTCTGAAGTGCCAGGACAAGAAAGAGGAATCTTGGGGATGGTGAAAAGTTACTGCAGAAATTCCTGCTGTGTGTTTCAGAAAGTTTTCATCATTTTCCATCAGCATTCCTAAGAAAGTTGCAAGGTAAGCCCGGGAGATGAGATGCAATTCAGCACAAAGACAAGCAAATGGTCACTTACATTTCTGGTCACAAGTGCTTGATGCTTGGCAAACCAGGTCAGTGGGTGAAGGGACAGCAAAATCCGAAGCCTCCTTTTCTGGTTCCCTAGCAGCTCTCGCTGTGCGGGGCCACAGAGCTTGCCTGCTTGGCGCTGGTCCTGGCTGCCTCATTTATAGAATAGCAGGTCCTTTGTCTGGCGCGTGTCACCACTGGTCCTAGCAATCCAGGAGCTTGCTTTGCATCTCCCGGGAGATTTTCTCTGTCCTGCCTTTTTTCTGCTCACCACTGCTCTCTGCCCCTTCCTGAAGGGACAGGGGAGACCATGCCCACTAGCACAGGCACAGCTCTGCCTGACTTGGATGTACTTTGCGGGGAAAGGTGAAAATCACGTTCCTTCCTTAAAAATATTTATATATGTATGTATTTATTCATGTTTATTTAATCAGCTCCGAGCCTGTAAATGTTTCTGGACACCCTCTCAGCTCAGTGACAGCGGCCACACAAGTTCACATCTGACTGCAACAAACAGGATGGAGACTCGTACTGCAGGAAGGAGGCACAGAGGGGTAAGCCTTGTGTGCAGGGGTGCCCCTTAGCATAGGGCCAGCAGAGGAGGTGCTGTGGGGGCCTGACGTAGCCAAGACCCCCTTTCAGTCAGGCACAGGACCCCAGAGAGAAGGTCAGGGGGTGCGGGGATGTTTGAAGTGACCTCTGCACACCATTGTCACATCCTCTCACTGGTAACGCAGACTGGTTCAACCTGTGTGCCTGGACAACTGCTCTGTTGTGGGAAAATTGTCACGAAATTTCCCCAAGCGCAAGCCAACAAGGACATAGCCTTTGTACAAACGCGTGGTGGGTTCTTAAGCATCCCGATTAAGAGGCCTGCCCCAGCAGCGGTGGAAGGACACGGTCGCTCTCAGGGCCCATGGGGGGAATCCTCCCCTGCGAAGCTCCACCAGAACTTCAGCCCTTTCACGCGGTGAATGAACGGTGGCACTACAGCCTGAAAGCTGTGTCAACCGCTTCATTTAGCACGAGTGTCATGATAACTAAAGGTCGTATTCCAGAGGGGCCTTGGGCCTCACAGCAGCCTAATTTCCATGTAATTTGCATCGGAAAGTTGCCGAGTGCTTCTTCTCTGTGCTGCGTCCCCAGCCGTCATTTACCCACAGCCCTCTGGTCAACCCAATACCCCTGGTCAGCATACTGCCTGCAGCAGCGGGACTGGCCAGTTCAGAAAGGGACAGGAGCAAAACTGCTCATCCCTGCCTGCTTGGACAACTCTTCTGCTCAAGGTTTTCAAGCCCTGGCCAGATGAAGCAGTAGAAGATATCCAGGCAGGAAAGTGTCTGCTCTATAAGTGAGAAGGGCTAGATGAGCTGCTATCTGTTCACATTCACGTGCCAGTGCAGAGAGCTGGATATTGCGCCTTCTGCTATCAAACACGTGTTTCATTTGTGCCCTCTGCAGGGCCAGGCTCATCCCTCCAAAGAGGGTCACAACCCATCCTGTTCCTGCAAGTTCTAAGGTGCAAGCCCCAGCAGCCTCTGCAGGGTGCCCCTGCAGCGAAGACTCTGGGACATCTGCAAGACAGGGAGAGGGGAACTAGGGCAGTGAAAGCAGTGAAAGCAGTATGCGTGCAGCTGTGGGAGCTGGGGACATCCAGCTGCTTTATGTGCCCCATTCCTGGAGGTGCTCAAGGCCAAGTTGTATGTGGCCCTGGGCAGCCTCAGCTTGGGGGGGTGGGGAAGGAAGCCCTGCCCACGTGGGACTCGTTGGGTTTAGGGTCCCTTCCAACCCAAACCATTCTGTGATTCTGGCCATTTTAAGGAAGTCAAGAGCATATATATGGGTAGTTGCAAAGGATACCCTCACTAGCAACTTTCTTGGTCCCATTTTGGAAATTTGTCATGCTAGCCTTTACATTCTAGTCCCTGAAACATCCTAGAAGAGTAATTCCAGTTATTTTTCTTCCTGAAAGGGGGAATATCTGCTCCTAGCATATGTGACTGCACAGTACACAAGCTGGAGTGAAGGGCTCTGTTCTGCTGTGTCACAGCTTCTGAGGCCAACAGAAGCAGCTCCTCTTCACAGCGATGGCCACGTGGAAAAAAAATAGTGTTTGTTTCATGCTGGGCCAGTCCTCAAATGCTGTATTTTCCTGACAAAGCTCTTGCAGATGAGCAGGAAATCCTTGCTGTAGTATGGGCAGCCATTTCAGGAAGTGGGCCTGGGTTCAAATTGTTTTGAGGGTGACCTCTTTCAGTCTGATGAAAGCAGGACACAGTGATGGATAGAAAAAGGACAGCAAGGAGCTGTAAACACACAGTAACATTATCGCTGTGAGTTCAGATCAACATTTTACATATGGGAACAATAAAGAAGCAATTACACACATCTGGGCATCTGCCCTTTGAAATTAAAAATTAGATCAATAGATTCTGAGTTCAGCAAGCTGGAGGAGTCTGCATGGGGCTCGGAAAAGCAGCTGCACACAGGGTGCTGAAATATTAAACTGCCATCATCTGCAGCTTTCTGTAACCTTTTGAATCTCACATTAGTGCTGACCAAACACTCCCATCAGGGGGTGATTTAAATTCTGGTCACATTCTTCAGCTTA
Source organism: Cyrtonyx montezumae (assembly GCF_038088225.1). Lineage (NCBI taxonomy): Eukaryota > Metazoa > Chordata > Aves > Galliformes > Odontophoridae > Cyrtonyx > Cyrtonyx montezumae. The sequence continues at coordinate 11,779,155 of NW_027072033.1, read as the reverse complement.
ATTCCATAAGCCAAATTTTTTTCCTTTTTAATGCTGAAACTCACTGATAGCCTGGAAGAAAATGTTTTAGCCACTGAAGAGAGGAGCTACAGAACTAATGCCAAGAGAAGAGGCAAGCAGCTTGTTTCCCCCTTGACACAGAAGTACCCAGAAATAAAATGTCCTCCAAGACACTCATCTCAGTGAATCTCCACTGGCACACAACATGGAGCTTGACCAGGTTGTGTGCAGCCATATGAAGCCACACTGTAAGCATTACTCAAAGGAGTGATTCAACAGAATGAGAAGCTGAGTGTCAGGAGTGCTCCTGGTCTTAGGTCCAGAAGGGTCCCTGCCACAGAAGTGTTTGTGCCTCCTGCAACAGCCTTGTAACCAGTGGAAAAAAGTAGGGACCAAGAGATTTAATTTCCAGTAATGTCTAGCAAAATTCCCAATGCATCTGACATACTGGGAGTTGTCAGGCTTTTGTGCTGTCTAGCAAGTTCTCTTCCTTCATGTGTGAGTCTATGAAAAAATGTGGCTCACTCCTCAATAGAGTGAGATTTGCTGTAAGTCTCCCTGATGTCTATTCTCAGTGCGGGTTGCTGTAATAAAGGAGTGGGTGAGGCTAGAACACTCAAAGGAGAAGTACCATATCGGTGAGACAGCTTCCCTGCAGGACCAGACATGCATCTGCTTGCAAAGGGACATGGCAACAACCCCGGCCTCTCAGAAATGCTTTATGACCTTGTAGTCCATTCCACATAGAAAACTCGGACATGCTTACTGTTCTCACCCATGAATACAGCTTTCTTCCTTTACTTTTAAAGATTCACCATCCTGCTTTTTGTCAGCAATAAATGCATATCCTTATGTTTCTAATTTCAGTTGTGCTGTTTCTACTGCTTTTACTGACATCTCTATAGCTGAGGTCAGCTGATGCAACTTCACTGGATGCTGTGAAGCAGCAGTGGTGTACGCATGCAGAAATCACTCCTTATTCTTTCCACTCTGCTGTTACACAGCTGCACTGTACCTCTTTTTGCTTTCCATGGGGAAGACAGGATTCTGTGGATGTGAGAACAGTAAGGACTGGGGAGCAAACTCTCCTGACCATCTACGAGTACTGCAGAACTAGTGGAAATCCCCATCTGAGTGGAAAAGATCATCTCCAGCGTGTTGTGTCTGCCGTGGGAGAGCAGCTTCCATCTTTGTCATGAACAAAAGGGACTGCTTTCAGACAGGACTATTATACAGCAAATGTGGGTCAGCTTAGCTTCCTGGGTGATTTACAGCGGCCACACAAAGAATAAATAAGCTCCTCTTTGCTAGTTGTGGCTGACCTCTATTGCCTTTCTCAGCTTTCCACTCCAATTTGTGAAAAAGTAGCAGACCTGCCGTGATGAAAAAGTGACAGCCTCAAAAACCAGGAGAGGGCCATGAGCTACAATTGGAGGGCTGTTGGTCAGTATGCCATTTGTAAGATGCTGCTGTGATTGCTGGGACTCTGTTCAAATGTTTCAGGGAGATGCCATCCCATGTGAATCCCAGGGCTGGAGGATGTTGTTGCCTTGTGTGCACTCAGACAAAGTGCACGTTCAAGTGATGCAGTGCTATTTGTCCAGGCTCCGTGGACAGAGAGTCAATGACCATTATTTGTTATCTGTCCCTTTGTTTAGTTTGGTCACCAAAAGTATCATCCCAGGTGTTACTCCTGCAGCCTAGGGGGTGAGTACATGAACAGTCCCTGTCTGACGTGTGGCTTGGTAGTGCCTCCGGCACTTGGCCAAGCAGTAGCACCCGCCTGCTCAGAAACAAAGCCCTGTGCTGCTGCTCCTCATCTCAACATTCTCTGCCTACCCCTTTCAGCAGCGCTGCCTTTTTGTGGTTTAAATGTTCCTTTTTAGAGTGCCTTTTTTTTTCCCAGTGTGGAGAGCAGGGATAGGGATGGCATAGGGATGCTGAAGTAGGAATTTACATAATCTGATTAACAGGGGATTATCCAATGGTTGCTAAACAGCCTTAGTGTGCTTGAGCTAAAAACCTTAGTATTCATTGCTCTCACCACCCTGCAGGAGGACTGCACCTGCAGTAGCAGCTAATTCTCTCCTGGGGTCTTCAAGGAAGGAGAAAGGCGAGGGCATCTTTTTATTATTGTCTGGGGGAGGAGCGAGGAGATGCAGCTTTCTGTGGTGCGGTCTCTAATTGATCTGTTTGTGTTCGCCTTCAGGATTCTAAAATGCAGCTGAGCCCATTGGCTTTATCAGGAGCAGACACCACCACCTTTGAACATGGACAGCTTCTCCATGTCCCCTATGTTCCTGCATGGGGAAACCAATGGGGTCCATCATGATCTGCACAGAAAGGAGTTGGGCAGAAGGGTCTTCTGCATGTCGGGTTTCTGCTGTGCTCACCCGGATGCACATCAGCCCTTATCCTGCTCTAAACATTCCCATCAGCCAATCAGGCTGTAGCTCATGCCTCTCCTCAAGATAAAATTCTGTACTGTGACGTGGGGACAAGCAAACTCAGAGCTTATGAAGACTCTTGCCATGTTTTCTTACTGCCCGTGTGCTGCCACACGGCCACATGACCTGGCTGAGGTGGTGGTTGCAGAATCTGGCAGCCACCAGAACTACCAAGGAGTAAGTCTGCAACACAGCTCACTCAGCCCCAGACCTCTGTTGTGGGACAGCAGTCCAGACTCTGCAGGTAGGCTAAAAAACCTTCAAGAGACTGCAAGGTGGACACAGTCAGCCTTAGGATATTCCAGAAAATTCAGCATCATGTGGCAGTGTGGACTGGGTGGGCTGAGCTCTCCCAGGAGGAGGAGATGGATGAATTCCAGGCCCTGGTGGGACAGGAGTAGTTCAACCAAGCCAGCTCTGCACCCCAAACATCCACCCATAAGGAAGAAATGAAACTCCAAGCTGAGAAACATATCAGCTGGGGAAAAGAAAGGAATTGGGACGCAGATGTCTAGATTAGGTAAAACAGTAGGTAGCACATACATTCACATCAAAGTCAGGGAAAGAGGAAGAATTTGACATTTTTCCTTTGCACAAAAGGATCTTCTGTAAGCCCAGGCAGCAATAAGAGCTTTTTGAACTTTGCAAGTAAGCAAAAGTTCTAGTTTCCCAAAGAAATGAGGCACAGCACCAGTAGAATTCCTCTGATAAAATCCCTTAAGACTAAAGGTGAGCCTCTGCTTCCAAAAGCATACTCCATCCATGCAGTTAGGGCTGGGGATGCTACTTTTTTGTTCTCTCATGGCTGCTGTATTTGCCTGGTGTCTCTCAATGACTGCTGCTGTTCACAGATTACTCCTCTACAGATTTGCAGTGCAATGGATCTTTCTCATTCCTATCAACAACAGTGTGAATGCCTGATGCTACATGGTTGTCTGGTTAGAGAAAGAGAGACCTTGCAGAGTATCCCTGATCATTTGTTTCTACAGTTTATGCTCTCCTTCTGAAGTATGAGAAGAAAATCACTTTAGACTTCTGGGGAGGAAGCACAAGAGCAAGATCTGGAAAATAGGCAGTGAGGGGATGCTGCAGATGCTGTCAGTATATGCAAAGTTATCTCCACAGGGTATTTTCTTGAAGGGGCAGGATGCAGCAAGATTCAGGCTCACACCTGGGGCTGTCTGGAGTAGGGAGCTCCTCCTGGCCACTGACTGGCCTGCTTTGTGCAAAACAGGGTGCTTGCAGGAGGCAGCACATCATGCAAGGTGCCCAACCTAGCATCAGTATCACTGTGTTTCACAGTAGTGGTATCTCTTCTGTGCTTCAATGTAATTTGCATTCCTGAATTTAGCAGCTAACTATCATCATACGAGGGGGTAAACAGCATCCTGGGGAACAAGAGCTCTCTTGCCTTGAGGAAGTTTGTCTCTCCTGCTAAGCTAATCCTTCATACTGGCATCTGCCCACGTGCCAGGAGTGACTGACAGCAGCTCTGCTAGCATTTCTCTGTGATGCTTGCTGTGGGAAGCCTGCTTCATGCAGAGCTTTACTTCTCTGTACAGATGTGGCTTAGTAAGCCTCTTCCCTGTGCAGCAAAAGTTGAACCACAATTCATGTCTCTTGGGCAGGAAAACACTTAAAAGGGGAAGAGGCAAAACTGATCTAGTGCCTGATCTAGTGGTTGGCAGTGCTGCCTATGGCAGGGGCTTGGAACTGGATGACCTTTGAGGTCCTTTCCAACCCAAGTCATCCTGTGATTCTGTGAATCTATGAAAACAGAGGTGAGGACACTTGCACACGTGGGTAGATAAAATTCAGGCCCTTTCTTTAGTACAGGCCTGCTGTGTGTTTTGGAGGTCAAAGTCTGGGACCTAGTACAACCAATGGGCATCTCGTTATTCTAGGAAGGGAGAACATCATTACTGATCAGAAACACGTGGATTCAACAGCAGCAACTCGCTGGTCTGTCACATGTTCCCAGATGTGGACTTCTATATGTTTGTTCCTCAGAGTCCAACAGTCAGAGCAGTAAAACTTCCCCTCAGCTGTTACTGTATCAGACTGGATATTAGGAACTATTTCTTCTCAGATATGTGGTAATGCACTGGCACAGGCTGCCTAGGGAAGGGAGGTGGTGGAGTCACAGTCCTTTAGAGGTGGTCAAGAACTGTGTAGATGTGGCACTGAGGGACATGGTCAGTGAGCATGGTGGGGGTGGGTTGCTGGTTGGACTTGGTGATCCCTGAGGCCTTTTCCAGTCTTAATTATTCTGTCATTCTTACTGTTCCATTACTTTCATCCATGCAGAACTATCTTATTCAATCCCAGGTACATAAACCCTACTCTTAAGTGGAACAGGATATATATATACACACACACACAGTGAGCAGAATGAAGAAAAGTCTTAGCACTAAAAGCTAGACTGTGCTGCTCTAAAGCCTACAGCAAACCATTGACCACCTCCTCCCCTTCAGCTCTGCCCCCCAGGCTCAGGCACCCCATGCAATAAATCAACTGCTCTGCAATACGGGGCAGCTCTGCTTCAAAGCCTCTGTGCTATTTATGAGTTTGGAAACCAGAGACACTTGGATCACTGCCAGTAAACGGCAGTGATTGAAAGGAGGGAGGGGAGGGCTTGTGTTCAGCTCTTCATTCTCTATTCACAGTGAAAAGGGGATCACTCCAGCTAACTGGCGTGTGGAGATAAGGATTTCAGACAATCTGCATTAGTTTGATAAGCCAGGTCTGCATTGCAGAAAGATTATTTGTTAAGAACTTCAGTAAAACAAAATGCAGCCAGAAAGCTTATTAGCACAACTCATTTCCACTCACACCCCTCTGGCATATCCTCCCCATAAATAAAAACCCCAGCCTGTGCCTCAGCTCTTTGAGACAAAACAGGGACTAAGGACAAGGAGCAGGGGGAGGGCTAGGGGAGGAAGGACAGACTGAGCTCCACTGAGGGATGGCAGCCAAGTCTGGATGATGTGGCACTGCCATCTGGGAACCAGGGTATCAGGGCTCACACCAACAGCCTGTCCTCTGTGCCAGCCAAGAGTCAGGTCAGGAAGGAGAAGTTCCTGCATGGAATCATAGAATTGTTAAGGTTAAAAAAAACCTCTAAGATCACTAAGTCCAACCACCAGTCCATCCTGCCATGCCCACCAACCACATCTCTCAATGCCACATCCACACATTTCTCCACCACTTCCCTGGGCAGCCTCTGCATGCCAGTGCCTCTCATCTCTTTTTGAGAAGAAATCATTCCTCATATCCAACCTGAACTTCCTCTGGTGCAACTTGAGGCCATTATCTCCCATCCTAAGCCATTATCTCTTGTCCTGAAATGGTTTCTGTCCTGTACAGGAACAATCGTGTTTCTCTCTGTGTTTTCCCCTTTTCTCACGCAGAAAACACTGGCCTCAGGGTACTAATTCCTGGGAACTCGCACCTCCTTGGCAGTCCCTTCTCTTCCCCAACAAGGTGGTTGTGTCAGAAGGCTCCTAAGAGCTGATACTCTGCTATGAACCAGCCTTGCTGAGTATTGCAAAACTATGGGAGCAGCACCATGTTCTCAGCAACAAAGCTCCAGGGCTCTTCAATGCAAGTTGTGCTGAAACATTATTTTAAGAACTGGTACAGGAAATTTGCCTGTCTGGTCACCACTGTGGCCGAAATGGAAAGCATCCAGCTCCAGATTTCAGCCAGCCCCATGTCAGCCTTCTGGAGGAGTAAGGACTGGGTAACATCTAGAGAAGCTCAGGAATAGCACTGGGGAAGATCTGGGAGATGCTGTGGTGTGGGCCCTTCCTTGGTTTGCTCACAAGAGATACTGAGGACCATTGCCTGCAGGTTTGAACAGCTGTACTTGTACAACAGGGAAAAGCAGCCAAGAATTTGACCAAGGGGCTAAAGATTGACTTCATTAGCTGCTTGTAATTAAGTATAATAATTTGCCCCTAACAGCAAAACAACAGGCACTATTCAACGAAGAAATGTTCAGTGTATTGCAATGGCACTGTTAATGAAGAAAAAACTGCTGCAGCAAGCATCCACTGGCTGCTGAAAACATTGGTGGTGTAAGGAGTCACCAAAGATGCTGCAGACAGCACATCCTGAGCTCTGTTGTGGAGACAGGCCTAGCCCCTCACTGTGATGCAACTGTGCTCCAGAGATGCTGCATGCCTCTTTCAGGCTCACAGAGTAGAGCACCAGGCCCAAGCATACCACAAAGTCATATCTGACCACCAGCCAAAAAGTCCTGCTGAATTCCTTTTCCATGTTGTTGCTGGGATTATGAGCCCCATAACTGTGGATCAGGAAGTGATGTCCCATGGCAGCAGAGGGGTCCAGGCTGCACTGCACAGCTGCAGAACAAGTCAGTCCCTGGGGCTGGGGCTCCATTTCTCCACAATAATCTGTTTGAACCCACTCCATCCCCTTAAACAGGGGGATACAGGAGCATGAATTGTACTGCTGTCACTCCTCTGTGGAGCAGAATATAAGCTAACATTGCATGTGTATACATGGTTTGCACCTTTCCTGCTAAGGTGTATCTGCTCTAGAGTCACCGTCCATAATATCCTCACAACTGCTGTTATCACTGGTGTGCTAGGGATCACAATGGCTTATTTCAAGCAGTATCTTTTTAGGCACAGACAACTCTCCAGGATTTCTGTGCATTTCTCTCTGAACATGGGCTGAAGGGGAATGCATGAAAATAAGTTTGCATGGCATCCATGTTTATAAACATAGAATAAACATTTCCCCAGGCAATACAGTATGACATGTTGGGTCAGTCATGGATCTGGGCACAGGGCCCATCCTGCCTTCCACGAATGTATCATAGCTTCTCAAAATAAAATATTGGGAATAAATAGTTCTGGCCTGGCTTCTGTCTTTATCGTCTGTCACCTATTTAATCTTGTCTCCCTTTCCATGTTTGTTCAGAAATCTCTCTCATTCAGTGCAGCTGGAAAGGTTACTTACGGGCAACCAAGCCTGAATGCTGCCAATGTGAGATGATTTCAACTGTCCAAAGAGCAAACACACAGACTTTTCAACATGAGATATTCCTGCTGCTCTAATGGGCTTCTGAGATACAGCTCCAGGCAGTGCTGGTGGTGAATGGGAGAGGGTGCTAACTCAAGATGAGAGGCCAAAGGGTTCAACTGTTGCTCTATGGGAAAGCTGCTATACTCAAAAGTTTTGACTTTTCTGGCTAGGGGTGACCAGCTAAAAGGAGCTGTAATTATTTTATTGATGTCAATGAGGGCCTCTTAGATTACTTTTGAAGTGGTAGGAATGTCAATGGCTGAGCTGGTGAAAAGGAGAGTGAGGCGCCAGGACTGATCAGTGTTTATTTGTCACATGCCAAGGTAACAGACCAAAACCAAATTGCAACAAAGTCATCATAAAGAATAATCAAAACCCATGGGACACAACCTGCTGTATGTGAGTCCTTGCTGGAATTCAGAGTTTGCAGATGGCAGAAAACTGAGAAAAGTGGATGGGGGTCATGCTGCCATCCAGGACCTCCTGGGTGGGGAGATTGGATCTACCTTGTGGATCTCAGCAGGAAGAAGTGCAAAGTCCCACACCTGGGGAGGAACAATCCCAGACACAAGGACTGGGAAAGAAAGCAGGCCAAAAAAGAAAGAAGACCAAAGGCCTCCTGGGCTGCATTAGGCAATGTGTCACCAAGTAAATCAAGTGAAGTGATCATTCTCTTCTACTCAAGAGTTGGTGAGGCTGCAGCTGGAGTGCACTGTTCCGTTCTGGACTCCTCACTGTAGGAGAGCATATATAATTGAGACAGACCAACAAATGGCCACTAAGATGGTGAAGATGGTGTCAGACCTGGCACTGCTCAGCCTGTGGAAGAAGAGGGAATATCTGAAGGGAGGGTGCAAAGAGAAGGCAGCCAGGCTCTGCTCAGTGACGCCAACTGCCAAGACAAGAGTCAATGGACACAAACCAGCACAGACATTCCCTCTGAACTTTAATGAAATGACCTGTGCCCTCCTTCAGGCAGCTGCCTGCAGTGATTTCACTCCACCTAAAGACAGCCATCTATTTGCAAAGAGGTGGGACCATTTTTAAAATAGCATGGAAATATAGGTCAGAAAGGTTTGGGTTGGAAGGGCCCTTAAAGCCCACCCAGTCCCAACCCCATGCTATGGCAGTTGAGGCTGCCCAGTGTCCCTCTAACCTGGCCTTGAGCACCTTCAGGGATGGGCACCACCGCTTCTCTGGGCAGCTGTGCCAGTGCCTCAATGCCCTCTGAATAAGCAACTGCAAAATCTTTGGATTAAAAGCCTTCCAAGAAGATGTGTTTCATAACATATCTCGACTGAGATACACAGAACTCTGGAGAGGTTCTGCTCACGCTCAAGGAGTCTCTACTCTTGGCATTTCAGATAGGGCCTGTATCTACATTTGCAAAATCCAGACTGAGGTTTTGCTGGTCTCTTGCTTTACATGGTGTGAAGTACACAGCTTTCCCCATCACCTCAGTAGCAATGCCTTGGGCAGGCACTCAGTCATCAGAATTTTTGCAGCACCTTCATGAACTACTGCAACTTGAGAAGCACTATCTGTAGCACATTCCTAAATCATTCTCTGGGTTCTTATTTTAAATAATGCAGTGACTGCTTTCTTATGATTCAAAAAATAACCACAGTAACAACAGCAAGGGTGCAAGACTGCTTTCTGCTCATTCTTGCCAAGTTTCCATTCAGAACTGTAAAGGTTTCATTTTGGAATGTTAAATAGATGATTTGTGCTTCAAGGACTCAAGGAGAAAAAAAGAATCTATTGCAGACCTTGAAGACAGTCATTCAGCAACTGGCCAGCTTGTTCTAGAATCCCAGGCACATTTTCTCTGCATTGTACACACTAACATTCATACTGATGGTTAAATTCATACATTTTTAGGCCAGAAGGGTAACGTTGTAAGCACACTGCATGATGATGCAGCAGGCATGAAAGTTCACACCATTATTTCTGTATAAAGTATTTGACTACTCTTTTAAGCGGGAGGAAAGATTTATTTGGGGAAAGCAGGCACTACCACAAGCATTCATTTCCCACTGCTCAGAACAAAACTGCCAATGACCATTATTTCAAGGAGAGGGGTTTTACCCAGATTCCTTAGTTATGGTTGTGACTGGGATTTGACAATACACATTCAGTTCTTAAGTCATTCATTCTGTTGCAGGCTAAATCAATATGGTGTTTATGTGTAAAAGTTCCCACATAGAACTCTTGAGCTGCCATGTGGAGAGTTCTACAAGCATATGACAGAGGACAGAACTGTCACTGAAAGACTGACTGGCACAAAGAAAGGTGTCTGTCATTGCACTGATGCCACCTCTCCAATGCCTCATTCGTCTGTGCAAAATGCACAATTCCAAGAGGCAGCAAAAAGCAGAGACTGATGTTCTCTTGAGCTGGGAGACTTCACAACATATGACAAAGTGAGAGAATTTTAAAGTGGCAAAGGATGCAAACTATTTTTAACACCAAGAGCCAACATCTCCCAGAGACTGTTTCAAGGGAAGGGGCATAAGAAAATGAGCTATTTATTTTTCATTTGCGCAGCAGAGAAAGACTTGGTGCATATTTTCACAACTCTTTCGAACCTGTAAGGTTACATAGTTTTGTTTGCCTTCCATTTCTTGCTTTAAAAGAAGACTAGAATGAATCATACACAAACACTCCTGCTATCTGAACATTCCTTCCAGATCATCTGTTCTGTGCAGAAGTAGCAGAATTATAGAATCACAGAATTGTAGGGGTTCAAAAGGACCTCTGAGATCATCTAGTCCAACTACTTTGTGGCCATTTCCCCTTGTCCTATCACCACACGCTGCTGAGGAGTCCAGCCTTATCCCTTTGCCTCTCACTTCTTAAGATATTTATAGATATAGATCAGATCCCCTCTGAGTCTTCTTTTTTCAAGGCTGAACAGACCCTGGTCTCTCAGCCTCTACTCCTAAGGGAGTTGTTCCGTGCCCTTCACCATCCACTGAACTCTGTCAGGAGATCCCTGTCTTTTTTGTACCAGGGAGCCGAGAACTGGACACAATACTCCAGGTGAGGCCTCACCAGGGCAGAGTAGAGGGGGAGGATCACCTTCCTTGATCTGCTGGCCATCCTTTTCTTAATGCACCCCAGGATCCCATTGGCCTTCTTGGTCACTAAGGCACACTGCTGGCTCATGTCCAACTTTGTTCAATAGCTTCAGTCTGGATTAGACATATCCTTCAAAAAAGCTGTATTGCACTGTTATAGCACATGGTCTAATTTTCACATGTTTTAAGATTGTACATTTTCTTATCATTTCCACAGTGTTGTGGGGGTTGGCTTCACCGTCACTTCCACCATGAGCTATTCCACTATCAGATTACAGAAACACCATCTTTCTTGCACTCATACACAGATGATGATTTCAACTGTAATGTTGTAAGAGTAGAAAATCATTGAAAGCAGTTAACTCAGTCCAACTGGAAGACTGGATTAGCTACAAGTAATCCTTGAGCTCTGTAATCTTTAAGAAGTGAACAAATGTAGCACGCTTTGTTTGCCACATGAAAATGAAGGCTCTTCACATGTTGTTGGTTAAGACCTTAAATACATGCAATTAAAAGAATACTGAAGTTGCCCCCTGCTCATAAGATTTTCAAAATGAAGATAGAAAGGTAAAACAGAACTGGAATTAGGAGTATATAAAGGATTAGGCAACTCAAAGGAACCTAGCAGTGAACAAATGCCTAAATCTGTGTTTCTTTGGCATCAGCACCACAGCTTGCCTCCTACCAGAACCAGTTCTACTGTATTTATATCATTTCTTGGACACAGTCCTATGAGTAGGAAACATGGAGCTGGGTGCTCTGCACAAAGCACATCAGAAGATGTTATTCCCACCACCTTTGTTGTAGATTTCAATTGCTGATATTTTGAAGTCAATAAAAAAGTAAATAGCAACATATATATACACAAGCTTGGGCTTCCCATAGCTCAGTCTGATAGTCTTTCAAGACACGGCATTTGTCTTGACCATCAAGGCATTCCTACAGCCTGAAGAGTCAGATCCCAGCACCAGTCAATACACTGGCAGGCTGGCTTTGCTGCCACTGAGAATTAACTGCAGAGTTATGCATAATATACATGGACTGAGAGTAGCAATGTTGCTTTGTAGTTTTCCGCTTCATCATGTGCACAGTTGTGGAAACAGTCTGGTGTATCATCTTGTAATCATGCAAGGTCAAAAACACGTTCTGTTTTAATGAGAATCAACAAACATTGTAGAACAGGGCATACTCTGTCCTTCTCAGTTCAACTTTTTATTCTCTGCTGACTTGTTTTGCTCCTGGTTTTTCAGTTTCTCTTTCTGACTTCAGAGGAAGTTCTGATTTTATTCTGCTTTCAAGTAAGGCAAATACACCAAAATATTTTCAGTAGGCAAAAAAAAAGATCACAAGATTCTGGTTTGCACCAACACCCAATGCCATTGTGCATTCTTTTTTAATCAAAAATCTATTAAATGAAAGGGAAAATGGAAAGGGAACATAAAAGGAGAATACTTTAAATACTCCAGTGTTCTGCATATCAGCTTTGCAATAGGAGCTGCAAGTGCAAATGAGTGCTGATGAAGAATTAAAGTGCTCCTCTGTAAAGAGCTTCCACTGTGAAGAAACTGGGGAGAACTCTATTGCAAGTGGCATGAAAGTGTCATGATAAAACACCATCACTAGCACACAGCAAATCAAATCAAAATGCCAAATCAGATTGGGCATAGCTGACATCTTGTCAAGTTTATTAAAAATAAAACCTCAAGACAAACAGTCACCGAGCAGTGTAAGAAATAACTCAGAATTACCTTTCAGTACTTAACAGTAACTACAATGGCTGTGTTAAAAACATTGCCCAAAATGACAATAAAAGCATGAAACCACAACTTGAGCAGGAAATTAGACTCTCATTCTTCTAATCAGTGTTATTTATTTGTATTCTCTGAAAATATTTCAGCTCAAATAACTTATACATAGTTATCAAATATTTAAGACATGCTCTCTCTCAGGAACATGCATTTTTTCCATTATAAATTCTTTCCATCTATGAAGTAAAAAAATTGACAGGATTACAATTTTCTGAAAGAATCTTTCCTTAGATTCTTAAAAGAACTATCATTGGTAAAACTTGCAGGCTTATTGTACACATTCTGTTAAACACAGAAGTCAATTACAACAGAATTCTGAGTAGTAAAATCACAGGCAGATTGTCTTTTTCCATTTTAAGCAAAAAAAAAAAAAATCTACCTGAGAAATTATCCCTTACAACACAATGTTCATGTTTGCAACTAGATGGCAAGAGTAGGATTTCACATCTTGTTCTTCTTAATTAGGCAAAGGTACGGTTTTGACTTCAAGACAACAGCACAAGTTTCTTTCAGAAGCTGTATAATTCACTCCAGTGCCTCAGTGGCAGGAGAACTCTGGAACAAAGAGGACTAGCAGGGAAGTGTATTCCACGCACTCCAAGATGAAAAATGAAAACAGGTGGGAAGACCCAGAGTGCACCTGGAATGATACAGTACTGGAACAGTCCCACAGCAGTAGCTATTTCATCTCTTCAGAACTTCATGTATTTGAATACAGAGTAGTAAATTGTACACTAACAGAATGCAAACCACACACTCAGTCTTGCCAGGAAAATGTGGAAGAGCTACAGATCATAGATAGCTCTTCTACTTTAACAAGAAAAGAGCAAAGCCTGATCGGTTGCAAGAAAATGGGAGAAACATTCAGTATCTTGGTACTTATCCACTAGACATCAGCATATCTCTTGCAGTTATGCTATTGCAAATTTGATGGAATAGCTGGTATTTGTACACACTTCTGTTTACGCTTACAGAAAAGAGCTATGATTCATACAGACCTTCTGTGAGCCCAATAGATATGATCCTCTAAAGTCTGCTCAGCTCCTGTAGAGGGACAACAAAATCAGGTAATATATTTCAATGGGAAACCCTTTCCTGCAGCACACACCCTCAAGTTCTCAAGAAGAAAAAACACCTCATTTCCATTCTTAATACAGGTGGTTAGTTCGTAGAAAAAAAAAACAAACAACTGTTAATGGAAGATCTCTGATGCAGACTGTGCTTTTGGTTCTTCCTTCCAGTCACTTAGTATTATACCATAACCCAACACATGCAGAGCAGGTGGGTAACAGGCTCTGAACTGAAACATTCCAGTCCAAGAGGCAACCTGTTATATTCTAGCAATACATCAGTCTCAAATTGAATGCATTTAAGGGACTCACAAATTGGGTGTTTAAGAACTGAAAATTCATATAAGCTCCTGTCATGGTTTTATGATTTTTGGTATTGGTATTCCTCATCATAACATCATGTAGTGCAGTGAGGGTTAAAGAGTTAATGCTCCAGCTCCGTGGATCATTGATAGCTACAGGTGTACCTGTCTCAGAAGAGAAGAACTACGTTCCCCAGAGGACTTTGCATTGCTTTGTATTTCTACATTTTTCCTCTCAGAGAGAAAGATAAAAACTGTTTGTGTGTCACGGGACACTCTCTTTCCTTCAGATCAACCCAGCAGCGGGTGCTTACTGCTGTCTTGCTTTCAGCATTTAGCATAAGGCCTTCAGTTTATTAGACAATCTCTCATGCTCATTTTATTTATTTATTAGCTTTAATTCCAATAACATCGTATTATATTGTGTTATTTTGCTTTCCAATATCTTATTTACTAATTATCTTTCCTCCTCATATCATTGCTGTTGTTTTGCTTTTAGGCCCATCTCTCTTCTCCGTTTTCACTTTCCCTCTTCCCCAGGGTGTGGGTCCATGGGTCCCTCACTCCAATTGTCACAGAACCAGCCTGAACCAGCCCAAAAATCACTGACAGCACCTCAGAAAAAAAGCCACAAGAATATCTTTAGGATTTCTCATCCTATCTCCTTGAGAAATGAACAGTCACAAGGTTTTGATGATCCTCAGAAAGTCAAGGAACCTGGCCTTTGGTTTTGCTTTAACAGACAACAGCCCATACATTTGCTGCAAGATTTTGTATGCCATTACTTTCTTTCATTCTTCTCATCAGTTTCCATAGTCTGCCTTTAATCTTTAACTAACTGGACAAATCACAATGAACATGTAAAAATTACCTGCTAAGCAAAAAATGGAAAATGTCTCTTTAGGAAACAGATGAGAACTTACAAAACTAATAGGTCTGGATGCCTTTGAGAGACAGGAAATTACAAATTGTCAATTTCAAGGATACCAGATGCTTTCTGCATTCAAAGAGGTGGTCAGTAGATTTGAATGACTTCATCCCATTCATCAACAGGCCAGACACCATTGTAGTGCACATTGGAAGGTGAGTTCTTCCAGTCCCATGTCTTGACAGGAGTCTTCCAGTCTGGGCCATAGTTGGCTTCAATGTACTGCAGGGTTTCACAGGGTACACGTACCCTGAGTTCTACAAATTCAGTCCAGCACAGAGTGAACTTTGGGAAGAGATACCTGCACCACAAAAAATGACATGGTCATTACCAGAAGACATGCTTAGCACACTGAGAAAGCAAGTAAGTACAGAGAGTGGACAAGTTAAATTCACAAACTTTTTTTTTCCTTATTTCACAGTTTCCAATCTGTGAAGCATTATTTACTGACTAGACAGAGCTGTTACCAACAGTAGCTGGTTAACATTTGCCATATATTCCCAAGGAGGAGCATTTCTAATTCTACTGGTGCTTACTATTCTTCCACATAAAAAAAAATTAGTCCATCTCTACTTTTCCACTTACAAAGTGAAATTAAGCTACCTTGTTTGAAGGATGTCAAGAGATTTGATACATTTTGGGAAAGGAGGATTTCAAATGCAGCATGAAAGACTTTATTGTGAGTCAGGCATGGAAATCAAACATCTAATTTTTTATAAGAAAGTTTTTATCTTTCTTCAATCTCATGAAACAAAGCATTCCATTTGCCTTCCGTAACCCTGCTTAAACACAGTGCAAAACCTGGAGCAGCTGCAAAGAATTAAGATACAGCTGCCACACTGTACTTTCTGAAACCCCTTTGACCCATTTAAATTATTATATTAGATTAATATATTAATCTACCATACCCAGCTTGTTTCGTACCTGTCCTTTTCTGCAGAGGGCTCAATGTAAGCCCCACCTAGAGGTACACTAATACTACTGGAAATTCACAGGTGAATTTCAGCTTGCTCAGAATGACATCCTGTAGGAGCCCTGTATGTTTAACTGAAATCTATGCACCATTCCTGCAGAGGATCATTCCTCCTTCTTAAGCCTTCCAGAGGGAAGAAAAAAAAAAAAGAAGTGTTCTAAACATTATTTTCACAGGTTAAAATATAAATGAAAACAGTTAGTACTTTTGAGAACAGAGCTAAAAGATTTGTGCATTTTCACAAATTAAAAAGCTGGCAAGTTCCTAAAAAGTACAAAGACAATATTATTTCTAAGAGCAGAGCTAGCAATTTCAGAAAATAAAACCTTGCTTTCATGCTTTAAACGGAGGTGAAAAAGAGCAATCAAGCACTTTTGAATTTATAACCAGAGACTGACATTTAACTTTAAACAGAAGTAAAAAGAGAAAAAAATACAAGCTACCAAGGGGAAAACAAGGTAAAGAACTTTTATTAGTCGGTCTATAATCATCAAGAAGAGATTTACTTCTTATTAACCCTGGAAATCATTCACCTATCAAGCTGAATTGTAGTGAGCTTTCACTTATGCATGGATGCCATCAGCAAACAACTGAAATAATATATCCTCCAAAGAATGAACTTCACAGAAAATGAACAGATCTTTTAAATTAAACTATCTAATCTGCAAATTCAAACGGAGTTAGAAACTCCATCAAATTATGTAACTATTAGTAAAATCAAATGTTTGCATTCCTCAATGAAAAGTATTAGTTTCATTGAGGTTTCCCACCACCAGGATCCTTATTCATTGTTCAGCAATTCCAAGTGGCTCTGACAGGGCCAGGTGCTTTTGTGCACATGTACTGATCATTGTTTCTTCTTCCAGTTTTAGTCTCATCAATCTGAGAAGATTTTATCCTTACAGAAAACCCTCCACATTAAGCAATTACAGAATTAACTTATTTCAAGAATTAATGCATATAGTATAGAAATTATTAACAGGATAAGTTTTTGTAAATGCATACTCTGTGCTAAGAATGACACTAGCTAGCACAAATTTAAAACAAAGAGGTTTCAGTTATTGTTACCTCAAAGACACAGTTATGGGGAAATTCTAATTTTGCCTGCCTCTGCAATGTTGCGAGAGTATTTGTGTAAATAAAGGTGCAAACCATATAGCAAGACTTGTATGGTTTGGAAAACCACTTGCCAAGGAAGTAGGGAAAAAATGGCTACTGAAAAGTATCTTCTAGACAAAATGAGAAATACTTCCATTCTTCTACTTTTATTTAGCAAGATAAATAGAAAATACATTGGCAAAAATAGATTTTTGAAAAAATCAAACAAAACTGTTCTACCCTTCATTTATTAAAAACGTAAGTATCTATTAATCGAGCCGCCTCGCAGATCTGTGGTGTGCTGGATCCAGCAGCAATCAGTCTCTCTGATACAAATGAACAGCAGGTGACACTTCAGATTCAACATGACCAAACAATCACTTTACTTTGGATTGACCTCTCTAATTCAGCTAGTCTCAAAATTTTGAAAGTCTGAGGGCTAAGCAAAATTGTATGTCCTGAAGTCTGCTACTGAAATGCAATTCTGAAAGAGAATGTCAACTTGACTGGAATGGAAACAGATATGAAACGTTTCGTCACACCACATGTACAGAAAAAAATAACTTTCTGCTCAGCTGCCTGAAAAATCCTTCAAAAAAAATCCTTCATAACTTTGTACAGAAAGAACTAACTCTATACTTGCTCTGGACACCCTCAAAACTGTTGTCCGTATTCGACGAAACATACTACATTCCCTGTGCAGGAACATTCCAGTAATTCTTAATGTGGTCTATTTTTAAGGGTACCTTTTGACTCTGCCTGTCAAGGCATCTTTCTCAATCTTGGTTTATAGTTTCAGAACAAATAAATCTACAGCAACGAGTCACACACTATTACTGTCTGGATGACAGCATTCACTAAGTTGCTATTAGCTAATGGTAAGCAAATGCAGTTCAGGAAAAATCCTATGCAAGTCAGCAAGACTTTCAAGTAGTCTGTAAGTATCTCTGGGATGAGATGGGTAATGACAAGAAATCTAAGTATCAAAACTTTTATTCAGTTGGTTCAAGAGATTAAGAAGCTTAATTAAGTTGAACTTATTTTCTGTTTTAACACTGAAAAGAATTAAGAAAGAAATGTAGTATTCTATTTAAAATCCAATTCTTAGAACATAAATAACAAGAAGGTCTGCAATAATAGTTCGTGTTGTGACAGCAATGCAGACATGCCACAACACGTGAGTGAAACATTCCAAATCATTACCACAACATCCAAACCTATGGAGTTTACTTTGGAAGGACAACTGAGGCTTTCTGGCATAACACTCATCAGGACAGATGCTTAAGGACTTGTTTTTCACTAAACATGTTTGTCCAGCAAAAAAAAGTTTTGGACTTTTTTCCTCATCTTCACTCTTTAAGTTAGAGCTTGCACACTCCAGACAGCATTTACCTCATACATGACGTGACAGTATTGTCCCAAATTTCACAAGAAAACTAGCATTTCACAGGCCCAGCACACCTCTAGTAAGGCATAGTACTCTTCTCTTCTCACTTTTGTAGTCTCAAAATAGAAAAACTCCTATGATACTCAAAGAGCACACTCTGCCAAATAAAAACACATAATATGGAATGCTAAGACTAAAACCTAAGTTGTTCAGTTTCTTTCCTATTAGAGGTACAAATTCAGTTCATACTTGAATTTCTTTCCCGACTTCGCCTGAGTTCCTCCATTCCATATGTGGTCATCTTCTTCATAGAAGAAAAAAATATCAAGTTTCACATCATCATCTCCCTGGAAAGAGAGTTCCAAACTGTCTTCCACCTGCAGGACAGAAATACAGACTATATGCACTCATAACACATAAGCCAGCAGGCTTCAAGGAACAGATTTACTTCAACGATCCAGAGTAAGTGCAGAAAATAGTAACTCAGCAATTTCTTTTTTTGGCGCCTTGAAAAAAAAAATTTCTACACCTCAGTAGAACTGTCTTCTCTTTTCCTCCCCAAAGCTCTGTCACTATTTTCTTGCCTTCTGCCATAAAGTGAACATAGAGCTATCTGTTCAACGATGAACTGTAATATCATTCTGCATAGGCAAGTAAGCCAGAACTCCAGCAGTTTTTCCAGTAGAACTCAAAATTACAGCGTGAAGAAAGGCACAAATCTAAAGCAAACCATTTTCCATTTAGATGCTTACAGTAAAACAGACAAAAGTGGATACTGATGTCCTTTCCTTGCAATGAAGTCTGCTACTCTATTTTTAAATATAGCTCTTTCAGGAGAAAAGGTATTATGGCAGGTTTTTAAAACAAGGATTTTAGAAGTGCCTGTGTTGAGTTAACCCCAGTAGGCTGATAAGCATTGCACTCCTGCTCAGTCACCTTCCCTCTCACTACCAGTAGGACAGAGGAGCAGGAAAAGGTGAGTGAAAGGAAAAGCAATAAAACTTGTGGGTCAAGTAAAGACAGTAATGGATAAAGCAGAAGCTGCATACTCAGGCACAGCAAAATAAGGGATTAGTTCATTACTTCCCATTGGGAGTCAGGTGTTCTGGCAATTCCAGGAAAGCAGGGCTTCACTACACATAACAGATACTTGGGAAGATAGATGTCATAATTCTGAACACCCTTCCCTTTTTTCTTCTCTATCCCAACTTTCTTTATGAAATATCCCTTTGATCAGTTTCTCTGCATTTGCCTCTGTCCTCTTCACATTTTTGTGCAATACCTGCTAGCAGAAGAAACAGAAAAGGCCTTGATGCTGTATAAGCACTGATAAGCACCAGATAAAATACTGGGATGTCTTCAACACTGTTTTGATTGCAAATCCAAAACACAGCACCATGCCAGATACTAAGAATAAATTTATTCTTAGTAAATAGTAAATAAATTT
Source organism: Cyrtonyx montezumae (assembly GCF_038088225.1). Classification (NCBI taxonomy): domain Eukaryota; kingdom Metazoa; phylum Chordata; class Aves; order Galliformes; family Odontophoridae; genus Cyrtonyx; species Cyrtonyx montezumae. The sequence continues at coordinate 11,759,560 of NW_027072033.1, read as the reverse complement.
ATTCTTAAACTCTATTCCAGTTCAAACCAGTATGGCTAGCCAAATGAAACTCCTGTTAGCTCTAAAAGTACTGTTCACTTGAAGCTACAACAAAACAACTTTTACAGCTGCATTTGCTCTGCACCAAGAATAAAAAATGGCTTGCTTAAGGCTTCCAGCTATCCTCACCCAGGTCACACAACAGCCCACTGCAATCCATACAGAAACTGCTAACAACTGAAAGTGCAATTTGCTAAAAGGCTTAAATAAAAGAGCAGAATAATATCAGTGAATAAACAAGTGATTAGTAAGTACCTTCATTTAACACCTATGATAACAGCTTTCTCAACTAAAAAACCTCCCTAGAACCAGCAATAATAACTTAACTATGTCTGAACCTTTGTATTTCTGTGCTTCTATTTCTTTCTTCTAGCCCCTACATTCCACTCTAGAATCAGAAAAAAAAATATCAAAGGTCCACACATAAGCTGAAAATGGACTAGCCCAGCACCTACCCCAAGCAATCCTTCCCTTTCCACTATCTTTGCACACAAGGATGCAGATAATGTCAGAGCTGTTGCCAATCCTCTTGTACAGCCACATCCAATATCAAATATTAAATTCTATCTTAAGTTTCTCAAGAAGCACTGACAGATTAGACTCCTCTAGAACTTTGTAAAATTTCTTCTGCACGAATTTCAGACTCCTCAAACAAGACTGAAATCATTAAGAGTGGGGTTTTCTTACACAAAAACACAAAAAAAATCAGTGAGTCTGTATGTTTAGGTAAAACATTTAAGAGAAAGACTGCAGGAGGAGAGTTCAGCTATCCAATTCTATGTAAATGAACTGCAGCAGTACTCAAACTTGCTTAACTACAGAAAGACACATTAATTCTTCCTTATCTGGGTACCTTGCCAAATTTGTGCTTTAATGGCAATCCTGCTTTCTGAAAGGCTGGAATGATATCAGCTTTGTAGTCCCTTATAAAGATCCCCAGGTCCACATCTTTGCTGTAAGGAATGACACTGCACTGTCTATACCATCCTGAGAAAAAAAAAAAAAGAATTAGTTAACTTTGGAGCATGAGAAATATGTTGTAAAACAAAGGCAGTACAAAAATGACCTGTCAAAAAGTAAGCAGCCTGAAACCCTCAAATGAGGCCATAAACAAGACTTCTGCTTTATCTAGTAACAAAAGAATCACACTGAAGAGAACTAATCACTAAATAGGAGGACTAATGGACTCAGTCACTTCCTTTCTCCATAAAGTCAGGAATGAGAAAGTACTTAGTCTTAGAATGAGAACATCTTCAGCTTCCTGTTCTAAATGTCTTCCTGGAAAATATATTCTTTATCTGAGTCCAAATCTAATAAGAAATTAACAGCAGCCATGCTTATAGTTTTCTATGATTATCTGAAATACATTTGAAGCACTACTGCAAAACACTAAGACATTAACAGGGACATTCTTCTGTTTGTTTCATTAACACAATTTTGGTAACTGGTCCTTCAAAAAATGATATTCTCTAGGACTAAAAAAACTGAAGGTGACTTAGGTTGTGATAACTCACATGTGCAAATTTCAATAAGGAAAGAATCTTCACCAGTAATAAGATACTTATTTCAACTTCCAACAGAATTAAAATTGTGTAGTGCCTGCTCGACTAGTTTAATTTTTTATTAAAAGACTGTGTTTTAAAATATATAAATAAATATTGAATAGTAATAAAAGGCCAATGATAAACATCAAAAAGCATGGGAAAAAAAATTACACGAGAGTCTATAAGAACATCAAAAAAATGTTCATCATTATATCCTCCAGCCAGCACTTAACAAGTTATAAGCCACACAACTTAAGAGAACTTGCAGTTACTTTCCAAGCGAAGACCAACACAACACAGAAGCTGCCAACGTTTAACACTTTACTTGGAATATACTCATCATCTCCAAGGCTCAAGTACTTCAAGATAAACCATGTGGTTAGGAGAAAAAGGCCTTATTTTAATCAAGCTAACACAGAACATATGCTTCAGACTTCACAGATACAACCTTCCAGCTGCTAACCTCAGGTGACATAACAAATGCAACAGAAGATATTTAAAAAATTTCAGCTTAATTAAAAAGGTTTTACCAAGGCACGTTCCACTGCTCAGCCAGAACTTTACTCCCAAGTTATTCAGTGTCAGGGCAGCCAGATGGAGCAAGGATTTTGCTCTTTTTCTGAATTCTACTGCATCAATAGAGGCATCATCAGGGTATAGCTGGAATGCAAAATTAAGCTGTTACAAGAGAGCAAACTTCACTCATTTTTCAGCATCCCAGGAAAAAATGACCTCTGAAAATGTATTTAAATAATATCTGGGCATTATCTGTCCTCACACACATAGTTCAGTTTGAGAACGTGTACTAGAATCACAAGTCAAATTTCAACCATGAAATGTCAATATTAATTTTTGACAAAGTAGTGTAATGTAAGGTCACAGAAAAATAGAACAAGACTATATATAATTAGACAAAGATACGTGGCAACAGCACACAGTTCCTAACTCTGCTCACAGTTAAGCCAATACCCATAGTCTAGGGGAAAGCAGGGATGTAATTGCTTCTGAGCACAACAGAAATTTATTTGGCGCCACCAAGTGCTACAGTTGGATGTTGAGAACTTTTGCTACATAACTGTAGCAACGTGAATAGAAAACTGTGCCAACAGCTCAGTAACAACTGTAAAGAAAAGCCAAAACTAGGGAGGCAGCATGAGCAAACGTTCCCAAATCAAACATGGGAACAATTCACTGATCAGTCAACAACTGGCATCACTATGATCTCCTGGGCGACAGACACTTGAAGAAGTCTCCAAATAGAAGCCAGTTGCTTAATTTCAGTATTGAAGTTCAATATACTTCCCCAAGCCCATTTTCTCTATGTGTGACAGTTACTGCCTAGAGGTTCCAGAGAATTGGAAATCAGAACTGGGAATGTAGAATTGCAATACATGGCTCAAATGAACATAAAAATAAGGATTACCCAGAACCTTGAGAAATGCCGTAAGTAAAATTTTAGACTACAAAGATGCAAAACAACTCATGAAATCTGTTTAACAGTAAGATTATGATAAAACTATGGAGACGTTAGTTATCCCATCTTTCCATATCCATAGAAAACAGAAAAAGACACTCACAAGTCAAAAAAAAGAATCATGATTCTACAGCTAAAGTTGCTATTTACTAAAGTCTGAGTTCTATAGTTAGCACTATGCATGTGAAAGGTTGCATTCAAATAAAAAAGTGATGAACTGGTTTGGGTCAACTGGTGAAAATGTGCATTACTTCTCAGAAATGCTAACTGATTACCACTAACCTGAAAGAAAGCCCGAGCTTCTCTGTACCTACATTCAAGAAATCTAGAGTGTGACATCTCTTCTAGAAAACTGGATGGATTTTTTGGAATTTGAACTTTTAAATCATCAATAGAAACAAGCAGAAGTTCAGGCCTGCATGGAAAGAAAGATAATAGGTTACTCTGCTCAACTCCTCTACAAACAAGCCATTTTGTCCTCCAGCACTACTTGAAAACTTCAAACATACTACTGTCAGTGACGCCTCTGTCTAAACAAACCCAAAATGATTTAAGAGGAGGGACAAAAGCTTCAACACACTCTCATACTCTTCCAAATTTCATTTAAAAAGAAATTCTGTGCCTGTAAGCCCACACTTACTTTTTCATATCAGCATTTCCTTCACTGACTCTTAACTTATGCTAATTTTGTTCAGATTTGCTATTCAATGCTCTTGAAAATTCGGGTTATTTATTTGGTTGTCTAAATATGGGATACAGTTTTAGAGTCAAATTTCAACATGTCCACAGAGGCTATTCACCTTTAAAATTTGAAAACCAGTAAGTCTTGACTTAAAGTCTGTAAAGTGATATTTAACAGCTTACATAGTCATTTCTAAATGTTTAGGAACACAGTCCATATAGCTTCCATGTTTTAAAAGGAAGCAAAAGTAGACTTGGCTTTAAGGAAAAAACATGAATAGATTTATTCTGACCTGTGAAACATCCGCCTGTTTTAGTATGATACGAACACATGCCATAAAGAATATTGCTCTCAAAGCATAGTTGTACATGCCTGGCTTTGAGAACCATGACAAGATTTGGCATCATCTGTATTTTCTGAAACATTGCTATTGAAAGCGCTGTAACAAAAGGCAGACATTTTCTTTAACTTTACCAATGTGATGCAAAGTTTAAGCATAAGACTAAGGAGAAATAATACCATCAATTCAAATATTTACACAAATAAGGAGTTGAAGCAGCACTTTACACATGTGGGTTAAAAAGTATATGTTGCTACTTGTTTGCATGATATAAACATGACTTCTCTTCATTCACATTTTTTAACAATAGTCATTGAAATTATTCCTAAACAGATTTGTGTTGCCTTTCATTTTCAACTATGTTCAAAATCTGTATGAAACTTTTGGATAAATATGACTGTAGGAAGAACACCAAACATGTATCAGTTATTACTACATCTCCAGCTATTTTAACTTTACTTCTCTCATTTCTCATTTGTAAATGATGAGAAACTCTTGTTTTCAACAACCAGAACTGGATTTACCTTCATAAATTTATCTTACAGGCACTCCAAGAGCTAAAATATTCATGTCAGAATTTATAGAAAAGGTCAAGTTTATATACAAGAGAAAGAAATTATTTTGGAAATGATGCTACAGCCTTTTGCCTCCTTTGTTGTGAACTCACTTTTCGTATGCTCCAGGGTAGCGACCAAAATCCAATTTCCGGAAAGGCACAGATTTTCTGTCCATATGTTGCTTGAGCCTTAGGGGGCCATGCCAAAGGAAATTACCACTCCTCTCATAGAACACCACCAGGTGAATGGCATGAGATGCTAGTTTAAAAATGTAGTGCAAGGGAATTTCAGTCCCAGACAGGTCATCCATCCCATCCAAGCGAGGGTCCTTATTTAGAACCTTTAGCCACTGGAACCCTATCTTCTCAGCATTTCTAAAAAGTCCCACCTAAAAATGGGAGAGAGGAAAAGACAGAAAGAGAGACAGAAGCTAAACCAAAACTGAATGCTGAAGTTTAAAAACTGACATTAATCCCAATTCTCATTCTCTAAACACATTTAAGCATCAACTACTCAACAGTACGTCACAACTTAAACATTAGGAACCTAAACCAATTCCAGTGCTATGTTTCATTTTCTTAAATTTTGACCAGCTAATTGTCAATAAAGCCACGAAGTAAACACTGTGCATTTTGTAGCATCAATAACTCTTTGCAGAAACTCTACACAAATAATATGAGTTGTAATCCACAATCTATGCTGTAATTAAAAGCTGTATTCATTGCAGTAATAAAAGCATTCATGTGCATAGGCAGCTATCAACAGATTTCAAATTTTTAAATATATTAATGTTAAGCCACTGACTTTCCTATTTTCATTAAAAATAAATAAATAAATAAATAAGTATGATTTTCTGCCCAGTAAGAACCAATCAGCATCTGACAATCCCTTTCAGTTACTCCTCCACATAGGACAGAGAGTAACAATAAACTACCAAGGAATGGGGAGATGCAGTTCTATTACTGTTCTGCTTTATGTTGTTATTCTCAGTTCTTTTGATTTCTTAACCGCTATGGTTAAATCTTCTGATCAACTCCAGAGCACCACCACTCTTCACTTGGTTAGGACTGTTTCTGTAAAAAAGCTACAGAACATTTTAATATTTCTTGATGGGGATGTGGACAGGGATGTGAATGTGAAAAGGAAAAGAAAAAAAAGACATTTATAAACAGCAGCCCTAGTTTGTATAGTTTATGTACTTCCAGATGCCTCAAATGCGGAAGTTAATTTAATTTTGTCCTTCATCTCCTACTACATCTCCACTTTTAAACACATCCACTTTAAAATCTCAGACTACTGAAGAAAAACAGCAGGTGCTACTATACTAAGTGACAAAACAAAATGGTGTAAGTACACAGATGCACTAAAAGAAATGTAAATAAGCAGATTATCATAATCTTTCCAGCCCTGTCACATCAATACTTGCATTTTCTCAACAGATCCCCAGATTAAACATTTATTAAGGCTATATGTACATAACAGGCTTGAAGATTTCCCCTTCTATTTTAAAATATCAACTTTTTTACTTTTTGGGGATGGCACCTTATAACAATTGCTTCCAAATACTGTGGACAGCTTCTCAAGAGCCTTTTATTATAAGGAAGGACTCTTAATACCTATTTGCAAGTCAATTATGTGACTTTCTTCAGAGTCAGGGTTGCTATTCTCTTTCAACAACTTGCATGTTTCTACATGTTTCTAAAACCTCACAGCCTAGTGCCTGAATACCTTTTACTTCAGATTCTTCTACCTTTACTCTTACCAGGTTTACAACAAATTCTATGTCCTTAATACAAACATGAAAGGACTATGACACAAAATCATAGAACAGTTAAACACATTAGAACACAAGATAAGAGATGAAGAGAAGAAATTTACTTCATGTTTCCATGCTTTGTCCAGTAGCGCAAATGTAGTGAAGTCTCTTGGAGCACAGAAGTACTTGCATTCTGGACTAGGGCCATCAGAACTTCTTATCTGTTCAATGTCTTTATCGATAAGTCCCAGAATTAAAGGATCGATCAAATACACTGGTATATTGTGACTAGATATTAAGCCTAGGAACTTCCTAACCACGTGCTGTTAGACAGAAGAAAAAACTAGAAGTTAGAAACATCATTTGTAATGGTACACAAGTCAACACATTAACTCTGGATCAAATGATAAAAGAAAATCTTATCTCCCAATACATGTTCTAAGTGTGCCTTTGCCTCCATAAGCAATTGCAGAAACTGAAATTTCTTCTTTAAGAAGAGCAGTCTTCTCTCAAGCACTCCACTATCTCTAAGACTAGAGGAAAAGTCTTTTGTATTCACTTAGAAATTTCCAGAAGATAAAGTGCTTCAGAGTGCTGCAATCTAGTATAAGCTCTAAATTAAGCTCTAGATTCTTTCCACTTTCAGATCAAGTTGGAAAGCACTTAAATAAACTAACAGATCACAGGAGTAGGTGGAAAGCACATATGGGTGCAGAGGGAACTGGCTGATGTCTTTCTGTAGCTGCTGTGTTATATTTTGAGTCTAGAAAGGGGCAAATTCCAGGCTAATTTCAGAAAGGAGGACCTGGGGAACTCTGGTCAGCTTTATCTCAATCCCCAACAAGCGTCTGGAGCAAAAGCCTCTGTAATTTCACATGTAAGCATACAAATGGCAAAAACGTGACTGAGAAAGTCAGCCAAGTGAAACTGTACCTAGTGACCTTACTGCCTTGGAAGAAATAATTAGCTCTGTGAGCAAGGGAATAGTAATGGGTGCTGTTCACACCCTTATTTTAGGGAAGTCTGTTGACTTACTCCCACACAGTATCCCTGAACCTCAAGTGAAGAGATATGGACTGGATAAGTGCACGAGTGTATGGAGAACCAGCTGACCAGCAGGCACACACCTCTGGATCAGCTGTACTATGCCCTACCAACCACTAATCACTACTGGCATCTCAGCAGGGTTCACTCCTAGTCAGCACTGTTTTGTAACTTATTAATAAATCTCTACAATAGCAAGGAGTGTGTTCTCAGCAATCTGAGTAGACTACACTAAACTAGAAAATCATTCAGTATGCTGGAAGGCAGGACTATCAAGAAAGGGTCCAGTGACTCCTATTGATGGTGACAGGAAGCACAACAAGGACAATCTAGGCAAAGACAAGGCCTGGCATCTGGGATGGGTGAGCTCCACCCAATAGGAAAGACTGGGGCAGCTGAAGATGAGAAACTGCAGAAAAGCACCTAAGTATTCTAATGGAAAACAAGGGCAGCCTACAGTGTGCCAAAGACAGTTGGGTTTATCCAGATCTAGTAAGACAGAATCTGGAGGTCTAGTTCTGCCTTTAACAGCATAAAGGGGAGGTACAGGGAGGATGAAACCAAGTTCTTCTCAGAGCTGCCACTCTGGCTGGTTGAGAGGCACCTGGTACTAGTGTACAGATGTTAGCAGAATTGGTTGAGAGGCACCTGGTACAAGTGGACAGATGTTAGCAGAATTTTTTCCTAGAATATGATCAGATGCCCAGAAAGGTCACAATATCTCTATTCTTAGAGCTATTGAATGCTTTGGTGGCATAAGGCTGAAGCAACCAGATCTGGCTGGCTCAACTCTGCAGAAAGTGCTGAACTCACATCTACGTCTGTGATTCTAAATATTGAAAAGCAAACTCACACAAATTGCCTGGACTTCATGTGCAGAAAATTGGTTGTGGCAGATTCTTCATGAAGACAAGATAGACCTCTCCTGTCTGTTAATGCTTTACATCTTAGATTCAATAGAGACCTCTACTGGAAAGAAGGAGCAGAGGTCTCTGTTGAAAAAAAAATACCAGCAACCATAAAATAGAATGGCAAATGGGAGAAAGAAGAAAACTTTACAGTCCTTACTGAATCATTAAAAAGATCCAGGCAAACACATTTTCAGTTCACTAGTATAGTACTATTCCTTCATGTAAAGTTTTATGCAAACACTGACTGCACAATGCAGTCACTCTAAACCAAAAAGAAAAAAAAAAGAGGAAGGGCTCCAGCAAGTAACAAGTAACAATAAATAATAAATAATACCTCTACCTTGATTTCTGTAAGGCATTTGATACTGTCCCCCATGACATCTTTATAACAAAGCTAAGATGTATGGGATATATGAGTGGACAGTGAAGTGTGTTGAGAACTGGCAGAGTGCAGAGGGTTGTCACTGGTGGTGCAGAGTCCGGTTTGAGATCTGTAACCAGCAGTGTCCCCCAGGGGCCTGTCCTGGGTCCAGTCTTGTTCAACATCTTCATCAATGACCTTGATGAGGGGATTGATGAGCAAGGTTGCTGAGGATATGAAGCTGGGAGGATTGGCTGACACGCCTGAAGGCTGTGCAGCCATTCAGCAAGACCTGGACAGGCTGGAGAGCTGGGCAGTCAGAAACCTGATGAAATTTAACAAAAGCAAGTGCAGAGTATTGCACCTAGGGAGGAATAATTGCATGCACCAGTACAGGCTGGGGGATGAGCTGCTGGAGAGGAGCTCTGCACAGAGGGATCTGGGTGTCCTGGTGGACGACAGGTTGACCATGAGCCAGCAGTGTGCCCTGGTGTCCAAGAGGGCCAATGGCATTCTGGGATGCATTAAAAAGAGTGTGGCCAGCAGGTCAAGGGAGGTGATCCTCCCCCTCTACTCTGCCTTGATGAGGCCTCATCTGGAGCACTGTGTCCAGCTCTGGGCTCCCCAGTATAAGAAAGACAGGGATCTCTTGGAAAGAGTCCAGTGGAGGGCCACAAAGATGGTGAAGGGCCTGGAGGATCTCCCCTATGAAGAAAGGCTAAGTGAACTGGGTCTGTTTAGCCTTGAGAAAAGAGGACTGAGAGGGGACCTGATTCAGGTTTATAAATATCTGAGGTGTGGGGGACAAAGTGGCGAGGCCAGACTCTTTTCAGCAGTGTGTGGAGACAGGACAAGGGGGAACGGACAGAAACTGCAGCACAGGAGGTTCCACACAAATGTGCACAAGAACTTCTTTACGGTGAGGGTGACGGAGCACTGGCACAGCTGCATGGGGGGGTTGTGGAGTCTCCTTCTCTGGAGATATTCAGGACCTGCCTGGATGCCTACCTGTGTGACCTGGTGTAGGGAACCTGCTTTGGCAGGGGGTTGGACTCGAACTCTAGAGGTCCCTTCCAACCTCTATGATTCTATGACTCTAATAATAATAATAATAATGACACGTATGAATCCTCAGAGCTTAAATCTTTGTACACAAATACAAATCAACCACTGTCTTTCAAAAAAAAAAAAAGTGATAGTCTTAGCTTAGCCTGCTGGTGAAATAAACAGAAAGAATAAACTTACTCTAATCATAAAACATCCTTAGGAAATGCAATTCTTACATCCATGGCTTTTCCTGAGAGATAAAGTCAGCTATGATTTATTTTAATGCTATGATGAATTCTGAGAAATACAATAAATTTTAGAACAGTGTGGAGTATCTGCTGTCACTCACACCACTAGTAAGGAAGCTGCTTCACACGATCCACACTGTCAGCAACACTAACTATGCATGATGCCTAACATGCACAGTGATTTGGCAAGGAGGTAGGAAGAATCCAGGGCATTCTGCCATGGCCACACTGCCTAAAGAGGTAAAAGATATACCAAGAAGGCATGGTGAGATGGTTTACCAACTTGATTCAAAGGATAATTTTGATCAAGTACATTTAAATGTCCATGGCACAGGGACAATTTACAGCAATCACAGCTGCAACCGCTGTTAAAATTGTTTAACTACAAGAATTAAATTTCATAATGGAAAACACAGTTCAAAGCAGTAAAAAGAAAAAAAATGATTATAACAGCACTGCTAGGCTTTATGTCTGTTATATCTCAAGGTTTCTAGATGAGGCATGATAAGGGAAAACAACAGCCTGCTGCTCAATTACTAGTCCAGCAAACTGACCCTGGTCTTCCAACTCAAGCACTAATATTCTTACAATCAACTTGCTGAATCCATCCAAACACATCTCATGTGACAATTTCCAACTCTGGTACAGGATTCTGGCTTCAGAGAAGTGGAAGAACATGAGTGAAGACAGAATATGGATCAACAGATATAAGTAAGAGAGCAGCACACTACATGCACTCTACAAGCAGAGTATAGTCACTCTCTTTGTGATTTCAGTGATACTGAGCCAAAAGGCAAGCAATGTGCTAACGTTATTTCTATAATCATAACAAGCAGATCAGACTGATGAACAGGAAACAAATCTCTGCAAAGATATTGACTTTTTTTTCTTATTACTTCTCCACCGAAACAGGTGTTTCTAATTGGAACTTAATCAGTAGGAAGAGATGATCATTGTGTCAAGCAGAAATTCATTCACATTAAGTAGTTCGGACTCATCACGCAGGGACTCAGAAGAATGGAAAGAAAACAGGAGCATTACTAATTACTTACTAATAACCCAGTAATATCAAGTTAGAGCTAATGAGAATTCTGCTTACAGACTGGCAGACTAGAAGCTTACCCCTGACTTCATCACCTAACACCACATTAGTGACTCTAAAGAGGATGCCAACTCCAAGAACAGTGAGTCTCAGTGCCAACAAGCAGTCCACGGAACAGCTGGTCTGGATTATTTCCAAGTACAGTTCTTAAAAAGAACACCATTTCTTTTGCTCAGCAGAAACAAGGCACTTAAACTGCTATTTTGCTAACTAGCAGCATTATCATACTGCATCCAAAGCAAAGGGCAATCAGTTCCCAGCATGCCTTCTCCTTAAATCACCTGTGCTGCTCTTGCAGGAGGTGATCTGTCAGTGAAAGACTTCTGTAAACAACTACAAACTACAAGTACCTGAGTATCTGTACTTAGATATACCACGTACAGATATGTATTCAACTGACTGAGTTTTTGATTTCCGAGGACCAATTCCAGTTGCAACAAATCCTGTAACTCTTAGGTAAAACATAACAAAAACATCCAATTTTGAGTATGCAGGGGCACTCATAACACTTTTCCTGAATGCTGGAATACGGCAACCAGTAAATGCTAAAACGTATGATTTTGCTGCTTGGGAAAATCTTTATGAACCAGGTAATGCCACTTCGCAGCTGGCTAAGCCAGGGCAGCAAGCAGGGAAGTACTACCCTGTGACCTGCAGCTGACTCTTCTACCAGGACACTATGGAACAAGCTACAGGCAAAAAGTGAGTCTTCTTGATACTCTGTCTGAAAGTACATGAAAGCCTACATGAAAACTTCTGTCAGAGAGATTGGCTTTTGAGTATAATGCCACACAGGACCACATAGGCAAAGGTTGCTAAGCTGTAACTTGTCTCAACTCCATCTTGAGCAGTTATGAAACATGTAACCATTTCACTCAGCAAACAAAACATCATTAAGTTCTTAACCCTCAGTGAAGAGGCAAGAGAACTAGACCTTAAGTGTGCAATTCTGCACAAGTTCTCTGAGATCTGCAAAGGAACCATGCAGTCAGTAATGCACATACCCATCTAGTGCTGTCTTGGCCAGCCTGGCCTCCTCTGGCTTTTGAAAAAACTGCTCCATTCTATAAAAACAAAGAAAGATAAATAAATTTCAGCTGAATAGCTGTTTATGACTTCTTAACAATATTTTTAGGGGCTTTTATGCAGTTAGCACTTTATAATTATAGATGCGGTCATGCCTACAGCGACCTAACTACAGTACTGGAATAGAGATCGAGACCTGCTGCTCCAGAGCAGTATGTTGTCAGCAAAGCCGCGGGGACTGCAAGGATTGCAGAATCGGGTCTCAAGACTGTGAGCAGACGTCAGTGAGCGTAAAGCAGCTGGTTGGCAACCGCAGGCAGCGCTAGGCAAGCACTCGGGGGGCAAAGCAGTAGGACAACAGAGGCAAGCCTAAAGACTTCGCGCTGCAAGGGAACATTTACTCCGTGAAGACACGGCAGTCAGTGGCTCAGCCTTCAACGACGATACAAGGAACATCACCTGCAGCCTCGTTCACAATCACGGACCGCAGGAAAGCAGCCCAAGGCGGACGCGTTGTTTTACCTTCTGCGACAGGTAGAACTTGTAGTAGTACAGCTGGAAGAGGAGGAACACCAGGCTGGCCAGGCTCAGCACAGCCAGCACCACGTTCTTATTGACCTTCTGCATCGGTCCCGGGGCCGCGCGCCAACACCGCCACCTCTCATCTTCCCCGCCGCCAGCCTGCGGGGAAACGCGTGGCGGAAGCGCCGTTCGGCCTTCAGCGCCGGGGCGGACGGAACGCCAGGCGCCGCGCGGGGATGGGCCACCCTTACCTGCGCCGCAGGCTGTGCGCATGGGCGCCCGCCCCGGCGCGGAGGCGCAAGAGCTCCCCACCCCCTTCCTTCCGCCCCTTTTTCCCCCTTCCCCCCTCGCCCCGCCCCCTCCCCCCCCGCCCCGCCTCTCCCCCTTCCTCCCCCTTCCTCCCTCTTCCTCCCCCGCCCCTCCCCCTTCCGCCGCTTCTCTCTCTCCATTCTTTCGCAGCTCCAGCGCGCCCGCGCAGCAATGAAGGCAGCGTGCCACAGGGCAAGGAATATGCATCAGCCCTCGGCTTTATTTACTAATACACAATGCTTGCAACACATACATGCGTGAGACAGCAGCAGGCGCCCTGCCTCCAGCGGGCGGCAGCAGGTCTGCTTGCAGGGGGCTGCCGAGGGATGGGACGAAGCATGATGGCAGATGGGATGAGGTCTGACGGAGCAGCTTGGCCCGCCCCGTGGGAGCAAACTGTGACCTGCAGTGCACGCCTACCTCCGCTGTCAGAATGTGAGAAGCAGCGAAGGAGAACTCGTGTAATAGCTTCATGCCGCTCGTTGCGGGGAAAAAGCAATGAAGAAAAAAAGACATGTCCCACTCTGCCGTCTCTATTTGGTATTTGAAGGAGCACCTATCACCCAGATGCTTTTTACATCATCCTTTCTGCAATCTCCTTTCCCAAGTTCATGCTGCTTTTCACTGAAATGAAGATAACCTTCCACTATATCCATTTAAGGGAAACCTCCACTTCCTTACAAGTTATGCTGAAGTTAACTTCACTCTGAAATATTACCAGTAACAGGTTAAGCAAGTACTAGTAAAATCTCATTTTGGTCATTTAGAAGATCTCTCCCAACTTGCCACCAGTCTCTGGCTCCAGAGCAGGGAGGCTCAGAACTGGGTTCACCAGCAGTATGTATTACTGCGTCAGACAAAGGACAATCCCTGACAAAGAACCACCCCTCCAATCCCTGAAGCTGCCTCTGGCAAAAAGAAACTCCTAAGGCTGTGTGCCTTTAGCAGCAGAGCAAGCTCTTAACAAACATTGTGAATATTCTTTGTACAAACAGTGCATCAACTGTATCGCTGATATATTGGTACTCAAGTCAAAACTGATGCTAGCTCAAAAAAGACTAAAAAAATCTAAAGTGCTTAAGGCAATTCTTCATATCCCCATTTACTGAAACAGAACAACAATGGAACTAGCTGTTAGCAGCAGAGATTTGACATCTGTGCAAATACTGTAACAAATCTGTCTTTCACAAAGTCACATGTTAAGTCAGTTTAGGACACTGGTTAAACTAAAATTTGCAAGTCAAAAAATCACAGTATGGAAAACTTCAAGCTCCCTTCAAACTACACATTAAAGAAAAAAACTACATAGGTTGAGCTGAAAGTAATGCCTGTAATTTCCATGGAAACTACAATACAGCACATTCTCAGATACAAAGTTCTTTTTAATATAATCATCACCATTAGCTATGCATTTTTGCTAGCTGTGAGCAATAGCACAGCACGCCGGCTCATAAAAATCTGCTCCAGCAGAAGAGACCTGCTGTTGACACTGCTGAAACACACCAGCCACTGCCTCACTGTACTAACAGCCACTGTTTGGACTCCATAAGCATTCAGCAAGGGTCGATGAATGTCAGTGGGTGCAACTGTTTCCACATGGAGGAATTCAGTGACACACCTTTCCCTCATGTGCATTTCCATGTCAGACGCTATTGTGTCAGACTGCCCCTCCACTGCCATCTGTCACACAACAACAAAATGTCTGGAAGATTCAGTCTCTACTGCCATACCATCAACATCTGCCTCCATCACAGGGGGCCAACATAGTAATATAGGAGGCATTACTTTCTGAGCAGTCCTCATACATTTTCACAGCTCATGTATGACCAAGTTTACCTTAAAAGTTTTACTACAACTTCCTGAAATAATTTCATAATTAAAATCATAGAAGCCTAGAATAGTTGAGGATGAAAGGGACCTTAAAGCCCAGTCAGTTCCAAGCTCCCACAGGGGGCTGCCACCCAACAACTCAGGCTGACAAGGGCCCCATCCAATCTAGCTTTGAGTGCCTCCGGGGATGGGACACCCACAGCTTCTCTGGGCAGCTCTGCCAGCACCTCACTGCCCACTGAGTGAAGAATTACCCTGACACCTAAGCTAACTCTTGCTTCTTTTAGTTAAAAAACATTCCACCTTGTCCAATCACTTGGAGACCATGTAACAAGTTGATCTCCTGCTTCTAAGTATTTTAACTGTGAGAAGACAAGTGTCTCATCTACAGACTGAACAAGCCCAGCTCCCTCAGCCTTTCTTCACAGGAAGAGAAGCTCCACCCTTTTGATCAGTAAAGGTGATGGAGCACTGGCACAGGCTGCCCTGAGTGGCAGTGGAGTCTCCTTCTCTGGAGACATTCCACCTGGACGCCTGCCTACCTGTGCAACCTGGGCTAGGGAGCTGCTTTGGCAGGGGGGTTACACTCTATGATCTCTAGAGGTTCCTTCCAACCCCTACAATTTTGTGATTCTGTGACCTCCTCTGGACTTGCTCCAAGAGCTCCATATCTTTCTTCTGCTTGGTGACCCCAGCCTAGATGTAGTACTCCAGATGGAGCCTCACAAGCGCAGAGCAGAGGAGGAAACATCACCTCCCTCTGCAGTGCTCTTATTACAGAGTTGGAGATAACACACTGTTATTTCTCATTACACACTTTCTACTCTGGAAAGAAAGATTAATGTTTATAGTAAGGTTAATTTAAATAGAAACTGTGGCTGGACAGACAAAACCAAGCAGATGAGTGGGTAGTGTGAACAGGCACTTGGCTATTTAGATGTCTATTAACCACAGTCTAAACAAGCCTCATAATAAGAAGCATCCATCGTAACCCTTCTCTCTCTGAACACCACCAGGGCCCAGGCATGCAAATCTCATATGACAATAACATCTTTGCAGCTGAGTCCTCCCATTTAGGTGTTTACTACATAAAAACTAAAGAAATCAGGAAGGAATATTTGGATAGTACCAATGTCTATGTAATAACATCAGATGCTATTCCTTTAAGGATTACGTCACATAATCACAGAATCATAGCTGTTAGGAAGGGACCTCTGGAGATCATCAAGTCCAACCCCCTGAAAAAGCAGGTTTCTTACAGCAGGTTGCACAGGAAAGCATCCAAGTAGGTTTTGAGAATCTCCAGAGGAGACTCCACCACTTCTCCAGGCAGTTTGTTTCAGTGCTCTGTCACCCCCAAAGCCAAGAAGTTTTTCTTGAGCTTCCTTTGTATCATTTTCTGCCTGTTCCCCTTTCTTCTGTTGCTGTGAACCACCAAAAAGAGCTGCAGCACATCCTCTTAACTCCCATTCTTTAGATATTTGTCAGAGCTGATAAGGTCCTCTGTCAGCCTCCTCCAGGCAAAGCAGTCCCAGGTCTCTCAGTCTTTTCTTACAAAGATGTTCCAGGTCCTTAATCTCTGTAGCCCTCCTCTGGACTCTCTCCAGTAGTTTCCCCTTCTTTCTTGTACTGGGGAGCCCAGAACTGGACGCTACTCCACATATGGCCTGGGAAGAGTAAAAGGGAAGAATCACCTCTCTCAACTTCATGATCACACTCTTCTTACTGTGGCCCAGGTTACTGTGGGCCTTCTTGGCCACAAAGGCACATCACTAGCTCGTGGTCAACCTGTTCACAAGGACACCCAGGGCCTACTGTGCAGAGCTCCTTTCTAATTTCCAGCAAGTCAGCCTCTAATCTGTACTGATGCACGAGGTTACTCCTTCCTAGGCTTAACCTCTATTACCATACCATCTTCTCTGACATTCTGGGCCAACATAATAAACTGGAAGGCATTGCTTTCTGAGCAGACTTACTATATATCTCAAAATTATTTCTAAGGTCTTGGACTTGATCAGAGGGAATCAAGCAGATTTTTGACAGTAAATGATATACAGATAATTCCCACTGAAATGTTAACACTTTCCACAAAGAATATAACATATCTTTTTTGTTGCCACAAAAAAGCTCTCCCACTAATCATTTGACTACTATTAAACTTCCAGGTAATAACTAAGATGAAAACCCATAGTTTTGGGTAAAACATAAACACATAGATTTGTGAAAGAAAATGCATGACTACCAATCTAAAAGCACACTAGATATTAGTTTTTGATATTTTATTTTATTTTTTAATTAGAAAAAAAAGATTGCTCTCTTTTCATATCTACCCTACAATCTCTTACATGAACAGATAGTATTTTGAAATGCTTACTTGTTATCTCATGTTTGTATGTGAAGACCAGTAGTATTAATATATAGTCAAATAATTATTGCTAGGAGAGCTAAGAAAATACCATTTGTTATATTCTTCATAGAAAAATATTTGTAACAAAATTAATATTCAAGTCCATAACAAAATGCTTAAGTACAGTAATAGAAAAGTACATAGCTACAGCTCTTTGATTTTCCTACCTACTTTTCAAACAAATTCGCAAGTTTCTGCACATAGCAGCTACACTGAAAAAACATTCAACAATGCAAGTGTTCAATAGACATTACTGGGCAATATTGTTTAGACTACCAGTTGATCCACTCAATCCATTTTCACTTTTCTGGAGTGTTCTCACTGCACTTGGCACCTGCAAACCTGTACTTACTGCAAGACCACCACACCAGATCTGAAGAAGGAAGGGAAAAAAGTTAGTCACAAATTATCTAAACATTATGAAGCAGTTATATTTCTCTTCTCCCCTCCCATAGTGGAACTAACATAAAACCTTTACCCACAGATCCATTTGTCTGTTCTCTTTCACTCTAATACTCTAATCAGAAGCCAATTCTGAATAATCACAGAACAGTTGGGTTGGAAAGGACCTTGAAGCTCATCTATTTCCAATCCTCTGCCACAGACAGGGTTGCCACCTACTAGATCAGGTTGCCCAGGGCCTCAGAAGTACACCATAAAAAACTAAGATGCTACACATTCTGTGCTTTCAGCCTAAGTTTATAACCAAAAAAAATCCTATATTCAAGATTGATATGCTAACACAACTACTTAAAGACAGTGTCTGAAAGCAGTACTTTGTTTCAGTGTGACAGGACAGAACTATGTGAGTGCAAAAACTGACATAGCTCAGTGTAAAAAAAGTTTTGAGGCGCTTCAGGGCCGCTGTTGTAAGGGACATATATTCTACAACAGAATGACATTAAAGAATATGTGCCCAATTTCACAAACTTATTTCAATACAACAGCTTGCCTTTTTTACTTAATCTATATTCAAGTTAGCACAAATACTGTTTGTAAGAGAGATTGCAGACACTAACTGTTAAACTCTGTAAGAGATGAGAACAAATGGGCTGAGTTGTACCAGCAGACGCTCCCTTGCATGTCTTAAGAACTGATTTAATGTCAGCTGTAGTAGTGTAAAATCAACTTGCAGTGGTATGTCTGACAGCAAAGTATGATGACAAATAAGGCTGCTTGTGCAATCTTTATTAATCAGCCCAATTACATGTTAGAACTACAGTGCTGTGTTTTCTCTGGTCTGGATTACAAGAGCCTGAAGACCAATGTCCAGGGAGCTGAGTTGTTACTGTGAACTAAAGTGACACTCCTCTGATGCCCAAGTTTTTCCAGCCTTCTATCCTGCTCCCAAAATATGATGTGCTCAGTAGACAGCTTATAATGCAGCTGAGGTCTGCCAATTCCACTTGTTAAAAGTGCTTAAAGGAAAAACAAGTACAGAATATCTTATCCACTTCTACATTTTTTTGAAAATTTGAATTTTCACAGTTATAGCAAGTTTTCACTGACTACATTATAGGCAAAAATAAATAAATAAATAAATAAAAAGGCATTCAGACCAGTGAAACAACTAGCAAGAAAATCCCAGTGCTTTCAAACATTTGAAAGCTAAAATGTTTCATCTCACAATACCTGCTCTGGCACCTTTTAGCATATTGGGCTTTTGTCTGCATCGGTTTGGATCAATTATTATAGCAGGATCATCAGCTAACAGGACACATAATGTATTTATAAAGACTGTTACAAAGATGAAAAGTCTTATCACAGTTGAGACACCTATAACCAAGAGTTCCCCCCAGTGAAGTGCACTGGTATTGTGTAATTGCCATGTGAAATTAAAAAGGGAACAAACATTTTTTTAAGTATTCACCAAAGGCAATAATCCATGTTTCCTCCTTTAAAACACAATTATTAGTCTTTAGCAAAGTGAATTCAGCATTAGAAATGTAACAAAATTTTGGATACTGACCATGAAGGCTGGTAACAAGGGCTGTGTAAACTTTATCCTGAAGGTATATAGCGGCACCTTTGAGGCTGCATTGTAAAACGTGAGCTGACCTGAAAGAGGCAGAAAGCAAGCTGAAATAAGTGTTTAGATGCCGCTGCTGTCCAACTTTCTGTAAGTCTGGTACTTTTCCAGGGAAACACCTGGAATAATTTCCCTGGAATAAAATGAATTTATTCCACATGACTGAAAAATTCTCAGCAGCTGTATCACATAGATGAACTCACATCATTTGACATTACAAGCATTATTGCATGAACAGGTCTGTCTCTCTTCATAAGAGACTGTCAGTTGGAAGCATCATTAATGTATTCTTTGCCCCTTATTGCTTCACCTAGACACCAATACTCAAATACGCTTTTCAGCTCTGTTTAATAGAAATGTAGCTTACCTCCATCAAAGTTGCAGTGTACTCCTAATCTGTCTGGAACAGGTATATCCAGTGTCTTGGTCTTATTATTATGTTTTGCTGCAAATGTGTTTTGGAGCCAGTTGTTGACATGGATGCACCAGCTTGTGTTAGTCTTTCCCAGCTGATCGTATTTCCCCAGAGTTTTATATGCCACACCCACACTGTAGGATTTGCAGTCCTTCTGCGCTCTCACTTCCCAGTAGTGCTGCCCACTTTCAATAGCACTATTTCCTAGCAAAAGATACATGTAGTTGTTATATTTCTATCCTACAATGTTCGCTCCCATACAGGAACCAGCCAATTTTGCTCTATTTTGTCTTCTTTACAGCAAAGACTTCAAAACTGAAAAAATCTGAACTACTAGTAACAAAAGAATTATTGTACAAGTAGACGAGATATAATTGTAAAGTAGAATAAGGAGACAGGTTTTATTTATATTCACTGAAACAAGATGCATTTAACATCAACTCATGTTGAGAAGACATGAATGCCAGTCACTAAGAGCTCCATATCTGAGGACTTGAAAAGACCTGAAGTCACTTAGTACAGCTCAAAATTCTGGTGCTAAATAGGCAAGGCTACTTCTGTGTGTGACAGCAACAAGTAGACAGCCCAAAATGAACTCAGATTTGTCCTCTGATTCTTATCTGATCTGACCTCAAAGTAGAAAAAAAAAGTTCACTTTACCTAACACAGTGTATGATTCACCAGCAAAACGATCTCTGCTGCCCTTTACTATGGCCTTTCCACCAACAGATGCCCTCTTTGGAGATGCACCACTTCTAAGAAAAGAACCATTCAAGATTTACACACTACTACAACAATGCACATCAAAATAACTTTTTCTAAGCAAGAGCCAATTATGTTGCAATAAACATACACAAGCTACTGAAACAGCAGTGTCAAGTTTAGCCACTAGCAACACATCTCTAATAGTCAGCTAGTACACATGCACCAAAATCAAGAGGGAAGACATGACAACCAGGAAAAAAAAAATCAAAATGTAACAAGTTGAGAAAGGAAACAGAACGGAAAAAGCAGACATGTGGGACACAAACTTATACATAAATCAGTATTTTGCCTGGAATGCTCAGAAACTCGGACAACTTATTTTTCTGCATAACATTTCTAATAAACCTTGTAAATCAGCTACAACTGTTGAGTATGAATGCACTGCAGATATTCAATGCAAAGTATAAATAACAACATAAAGACAGATTTTTCAGTACACATATTGATTGGATAAACTGCAAAAGAAATCCCAAGAAACAGTACGACCCAATGAAGAATCAAAAAAGTAATTAAATGACTGTAATTTCAAAAATTACATGCTGAAGATGATACAAAAGCCATGAATATCAAAGCTCTTTCAATAAATTCTGTTTAGATGTGGCAAGACTTCCAGAGTTTAACATACCACAACCCTTCTAAAAAAGGTAAGTATAAAAAAATATACTGATCATTGGGGATTAAATTTAGTTACGAAGTCTTTTAAAAACTACACAAAATTAAACTGTGCTATAAGACATTGTGCTGAGGAGCACATAATAACTTCATAGGGACCTGAGTCTAATCCTAACCAATAAAGGCCTTGCTTTTGATAAGCATGATTAGAAAATCTCCCTCAAGAAGTGGTAACAAAGCAAATGTAGAAAACTTTGCACTGGAGAACATACTAGAGTTCAATCATTTACATTAGAGAATAAGCATGAAAGCAAGTTACTTCTGACATATTTCAGGGAGATTTTCAAATCCACAACCCCCAGCATCCAGTATATACAAGCTTATATAAAAAAAAAAAAAAGGATGTTTTCTCTTTAACTTTTTACTTCAGCTACAGTTTGGTAATGCTAATTATTATTTAAATATCAAGGACAAGTACAGTGATGCTGAGCTTGCTTACTGTTCTGAATAATTCCACACTGATTCTGACTTTCTGTTCTCAAACACCATGTCATAAAGGGTCAGAAAACGTCCCCTTTGACTAGTACCACAATTACAATAAAATCATGTGGCAGTCAAAAGCTGAGTGGTATTAAACCATCACATAAAAATGTGCCAGAATATCTTGTTCATCTTCATTTATTTTGATACAGTTAAGGAAGCCTTCGAGAGATCACTGTTCTCAGACTGATGATTATCATTAGCATCACAACTTACCATATAAATTAGCAATACTGATCAGAAGCTAGCCAAACTTCCAAATCGCTTGCAAAAACTACATAAACCAGGTAGTGTGTATCATGCAACAGTCCAAACTACATGAAAAGCTTTTCAATGTTATCACCATGAAAACTTGTAGTTTACTTACCAAAAGAAAAAGAAACAAGTGGTAGCATAAAACAAACAAACAACAGAAAACAAAGCAAAGCCAAGTATTAAAGCATAATTTCACGGGGAAACATTCACTGCAGAATTCATTCAGCTTTAGAGACCATTCCTTTGCATATACAGCAAAAGCTGCTGAAATTTTTTTGTAAGATTAGGTATAACTTGAGTTATACAGAAAGCAAGTGTGGCCACTTAGAGAACGACTAAGAAAAAAAGCAGATACCTCGCTAAATTTTGTCAAAGTCAGGAATACATTAAAAGGTCTTCAGTGTAATTCCCTACAAATCTTTAAGTGGCCACCTGCATGGGCTTTCTCAACTCAAATCTAACAGCCTTTAGCAGTTCAGACAATGGCACTGTATTTAGCATGAAAATTTGAAAAAATGGCTTTTTTTTTTTTCTTTTAAGCGCTTAGCTCTCCCTTCAGAAGTGGAAAGGTGGGAAATGTTATAGAAGTAAGTCAGTTTGGTACCCTCTTTCCAAAGCAGCACACACTATATCAGCTAACAGATAAGTGATACATTTCTTCCACTCTTAAAAACAAAATCATAGTCCTATGACTATAACTTGCTTGTAGCACAGCAGTTAGCCTCAGTTTTATCTTTTTTCACCAAAGAAAACACACTTAAGAGTACCATTTGTTCACTTCTGGAGAAGACCAAGGACAGATAACAGTAGTTACCACAGAATGGCTTGGGTTGAAAGGGACCGTAAAGACCACCTAGTTCCAACTCCACTGTAGGCAAGGATCACTTCTCTATATCAGGTTGCACAAAGCCCCTTCCAGTCTGGTCCAAGATGCTAATACAGTCTTACAGTTATGTTACAGATCATTATGTCCATCATGTCTTTCCAGCTTATGAAAGATGCCTATTTGGCATGTGAAACAACTGTTAACAACCACAGCCTTTTCACTAACCATGAAGCTAGCTTCAGATTTTCTTCCCTCTAATACACACTAATTTAATGCTCCTCAAGATGGAAATCTGAAAGGCACAGGAGCAGGCTGTCCCAGAGTCCCGTAAGTCGAGCCGGAGGAGAAAAAGACCAGTGTGGATGAACCGGGAACTTTTGTTGAGACTCCGAGAGAAAAAGAGAGTCTATGTCCTCTGGAAGATGGGACAGGCTACTTGGGGAGACTACAGAGAACTGGCCAAGATTTGCAGGCAGAAAGTTAGAAATGCTAAAGCTCAGCTTGAACTTAGCTACTGCTGTAAAGGAGAACCGGAAACCCTTTTACAAATATATTAACAGCAAGAGAAAAACTAAGGAAAATTTCTCTCCTTTACTTGATGAGGCAGGGAATGTAACCACAGATGATAAGGAAAAGGCTGAGGTTCTCAATGCCTTCTTCACATCTGTCTTTAATAGACAGAGCAGTTGTCCACAGGGTACTTGCCCTGACCTGGAAGTCCGGGACGGGGCGCATAATGCACCCCCTGTGATCCAAGCAGAGACGGTCAGAGATCTACTCCTCCATCTGAACTGCCACAAATCCATGGGACCAGATGGGATCCACCCAAGGGTGCTGAGGGAGCTGGCAGAGGTGATTGCCGAGCCACTTTCTGCCATCTATCAGAATTCCTGGTTATCTGGAGAGGTCCCACAAGATTGGAGGCTTGCCTATGAAGGCCGTAAGGAAGACCCGGGGAACTACAGGCCTGTCAGCCTGACCTCGGTATCAGGGAAAGTTATGGAGCAGATGATCTTGAGGGAGATCACACGACACATGCATGGCAACCAGGGGATCAGACCCAGCCAGCACGGGTTCACAAAGGGCAGGTCGTGCTTGTCCAACCTCATCTCCTTCTATGACTGGGTGACCAGACAAGTAGATGAGGGAAAGGCTGTTGATGTAGTCTACCTGGACTTCAGCAAGGCCTTTGACACGGTCACCCACAGTATTGTCCTAAGGAAACTGGCAGCCCGTGGTGTGGACAGGTTCACTCTTCTCTGGGTGGAGAACTGGCTGGAGGGCCGTGCCCAGAGGGTAGTGGTTAATGGAGTTAAGTTCAGCTGGTGTCCTGTTACGAGTGGTGTCCCCAAAGGGTCAGTTTTGGGACCCATCTTGTTTAATATCTTTATTGATGACCTAGACGAGGGGATTGAGTGTACCCTCAGTAAGTTTGCAGATGACACCAAGTTGGGAGGATGTGTCAAACTGCCTGAGGGTAGGGAGGCCCTTCAGAGGGATTTGGATAGGCTGAACAGCTGGGCTGAGCTCAATGGGATGAGGTTCAGTAAGACCAAGTGCCGGGTCCTGCACTTTGGCCACAATAACCCCATGCAATGCTATAGGCTTGGGGCAGAATGACTTCAAGAATGTAGAGAGGAAAAGGACCTGGGGGTGTTGGTTGATGCTCAGCTGAACATGAGCCGGCAGTGTGCCCAGGCGGCCAAGAAGGCCAACAGCATCCTGGCCTGTATTAGAAATAGTGTAGCCAGCAGGAGCAGGGAGGTGATCATCCCCCTGTACTCAGCTCTGGTATGGCCGCACCTCGAGTACTGTGTTCAGTTTTGGGCCCCTCACTACAAGAAGGACATTGAGGCCCTGGAGCGTGTTCAGAGAAGGGCAACAAAACTGGTGAGGGGTCTGGAGCACAAGCTTTATGAGGAGCGGCTGAGGGAGCTGGGATTGTTTAGTCTGGAGAAGAGGAGGCTCAGAGGAGACCTTATTGCACTCTACCACTTCCTGAAGGGGGGTTGTGGTGAGGAGGGGGTGGGCCTCTTCTCCCTGAAAAATAACGACAGGACGAGAGGGAATGGCCACAAGTTGTGCCGGGGAAGATTTAGATTAGACCTGAGGAAACATTTTTTCACTGAAAGAGTGGTCAGGCACTGGAATGGCCTGCCTAGGGAGGTGGTTGAGGCACCATCCCTAGCGCTGTTCAAGAAGCGTTTAGATGAGGTGCTAAGGGATTTGATTTAGTAGTTGGGTAGGGATAGTGATAGGAGGATGGTTGGACTAGACCATCTTATAGGTCCTTTCCAACCTTATGAACTTATGAACTTACTGAACTCTACCGCTTCCTGAAGGGGGGTTGTGGTGAGGAGGGGGTGGGCCTCTTCTCCCTGATAAATAATGACAGGATGAGAGGGAATGGCCACAAGTTGTGTCGGGGGAAGACTTAGATTAGACCTGAGGAAACATTTTTTCTCTGAAAGAGTGGTCAGGCACTGGAATGGCCTGCCTAGGGAGGTGGTTGAGGCACCATCCCTAGCACTGTTCAAGAAGCGTTTAGATGAGGTGCTAAGGGATTTGATTTAGTAGTTCAGTGGGTAGGCATAGTGATAGGAGGATGGTTGGACTAGATGATCTTGTAGGTCCTTTCCAACCTTATTAACCTATGAACCTATAATTTTGTGCTGATACTTTTAAACAGGGAGGAAAAGCCTCCTGAATGAATCAAAGATCCTAAATATCCTGCAAGAAAAGGTGAGCCTAAGACACGGTTGAACATGGCCATGTCCTACCCAAGCAAAAGCAAGAATTAAGGAAGTCTTTTACTGACAGCTACAGAAAAGAGACAAAGACTCCAAGGTATGCTTACAGAGCAAGAAGTCAATCCCCAAAGCAGGCTTAAAATCTAGTTCAGTAGGAACTGATAGCTTCCTGTTGTAGAATGATAGGCAGTGCACAGCTTCAAGAGCTTGTTTCACCTACACAAATTATTCAGTACTGCTAATGTCAAACAAAAACACATATCCCCATGATGGACAGCACAGAAAAGTAATATCTGTGAGAAATTAAGAATGCAGGCATTTGCTTCGATCCCACAACTACTAAGCCAGTGAAAAAGTACAAGAGAGCAAAAAAGATGAGTAATTTCTCAAAAAGGAGTTCTAATAGAAATTTATAACAAAACTCTTAACTGAAAACATAGTTATACGAGGATTAAGGGAACATTCTGACAGCCTTTACATAATAAAATTGATGCCTTCTCATTTGAAAAGTTGATTCAGTAGGTAGAATTGCCATTAAACATTTTACATATACCATCAGTTTAAACTCTGTCATCTTGGAAAACATGTAAACACATATTTCCTCTTACCAAAGACAATTATTATACAAGATCAGAAGCAAAAAGTAGCTGGATTAAAAATAAGAGCTAAAGACATTAAGTGATGAACAGTGATCACATTTGGAAGAAAGTTTTAAATCACCATGTGCCAGAAATTTAAAAATGTGTATTACAAACATATACCTATTATGTACAGATAAATCTATAAATAACTGGGGTCTTTGTATAAACTGTAGAATGCACAGTTCTTCTACTGAATCACACATCCTGCACACCAGGAGGTACTCTTATAGGACTATTTTCCAGTCACTAGAAAACATACACAAGATCTGTGAATACACAGTCAAATTCTTAAAAATTCTAAAAAGCACATATATGCTGTTACTGATAAAGGCTATTAGATTGCTCACTACATCAAGCAAACGCATTTAGCAAAGATTCCCAACAAAACTAGATGTTAGATGGATCCTAAGAATGAGGTATATTATCACCTTTTACTGCTCTTCAGCACAGTATTCTGGCCACTGTCAGACAGAATTAAGTATTCATTAAACAACTGTTCCATTATTACAATAAATTATTCACATTTTTAAAACAGCATTAAGTTACCATACTTCTGACAGAATATGCCTATAGGGAACATATTTGTTCATTTATTATTTCAACCAGTGCTTTTTATACTTTCAAGTTTCTCTTGAAAATCAGCTGCCTCTGAGGAAAAATTAACCAGCTCCGTAGGCAAGGGAAAAGTAATGGACACCATTCACATCTTTATTTTAGCAAGACTGTTGACCTACTCTCACACTCTTCATATCTTCAGTCATGGATATGGACTGCCAAGAGGACTGTGGAGAGAATCAGCTGTGGAGAGAATCAGCTGACAACCAGGCTCACTGCTGTAGATGAGGTTTTCCAGTTGGAAGAACCTCACAAAATAGGAGAGACCGGGGGACCGCTGAAGGAAGACCAATTCTGCAGAAAAATAGGTAGGACACCTGGTAGGCAACAGTCTGCTATGTGCCTTTGGGGCATATTTGGCCAGCCACATCCATGGATGTATCTGCAAGACAACCAGCAGGAGGCCAAAGCATTTTACAAAAGATACGTTCTATTATCATTATCTTCCACCATCTGGTTTATGTATTGGTACCTTTTCCTCACCAGTAAGTTATGGGATAAATTCAAATAACATTTATAGTACAAATTTCTTTCTTAACTTTAGCTTTCCCAAAAGGAAAAGCAGTCAGTTCTAAAGGATTCTTTTATTATTTTTATAGTAGAAAACCTGTCCATTTATAAGTATTGATCTGCAAAACTACTGGACGCTATTTTAGAGCTGAATACCATTTACTTCCTGACATTTACCTCATCTTATTTTAGAACTCTGACTAACACTTTGGCAAATGTATTTTGAAAAACTCACGTTAATGTTTTAGACATTTATGACTGATTCCATAAATAGCCTCTATAGCTGTTCCAGGAGAGAAATAAAGAATGAACATTCCAGGCAAAGAATTTTTCTGAGTGAAAATTCCTTTGGTGTCCCACTGTTGTACCATCAATTTAATTTCTTCCTACCATCCCCTTTTAATTGCCAGGTAAGGTATTTCAGACAATATATGTATTTACAGAGCTCTCACCTGCATTTATTTTCTTTCCCTTTTACTTTTTCTTGTCCTTTACCTCCAGTAGGTTCCCATTCAACATAGGAATCTTCAACTTTTAAGTTCAGATGAGATGAAGTATTGTCCAAATTGAACACAAATGCTGGTCAAAACAAAACGAGAAACTGTTAAGTGAAATAGCATTCTCCCCCTGGAGAGACTCAAAAAAAAAAAAAAGAAAGATGGAAGTAATAGAGAAATAGTAACAGATTATTATTTTACTTTCACCTTATTAGTTTGACACTTGGAATCAAGGTAAGAACAACTTTCTACCTTTAGTGTACAGGTTATATAAAAACATGTTTTTCATCTTTGTAACGCTATTGAGTTACCAGTTAAATTCAACTAGCACTTTCTGCTAGTTACAACCAACTTTAATACTTACAGTTATGAATGATTTAAAATGTCATACTCATTCTCCATGCACCGCAGCACTAATTCTCCAACAAGGTATTTGTGATTAATAAGGACTACAAATGTGCAAAAAACAAACTGACAGGGTAAGACATGAGTGGAACTGCGAAGTCCATTATAGATATGAAAACAGTAGGGGATGTATGAAACTAGAAGAGACCTGGTATTTGATGCAGCCAACTTCTTCATCCAAGAAAAGAAAATGAACACAGCATGCAAAGTCCCCTAGAGATACTTATAAATTATTCTGTTAATGCTGTAATAGAATCAGCTATAGGTGCTGAAAGTATACTTGAGATTTTAAGATTTCGGAGCTCAGCAACACGTCTTAAAAAACAAACCATAAAGCAAGCATGTGAATGCGGATACTGAGTTTCTATGGGCTGATTATAGAAGAAAGCAAATTTGACACAGGGTTAAGGTAGAAAAATACACCGAACAGTCTTGTAACTGCTCAAAGAAATAAAAACCATAATTACATTTCTGGTATTGGATTAAGGAAATGTAAGTAGCTGAAGTATTTAAATATTAAATATATGAACACTCTACAATGACCACTGCTTAGAAGTATTAAAATAGTTACAAGAATGCACACTGCTTCGTTCAGGTTGTATATAACAACTGTTACAAGTAACAATTGATATGTTAATTGTCTAGTTCGTATTTGCCCTTTATTGTACAGAATTTGCTTTAGTTAAGAACACCAGGATCATTACTTCCAGCAGAACAGTTCAGAATTGTATTCCGTTACAAAACATCACTTTCATGGAACTATTATTTGTTTACTAGAAAACATTATCAAGGATCCACTAGCCTCAGATTACCTCAGTCTGGAGCTGCTTATTTTTTGAATCATTACCATGATTAGAATCTAGAGCTACATAGTCAAACTATCCAGAAAGACTAACAGGGCAGGAGCAACCCTCCTGCTAAGACAGGTTGTGAGCTCGGCTTATTCCATCTGGAGAAGGTTCCAGGGAGATCCCAGTGCAGTACTGAAAGGGAGCTTATAAGCAGGAGGGAGACTGACTTTTTCTCAGGCAAACAGTTATGTGATGAAGGAGAATGGCTTTAAACTAAAAGAGGGAAGACTTAGGTTAGATGTTGGCAAAGAAATTGTTTACTCAGAGGGCAGTGAGGCCCTGGCACAGCTGCCCAGAGAAGCTGTGGGTGCCCCATCCCTAGAGGTGCTCAAGGGCAGGTGGGATGGGGCCCTGGGCAGCATCAGCTGTTGAGGGCAATCCTGACCACAGCAGGGAAGCTGTAACTGAGTGAGTTTTAAGGTCCCTTACAACCCAAGCCATTCTATGCTTCCTATAAGACAAAGTTAAAGTCTTTCAAGTTTTACCTTTAGTTTCCAGAGTCACAGGATCTGAGTACTCCCCTGCCACAGCTTTGTTGCAAGCTCGTACTCTAACATTCACATATTTTGTATCAAACTTTAGACCTAAAAAAGTAAATGTTGAGAAAGCTGAATTGAGATTAACCATTGACAACTGTACAAGACTAAGATCTACTTCATATTGCAGTCTTCCATTTATTTCAGTTTGTCAAAAAACAAATTTAATGTATTATAATGAACTTAATTTAAAAGATGAGATTTTATAAAAGCTCATACTCCAAATATGAGAAAGAGCTGTCACTGTTCAAAGCATCCAAGACCAACATGAAACGAAGCTTCATTAGACACAGAAAAATGGATATTCTGCAAAGCTTCAAAGCATAAGTTACCTCAATACTCTTGGGTTTTAAGCATAAACAGCCTTTACCTGATAATGTATATTCAGTAGCTTTAATATAGTCTATCAGCTCCCAAGACTGCTCATCTTTTACACGAGCAAACCCATCAAAGTTTGTTTTCCTATATTCCAGTACAAAGTGATCAACCCTGCTGTCTTCTTCAGGCATTCTCCATGATACTGTTATACAGTTATCAATGACTAGACACGCTGCCAAATCAATCACTGGAGCTTTAGGAACTGCAGAAAAACAAATACAGAAATCAGCTTGAAGGAGAGAACAGAGTTAATATTCTACATTCTCCTTGTATTTATTAGAATTCAGAAACTGACTGAAGCCCAGTAACACTCACTTCTTCTAGGGACCAAATTCCATTTTCAAAGCACAGTAAATGACTGTGCATAACTTTAACTTAATATGCACAAAAGTAGAAACATGCATTGACATCAGAATTAAAATTTCCATCATATTTTACACACATTCAGGTTTTGTTAGTAAGTTATGCTAATCCTCTTCTGTAAGCAATAAAAAGTACATGTAAGAGCAGAGAGGAACTGAGCCTACAGTTATGAATCTATGTTTTGGGTAACATTAAAAAGCTTTATTTCTCTGAGTCTTCTGATTAGTATCAATTGCATCCCTCAAACACTATCACGTAGTTTGCTGAGACCACTACAGACAACAGTAAAATAGCTTCTACTTGCCAGTTACCAGTCATCAAGTTCTTTCTTCTTCATCTTTTGTCTTAAAAGAAGGGGAAAGATTCTGAAGATCTACTAAAGAAGACGCAGTAGTTTTGTCTATAATCAGAAGTCTGTTTTCATGAAATGAAAAGCACTTAAGTCACTTGCTTGAAGTGACTTTTAAGTCACTTCAAAGTGAACACTTGAAAGTGTTCGTAACACTTCTTGCACAAAGCTTTTGGAAATGAGATCTGCAAAAGCTTTTTTTTACTGTTGTTTCAGCATTCGCAGTAACTTCAAAGTGGCCTGAGGCCAATATATCTAGCAGGATCATTTGACAATGATGATGCATCCACAGGACTTGCAGAACTACAAGCTTAGTGGAAAAACAAAACAAAACAAAACAAGACAAACAAACAAAAACCCCACCACTTTTCATAATACTGTAAGTTTTGTAATGCATTTTTCCATGTTATGCCCAAGTAACCAACTGCTAATTACATTTAGGCTATGTGCAACTAAATCTACAATTTCTTGATGAGACTCTTCGCAGTGACTTCTCCCAGTGACAACTGATGACAACTAGCAACACTTTAGTTATCACAGAATCAGAGAATTGTAGGGGTTGGAAGGGACCTCTAGAGATCATCTAGTCCAACCACCCTGCCAGAGCAGCTCCCTAGCCCAGGTGATAGTTGTCCAGGCAGGTCTTGAACGTCTCCAAAGAAGGAGACTTCACAGCCTCACTGGGGAGCCTCTGCCAGTGCTCCATCACTACACTGTGAAGAAGTTCCCACACACACTTGTGCAGAATTTTGCATACATCAGTTTGTGGCCATTTCCCTTGTCCTACTGCTACACACTACTGAAAAGAGTCCGGCCTTGTCCCTTTGCCTCCCGCTTCTTAGATATTTATAGACATGGATCAGATCTCCTCCTCCAAACAGGCTGAGGTCTCAGCCTTTCCTCATAAGGGAGGTGCTCCAGGCCATTTATCATCTTTGTGGCTCTCCGCTGGACTCCTTCTAGGAGATCCCTGTCTTTTCTGTACTGGGGAGCCCAGAACTGGACACAGTACTCCAGGTGAGGCCGCACCAGGGCAGAGTAGAGGGGGAGGATCACATCCCTTGACCTGCTGGCCATGCTCTTCTTAATGCACCCCAGGATCCCATTGGCCCTCTTGGCCACAAGGGCACACTGCTGGCTCCTGTCCAGCCTGTCATTCACCAGGATACTCAGGTCCCTCTCCTTAGAGCTGCTCTCCAGCAGCTCATCCCCTAACCTGTATTCATGCATGTGGTTATTCCTCCCTAGGTAAACTCTACGCTTGCTCTTGTTAAGCCTCATCCGGTTCCTTTCTGCCCAGTTCTCCAGCCTGTCCAGGTCTCACTGAATGGCAGCACAGCCTTCAAACATGTCAGCTAATCCTCCCAACTTCGTATCATCAGCAAAATTGCTGAGGGTGGACTCTATCCCCTCATCAAGGACACTGATAAAGATGTTGAACAGGACTGGTCCCAGCAACAACCCTGAGGAACACTGCTAAGTACCTGCCTCCAACTGGACTCTGTGCCACAGATAACAACCCTCTGAGCTCTGCCAGTCAGCCAGTTCTCAACTCACCTCACCATCCACTCATCTATTTCACACTTCCTCAACTTTCCTATAAGGATGCTGTGAGAGACAGTGCCAAATGCCTTGCTGAAATCAAGGTAGACTACATCCATTGCTCTCCCCTCATCCACCCAGCCAGTAATGACATCACAGAAGGCCACCAGGTTGGTCGAGTGTGACCTCCCCCTGGTGAACCCACGCTGACTACTGTTGTGGTTTTGTGGTGTTGATGCCGGTATTCCACACCAGAGCATCACGCAGCAGTGAAGGAGTTAATGCTGGGGGAGCAGCAGAGGGGCGGAGCTCCGCACCGGATGCAGGCGGCGCTCTGCCTGGGCGCGTTCCTCTGGGCTGCCGTGGAGGTTCAGCACGTGTGCTTCCCCTGCAGGTCCTCCTTAACGTAAGCTCACAGCTTTTGGTGTGGAAATTTTATCTCTCTCTCAATTGTTCAATTTTATTATATTTAGTAAAGTTACCGTTCCTTCTCAGATTGTCTTCTTGTAGACCCATCTCTTCCCACTGTTTCCCCCTCCCCCCCGGAGCGCGGCTCTGCTGGGGCGGCCGCGTGGCCACTGGCGCAGTTTCTTTTTCTCTCCTCTCTCCCTTCTCGGTTTCCCTTGGGTCACTGTCACGGATAACACATGACAACTACTCTCTTTTCTCTTCCAACAGACCAGAGATGGCATCCAGAACAAACCAGAATAATCACCATTCCAGGGACAGAGGTCAGTCTGACCAGCCTGTAGTTCCCCAGATCCTACTTCTTTCCCTTTTTGAAGACCGGATTGGCTATCCTCCTGTCTTCAGGCATCTCTCCTATTCTCCAGAACCTCTGTCATTTTTTGAGAAAAAATGACAGAGAGCAGTTCAGCAGTCACCTCTGCCAAAATCTCTCAGCATACATGGATGCATCCCATAGGGGCCCATCGATTTACATATCTTGATGTTGCATAAATGCTCTCAGACCATCTCCTCTCTCCCAAAGAGCATCCTCCCACTCCCAAGACCCTCCCACTTATCCCCACGATCCATGAAGTCCTGAAGGAGAGTTCCCACAGTGAAAACAGAAGCAAAGAAGGCATTTAGTATCTCAGCTTTGTCAGCATCCCGTTATCAGAACACCCCCCTCATTTAGTAGAGGACCCACATTTTCCCTAGTCTTCCTTTTACTGCTGACATGTTTTAAAAAACCTTTCTTATTATAGAATCATAGGTGTTGGAAGGGACCTCAAGAGATCATTGAGTCCAACCTCCCTGCCAAAGCAAATTCCCTACACCAGGTCGCACAGGTAGGCGTCCAGGCAGGTCCTGAATATCTCCAGACAAGGAGACTCCACCACCCCCAAGCAGCCTGTGCCAGTGCTGGGGGACCTGGGAAGCAGGTTAGACAGGCAGAGGGTGTGCTCCTGATGGCAAGCTGGGACTTTCCAACCCTCCTTACATGTCAGATCTGTCCAACTCTGACAGTGCAGGGGGTGAACCACTTTTTTGAGGGTGTCTCCCTGGCACTCCTCCCACTGTCCCACCAGAAATTTACTACAGCAGTCAGTCTCCTGGTCACACTCCCTGATGGCTTTCAGTCTCTCCACCTCCTCCCCAAGCTCTACTACCAGGCTGAGCAGCTCATCCACCTGCTCACACCTTGTGCAGGTGAAATCCTGGCCATCCTCCCCCAGCAGCAGCAGCCTCAGGCACTCTCTACAGCCAGAGGCCTGAACATTTCTAGGCAGGCCCTCTGAGTTGCCACAGTCTTCCTGTGGCAAGCCTGCTGTCTGGTAGAGATCATGGTTAAACCTAGAGTCCCAGACACTACCAACACCCTTTCTCACCTGATGTGCTACCTTCTGCCCTCCCTAGGCTGTTTATAGACTAGTATCCAAGGATCAAGGTCAAGAGATAAAAAGCGGGCAGTGCCAGCTCCACCCCTGCTAGCTAAGCAGCCTGCCCACAAGCTGCCAGCCCCAGCACAGGCACAGAGCCTTGCTGGCTTCAAAAAAGCCCTAAAAGGAGCTTTTTGGCAGGTCTTTTTTGCTTTAGATCCCTTGCCCAATGCAGTCTTACCTGCCTTGAAGCTGGTCTCTCTAGCAATAGTTATACTTAAGTCATGTTTAGAGAATTGCAATTTCATTGTTAATACACAAATAGCTTCTAGATATAGCATCCACTAGAAGCTGGTCTAGTTTGCTTTATACATATCACATTTCCAAATTTACTTGTACAAATATTTTAAGATAGCATTGCTCAACTGTATGCTTCTCCCTTTGGTTAAGGGAAGCACATTCAAAAAAGTATACGTTTAAAATGCTTGAGAACAACTAAGCTACCCAGAGAAAAAAGTTTCCAACAACACCAAGACTGTTTTCACCTTCCCACCCTAGGTCACATAGGAAACACTATCAGGGTAATTTTGCCTACAAGTTTGAGCTATCACGTTTCAGTGCCAGTTACTCGATAGCTTAGCACTACAGAAAGTAGAAAGCAATATCCAGACAATTTTCCATTTTACAAATGAACAGTCAAAACAATTTAAATTAAAAAATTTAATAAAGAAAAATGCATGCATATAAGGAAGGTCATGCTAAATTGTATCTTCATCCATATATAAGACTATGAATGTTTGCAGTCATATTTTAACACTTTCACCCTTGTCAAGTGTGCACAATGTGATCAGATTATCTAGACTGTTCCCTTATACATAAAATACAAAGAAATGACTAACAGTCAAAAAATACAACAGGAATTTCCAACTAGATATTGCCAGCTAAGAATTAGAAATACTGTTGACAATTTATTATGCCTGTTACTATGTACTGTATCTGCAGCATAAAAGATAGATGGGCAAAAAGTAAACCGATGCTGCTGAGTGCTTCATGAATTTGGATTAGTGACATACAGACGAAGAAATTTACAACCCTGCCAGCAGTATTCTCATCAACATATTCTTAGTATTACTCAGTGAAGGGCAAAGTGGAAAGAAAAAAGGAAATAAATGAATGAAGTATAAAACATATACTAGAATATACCATCTAAACTTACCATCAAACAGATATTTCTCTGTTGTTTCTCCATCACCACCTGAGGAGGTTGGCCTCTCCTCCTGTATTTCTAGCATTAAGACTAGAGGTAATGGCCTCAAGTTGTGCCACAGGCAATTCAGGAAAAATTTCTTCTCAGAAAAAGCAGTTGTGCAGGAACAGGCTGCCCAGGGAGGCAGTGGAGTCACCATCCCTGGAGGTGCTCGAGAAACACTGGAGGTGTTTGAGAATGGAAGGTGACCAACGTCATTTACATGGACTTGAGCAAGGCCTTTGACATGGTCCTCCACCACACCCTTACCTCCAAATTGGAGGGATGTGGATTTGATGGATAGACCACCCAATGGATAAGAAAACAGCTGAAAGAACGCAGACAGAGGGTGGTGATTAATAGTTCTACGTACATGTGGAGGCTGGTAATTAGTGGTGCCCCCCAGGGGTTTGTCTTAGGACCAGTACTCTTTAATATCTTTATCAATGATATCAATGACAGAATCAAATGCACCCTCAGCAAGTCTGCTAATGACACCAAGCTGAGTGGTGCGGTTGACATGGTGGAATTGAAGGGATGAGGTTCAGAGGAACCACAATAGACACAAAAAGTGGGCCCAGGTGAACCTAATGAGGCTCAATGCAGCAAAGTGCAAGGTTTTGCACTTGGACCAGAGGAATCTCAGGCATCTATACAGACTGGAAGGAGCAGTCCTTGAGAGCAGCCCTGCAGAGAAGGGCCTGGGGGTCCTGATGAATGAAAAACTTAACACGAGCAAGCAGCGTGCTCTTACAGCTCAAAAAGCAAATGGAATCTGGTATCCTGGGCTCCATCAGAAGAGAGGTGGCCAGCAGGGACAGGGAAGTAACTGTCCCTCTCTACTCTGCTCTTGTGAGGCCCCAGCTTGAGTACTGCACCTAGGTCTGGGCTCAGTACAAGAAATACAGAGAGCTGTTGGAGAGAGTCCAGAGGAGGGTGTTGTGGTTTTGTGGTTTTGATGCCGGTATTCCACATCAGAGCATCATGCAGCAGTTAAGGAGTTAATGCTGGGGGAGCAGCAGAGGGGAGGGGCGGAGCTCCGCACCGGATGGAGGCGGCGCTGGGTCTGGGCGCGTTGCTCTGGGCTGCCGTGGAGGTTCAGCACGTGTGCTTCCCCTGCGGGTCCTCCTTAGCGTAAGCTCATAGCTTTTGGTTTGAAAATTTTTCTCTCTCTTTCAATTGTTCAATTTTATTAGATTTAGTAAAGTTACCGTTCCTTCTCAGATCGTGCCGTTGTTTTCTTGTAGACCCATCTCTTCCCGCCGTTTCCCCCTCCCCCTCCCGGAGCGCGGCTCTGCTCGGGCGGCCGCGCGGCCACTGACGCAGTTTCTTTTTTCTCTCCCCTCTCGGTTTCCTTTGGGTCACTGTCACGGACAACACCGTGACAGAGGGTTATAAAGACAATCAGAGGGCTGGAGCACCTTCACTATGAAGACAGGCTGAAGGAGCTGGGCCTGTTCAGCCTGGAGGAAAGAAGGCTGTGGGGTGACCTTACTGCAGCCTTTCAGTACCTAAAGGGAGCCTATAAACAGGAGGGGAATCAACTCTTCAAAAGGGTAGATAACAGCAGGACAAAGGGAAATGGTTTTAAGTTGAGGGAGGGAAGATTTAGGCCAGATGTTAGGGGGAAGTTCTTTACGATGAGAGTGGTGAGGTGCTGGAATAGGCTGCCAGAGAGGTTGTGGATGCCCAGTCCCTGCAGGCATTCAAGGCCAGACTGGATGGGGCCCTGGGCAACCTGGTCTAGTATTAGATGGGGATACTGGTAGCCCTATCTGTGGCAGGGGGGTGGAGATTCATGATCCTTGAGGTCCCTTCCAAGCTGGACCATTCTGTGATTCTATGAAACATTTAAAAATGTGGTACTAAGGGGGCATGGGTTAGTGGGGAAATACTGGTGGTATGCAGACTAGATGACCTTGGAAGTTTTTTCCAACTTTAATGATTCTATGTCAGTCTGAACAATAAAAACTGTAGTGAGTTATCTTTGCTAGGGTACTGGCACCACCATCAGCCAGCTGCTGGTGAGGAATTATATTGTGCATTATTTGCTTCTGTATTTATTCTTGCATGGTTTTCTTTATTTTTTACCCCTTTCTTATTAAACTGTCCTTACTTCAAACCTCAAGTTCTTGCACTTCTACATTTTTACCAGTTTTCTCTCCCATCCTGCTGCAGACAAGCAAGCAAATGGCTGTGTGGTGCTGAGGTACAGGCCAGTTTAAACCACAACAGACAATTTCAGAAGTTCCACTGTTGTAGCAGATAACCATTACTATGTATTTTAGATCACATCACTATTCACATAAGTAACAATAGATTACAGTTCCATGCACAATTTACTATAGGTTATTAGGACTTCAGAGCAACACTAAGCATCAAGCTACCAGGTACAGTCTTCAGAAACTTCAGATAGTTTCACAAAATACAGAAGAACATACAAGAAAAAAAA
Source organism: Cyrtonyx montezumae (assembly GCF_038088225.1). Taxonomy (NCBI): domain Eukaryota; kingdom Metazoa; phylum Chordata; class Aves; order Galliformes; family Odontophoridae; genus Cyrtonyx; species Cyrtonyx montezumae. The sequence goes on along the minus strand of NW_027072033.1, from coordinate 11,721,958 downwards.
CCAAACATGGTCTGGAAGACATTCCCACTTCAGAAAATAAAAGCATAGTTCTCAGAAGTGCCTTATTATATAGAAATGAACAAAAAAACTAGAAAACTTTTACCATCAAGATATTCAGCTTAACATCCAATTAAAACTTTGGATGCATGCAAATTGTTTTAATATAGTTATTTCTTCAAGTAGTAACAAAACTCACTGCATACAGTTTTTACCTGGCAAAAACTTAACAGACTGGAGAGCATGCCTTTCTTGGGTGAAGTCCACCATCAAATGAGTCATACTGTCACTGACCTCTGGTTTCAGAGAGATGCGAAATGCTGAAGCCATTGTGACTCTAAAGCCAGGAAAGCAGTATTAGCAAAACACATTTTGCATTGTTTAAGACCTGTAGTCAGTTTCAAAAACAGCATTCAGATATCTGTATTGTTAATTCCAAACTGTTAGCCAAAGAATATTCTAGCTAAAAAATGTTGTAGTCTTTCATAACAGTTTAGCACAGATTCCAAAATAGCCCCGATGTCTCAGAGACTGCAGTGCAAGTTCCCAGTGATTCTATTAGTAAATAAAGAGACACTAAAAATGATTAGAGAAGCCTGTCTTTAATGCCTTAGAATCTGATTTGAAACAAAGAACTTGTATTACCCTACACAAAATGAAAAAATGCATAGAAATCTAAAACAGTGCAGAATGTGATTGCATTTTACATATTCAGAAACATGAAACGATGTTTTAAATTTAAGGCATCCAAAAAGGACAAGATTCACTCACTACCTAAACAATTGAATGCATTTTCTAAAGCTAACTGTTGCCTGAAAGGCATTAAAATATTTGTGAAAAACCTGAATCTTGCAAATTTGATTCTTCTGCATGGATGAAATGCCAACATTGCAGACACAACTCAGGAACATGCAAGTATTTGATCAGACTTATAAGACCAATATACCAAAGCAAAGCACTACTCCATTTCCTTTTCTGGAATCTTAATTTAAATCTTATTATGAATACACTTAGGACACTTGAGTACTACTTTGACTAGATCAAAGTAAAAGAGTAAGTCTCTTTTATAGAGAAACACCAAAATCATTCAAATTCTGCTGCATGGCCTGATAACATTGATTTGAGACAGCATAAGGGTCTTAACTTTGTTATAAAAAAAGCTTAAGTACAAAATAGACATTAATGGAAAGTCAACTGGAAACACCAACATCCAATCTACACTCATGTTACACCTTAATGCCTAACGCATATCACTTCCCATGAGGTATACTATGCGCTTCACTGGTGTATAGTAGAGATGGTGTGCTAAACTACAGTTACACTGAAGAACGATGAAAAACATCAAAATGTTAGGCAGTGAAGAAAAACAAATAAACAAGAAGCTTTATATTAAAATACAAGCATGGGAAGATTATAGTTTGGGGAAATACAAGACAATTATGCCAATAAAATGAGCACAGTAAAACAGACAATATCCCAAGACAATTAACTTCCTGGAATTTAGGATGGGCAGGTAGCAGTCAGATTCCACTGCCTGCCCTGTATGGAGTAAATCTCTTAAAGGAAAATGCTCTGATTAGCTTTAACAGAACAATAGAAGTCAGCTTCAGACAATACTAACTTCTCTTTAGGCACCAATCTAATAGAAACAGCATGTTACAAGTGGTTCAAAAGCAAGTTTGCAGAGCATTTCAAGAAACTAGGAAGGATAAGAGGATACTTTCTAAGTATTATTAGTTAAGTATCAATTAAATTCTAAAGTGCTAAGATACCTATCACTGCCACCATCCACTTTGTTAACTGCTCCAGATCATTACCCTTGGAAAAGAGAAGATTTTCTACAAATTACTCATTTTACATATAACTCCAGACTATTTATACAACCAGATTCTCCACTGAAAATACATAACCTGAAAGCAAACCCATTTGGTCAGTAGAACTAACATACATAAGTAACATCCTGTGAGTGGTCTTACAAATTGTTATGTACAACATCAGAAGCGTTCTGAACCAGGATGTCAGACCCTCAGAGTACAATTAACACTTTACGCTTAAGAAAATGGCCTTAGCATTTATTCTGAAACAAAAGTTTACATTTCTAAGCAGTAGTTTCAAGACAGCGTTTAAGGAAAACGCAATAGAATAAATTTAGAGTCCAGTGATAGTACTGGAAATACTTAAAGCTAGCTAGCTAAGTCTGTAAGTGGTAATACATTCATCAAGATTTGATCATAATTTAAAGGAATAGAGTCAGCTTGAAATATTATTCAACTTCATCAATCAGTTATTTGAACAATCAGAAGTTTTGCAGTAGAGATGTATTTCCCTGTGTTAAAAACATTCCTTTTTATGAAGGGATGAAAGTCCAGAACCAGCAAGGAACAACACTGAAGATGAAAAAAAGTTTTAGTTCTTTCATAAGTTGTGATGTCACTGAAGAACACTTAAGAAAGAAGATTCCCATTAAAATGATTTAAGCTGACTATGTTCCTTAAAAAAAAAATACATTTTCAAGGATAAAACTAATTAAAAGAGACAAAAAGTGTAGGCTTTGTACTGTACCTATCTTTGATCTGTCTGGCAGCCTTGAGGCACATCAGGGAGAAGAAAGAAAAAGTAGTCAGCATTTTCATGAAAGTCTCAAAGGAAGCACCATGCAAGAAGACCGAGAACAACCTAAATTCTATTGCTCAGATTTAAGAACCAAAACAAGTTCAACATTTGCAGAAAAAAATTTCTATAAAGCATGTGAATAGCAATAGTTAGAATTGCAAAAATGTATATTACCTGGAAAAAGATCAGTCTCAAGAACCACAGAAAATCAGTTCCTAATTACCAAACTTCCTGTCTGTAAATTTCCCCCCCTGCAGATTTCTCCACATCCATTAAGTTACTCTCCATCATATTTCAGAAGAGCCCCATAAGTCAGTAAAATTTAATTATTGTTATTTCCATTCAAATTGGGAAGTGCATAGTGGTATTTAACCATACTCAACTTATCTATGATATATATTTAGTCAAAAAATTAATAAGACTAACATGTTTCCTTTGAAAGTTATTGTACTACTCTAACACCACTCCCTAAAAGGCAGTCTCCATATGCCAATATTCCAAAACACCAAATACAGTTTTTCTTCGGTATTTAAGAGATAACACTGAGGAAGGAGCAGAAATAGTGTCATATTTCAAAGAGAAATCTTAACCAGCATTTGTAAAGACAAAAATCCCAGCTCCTCACTGAGAAGAACAGCAAACTGAAAACATTACTGTAGAAGTTCACGATGTCTTAGCTAGACCTATTGAAACTGTATTCGGAGTTTAATGCTACCTTAGTAGCAGTGTTATCTTTACTACCATCCTTTCCGAAGACTACATTTTTCTGTTAAGTATAGAAGAGAAAAAAAGTGGGTGGTGGGAGGGAAACATCCCTACTATATAAAAATAATTCTGTGTTTCCAAACCAGGAAGTAGAAATAACTGTTTATAAATAATTCAGCTTAAGAGAGAGCTTTGTTTTATATCAAGTCAAAGTTATTGTTGGAACTAATACTGATTTTCCTACTTGACAGCTGTAGATAAGTCAGTGTTACTTATGAAGCCTTCTTCATAATCTCTACATCTGGTGGAATATGTGGCATTCAATGAACACACTTCTCTGCAAGATAGTCCTGTCTTAACACCTCTGAATTTCGTTTGTTTCCAGACCACTGATAAAAAAAGGGTTCTTGGCCAATCTACTACACAGCAGTATCAAATCACGCCCTGTTGAACTACTATACTCTTGCATGTGTTTGGTATTCATGCTCTGACCTCTAGGTAAGCTAATGCATTAAAAGTATAAAAACACTACACACACAAAAAAGCCTAGTCTTGAGCTGTTTTTCTTGAATGGATTTACCGTGGGATCCAGAAAACTCCAAATTTAAAGCCATTTTTCCCTAAACATTCAACAACATGCCTCTGCATATTTGATTGGAAAAAAGCATTAGAGATTATCTATACACAAATACTTAAAACGAATACAAAACTACATTCTACATGCTGCTCAAGAATTAGTCTTTACACATCACTACAAGTCAGAAAAGATAACCCAAAGTGAAGTGGTAGGAAAAGCATTTAGTTTAGCTTTCAAGGCAAATGAATCAAAACTGACACTCAAAGCAAATCAGTACACATTACCAAAAGGTATAACAAGTAACGTTAAGACAGCTTTTCTGCCCATTCCTTTGGAGTAATTTGCATTCTTGTTCCCATTGAAAGACAGAAAGACCAAAAGTAATTTGGTCTTGGATTCGGTGGGGGTGACTCTACTATTACTGTAATAATTCTCACAGTAGGTTACATTAGAGAACCCACTGTACTGAGTCAGTGTATATCCATAACAGTTCAATTGGTTGGTAATATATCTTTCTTCTACTTAGGCACATGTTGAATCTCGTTTATAAGCAAGCTGAGACAAAGACTGGATTATTCACATTAGAATAACAGTGCAAGGTCCAAGTCTGGCTCTAGCCTTCACAGAATGTAAATAAATTTAGCAGGTTTTCGTGAATATAAAACAAACTGTCCTGAATTCCGTTTCATGAGATCTTTCATAAAAGTAAAAGGGTTCAAATTATAAATTTGTACCATAGCCTTCATGAAGTTCTGAAACACAAATACAACTGCATTTAGAATACAAGGATGCTTTGCAAGTGTCATGCAACAGTGCAGGGCAAACAGTGGGACATTTGCCATGGTTTTAAGGGCTGATTACCCCAAAGTTTCAGCTCCATTTTACAGGGATTTATTTCCACCATCACTTTCTGGGTTGACTTACCTAGCATCAATACAGATTTGCTAAATACTGTTAGTTATCCATGAAAAGACATTCCTTTTCCTTCCTCCTCACAATAAATAAGACAATATCTATTTTAGTAGAGAATGCATTTAATAGCAGTCATGATAAACCAATTTAGAATGACTCACAGCTGTGCATTTAAGGTCTCAAACTTTACACACACTTAAGTATAACCAAGACTGATACCACATCAACTGAAAGATGGCTGGAAGAGGCTAACTGTACTTATACAGAAACTAAGCATAGGCTCTGCTTTTTGTCCAGTCATCAACCCCACATATCTGAGCAACAAATATCTCAGAGTTAAGTCCACCAGTCATATAGTTATGTGAGCACACTCAGAAGCACATTCAGACCTGCCCAGATACTAAATTTCTTTGAACACCAGATCTCAACAGGTCAGCTTGACAAAAACAAGTTAAAACTCAAGACTACAGTCTTAACAATGCAGTTAGTACTCTGCTGAGTCCACAAGCACAATACAAATTAATTCAAATACCAGCACTTGCCTAACACATATCCATTTAATATTTTCTACCTCTGAGAATTTCACAGGGTCCTTTATGTCCAGTGACTGTGCAGCAAGTTCCAGTAGCTCTTCAGAACTCTCCAGGGCACTACTACACTGGCTAAGCTGATTCTGAAGAAAAAATAATATTTTATGTATTCATATTTAAGAAGTTATTTGCCAAGTATTACAGCTACATGGCTTTGCTATGCCTCTTTAACAACTTAAAAAGATACCTTAGCTAGTCAATTGATATACACTGAGTGTTAACTAGAACTTCACCATGCTTGACAAGTGCACAGTGAAAGAGAGCACATTCTACAAATCCAAAAGGGAAATATAGTTTAATTGGTAGAGAATGCAGAAACAGGATATAAAAGGCAGATTAGATTTTTAAGGCATATTTCTCATAACATTAGGTTTACAGAAGCGATGAAATGCTAAAGTCCACATGCTCTTATTTCTACCTGCAAAACTGTCCTTCATCAATGAACACTGAAAAAGGGAAGGCATTTTATCCCCTTCTAGAATTGGCATAGGTATCCTAAAAACAAGAACTACAGTATAATGAATGATGATACAGAAAGAGGAACAGAGAAGGAAAAGCAACAAGAAACTTTAAGATGAGTGTCAGTTTAATAACTGACAATTATTCACTGGAAATAGTAATTTATTAATGGCTAAAGTAACGCATAAGGAACTTCAATCATAACTAAGGATATACTCCCTAAATAGATAATTTTGAATACTCCACAGGATTGTAAATAGCCTGCAGATCAAACAAGATACACATTTTACACCTGGCATCAGCTTTTCTATAGCCATTCAAGATGCCTTTCTATCCATGTGATACTTAATATACTGTAATAATTCAAAACAAGTTAATAGCAGAAACACTTTCATAGAATAGCTTGGGATGAAAGGGACACTAAAACATATCCAGTTCCAACTCCTGCTGTGAGTAGTGTTGCTACCCACGGGATCAGGTTGAAGGCTCTATCCAAACTGGACTTAAACACATCCAGGGACAGGGCATCCAACACTTCTCTGGGCAGCATATACCAGTGCTTTACCACTCTGAGTACAGAATTTCTCCTGATATCTAAAGCAAATCTGCCCTCTTTTAGTTTAAAACTATTCTCCTTCTATCAATAACAGACTCTGTATAAAGTCAGCCTCCCTCCTGAGCGCCCCTCAAGTACTAGAAACCATTCTCTTCTCCAGGTTGAACAAACCCAGCTCCTTCAGTCTGTTGTAGTAGGGCTGGAGAGCTGCTCCAGCCCTGTGAGCACCTTTGTTGCCCTTCTCTAGAACCATACCAACAGCTCCACATCTTTCTTGTGCTGGGTGCCCCAGACTTGGGCATAGCACCGAAGATGGGGCCTCACAAGAGCAGAGCAGATGGAGAAGATTACCTCTCTCACCCTGCTAGCCATCCATCTTTTGATGCAGCTCAGCATAAAATTAGCTATCCAATCTGCAAGAGCATACTGCTGGCTAATAGCCATCCTTTCATCCTTCTCCACAGTGCTGCTCTCAAGGAGTTCTTCTCCCAGTTCGTACACATATCTGGGACTGCCCTGACTCAAGTGCAACACTTCGCACTTGGCCTTGCTGAACTTCACCAGGATCCACTTTTTAATGTCCCTTTGGATGGCATTCCTTCCTTCTGTCCTGTCGACTGCACCACTCAGCTTGGTGTCATCAGTAGATGATGACCCTTATCATTTGCTGAGGGTACACTCAGTACCACTGTATCTGTCATCAATAAAGATGCTGAAGAGCACTAGCCCCAAGACAGACCCCTGGAGGACACCACTCATCACTGTCCTCAACCTGGATGTAGAGCCATCACAGAATTACAAGGTTGGAAAGGACCTACAAGATCATCTAGTCTAAACATCCACCCATTACCATTATTAGCACAAGCTACTAAACCATTTCTCATAGCCCCTTATCCAAATACCTCTTGAACACTGCCAGGGACAGTGACTCCACCACCTCCCTGTGCAGACCATTCCAGTGCCTGACCACTCTTTGAGATAAAAAGTTTCTCCTTATGTCCAATCTAAACCTCCTATGATATAACTTATAGACATTTCCTCAGGTCCTGTTTGTTGCCTGGGAGAAGGGGCCAAACCCCTCCTCATCACAACCTCCCTTCAAGAAGTTGTAGAGTGTAATGAGGTCTCCCCTGAGCCTCCTCTTCCCCAGACAAAACAATCCCAGCTCCCTCAGCCATTCTCATAAGACTTGTGCTCCAGACTCCTCACAGTTTCACTGCCCTTCTCTGGACACATTGCAGGGCCTCAATGTCTTCCTTGTAGTGAGGGGCTCAAAGCTGAACACAGTACTCGAGGTGCAGATGCACTAGAGCTGAGTACAGGGGGATGATCACCTCCCTGCTCCTGCTGGCCACACTACCTCTAAGGCAGGCTAGCATGCCATTGGCCCTCTTTGCCACCTAGGTACACTGTCAGCTCACGTTCAGCCAAGCATCAACCAACAGCCCCAGGTCCCTTTCCTCTTCACAGTCATCCAGCCACACATCCCCAAGCCTATAGTGCTGCATGGGGCTATTATGGCCAAAGTGCAGGACCCGGCACTTGGTCTCATTGAACCTCATCCCATTGGCTTCAGCCCAGCAATCCAGCCTGTCCAGATCCCTCTGTAAGGCCTCCCTCTCCCCCAGGCAGATTGTTGGGAGAAGGGCAACAGAAGCTGGTGAAGAGCCTGGTTCTATGAGGAATGGCTGAGAGAGCTGGGATTGTTCAGAAAAGGAGGCTGAGGGAAAAACTTGTTACTCTATAACTACCTGAAAGGAGGTTGTAGCAAGCTGGAGGCCGGCCTCCTCACTCCCATAATTAGTGATAATTAGGGATAGGACTAGAGGGAATGGCTTCAAGTTGCAAGAGGGGAAATTCAGCCTGGATGCTAGGAAATACTTCTCCGAAAGAGTGCTCAAGCACTGGAATGGGCTGCCCAAATCAACTTGGCTCAGTTTTAACAAGAAAAATCTGCTTACTGACAGACTAAAAGAACCTAAACCACAACTAAGTGGTAAATCTTCTACAATTTTACTCAAACCTATTAATTTGGGAACACTAACTACCAACAGCGCAAAGAATTCTCAAGTGTTTAGATGGTCTCAGTTTTCAGTCTGCCAATAAGTCTGAAATAACTTGCAACATGTCCCTAAGCAACTCCCATACATTTTCCACATAAACTCAAGAAAAAGTCAGAAAATCACTTCAAGTAGGTCCATATACTGTTTTGGTCATATTCCAAACAGAGAAAGAAAGTGATCTCAGACCAGAAGCTGTTCATTAGTTTGAAAACAGAAACATATGCCATACTGCTATGCAGTATTTCTCCGCCTGTAAGTTACATGGTATACCACTTCCTTGATAGACAGTAATGCCCAGAACATAGACCAGGGACTAGAAGAGGTCAGAGAAGCACTTAAAAGACACCTTGAAGCTATACTATTTCTTGCAATACAATTAAAAAAATTTCATTTTCAGTTAAGACTTTAAATCAGTTTAAAATTTCTTGTACCTAACTGCAAAGAATTTTACACTTACCCGAAGAACATGAATTTTACGAGCCTGTTCTTGCTGAATAGTGCTAGACATACTCCCCTTCATCTCATCCAATATAGAATATAAACCATCGAATTCATCAACCAACTCACTGATCGCATTAGAAGAGTTTATCTGAGAAGAGAATTGAAAACAGCTGCAATTTGTAGTGGAAACAATGCAGACTCACTTATCTTTTAGACTAAAAATCATGCAGTTTGCCTAAATACACTCTGCCATAACCACAATATATCTTGTTATTGCTCCTCACTTCATCATATAAAATATTAAATGGAGGGGCCCCTTTTAGAGACACATGACATCAGTACGGTGATCTAGATATACATGATTGTAATCACATGTGTCTCTAAATCACCATAGAATCACTACGGTGATTTAGAGACACATGACATCAGTACAGTGAAAATCAAGAAAACTCTAATAGTCAAACTTGCACAGAACTAACATTTGGCAATGGCATTCCATGTCAAAAAGCCTTCAGCTTTCTCTCACAATTATATACTGGCTCCCAAATGTTTGTAAACACATAATTAGGCAGTTCCATTTGAAGAACTTTTATTTGAAACTAAACTGCACTCAAAGTAATCTTAAAGATTTTCTGAATAACTATTTTCTGAAATCAACTTGGCTCAGTTTTAACAAGAAAAATCTGCTTACTGACAGACTAAAAGAACCTAAACCACAACTAAGAGGTAAATCTTCTAAAAATTTACTCAAACCCATCAATTTGGGAACACTAACTACCAGCAGCGCAAAGAATTCTCAAGTGTTTAGATGGTCTCAGTTTTCAGTCTGCCAGTAAGTCTGAAATAACTTGCAACTAACTTGAGTCTGACATAATACATCAAAATCAGATAGTTCCTTCCAAACAAATCAAATCCCAGATAGCTTTCTGCAAGAAAAGGAAAATCACTGCACCTTGCAAGCTGAGGCAGAATTTTAGAAATAAAATGTTTTTATTTGGCTCCAACATAAGTTAGATTTTAAATTTGATTTTTACAGCCCACCCCTGACACACTACACAACCAGTTTAAGGCTTACTAAACCTGATATAAAGCCACTCCCCACCATGTACAGACTATGAATCCTGACAAACATACCTGTACATTTTGTATTGTTTGGTTCAGCATGTCAATGAAGTTGTGTATTTCATCATTTTTGTTCGCGAGAGTTGAGATTATCCTTTGCAGAGTCTCCTAGGATTACAAACAAAAATTACAGGGTCCTTTTGTAGCTTAAAACTTCAACACATGAAAATTTACCATGCACGTTCTAACTGTAAGCTCAATTCTTCTAATACAAGACCACAAGATACATTTTTAATGGAAAAAAACATTAATGACCAAAAAAGCATTTTACCAAATTAAACTTTAATTACATTAAAAATCCCCAGTCACCTAAATAACCAGGCTACTTACTGTCACCACACTACTCTGCATAACTTCACTAGAAGATGGAGCAAAGCAACAGAGCAGAGAAGCAATAAAGAAAATAAAGCAGTTGAAAAGAAACCCACTGGAAAAATTAACCTTATCTATTGTAAAAAAAATAAATAAGCTAGAGTAAATAAAAAAGAGGGTTGGACTAGGTGCTCTCTAGAGGTCCCTTCCAACCCCTACAATTCTGTGGTTCTGTGAAATAACTAAACTAACCATTTATTCTATGCAATCAGCAGAGTAAACCTAGTAGCTATATTAGGCTTATTGCACATGTAATGTGGTAAGTACTTTGTATACTCTAAGAGCAACCTCAAAGACAAAAGCACAGCAGCAACTGGGAAAGACGAAGTTCTCTACAAGATATTACTGTCAGCCATTAAAAAACAGTAGATTAAACTTGCAATATACATACTCAGTATGAAAAATTGCTAAGCACATCAAAACATGCTTTATAAATTAAAACAAAGTTTAACCTTAAAAAGTCATTCTTGTGTTAGAAGACTGTAGTAAAGTACACTGAGCCTTGGTACGTAAAACTTAACTCTTTACAGTAAAGTTCAAATTCTGAACATATCAGAATACCAAATATATCAGTTTTCAAAGCAAATCTGAATCTAAAATGCTATGTTTATGTGGCTTGTTAAAAAAGCATAAGCTGCCTTAATTGTAATTAGGATTTAGTATTCCTCTGGACTGTTTTGAGTTGCAACACTTAACACTGTTACTTGACAACACAAGTAACCAAGGTTGATGGAGAAGCTTATAAGCCTGTTTTTGAAGTGTGCTATCTAAAAGATGTCACAGAGGCCATTATCTCATGCTCCACCTCCCTCCCCCAGCAATTTCTTAACCCTTTACTAAAGATCTCATGTCTGCTAAAGAGCAAGAAAAAAAAAATCACAGAATCGCAAAATTGTAGGGGTTAGAAGGGACCTCTAAGGATTATTAGAATCTACTTCTACAGTGAATCCTAATGTTACTTTAAGAAACCTTTCTGACAGTCCCAAGCCCATTTTTTTCTGACCCCCTTCCTCACAAGCCTTCAAAGAACCCTCAATGCATTTACTGTGACTGTGGTCCACTTCCTGTGTGCACACTATAATACTCTATTAAAGAAAAAGCTCTACTGCTTTACAAAACACTATCACAATGCATGTTGTGAAAGACATAATGCAACTGCTAGCAATGCCTGGAATTGACTGTCAGATGCAAATATAAAACCAGATTGGTTTCTTGCAGAAACAGACAGCATAACAAGCCTTCATCACTTCATTGCAGAATCTGTTCATTGCTGGGTTAAAGCTTAACATAGTTAAAAGATACCTTTGTGCACAGACCACCAGATGAATGCAACCATCCAACCAGCTGCTTTTACATTCATTACCAACCAGAAGCAATTGTTTTTGCATGTCAGCCCATAGTTAAGCCTTAGATCCTATAAACATAACTGTCAATTTGGATGAACAAGAAAATTCCCAATCCTCTTTCAACTGGGATTTTAGAGCTTACTCAGTTCTACCATGCAGAAAAAAGATCAGTCTTGTACATGGTTCTGAACAATGCTTTTGGCTTTTATACATGTGTATGACTAAAGGAAAAGACTTACATTTGAAAAAAGCTTGGTAATCATTTAAATAATCATATAAAATACAGCAGCAACTCTAAGCAAACTAGTAAACAAGTTTTTTCACACCTGAAGGTAAACCAATCAATCAGTACATAACTTTTAAAATAAGCCACAAATTTCTCCAAACAAATTCCACCAAGTATAATGAAACTTGGAGAGTTAGAAGCCTTCTGCAAACACAGATACAAGAGGCCTAAAAACAGAGCATTTTTCTTATCCACCTGAGACAGTTTAACCTTGGACAGTGGCAAGATGCTCACTAAGACACTCTTCCACTCCCGCTCCTCAGCGGGACAAGGTAATAAAATGAGGTGAAGAAGCATGTGGGTTGAGAGAAGGAAAAGGGGATCATTTACCAGTTGCCAGCATGGGCAAAACAGACTAAGCTTGGGAAAGTATAATTTAACTTACTACCAGCTTGGGCATTAGATTAGGAAAGGGAAAAATAAAAACTAAGCACATTCCTTCACACAGACTGCTCCACCATAATCTCTCCCATAGACTGCAGGGTACTCTTGTCTCCAGGACCTGGAACACCTCCTGACCTCCCTCTGCACTGACCTCGGTGGCTGCAGGGCTGCTTTTCTCCTATTTTCCTCACTCCTTTCACAACAGATGCTGCACAGTGCTTTGTTTTATTTTACTGAAGTTATGTTATCACAGAGGCACCATCTGCACTGCTGGTGATCTCTGCATGGCCAGCAGTGAGCCAGTTTTGGAACCAGCTGGAATTGCCCCTGTCTGACAGGACAATAGCCCTAGTCTCTTCTCACAGGCGTCGTCTGCAGCCTCTTCGCTACTAAAGTCTTGCTCCATTAATCCAATACACCACCAATGCAGGAGCCATCAGAACGTAGTCAGCTTGTAACCACTGTCAATATACCTTTTTTATGATCATTAATATGTATTATATTTTCTGCTGTTTATGTATGAAGGTTGTAAACATAAAAGGGTATGAAAGAGGAGATGAAGCCATGCAACACGTGATGTCTTGTAGTTTTGCCAGCAGCATAAGACAATATACCCCCCTCTGAGTAACCAGTAACTGATATTGCATGAAACCTGTTGAAGCAGCTGCAAACCTAGTAGAAGCTAAAAAGTAAACTTCAGTAAAATAGTTAAATCAGCGCTGATTAAACAGTAAGTTGTCAGCTTGCTCAAGATCACACTCACAATACAGCTGGATTCAAAACAAAGCTTCTGTTCAGCAGCCTAAATTCAGCCTGATACTGACCGTGTTTCAGACAGGACACATTTACACAGCCTTCACTAGCCTAGTCTGCACTTCTTCCATACATTGAAGTAGCACGAGTTTGAAAAAGGCTGAAGATAACAGAAAATTAGCAGACAAAGTACTGTGAAATATGAAATGAACTGCAACCTCTCAGCAACACCGAAATCCAAACACGACGTGAATGCCAACCTGGAGCACCCAGAACAGCTGCAGCCCTATCTCAGGCTAACCCACGTAAAGCAGCTCCAGACTCAGCGGCACTTCTTGGCAATTCACATCTCACCTTCAGAAGCACCGAACAAGTATGAAGTGCCAGCACGGAAATACTTAGTAACAAAGATAGCAAAGATCCCTAAATCGTAAGATGCAGACGACGAGCAACACAAGCTGCACAGACGCTGCTCAGAAGCAGCTCCCAGGCACAGGAAGCCAGAGAAGCCCGAAGGCCCGCAAGCCGAAGGGCTGAGTCAGAACTTCCTGCAAAGAGCAGTCTTTAGAAAGGAGCACTGTGCTTGGCACACCGCGCCTGCCCCGCAGCGTGTCCGCCCGGCAGCATGGCGCCAGCCCCGCCCGGCGGCACCGGGCACTCCTCCCCCACCGCCGCCTTTCACAGCTCGCCCGGGCACCCGAGCCCTCAGCCGGCCCCAGAGCCCCACCGAAGTCCCTCAAGGGTACCGCGAGCCTGGCAACAGCACTCACTCGCTGCTCCTCCATGGCAACCGATAGAGGTAAGCTAAGGTGAAGTGAGACCGAGCCGGGCCGCGCCGCCGGCACAAATACGCATCCCGAACCGCCCACAGGGCACCGCCCGCTCCCGCCGTCCTATAGCAACGAATGTACGCAGGCATCCGCTTGCGCATGCGCATATCCTGCTGCTCCCTTCCACTCCCCTCACGACGGCTGCACGTGTGCCTCGCCGACCTTCGTTCCTGAGCATGCGCAGTTGGAGACGGCGGCCACTGGGCCGTGAGGTTGTGGAACAGCCGGTTCGAATCCCGGAGCCGGAAGGAGAGCGAGGAGCGGGTGTGGTCCCTTGGGACTACTGCAAAGAGTGAGTTCTGCCCACTTCGCGGAGCTCCGAGCCGCCTGCGGCAGCCTCTGCAGCGGGCAGGGGAATGGGTTCTGGTTGTCTTTGTGCCCCAGCATTATTTTTGTGGCTGAATGTTCTGGCAGGCAGCCTTGCTTCATCTCAGAGACTGCTAATCCAATTGAGATAAAAAAAAGAAAGTTTCATCGCAGCACTTGCAGAGGTATCGTAATGACATAATGGTGATATGTTACAGAGCTGCTGCCACAGCTGCTGAGTTGAAGAGCAGCTTTACTGCACCAGTGCTGTGGGAATCCCTCACAGCCAGGAATGTTTGCCACCCCACAGTGCAGGAATCACTTTATTCAGGTTTTCATGAGCCCTCTGTAGTCATGTTGTGATTCCTTCATCTGCCCCAAAAGGCCCATGGGGCAGCAGCCCTTGGGTAGCCCATCCACAGAGCCCTTCACTCTGCGTGAGCTGAGGCCAGGTCGCAACAAGGAAAACATAAGCAAAGTGAGGTGGCATAATGCTCCAAGAGTATATCTGGCCCACAGACCTCCTTCAATTACCTTACCTCATGTAGTGCTGACTGGGCCTTGGCTGACGTTTTAGCATTTATTGTACACTCCAGCTATATTTCCTTTGTTCCATGTAATACCCACAACCAATGGTAGCAGTTTCCACGATGGCACATTCTCATGGAGATAATCTTGTTCTTGTCTCACAGGATCGCTGTTTTCTAGTTCTGAGCTGATAGTTTTGCATGTGTTTCTATGTTAACGCTTTCCCTGGTGTTTTCAAGCGTCATCTTCTTTGCTAACAGCCCACAGGCCTAAAGACTCCACAGAGAAATTCAAGGAAATAGCCCTCACTTTGTAGTATGTTTTTTCACTTCATGTGCTCATTTTACAGTTCTCACAAGCAGAATCTTCATGTAAAGGAAGAGGACGAAAAATTGTATCAGTCACTGAAGACTGCCTAATGGAAGCACGCAGTCTTACGTGTGCAGGCAAAACACTAGTGGAACCAAGACATACCACTTGCTACCCATTTCAGAGCAGCCTGCTCTGTCTTGCACTCCTTCTGATTTTGCTAACCATGAACAGGAAAAGAAACCAAACAAGAGACTTTCATTTATGGACACCCCAGAAATCTCTTCAATTGTTTCAGATCACCACTGGAGAAGCCAGCAGCCTGCAGCTGCTGGGCTACATGGCTGATGATGATGGCATCCTTTCAGGGTAAGATTTTAAAACTGCACATTTTTCCTACGAATAAAAATAAATAAATAAATAAATAAATAAAACAGTAGCTGTAGTTCTTAAAATAAATGCCTACATTTTTAGACACAGATTCTCAAGGAGACTGTGGACTTATCATGATCAGTAACCCATGAATCAAAAACAAAGTCTTCAATGCCATTTTCCCCAAAGAGTTCAGAATCAAAACTAATAATTTTTAGTGTCTTGGCCTGGGAGAGAAGTAGGCAGCTAGTTCAGAATAAGTGCCCGTAGTCAGATGCCATGGAGTGTCGGTAACATCAGCATCAGAATGGGGCACGTTAGACTCTGAAACACTTTGAAGGCTGTGCTGAGGAAAGGTGAGCAGAAATTGTGGTTTCTGAAGCTGAGGATTCTTTGAGATCTGGATTACTTAGAAAGATTCAACCACACATCTTCCTACATGCTTTCTCATTACAAAACTGCAAATTCAAAGGAATCTTCACCTTTGAGAAATAATTCCATGCTGTTATAGGTTCCTTTATTATCATTGCAAACACAAATTGGCCAAACTGAACAACAGAATGTCTGCTAAGATTTTCTGTAAAGTTGTTTGTAATCTTTTTTTGTGTGTGTGCATGTAATTGGAGATTTTTGAAATAGGAAGGCCTTGTGGGAAAAAATATTTCTTGTCAATAGAATTGCTGTAAAGAAAACAGTAATGAGATGTTTGTGCATTGCACACTAGCACTAACATATAAATCATCACAGAATCATGATGGAATCATCAGAGAATCCTTAAAGATGACAGGGACCTACTAGTCCAACTCCCTTGCAATGAACAGGGACATTCACAGCCACATCAGGTTGCCCAGGGCCTGATCCAGCATTGCATTGAAAGTCTGCAGGGGCGGAGCATTCACATCTCTGGGCAATCTGTTCCAGTACTTCACCACACTCTTCTTGCTCATATCAAACCTAAATCTCCCCTCTTTAAGCTTGAAACTGTTTCCCCTTGTTCTGTCACCCTAGACTTTGCTGAAGAGTCTGTCCCCTTCTTTCTTGTAGTTCCCCTTTAGATACTGAAATGCTACTACCAGGTTTCCTCAGAGCTGTCTCTTCTTTATGCTCAACAGCCTCAGCTCTCACCCTGCTCTTGAAGAGGACAGGATCCACCCCTTAAATCATTTTTGTGGCCCTCATCAGAATTTGCTCCAACAGGTCCTTCTCTTACCTGTACTGAGGACTTCATACCTGGATACATGTATGGGAACTGCTGAATCATGACCTGAACCACTGATTGGCCACCTGAGGTGAGCACCGAGTCAGCCACGGGGGCACAGGTGAAGGTGATATACTCTCCCAAACCCCATTTAAGGGCTAACCACCACCAGGGAAAGATTTCTTCTCAGAGATCCCTCCCACATGGAGTCCCCTGTGAGCCTTGTCATCCTGAAGGTGAGCTATCTTCTCTTTTGTATTATTTGTGTGCTATCTATATAGATCTCCTCAAAATACACCATCATCTATGCTATTTCTTTGTGACGTACCATCCTTGGGAATTATTTACCCTGAACTTGGCAAGCAGGAAGGCCTAGTAATAATAATTCATACTTACCAAACATGTCCTTCATTTGGAATATGTTTAAATGGGCCCAGGGGGGAGAACGTTACCCCCCTAGACCAAACAATCCCTGGTCTAATTCCAGGGTTCATGGGGTCACCCTGCTATGGGTTGGCATCAGTCATTGAGAAATGGGGACCCCTGTGGGTTCCAAGGACTGCCTCTCCCTCCCCAGCTTATTTGACTGACTACTTTCTAGGATTAGATAAAGATACATTCACTATGAAGGAGCAGCAGCTAGCTGCCTCTGCAGTAGCCTGGCCTCTAGTAATGGCCATGCATAAG
Organism: Cyrtonyx montezumae; assembly: GCF_038088225.1. Taxonomy (NCBI): domain Eukaryota; kingdom Metazoa; phylum Chordata; class Aves; order Galliformes; family Odontophoridae; genus Cyrtonyx; species Cyrtonyx montezumae. Next base: position 11,704,552 of record NW_027072033.1, on the reverse strand, counting down.
TTAGATGCTGCAAATATTAACATGGAAACTGAAAACTAATTATTAAGAGAGCGTACTGAGAAACTTGAGCAACAGCTGGGTACATTAACAACCAAAAAACCTGATCTAAATGTCCTCACGAGACAAATATGGAGTATATTGGTAGAGGACATCCAAAAATCAGAGGAGGCAGACTTAGATATGACAGGAAAAAAGATCTCTAAGGCAGATCTCAAAAATCCATCTATTATGAATCCATTCGAGATCGACCTATTATAACGCATAAAACAAAAAAGGTACAAGATAGACCAGCAGGGGTGCCTCCTGACCAATGGCCCCCTGCTGAAACCTGCCTTCCTGTGACAGCATGTCCATATACAGCTAATGAGTTGATGGACCTAGTACAATGGTTCCATCAAAAACCGAGAGAAAGCATACCATCATGGCTCCTAAGGTTATGGGATGCAGGAACCGAAAGTGTTCTAGTGAATGGGATGGAGATGTCAAAATTAGCATCCATAACCATACACCCAGCCTTGAGGCAAAAGTTATATGCAGCCGTCCACTACAATGATGAAAACCATTCTATTATAGATTGGTTAATGGCAGCATGCCACCTAACATGGCCTAACAAAACCGATATATCCCGTCAGCGCTGGTTTGTGGTCCTCTATGGAGGACCTCCAGACATACATCTGAGAGTTAGGTATGAGGGAGGCATGTACGCGGATGTATTTGAAAGCCCCGATACAGAGAAATTTACAGCAGGCATGTGAGATATAATATTACAGTAGGCCCCCTCTCACCTATACGGGACATTAGTTTCTATATTAAATCCATTGGTGGCCTCAGAAGCCATCGTACAGCAGGCAGCCCAGTTGGTGGCAGATTTAGGAAAAACAGAGCGCATAAGAACCAAGCACAACGTCCATATAGTGGAAGAATCTGAGGCCTTCCCCATTAAAACTAGAAAGTCTGCTCCACGGATACCCCAATCAGGCCCCGTATGGGTATCCTGAAGGACCATGTTTAATGACCTCATATGGGCTGGGGTTGTGTTTACTGAAATCGATGGGCACCTCAGCTGTGTTTTGTTACAGCTGTGGAAACAGCTTAAAAAGGATCAAAAATTTCAGAGTGCTCCCAGAAAATCACAAATTATACAAGAAATACCGACAACAACCTGGAATCTGGCCGACTTCATAATACTGAACAGAAGAAAAAACGTCTGCAGGTGTTGCGGGCTATAGTGCCTGAGCCACCTGTGGCAAAAGATTTGGATCTGGCAAAGTTCATGGATTAACGAAAAACACTGTCCCCATATGGCCTCCAGATGTGACCGGAGGCCCTATGTAGAACTGACAATATTCTGGTCTAAGACAAATGTACAGAAAGTGATGGCTCTAGTGGATACTGGTGCAGAGACATCAATCATATATGGAGATCCAATGAAATTTAAGGGTAATAGAGTGATGATTGGTGGGTTTGGGGGACAGACTATTCCAGTCACCCAAACATGGTTGAAATTGGGAGTTGGGTGTCTCCTGCCCCGGGAGTATAAAGTGTCGATTGCCCCAATCCCAGAATACATCTTGGGCATAGACATTTTATGGGGTCTGGCTCTCCAGACAACTGTGGGAGAGTTCAGACTACAGCAGAGGTACATTAGTATCCAGGCAATACAAACAATATTGAGGGGCCATGCAAAACATGAGCACATTTCTTTGCTGAAACCACGCCGGATTACTAACATAAGACAGTGTAGACTCCCGGGGGGGCAAGAAGAAATATCAAAGGTGGTGCAGGAATTAGAGAAAGTAGGTATTATAAGACCTGCACACAGCCCATATAATTCCCCCATATGGCCAGTACGGAAGTTGGATGGAACATGGAGAATGACGGTGGAATATAGGGAACTAAATAAGGTCACGCCACCCATTCATGTGGCCGTGCCCAATATTGCTTCCTTAATGGACACTCTCAGTAGAGAGATCAAAACCTAACATTGTGTCCTGGATTTGGCAAATGTGTTTTTTAGTATACCGATTGCCGAGGAATCACAAAATCAATTTGCATTTACATGGGGAGGCAGGCAGTGGACCTTTCAGGTCCTGCCACAGGGGTACGTGCATTCACCAACGTATTGTCATAATTTGGTGGTGTGTGACCTGGCTAATTGGGGAAAACATTATAACGTAAACCTATACCACTATATTGATGATCTCCTGTTAACATCCAACTCGCTGGAAGCAGTAGGGGAGGCAGCAGATTCATTAACTGCCTACCTAAGTGAAAGAGGATGGGCTATCAATCCTCAAAAGGTGCAAGGTCCAGGACTGTCCGTAAAATTTCTGGGGGTGGTCTGGTCAGGAAAGACCAAAGTGTTGCCCAGTGCCATTGTAGATAAGGTTCAGGCATTTCCAGTCCCTACAACACCAAAGCAGCTGCAGGAGTTCCTAGGTATATTGGAATATTGGCGTTCCTTTATACCTCATTTGGAGCAGCTGCTGAGACCTTTATATAGACTTACCATAAAGGGCCAATTATGGGAATGGGGGAGAACAGAACAGGATGCTTTTCAACAGGCAAAACAGGTGGTGAAACAAGCCCAGGCATTGGGTATATTTGATCCTACCCTCCCAGCTGAATTGGATGTTCATGTTACTCAGGATGGCTTTGGCTGGGGCCTGTGGCAACGTCCGAGTTCTGTTTGGACCCCCATTGGATTTTGGTCTCAGGTGTGGCATGGAGCAGAGGAAAGATATAGTATGATTGAAAAACAGTTATTGGCTGCCTATTCCGCATTACAAGTGGTAGAGCCAATAACCCAAACGGACGAAGTTATAGTTAAGACTACGTTGCCAATTCAGGGGTGGGTAAAAGATCTGACCCACCTTCCTAAGACAGGTGTGGCCCAGGCACAGATGGTGGCATGATGGGCCGCCTATCTCAGTCAGAGGAGTAGTCTGTCTTCCTCACCGTTGAAAGAAGAGCTTCAGAAGGTTCTAGGTCCAGTAATGTATCACAGTGATGCACCGAAACAAACTTTGGTTGCTCTGCCACATAAGAGTCCCGTCCAGGAAGGAAAATATCCCATTCCTGAAGATGCCTGGTACGCGGAAGGGTCCAGCAAGGGCAACCCAAGTAAGTGGAGAGCAGTAGCGTACCATCCTGCCACAGACACAATATGGTTCAAGGACGGGGATGGTCAAAGCAGCCAGTGGGCAGAGCTGTGGGCTGTGTGGGTGGTTATAACCAAGGAACCTGGTGATGGTATCCTGAATATTTGCACAGATAGTTGGGCTGTGTATCGGGGGCTCACTTTTTGGATCACACAGTGGGCTACCCAGGATTGGACTATCCACTCCCAACCAATCAAATACATTTTGATCCTACTCAATTTAATATATTTTGACCCTACTCAAAATATACCATCATCTATACTATTTCTTTGTGAAGTACCATCCTTGGGAGTTATTTACCCCACAGTGCAGTACTCCAGGTGAGGCATAACCAGTTCAGAGAAGGGGGGTAAGATCACCTCTCTTGCCCAGCTGGCCACGCTGCTTTTGATGAAGCTCAGGATATGATTGGCTTTCTCAGCTGTGAGGGCATATTGCTGGCTTATGTCCAGCTGCCATCCACCAGTACCCCCAGGATTTCTTTGTCATGACTATACTTTATCCTTTCATTCTCTAGCTTGAGTTGATAGTGGTGGTTGCCTTGACCCAGGTGCAAGAAGTAGCTCCTATAAAAGGAGATTAAAACCTCTTCATTAGATTTCTCACAAAGAGGAGTACTCCAACAAACTTCAGAGTTATCTAGATCTTGTCATGATACATTTCAGGTTGCAAAAAATAATAAATCCAGGGGGAAAAAAGTGAATATTAGATTTTTTTTTTCAGGCAATGTTTATTTAAAGTGGTGCCTTATAAAATAATGTGCAGGATGGCATTATTACAAGAGAAGACAAAGAATCATAATTAAGCATTTTAATACCACTCCAGTTTCAAAACAACATATTTTTAAATTTACCTGATGATCCCTCTGTAAAAGGGAATGTCTTTAAAAAACATTCAGGTCCATGTTACTTTATCAGCTGCCTTACAAGACTGAAGAGGGACATGTGATGTGTGCCTAGTCCCCAGTGTCAGCAACATGTGGGATTTTAGCCAAAATCCAGCAGAGAAACCACATTAGGTAAGGTGTCTCATGGACAGAAGGCTACAAATATGTAAGAACAGGAATTCTTCTAAGAGAATAGAAGCGAGACTAGAGTATGTCTTTTAAGTTAAAGCTCTTAAGGACAAAAAGTTATTACAAAAAGTTTTGTCATAATGCTGCTCTACAGGAGATAATAAATGGAGGAAGGACTTTGCCCCAGAGCAACTTCCTTCTGACACTAAACATGCTGCTTTGCTACAGTTTAATGTCTGAAGCACAGAGCAAAATTTAGCACTATAATATTGTTGCCTGCTTAACTCTTACTGTCTTCAGCTTATGACAGTTTCCATATTGAGGTTCTTTTTGCTCTAAGTCCCATGTTATGCTGTGTTTATTTACTTATTTATTAAAAATAGTTGTACTGCGGTGTTTCAAGTTATTTGCTATGCTGGACATGTTTGTGTACTTGAGGAGGAGACAGCAGGTTGTATTTCTGAATAAAATGACATTAAGATTAAAACTAATACTAAACCTCTGGCTGAGAAAACAAGCTAGCGTAATGGCGAGCATAGTGGGATTGCCTGGTCACAGCCTAAACCAGTGAATGAGCATGAGTGACCTGAGTGCAGGAGCCCAGGTCCACCGGTCCTCGCCCACTCCCTCTCGGCGGCGCTTCCGGGAGCGCAGATACGCTCAGAGCCTGCGCGGGTTGCCCCTCCCCCTCCGCGGCTCCCTTCCTCCCGGCGCGCCAGTGTTCAAACGAGAGGCGGCTGCATTCCTTAGCCGAAACGGTCACCGGGAGGGGTGAGTTCATTCCCCTTATCTCTAATATCTCTTTCTGTAGCGCCTCCACCTCAAATAAAGGCTCTGTCACCGCCTTTGCTTGCTTTACAAGCGAGGTAAAAAGGAGTATCTTTACAACATAGTGTATTTGCTTTGTGCTGGACTTCAGAAGGGCTGGAAGCTGTGGCAACTGCTATAGTATCCTGGTTTCTTCTGGGACAGAGTTGATTTTCTTCATAGAGTCAGGTGTGATGCTATGTTTTGGCTGTAGGAGAATAACCGTGTTAATAGCACACCGATGTTTGTACTAATTTTTGAGCAGTGCTGCACAGAGCCAAGGATGTTTCGGTATTTAAGCATCTCACACTTCTACCAGTGAGGAGGCTGGGGGAAGGGGCACAGGGAGCTGGGAGGGGACTGAACCAGGACAGCTAACCCAAATGACCACAGGAATATTCCACACTGTATGTCATTATGTGAAGAAAATATAAAACTGAGGGGAGCTAGTAGTGGGGCAGCTGGGCATAAGTTAGTGCATGGTAAAACAATTGCACTGTGATCACTTGTTTTGTAAATATAAATTATCGTTACTATTATTTCTATCTTCCTTTTTTGATCTAGTAAATAGATTTTAACTTGACCTAAAAGTTCTACTTCTTGTGCCCAGTTCTCTCGTCCATCCCCCCAGGAGGAGAGGGGAGTGAGCCGAGGTCTGTATGGTGCTGAGCTGCTTGATAGGTTAAATGACAATATGCAGCTAAAGAAGTAGCCATGTGCAGAGAGTTCTCTGGCTCTGGCATGAATTGACCTCTCTCCTACAGTTGAAAGTCACCATTACTGTTACTTTCTAAAAGCTGTCTTTTCATGTCTTAAAAGACAGCAGACTCCTACCACTGACCTAGAGCACTTCTGTGCTTCCGAGGGCATGTATGCAGGCATGTACCAAAGCAAGCTCACATCCCAGACAAACCTCTCCTCTCTGAGCATTAGCTGGTGTATTTTTTTCAGGTGCTTGGTCTTTCCAAAAGAGACACAACGTATAACCAGATGGCAAGCAGAAAAGCAGAGGGACCATGCCCAGTGATTTAAACAAGACTTAAGCCACACATAGGGTGGAGACACTGAAGAAAGATAACAGCTTTCCTGTCTTTCCTTTCAGGAAGCTACCTGAAAACAGTTAAGACAGTGGTAGGGTTTTTATGGGCCAACCCCAGAGCTTTCTAGAGTCATGATGGCTGGGTAAGAAATGGTGACAGTGCTGCTCTTTCAGCATTTGGTTCATCACCTTACTACTTTGATGAATATGAAAGCCTTAGAAGTCAGGCCAGTGATGGCTCATTATACTAACTTTTATACTAAACTTTCATTTTTCAAAACAAAGCAGATGGTAGCTGCAGTTAAAGAATCAAACTGAGAATTTTTGATTGAAATTCCCACTGATATTTCCGAACTGGTAGAGGTCTGCCTCCCTCACAGTGTTTTGATTCATACTGAGAACAGAGGACAGTGGACAGAGGAAAACAGGCTGTTCCACTGTTCTTTTCAACCTTGAGTCAGTTGCTGAATGAAACAAAACAATGTATTATTTATGCACACAGAAAAAGCAGTGGCTATGGAATCACTTTACTGTTTCAACTCTCTCAATTGAAAGGCACTGAAATGAACACATAAACATTTCTTTGAGCTAAGTACTGTTTTTTATATATGTATGCTTAGTAAAATAAGGCTTTGGTTTTTGAGGAATTTTTTTTAGTAGACTTTCAATCAGAAAGGGAGAAGAGAAAATGTGTTTTGAGACTTCAAATGATTGAATCCCTCCCCTACAATTTACACTAAAATCTACTGCATTGCTATTTTCATACACAACAAGGCATTCAGCTTTCTGAAAACTAGAATTAAAAAAATAATAACTGAGACTTGAATTGCCCTTCGCTTAGTGGTATTTTCATGCCAGTGTAAGTAAATTTCAGATAAGGATGCCATAACCCTCCAAGGATTTATAATATGTTTTTGTCATATAATGCACTGTAAATCAGTGGTGAAACTGTCCTTAGTGGCAGTGAGTTATGAGGAAGGAGGAAAATATTTTGGTATGGTGGGCATAAAAGTCATTATTACCAATCAGTGGCTGAGGTGCAGACCTTGCACTTGGATTTGTTGAACCACATGAGATTCTCCTGGGCCCACTTCTTGAGCCTGTCTGGGTCTCTCTGGATGGCATTCTGTCCCTCGGTCATGTTGAGGCACCACTTAGTTTGGTGTCAACTGCAAACCTGCTGAGGGTGCATTCAATCCCACTGTTGATATCACTGATGAAGATGTTGAAAAGCACGGTACTGACCCCTGAGGGGAACCATTTATCACTGATCTCTGTCTGGACTCTGAACCATTGATCGCCGCTCTCTGGGTATGATCTCACAACCAGTTTCTTGTCCATCAAACAGTCCATTCATCAAATCCAGCTCCATTTCAGAGAGAAGGATGTTATGGAAGACTGTGTCAAAGGCCAGACAAATGATATCTATGGTTCTTCCCCAATACAGAGATCTTGGAGCCTGACTCCTGTAAGTACCCATACTGCACCAAGGAGCAGAGTGTAGGTGCTGTCTCCCTCTCCCCAAGGCATGCAGCAGGGCAGCTGTGCTGGTGCCCTGCTGACCCATGAGCTCTCCCAGTAGGCCTGAGCAATCTTCCAGTATGGGGAAGTCTTTGCCTACCAGTCTTTGCTGAGCACACCCTTTATCAAGCGGGTGAAAGGAAACCTGGTTGGGAAATACCGCCAGACTGGGGACTCAGGAGCAGCAAGTGGGCCAGGATTTGCCACACTTGTGGGTCAGAAAGGCTGCTTAGCCACAACCTTATGTGGAGCATTAGTCACCTCTGAGTCAGTACTACTCACCTGCTTCATAACAGCCTCTGCAGTTTTCTGTAGAAATCCATGGTTTTTTTTTTCTCAAGACTGAGCAACCCCAGTGCCTTCAGCTGTTCCCCATAAGACTTGTGCTCCAGAGCCCTCACCACATTTGTTGACCTCTGAACACTCTCCAGATCCTTAGCATCTTTCCTGTAGTGCAGAGCCAAACCAGGAGTCATATGGGCATAGCTGCCCTTGGCACAGTGCATGACCCACTTGGTGAAGCTGGGCAAGGCAGTGCAGTCTGAAGGCTTGGTTCAGGGTAAGCGTGGAGACATGGGCACAACGGAGCAGGAGGTTGCTACCTGTATGGCAACAGCTGGCAGGTAGCCTGAAACCGTTGTGAGAATTATGCGTGCCAGCCATTACAACTGGTTCAACCCCTAGCTTTCCACTGAATAAACTAAAGGAGGGATTTTTTATACAAAGTTTTCCTTATTAGCACTACAGCTGGAGCTGGGTGCCTCCTGTGAGTGACCCTCCTTTTCCAATAGCTTCCTGATTTGCAGTCTAAACCACACCTCTTTTGTATGCCACCTATATGGCAGAACAACATTTTTGGGCTGAGGGCTTTACCCTTTCCTGATTTGTCTCCTGTCTTCAGGCTTTTTTTTCCTTTTTTTAAATATGACTTCCTTCTTTGCTCTTCTTACTCTTTCTTAGAAGGAAATTTTGTAAATAGAATGTTGTTGTTCCTACTCTCTTGTATTGCAGTTTCATCTGGGCTTGTGTTAGAGTTTCTCTTCTTAAAAACAGAAGATTTAAAGTACATTTTCATAGCCTGAAGTTCCACCAACTTTAGCTGCTAGTGTGGTAGTGAATTTCTTCTTCTACAGAAAGCCAAAGGAGTACACCTTCTTCCCAAAGACAACCACCTCCAGCTCTGTCCCTGACACCACTGGAAATCTCCTGTTGAGGAAGAGGGGTGCTCCAGACATCATTCATACCCCTAGACCAAGCAGACTTCCTCCCTTCCCTGCCTCCTTCTCCCTGGGCAGGACTGCTGGATTTCTGTTGTTAGGATCAGCAAAATAGTGCATAAATCAGTGCAAGTCTGCATTCTCTGAATTGAAAATTGTGTGTAGTAAATAACTACATCTACTGCTCTCCCCTCATCCACTCAGCCAGTAATTACATCACAGAAGGCCACCAGGTTGGTTGAGTGCAACCTCCCCCTGGTGAACCCACGCTGACTACTCTCTCTTCTCTTCCAACAGACAAGAAATTGCATCCAGAACAAACCCTTCCAGGGACAGAGGTCAGTCCGACCAGCCTATAGTTCCCCAGATCCTATTTCTTTCCCTTTTTGAAGACCGGAGTGACACTGGCTATCCTCCTGTCTTCAGGCACCTCTCCCATTCTCCAGGACCAGCCCATCCTTAATACTAAGAATAAGCATTTAATACATGGCAAGTCAACATGTACACTAAATCCAATGTTTTGTGGCTTTTTAAGTCTGAGCAGGGTTCTCTCTTGATGGAATGCTAACAGATTACTACTTGCACTGACAGTCATCACCATGGAAGTGGTAACCCTGCATCCTCCTCCTCCCCTTTCAATTGAGTGCCACCTGAAGAGAGCAGTTGAAATCCACAGTGAATGAGGCTTTTGGGTCCTTATTCAAATCATTTCATTTTGAGATGTTTAGAAGTGCTTTAAAGTGTGTTTTTTGTGCTTCACTCTGCATCAGGATTAGGGGGAGGCAGAGACAAGTGCAATTGAAATTCCATATTTTGTGTAAGAGAGGGAGCACTGTTGTTATCAAGTGTTGTGCAATGACGTGCATACAGTCAGAAATGGTAGCAAAGAGCATGCAAGAAAGCAGCAATACAGCTGCGTTCTCTGCTACCAGCATTTAGCTACAAAGCAAGAAGATTAGAGCTAAAAATAGCAGCAGAACAGCATGGTCATCAACCAACCCTGTCAGAGGCAGGCACAGGCTGGAGCTGTTGTCCATCTGCCTACCTTAGGTTATAAAGGCACAGCAGAGAGGAGGCAGCTTCCATCTCCTTTCCCCAAGTGATGTCTAGACCCTAAGACTGACAAATATGATATCTGAGTTGATAAGGACAGAGATAATGAGCAGCAGAAGAAGAATACTGGTAGATAGCAGGAGCAAGAGTCAGTATGAGCGATGAGCAGCAGCAGATGAGATACAGGTTTTTAATTTTGGGTAGTCTTATGTGGAGCCAGGAGCTGGACTCCACAGTTCTTGAGGGTCCCTTCCAGCTTGGGATATTCTATAGTTCTGTGATTCTATGATGAGTGACTTGACTACATTAAGCCCCACACATTCCTGGGAAGAGGTGACTGCAGCAAGTAAGATGCAGCAGGAAAAACCATGGTGCAGCTAGGCATGATGAGCCCATGATGAGCCAAAACACCTTTCACACAAGAAGCTGGGGAATGCAAAATGATTTTCTGACCCTGTCCTGCGATTGCCATAACTGAAATGCGTAGGAACAGATAACCTTTGCACTGAAGGCTGATTTCCTGCTGCTTCTTAAAGAACGTCAACCTCTGGTGCACCACTTTAAGTCCCACTCTGACCAGCTAGCTGGAAGAGGGAAGGGGAGGAGCAAGAGCATCAGATACCATCAGTGCTGCCAAAGGGACTCTGGTTGACCTCCTCCTGACCTGAGTCTGGGTGAGTCACTAGGTGAGATTCTCAGCTGCTCATGCTTGGCATGGCACTCAGAGGATGGCTGAACCCAGCAGGGAAATCATACCAGGTGACAGGACTACAGCCTGCAGAGGAACAAATAGTCTCAGAAATCAGCCCCTCTGGGAGGGAAGGGACAATGAGCATCCATCAGAAGGCTGTTGAGCAGGTGGTATCCTTTTCCAAGGAAGGCAGCAAACTGTACTGCAACCCTGTTTGGCATTGCAGTCAGCTCAGCAGGCCCAGCTAGCAGATGCAAAGAGTATGAACGCAGTGGGCATAAAAAGGGGAGTTTGAAAATGGCCCTGCCCACCAGCAGCTCCTCTCAGCAACCAGCACTGGCCCAGGAAGTGCCCATGAAGGCTGGAGACTTCATTACACCACAATGACTTCTGTCGTTCTTAGAAGATGCACTGCTCGCTGATGGCTTGCTATAGGTCCGGAACAGACAGAAAAGGGAGCCATTTGTTTTTATAATGTAAAATAAAAACAAAACATGATACAAATTTTGTGACAGAGAGCTGCAGGCATTCTGGCACCAGGCTTGCTGTCAGGGCAGTAGAAGCTCTGCTTTCCAGCCCAGGAAGGAGAGAGAGCTCATCCCTGCACAAAGCAGAGGGAGCAGCACATTGCTGGATGTTAATAGCTTAACAAGCTGCGTGCTGCCCAGGCCACAGCCAGCTCTTCTTCCAGGAGCACACCAAAATGGCTCACAGGAAAACATGCCTGGATTTTTTGTTGTTGTTTTGTTTTTGTTGTACCAGCTCCCATGGGCAGAGTGACATGGGTGAAAGGGTCACCCTAGACTACCAGGGGTCTTTTTGAAATGGGGTTAAGATGAAGCTAATTATTATTAACATTATTAGTTAATTGTGCTTGCTAGTCAATGGTTATTTATTTCATAGCTAAATTACAATGGTTAGCTGACAGGCTCTGCAGTCAGAGTGCTTTCAATTTCCTCCAGATTTCATTATTGTGACTGCAAAGGAGTGAACAGAACAGCCGATGAAGCTGTTACTTTTTAGGCTCATGTAGGCTGTATAATCCAAAAGAACAGTAACCACAGAAAATAATAAAGGTGGATTGTATTTTGTATATTTTATCTGGATGGTATACAGACAACTAGTAAATAAAGAAAGGCTCACCTGTCACTGATGGTCAGGGCTCACCCAGGGCTCCACAAGAGAGGGATCTCCAACAAGAGATTCTTCCCTAGTGGTGGCCAGCCCTTAAATGGGGTCTGGGAGAGGTGGAGCCAGACTCCACCCTTTCTGGTCATACAGGTGCATTGCTTTCACCTGTGCTCCTGTGGCTGACTCAGTGCTCAACCCAGGTGATCAATCAGTGGTTCAGGCCATGATTCCACAGTTCCCATACAGCTCACGATGCTGCCTATGTCTTGTAGTGAGTTGTGGCCTTAGGCTGCAAGTTGGCAGAACTCATCTGAAAGAGTGACATCATTAAACATCTGTCATTGAAGCATTTTAATATGAAAAATTAACCCTTTGGCTCAAGAGCAGCTGCACTATTCTGGTATAAGATGTTTCCACTAAATAAGCAAGCAACATACCCAAAGCACATGGACATGACATGCTCAGCACCTCTTGCTTGCTGTGTTGCTGCTATCACAGCGCAGTGGGGTTAGTCCTGGCTTGAAATGGTGCATTTTTTCTTACCAGACTTCCTAACAGCAGGATGTAGTAGTAGTACAGGCAAGGACAGCTTTAAGTAAGACACTAAAAGACAGCTTATCCAGCAGCCCCTTCTGCCACAAATCCAGTGATCCCTGATGATAGGGGCTTATCTGTCTTCTTGCAGTTTTCCCAAAGAGCTCCAGGCAAATGCCTAATTCTAGTTAATGATGACCTAATTCTTTTTAATTGCCAGCCGCAATTTTGTTATTCCAAGGAAGCTGTAATTGGCAGATGCAAACACAAATGTTCATCCTGCAAAGAAGTGTGCTGCTGCCACTTCTTCCATAAAGATGTCATGGGTAATGCCCTGGGGCCCATTTGAGCTTTCCCACAGTCCACTTCTTTCCTACAGTCCAGTTCTGGGCTCCCCAGTATAAGAAAGACAGGGATCTCTTGGAAAGAGTCCAGTGTAGGGCCACAAAGATGGTGAAGGGCCTGGAGGATCTCCCCTATGAAGAAAGGCTAAGTGAAATGGGTCACTTTAGCCCTGAGAAAAGAAGACTGAGAGGGGACCTGATCCAGGTTTATAAATATCTGAGGTGTGGGGGACAAAGTGGCGAGGCCAGACTCTTTTCAGCAGTGTGTGGAGACAGGACAAGGGGGAACGGACAGAAACTGCAGCACAGGAGGTTCTGCATGAATGTGCGCAAGAACTTCTTTACGGTGAGGGTGACGGAGCACTGGCACAGGCTGCACAGGGGGGTGGTGGAGTCTCCTTCTCTGGAGATATTCAAGACCTGCCTGGATGCCTACCTGTGCGATCTGGTGTAGGGAACCTGCTTTGGCAGGGGGGTTGGACTTGATGATCTCTAGAGGTCCCTTCCAACCTCTATGATTCTATGATTCTGAAGAGGCTGGCTGTGTTCTGACCACATCTGCATCCCATTGTACTTATTGCCTGTTACACGTGGCCTACTTACTGGCTTTCTAGAACCACAATACCACAGAATATCCTGAGCTAGAAGAGACCCTCAGAGGTTCCATTCAACCCCCAGCTCCACATAGCAGCACCCAAAACTCTAACCCTATGTCGCAGAGCAGTGTTCAAACATCCTTTGAACTCTAGCACTGGGGCTGTGCCCACTGCCCTTTTCCCTGACTCTCCTTGACCTTTGTACATATAACCAGTGCTGCACCAGCTCAGGTGCAGAATCCAATACTTGCTTTTGTTGAAATTCACACAGTTGCTGACTGCCCACCCACCAAGTCAGTCAAAGTCTCTCTGCAAGGTCTCTCTTACCTTTGGGGGAATCAACTCCCAGTTTAGTATCACCCATGACGTACCTTCAAGCCCTGCATTCTGGTCATTGATTAAACCATTAAAAAGAACTGGCAGTAAAAAGGAACCCTGTGGAACTTCACCAGCTCCTGACTGCCATCCTTCTGTAACCTTGTTTACCCTCTGAGCCCAACTCATTAGCCAACTGTTCAGTCATCACATTACGTTTTTGCCTAGCTGTATCTGGACATCTTGTCCAGAAGAATACTGTAAGAAACAGCAGTGAAAACTCTGCTGAAATCCAAACAGCTGGTTTCTCTTGGTCAATCACGTGAGTAACCTTGTCACTAATGGATACTAAGTTCCGTAAATAGGCCTTCTCTCTTGTGAACTTGTGTTGCCTGTGACCAATGACTGCTTTATTTTCTGTACATTTCTCAATAATTCTCAGAATAATCCATAATTTTGCCAGGCAATGAAGTGAGACTGACACTATCATAATTACTGGGATCTTCTTTCTTGCTCTTCTTGAAAACTGGGATAATGTTTGCTGTCCTTCTGTAGACTGGATCCTCTTCAGACTACCGAAACTATTAAAAAATAATTGAGAGAAGTCTCATAATGACATTAGTCAGTTCCTTGGGTACCCTGGGATGAATCCCATTGAGCCCCATAGACTAATGTACATCCAGTCAGAGCAGCAGATCTGGCACAAATTCGGGATTGTCTGGGAGTTTATCATTCCCTGCTCAGGGAAGCTGATCTTCCTCGTGCTTGCTGCACTGTGCCACAGTGGGGGCCTTTCTGGAGCACAGCACAGCTTGCACTGAGAGTTTTACCAGCTTGGAGCAACAGCTGCCTCAAACCCCTGGCTGGAAAACTCCATTTTATTATCTTGTTATGAACTGTTCCTAAAGGAAGTTCAGCTTAAGGAAAGGTTGGGGGCTGTAGCCTATGGTCATAGAGCTATGAACAGAAACATCAAATTTTGTGTATAGTTCATCTCTCATTTGATTTTTGCTTCCTTATCATTTCTTGTGTGCTCCTGGGAAGCTTGGAGCTGTAGATCCCTGCGCTGAGTCTGTTAGTGGCTCTGTTTATGGGTTTTGAGAAAATGACACTTTGATAAAGTTCTTGAGCTTCAACACAGCCAAGTGAGAATGCCAAATGTTCTCTGCTGCAGCACAGGCCCTGTCTGAGGCTTCCTGCCCTTTTGTCATCCAACAGAGAATGGGTCCAACACCTGAGTGTTGAAAGCAACCTCTGGCCTTGCTTGTCTGAAGGCTGCAAGACTCCTGTGCTCACATGAACCAGCCACTCCTCTGCAGCCCTCCAGTTCCAGCATTTGGTATGGAATGCACTCACCTTCATGGTATCCCCATCAACTAGAACATCAGGCACAGGGACTGCAGATGGTGGGCTCCACAGCCCAAAGCAGGTGGTGCTGAGCAGCCATGGGAAGCCAGGCTGTGCCTGGTCACAGAGAAGAGATGGGGGACATGGCAGACCCTGCAACATCCTGCTCCAACTGACGGCAATACCTGCTTGGTGTTCGTTGAACAGGGCTTGCACTACTCCAGTGTTTAGTAATTAGAATCAGAAGACAGCTAAGAGTTGCCAGAAAAGTAATTAAAATCACATTAAAATCTCGCTGCTTCCAGGACTGTGGAAGACTCATGTTTTGTTTTTATTCTTTTTTCCCAGCAGGTCAGAGGGTTCAGGTTTGTCTTTTCTTCTCCAAAGCACATAAATATCAAACCCATTGTTGTGGTGTTGTGGTTTTGATGCTGGCATTCCACATCAGAGCATCACGCAGCAGTGAAGGAGTTAATGCTGTGGGAGCAGCAGAGGGGCGGAGCTCCGCACCGGATGCAGGCGGCGCTCTGCCTGGGCGCGTTGCTCTGGGCTGCCGTGGAGGTTCAGCACGTGTGCTTCCCCTGCAATTCCTCCTTAACGTAAGCTCACAGCTTTTGGTTTGGAAACTTCATTTCTCTCTCAATTGTTCAATTTTATTAGATTTAGTAAAGTTACCGTTCCTTCTCAGATCGTGCCGTTGTTTTTTGTAGACCCATCTATTCCCGCTGTTTCCCCTCCCCCCAGAGCGCGGCTCTGCTCGGGCCGCCGCGTGGCCACTGATGCAGTTGGTTTTTTTTTCATTTTCTCTTCTCTCTCCCTTCTCGGTTTTCCCTTGGGTCACTGTCACGGATTACACTGTGACACCCATTTATTTCTCACCCATTTATTTCTCTCCCATTTTGCAGGTGGCCAGACAAAACAATGCAGAGCTTCTGACATTGGCTTTGTTTCTACCTTTGACCTCATTAACAAGTCTCTGAGAGTGTCTGCCCTTGCAGTGCATTTTCTTCAATTTTGGTAAATGAGGACTGAGCATCAAATGCAGAGTATGACAGTAGGTGTCAGAAGAACAGCTTCTGTAGGTGCTCTGTGTACACTGCATGCTTCATTCATTTAATACACCCATAATTTAAACAGTAATGAGAAATTCTAAATAATCTCTACTTAGGCACTAGCTAATCCTCACTAAACAGCTAAATACCAGCAACTACAACTGGGTCAGCTCCTTGGTGATGGCCCCATGTGGGTGGAAGGAGCTGTGCCGTGAATGGAGGAACTGCTTGGAGAATCCAGTTTGTGACGTGTTGAGGGTCTGTCATGGTTCTATGATTTTTATTATTGGTATTCCACATCATAACATCATGTAGTGCACTGTGAGTTAAAGAGTTAATGCTCCAGCTCCATGGAACATTGATAGTTCCAGGTATACCTTTCTCAGAAGAGAATAACTACATACCCCAGAGAACTTTGCATTGCTTGACTTATAAAGCCAAGTGTGGCAGATAAAAACTGTTACAAGACACAGGCTCTTTCCTTTCAGATTGACCCAGCAGCCGGTTCTCCCTAGCAGTCTCACCTTCAGCGTTAGTGTAAGGCTTCTGGTTTTCAGACAGTCTCTTATTTTATCTGATTTATTAGCTTCAATTCCAATTATATTGTATTATACTGTGTTACTTTGCATTCCTATGCAGGTTCACCAAGGGCAGGTCGTGCTTGTCCAACCTCATCTCCTTCTATGACTGGGTGACCAGACTGGTAGATGAGGGAAAGGCTGTTGATGTAGTCTACCTGGACTTCAGCAAGGCCTTCGACACAGTCTCCCACAGTATTCTCCTGAGGAAACTGGCAGCCCGTGGTGTGGACAGGTTCACTCTTCTCTGGGTGGAGAACTGGCTGGAGGGCCGTGCCCAGGGGGTAGTGGTTAATGGAGTTAAGTCCAGCTGGTGTCCTGTTACGAGTGGTGTCCCCCAAGGGTCAGTATTGGGGCCCATCTTGTTTAATATCTTTATTGATGACCTAGACGAGGGGATTGAGTGTACCCTCAGTAAGTTTGCAGATGACACCAAGTTGGGAGGATGTGTCAAACTGCCTGAGGGTAGGGAGGCCCTTCAGAGGGATTTGGATAGGCTGAATAGCTGGACTGAGCTCAATGGGATGGGGTTCAATAAGACCAAGTGCCGGGTCCTGCACTTTGGCCACAATAACCCCATGCAATGCTATAGGCTTGGGGCAGAATGACTTGAAGAATGTAGAGAGGAAAAGGACCTGGGGGTGTTGGTTGATGCTCGGCTTAACATGAGCCGGCAGTGTGCCCAGGTGGCCAAGAAGGCCAACGGCATCCTGGCCTGTATTAGAAATAGTGTAGCCAGCAGGAGCAGGGAGGTGATCATCCCCCTGTACTCAGCTCTGGTGCGGCCGCACCTCGAGTACTGTGTTCAGTTTTGGGCCCCTCACTACAAGAAGGACATTGAGGCCCTGGAGCGTGTTCAGAGAAGGGCAACAAAACTGGTGAGGGGTCTGGAGCACAAGTCTTATGAGGAGCGGCTGAGGGAGCTGGGATTGTTTAGTCTGGAGAAGAGGAGGCTCAGAGGAGACCTTATTGCACTCTACCACTTCCTGAAGGGGGGTTGTGGTGAGGAGGGGGTGGGCCTCTTCTCCCTGATAAATAATGACAGGACGAGAGGGAATGGCCACAAGTTGCGCCGGGGAAGATTTAGATTAGACCTGAGGAAACATTTTTTCACTGAAAGAGTGGTCAGGCACTGGAATGGCCTGCCTAGGGAGGTGGTTGAGGCACCATCCCTAGCGCTGTTCAAGAAGCGTTTAGATGAGGTGCTAAGGGATTTGATTTAGTAGTTCAGTGGGTAGGGATAGTGATAGGAGGATGGTTGGACTAGATGATCTTGTAGGTCCTTTCCAACCTAATGAACCTATGAACCTATATCCTATTTAGTAAATTAGCTTTCATCCTCAGATTGTTGCTGCTGTTTTGTTTTTAGGCTCATTCTTCCTTTTCTTTTTCCCTTTTCCCCTCCCCCTTTTCCAGGGACTGGGTCCATGGGTCCCCCCACCCCGATCATCACAGAACCAGGCTGAACCAGCCCATAAAACACTGTCAGGATCCCAGCCCCACAGAAGGCCAAGACCTCTGCCAATGAACAGCATCTGATGTGCCTCTTCTGCTCCAAGCAACCAAACCCACCTAGCCAAGCCACACAGCATCATCCTTTAAACAGACACAAAAAAGGCATTCAGCAAAACAACAGACAGCAGTAGAAGACCTGTCTGAGACAGCATGAGCTGCCCAGTGCTCATGATTTGGATAATGTATGCTAACAGGCAGACACTAAATGCAGCTGTTAGGATTGAAATTGTCATGTTCCCTTGGAATCACCTGGAAACAGAGATTCCAGACCAAAAAGCAGCCTGAGGGGACATGGGGCTGCCAGTATAGGACCCTGCCAGTGTGCAGAGTGCTGTTTGACCCTTTCCATCCCAACTACCATTCACTACTTTGCCACAGTGGCTTCAACATGAAGGCAGTTGAAGCCACTGTGAAGTTGAAGCCCCCTCCTTCAACTGGAGGCAGCTCTCATTTGAATTAAACCACATTATGCTAACGCAGTGTTGATGTGGTTCGCAGTAAATAATTATACAAGCAGAAAACATTGTTCAGCTTGGTGTATTTATTAAAAAAGCTGGCAGCCAGAAAGCAAAAAATGGGTGCATCCATTACACAGAGAAGACATTAACTTGCATTTGCACATTCCTCTGCTAGTAAGATTATACAGGTACTGTTATAAACTGCTTTCGTCGACTGCTCATCTGTAGCTTTCTGAGCTCTTCAGAACATCTCTGCAGAATGCAGATCGTCCTTAGCGAGCAGGAAACATGTACAAGACACTTCATGAAGAGGAGCTGGCCCCACATGAGCCAGGGCACCAATGGAATGAAAGGTTTGCAGAGCTCTCATAATATATAACAGGACTTCCTTCACCCTTCCCTCCTTTGCATACCCCCTAAAATTGTTTCTGTAGGACAAAGCACAACAGCCAGGCTGGTACAGGTAGCCTTAGCAGCCCTGACAGTGCTGTCTCCTGGCTGTGAGCAGGGGACTCGGCACATGCATTATGCAAAGTGAAGGCTGATCAACCTACTCAGTGTGAGACTGATCTTTCAGTAGCCTGCATTCTGGAGAAGCCAAGGAACCCGGCCATGAGGAGACTTCACTTGCATACACAGCATAAAGTTAATGAGGCACTTCCATACTCCCAAGAGAGGAGCTGAAGAGCAAAAGGTTTGTAAGAAGAAAGACCACACAAAAACATGCTTGCTCTACAAAACCCCATTCAGCCCACCCAGCCCAGCAAAGCATTTGTATAGCATGGCTTTTCTTGGCAACAGGACATGTGAGGGAGACAAAACGCCATGCACAGCATTTGCTGCAGCTTCCCATCTAGAGAGCAGGCCAGCACAGAGCACAAAAGCTGAGACAGACCTGGGTGGACTCTGCTTGCTTTCAGGGCTGTCAGACAGCATTTCTATGAGGAACGGTGGCTCTTAGCACTCCACAGAGACAGAAAGACTTTCTTACTTAACCAAAAACGAACTTTATTTTGATACATTAAAAAATCTATACATTTCTTAGACTAAAATACAGTTTTGCATCAGTATTCTGGCACAATGTCAGTTTACACAGAAAATATAAGATTAGATCAGCACTGTTATATTTCCCTTCCTGTATTCACAGCTTGCAGTATAAAACATTTCTAGTTCTCAGACAACAATAAACAGTCTCACTTTTCCCATTCCAAAAGGAGGTGGCATTCCACTGGAAAAATGGAGCGGTTGTTAATTTATTTTAGTTGAATGTACATTGTTCAACCAGTCCAGGGGTCTAACTTCCCTGTTAGAACTGTGACTGAAAGAGGATGAAGAACTTTTTTTGCATGAAGCTCTGATGTGCTATGACAATGCAATAATTTTTTGAGTACTGTCAGGCCTTAAGCATTTGTTTGGAAGATTTTCCTTTCTGCTTATCACAGTTACTGTAACCAGCAACACAATACAAAGTATAAAAATAATTCCATAAGATTACACTTTTCTTTTTGCTCCAAAGAGCAAAATAAAAGCAGGGCACAGGGGACACTGCTGTAAGATGTCTGTGAAATAGAATGTGAATCTTTTTAACTATGAAGATTCTGTGAACTATCTTCTACCTGTGAAACTCTGCTCTCCACGGCTCCACTCGCCTTCAGCATTTGCTCCCTAGCCTACATTAGAAACAAAACAAGCTTTTGTTGTCTTCTTCCTCTTCTCCCCCACAACACATGTGATCCTACAGCGGCTCTGTTCTTCTAATGAGATACTCTTCAGTTTGAGCAGGGACAGACCCATAGAGTACCAACACCAGAGCACACAGTATTTATTTTGGAGTTAAAAATCATGAGTTTCACGGGACTCCAGTCAGTGCTCAGCTTTTGCTGAATTTCAGGAGTCTTCAGCTTCACAAACACACCAGACCTTTCTGAAGCAGTCATTACCTGCTTGTATTTCAATCAAGCAAGAGGGGAGAGGTGGCACACTAGAGGAGTGGTAGCCACCACTGCGACCATAGTAATTCAGAGATGAGAGCTGTCTTTGAAACGTCAGACATTTTACTAATTCTGCAATTATCCATTACTTTTGCTCAAAACTGTTGCAACTCTGACTCTAGAGGGAGCCCTACAATTTCACAGAAAATTGCCAAATGCTTAAAATACTGAACTGCTCGGTATATTCACACATCATGTGATGGCTTCAGTGAGACAAGGGAGCAGAATGTGATGGAGCTTCTTAGTCTTCTGTTCTGTTTTAGCTGATTTCTCTCAAATGAATGCCAAGTATTTTAGCCTCCTGATGGATATTTTAGATGGATTCATCTAAAATATTATCTCTGGAAATATTCTCATAATCCTGATGTCTCTAAAGAACTTTGGCTTGGTTGCATCAGCTTGCAAACACTGCAAGATACCTCATGGTTCCATCCTAGATCAGAAATTCTGCCTTCTATGTAACACCTACATCACAAGAGATATAACTTACCTCTTCTCTAGTTTCTCTAAGTATAAAAAAAAATAAATCTTGAGAACAGTATTTGCTACGGAGCACAAGAAATATAAAGTTACTAATCTCCATTATCTCTCTTGTAGTGTAATAGAAATAACAGCAGAGGTGAAATAGTTGGTAGAGCACTGAAGAATTTAATACTTAGAGTAGAATTCCATAATCTCAACAAAAAGCTGAGTGCAAGAAATGCTTCACATACATCTGTTTGGTTTTGTTCTGCGAAACAGTTTTTTTTTTTTCTTTTTTCCATGGAGGGGAAGGAGTTTCCTCCTTTGGGAAGGAGCTGTATTTTTTCACAAAGATGAAACAGAACTTCAGTAGTGGTATTATGACACACAAGCTGTTCAGGAAACAATGGGCTTGAGATGTTCAGATTTAGTAAACAGTATCTGCACAGGTAAAGCCATGATTTACAAAACTGGGATGTGCACTGCTAGGTACCTACTTTTAATCTCTAATGTCTCTTAAAATGACTGTGCCATGTTCAATACATCATGTAATACGCATTCAGAACCAAATGACCACTGGATGGTGATGACTAGTATGTGTCTGCTACATGCATTTTATTCTGACTCTGTAACATACATTCATAGAATACATCATAACTACTCAGAGCAAACCCACTAAAGTGCAGGCCCTGAGGGCACATTAAATATGTTGTCTTCAGTGCTGGCTACTCAGCTGCCAGAACACTGATACAAGCAGGGCTCATTTCTGCTTTACATCCCCATTTTGTGCTGAAAGAATAAGAGTCAGCATAACCTGCCCCCTCCCTAAAGGGAGCACTGTGGAGCAGACTCATCGCCTACTCTGAAAAAAGCCCTTTCAGAAAGAAGTAACCACCCTGAGAAGGTGCTGTACAGAAACATGGGAAGTGAGACTTGGGTTAACAGGTAAGTGGACCTGTATGCTGGGTCTGGCTGAAACAAATATAACTTTCTTTACAGGAGTCCTCACGGTGCTGTGTTCTAGATCTGTGATCAGAGCAGAGCTGGCAGCACACCAGTGTTGTACCCACTGCTGAGCAGTGCTCGAACACGGTCATGGCCTTTTCTGTCTCTCCCTTCCCACAGAGAAGGCTGAGGGTGGGCAAGGGCTGAGAGGGAACACAGCTGGGAAGCCTGGCCCAAACCATACGAAAAAATACTCTGTGTCATGGAATACCACACTCAGAAATAAAACCAGGGGGAAGGAGAGAGTCTTCCAAAGTAGCCATTACTCAGATAATGATCTGGGCATCAGTCTGCTGGTGGGATGTGGTGAGTGATTGCCTTTGCATCACTTGGTTGATTTTTTTTTCCTCTCAATTTTTTTCCCTTTATTTAATGAGCTGTCTTTACCACAACCCACATTCTGATTTTTCCCCCAGCTCTCCTGGACAAGAAGGAGCAAAGGGAGTAGGGGCTTATCTGGCAGGCAGCTTCAACCCCATTACTGCATGTACTTGGTTTTCCACTTGATGTTATCCCTTCTGGGACATGCTTCCTTAACACAGAACATCCTTGCGTTACCATACCAAGCTAAGGCCACACGTAAATCCAAATCTTTTTTTTTGGCAGCTGGAAGTATGAACACAGGCTAATGGAAGGCTGAAGATGCAGTTCTAAATTGGCCATAATGCGCTAAGTTTAGCTGCAGAGCAGCAGTGAAATTGTAGAAGTAATGCACTGCACTCCTACTCACAGCAAACACAGTGATAGAGTGGTAGAACACACAAAAAAATACAGCTCTGCATCTCCTCCCAACCCCAATCAATCCAGGTGATATCACTGCCTTGCAAAGGTGAGAAGGCATGGGCTAAGTACGACTGGACAGCTGCTTGGTACTCTTTTGCTGAAAGAGCAATACAGAAATGAGAGCTAAAAGAACAACAAAGGTTCTTTAGCGCTGAAAGAATCACAGGGGTTGGAAAGTACCTCGCCTAGTTCAAACCTCTGCTAAAGCAACACGTTGCTCAGCCTCCATATAAGACAGAGGATAACAAAATGAGAAGAATTAAACAATGAAAAGAATGGCAAGCTTTTTTCCTTTGAAGACTAGCTGATTAGAGGCTATGTTCCAGACTGCCTGCAGAAACCAAGTGCTGGGAACCAGTACCTACATTTGCTTGAGTCACCAGTCCACAAGCACTGCTTGGTTCAATGGAATTTCCAAGATGATTTCTGTATCTCAGCTGCCTCATCTGCTCCTCCTGCAGTCTTATTCCCAGTGCAGCATCACACGCTAACCGGTGCAGACTGCTTCCCACAAAGCAGTCCATATATTGGCAAAAATAGTATTTAATCCATCTCAATTGGCAGTCCCCAGCACCTTTACTCCAACCTGGAATTTACTCTTCAAGTGTTCTCCACTAACTCCACTAGGAGGAAAGCAGAGTTTAGGTTTGCCCTGAAAAAGTTGTTTTTTTAGGCTCCAGTCTTCCACTTATCGCCTTGCACAAGACCACACTGGAAGAGGGCAGCTTGTAGTCTGGTTGCAATTCACTTCAAAGAACATTCAAAAGCTTTGAAGAGCCACTGGAAAGCCTGCGTATTGAGGGAATGCAGTTTGGCATGACTGAAAAGCTCAACATGCCAGATACACACAAGAATGGTGCATATGATTTTATTAAGTACTCTGTAATGATATAGATTTGTCACTTAAACATTACAGCTACCCATAGAAAAGTGTTGCCTGAATCTTTTAAACACCGTGTAAATAAATCAAATTCGTTCTTAAAACAGGATAAACTGCTATAAAAATGGTGCACAGTCAAGTCATACAAAAATACAAAATTTGTTTCCAGTTGCAGTTCTAGTTGCGATTGCAGAGAAAAGCTCCCACTTCCAGTAAGCAGAAAGCATAAACTTGCAGAACTTGTCACGGCAGATATTTGTTGACAAAATGAGCAGACTCCAAAGCTTTGATCAAAGCACCTCCAATAATTTCCAACAAGATGGAAATTACAGTTCTCTGGAAGCAACTGGGTAGGTGAAATGTCTCTCAGCCTTGGAATCCAGTTTCTAGGATTCATCTGAGCCAGTTTTTAGGTTTCTGTTGCTAAACCCCTCTGGTCTACACAAATAATAGTGTTCAGTGCAACTGCAGCTTTAGCAGCTGATATAGCGAGAACGCTTTCTCTCCACAAGCTTAAAGCTGTTCCAGGGCTTCTTCTAGATAGCCTGACTTCTACAGCTTACACTGAGAGGCCTCTCCAGTCAGTGCTCCAGTCTGAATCCTAGGTTGAAGTTCTAGTGCAGTTAACATACACATACACACAAATATATCTTACAACATCACTACTTAAGAGAGCCCTCCTGATGTCAGTGGAGTTGATATGGTTTGGTTAAACAACTGTCTAGTGCTTAAAGACTTGGTAATTCTGTCTTCCCACTGCCCCAGCAGTTACCACCTCTAACTGTATTTTCTTTTCATACAGTTTGGTTTCTGTGATATGAAAAGAGTAAATCTTTTTAATTGGCTTACTGAAAGAAAATTAAACAAATGTAAGTATCAAATGACTTCTAGAAGCAAAAGTGAAACATTTCACTATTGCCAGAAGATAAGAGCACTGATTAGTTACATGACACTGTTTTTAAAATGCCTGCTAGTCTGAAAGGAAGCACAGAAAACTTGAAACCATGCGTACAACTGAGTTTCTTTAACTAGACATACCTCTCCACTCCATTGCAAAGCTTCTACAGAAGGGCTTTTCTCTTTCATAAGGTTTTACTGAATGGAGTGATCAAACCGTTGAGGCATTATTTATTTGTACAGAGCCTCTATTTAGTGCAATAAGTTTAAAAATTCTGCTCTGAAGTATTAACTTTACATTAAAAAAAATATTTTATTAAAAAATTGTAACAAAAGGACTACAGATCATGAATTCTTAGCAAATACACTTTTAACCATTTACCATTACAATA
The DNA here is from genome assembly GCF_038088225.1 of Cyrtonyx montezumae. Taxonomy (NCBI): domain Eukaryota; kingdom Metazoa; phylum Chordata; class Aves; order Galliformes; family Odontophoridae; genus Cyrtonyx; species Cyrtonyx montezumae. The sequence continues at coordinate 11,679,768 of NW_027072033.1, read as the reverse complement.
GGCTGAACAAAATATTAGCATTCATATCTGATGAACTTCCAGACTGAAAGAAATAAAATTATCTCAGAACCATACTACTACTGCTTTTTTTCTTTTTTTAACCAAACCAAACCAAAACACATTCTCTTATCATTATTTGATGACTTCAGGTAACTATCCTGGGCAGTTACACTTCCATTTGGAAATGTTTCTCTGTCCTTTCCTGTTTTAACCACCTGCTACAGTACATAGAAATATGGGTGAAACAAAAGGCAAGGAATTGTTCCTTACACATCCCAAACCTCTCTGACATTAAATGAAATGAACTACAGAGTACTTGTTTGTACAGTATTACATTTCATTTCTCTTTCCATCCTCAGCATCTTTACATCAAGTCATGAATAAATCATGAGTATGACTAAGACTGAACTTTAATAATCTGTTCTTTGAATTGCTTATATGGAGAATCCGTGTCCCTAGAGGAGCACTGCTGACATTTGAAGGAGGCTACTGAATTCAGGGCAGAGGGGAAGAATTTATAAGAGGGTAAGAAGGGTAAAATATGAAGTAAATTGCATATAAAAATTATTATTCCCCATTTTCTAGTTTCTGTTGAATAGGAGATGCAAGGGCTCGCACACATGTGAGTACCTGAGGAGTTAGTTATTGTGATATCTGATACTGATAAAAAAAACTGAGCCCTGCCAGGGCTGTAAAATTAAATGACTGCTTACAAACCAGTTAGAAATGAATTAACTCTCACTGAAACTACCTTTTAAAAAGCTGAATTTATAACTGTTCTTGATTTGAATGTTTTCTTTACATGTAGCTGTCATAAAATTAATGCAAATTTAAACAAACTAAACAAAAAACTCTCAGCAGATTAGCTGTGTCACTGGTAATCTGTCTCTAAACCCAATCATCATTAGAATTATCTTTACAATGATACCTCCTCCAGATTTTGAAATATCAAGCAGATAAGAATCAACATTTCTGTGACTACAACGAATAAATTTTTAAAAATGGAACAATGATAAAGCTGCTTGTAAAAGCCACCCGTATGAAAAGAGTACATGTTTCACAAAAATAATTGTTAAAAAAAGTATTAAATCCCTGTTCCTTTTCTCTGATTTTGGCTGATTGTTTATATGTGTGTGTGTGTGTGTGCGCGCGTGTGTGTGTGCGCGCGTGTGTGTGTATGTATATGTGTATATATATATATATATTGTTTTGGAATGTCAATGGGTTCCAATATGGCTGGCTAGTTTCAAGATGAACTTGCTCCAGAGCCCTAGAAAACAAAGTCATACAGTATAGTCTTAGACAAATGCCATAGGTCAAGGAGAAACTGAGTCAAGGGGGTCACTGGAAACCATAAAAAAAAAAAAAAAGGTTTTCTTGACAGTCTCTTTGGAGACTGAAGATTCTAAATGTTTCCTCATTTCTTGTATTAATATCTATCTAAAATAAAAATGCATTTAAGGCACTCAATTTTTAGAACTAACTGTCATGCCTAGAAAACAACCATTTCAAGAAAACTGAGGTAAAACAGCAAATATTACTTGTTTTTGTTTTAAGAAAACGTTTTAGTGTTCACACCACTCTGAAAACCCCAGTGTAAGTGTCTGTTTAAACAGCTAGAATTACTCCCTGAAGGAAACAGTAAATGAGCATAGAATTCATTTTTAAAATGTACAGACACATTAAGTATTTAGGTGTAAGCAAATCTAGAAACTGGTATGCTATAAAGAAACAGCAAAACACACAAAGCTACACAACTATCTATTCTACAGCAGGAACTCATTCCAGCTAGGTCAAAAAGTGCTCATGCAACATGGCTTCAGGTACATAATTTAAATAAGTTCTAATTATTATAATACACTTATTTGGATCCTGTTAGATTAATAGATTGTCCACTTGGTGAAGAACTGAGTTAGGCCCCAATCATTAATTTCTCAGAGTATCTGAAGACGACCGTATTTCACAAAGTCATATTGCACGATGACAAGTCATACCTTGCCCAGCCTGGCTTTCCATCATATGCTCTCAATTCTCCACCTTCCAAATTGATCCACCTATCTGTTACTTGTACCATGTAAGGCTGTTCCTTATTCCAGGCTACTCAGACATGCAATGCCTTCCTAATAGGCACATCATAAGTAAGACAGGCTGCAGAAGCATAGATGATGCATCGTTCACTGTCTGCATATTTGACAGTGTGAGATGGAAAGAGCACACAAAGAGACAAGCAACATAAGTAGTTGGCAATAAAAACAAACAACTGGGAAAAATGTCATTTGAGCAGGTTGAAAGGAATCACTGTACACAATCCCTTGACACTGTATAAAATAATTTGGTGACAGCTTTAAATGCCTGGTTCTACTTGGCAACAATGGATGTGCTCAGTAGTATTGCTCAGGCTTTTACAGTGTAAGATAAACAAAAATAGTTTATTTCAAGACTGGAAAGCGGATTGAAGTCAGAATGAATTCCAGAGTCATCTTATTTTGAAAGTTCTCAGCAGTTAAGACTATCTGTATACCACACAGCATTTGCTACTAAGCCTGAAGAAATGATACTGCACTTGTTTCATATGACACAGTTCCTTTCATCTTACTTTTACAGGAGATGGTCTCAGCTGTGACAAAAACTCTGCCATCCAGGTGATAGGCAAGCTCACAAACAGAAAAAGCAGAACATCTTGAGTGATACAGAGAACAAAAACTTCTCCTGAAGAAGTGCAGTCAGTAAAGACAAAGAGGGAGAAGAAGTAAAAGTGAAATTCTTGGAGGATGGCCACCTCCTCATCTGCACCTACCATTGGTTTTAGCTCTCTGCCCTCAGCTCCTCCTCCCCGGCCAGCTTCTCTCATAGATTTCCTACTATTCTCCACAAATTCCTGAAAAAAAGCAGTAACGTGAAAAGTGCTTTCTTAGAGCAGACTTCGAACAACTAATCTAAATAACAAAGCTTCAGAGATGTAACAGCTCAAAAGGTCAATGCAGTTCCTTCTTTCACTTTTCTTGGGTAAACTTGTCCATAAAATATCAAAAGAGTCACCACAAGGTCCTCCATCACCAAATTCTGAAGAACCAGAAGCCAGACAACCATCTGTCATGGGGTGGTGTAACAACTTCTGTATTATCCACAGAGTTCTTTTTTGGGGAAGGGATGAAGGCAGGAGGCCAACTGTCCCAAAAACAGATTGCAGATACTAAACACTGTCCTAAGAATTTTGTTTAATGTTAGAACATCATTAAACAGAGGGACTTAGAAATAATCACTTGCAAAGTCTTGTTCGGTTCCCTCACTTCCCTGAAAATACATTTTTCAAATATTCCCCAATCAAAACTACCTATTTGAAGACTAACAGGTGTTTTTTATCAATTTTCTCCTCTTAAAGAGGTTGGCCATGTCTCTTTGACTCCCACATTTAAGATATTTATAAACATTAATAAGATCCCATCTGAGTCTTCTTTTTTCATGGCTGAACACACCCAGGTCACTCAGCCTTTCCTAAGAGAGGTGTTCCATATCCTTTATCACCTTTGTAGCCCTCCGCTGGACTCTTTCCAGGAGATCCCTGTCTTTTCTGTACCTGGGAGCCCAGAACTGGACACAGTACTCCAGGTGAGGCCTCACCAGGGCAGAGTAGAAGCGGAGGATCACCTCCCTCAACTCGCTGGCCACACTCTTTTTAATGCACCCCAGGATCCCATTGGCCTTCTTGGCCACCAGGTTACACTGCTGGCTCATGGCCAAGCTGTCATTCACCAAGACCCATAGGCCCCTCTCCTCAGAGCTTCTCTCCAGCAGATCATGTTCCAACCTCTACTGATACTTGTGGTTATTCCTCCATCCTACACCTGGGGGTGCAAACAGCCACTTAAAATGGTAAAACTTTATCAAGAGATCAACTACTCAGCAACAAACTGAATGATCTAAGGAGCGCAATTTTTGAGTCTTACTCTCCAGCTAGACTGAACAGGATTAAGACAGAACAACAAAAAAAGAAACCATGCATAGAGTCTTGAGATAGAATCTAGGCTCCAGCACAGAACCTATGATCCGTTGCTTTTATGCATGACAGACTGAGAAGGCATTTCTGGTTGCTGTCTGTTTGAAAAGAAAAAATTAAATATGGTCACGAGCTGTACAACAGTTAGAACATTCTGATGTTCTTCTCTTCTACACCACAAGGGAGGCCCTTTTTAGAAAAAAAAAAATAGAAGTAAATCTTTCCCCTCTGATTTGCTGCCTTCCCTTCTACACTGCATCATTTACAAGAAATTATACCTAAAGGTATGATTTGGAATGAAAACTGATCATTCAGCTGACAGCAAGTAGAAATCAGTACTGATAATGCCAAGCCAGGGAGGCGTCATTACTTATCTAATGCTCATCACACTACTCTTGGCTGATCAAGTCATGAATAAGACAGTGAGGTATTGTAAATTAAAAAAAAAAACCAAAAAAAAAAACAGAATTTATACTCAGCTTTCGCATTCACTGTACTCTAAAGATATCCATCTTACAGAACAAAGTGCTTAGACTTAGGGAGCTACAGTAACTTACCATGAGAACTTTATCCATGTAGAATTCCCTCCCAGGGCTTCCATCATTGTATTTTGTATCGATGGCAAAACATAAGAAAAGGACATCAACAACCATTTCATAAATGGAAAGGAAGCAGTGAGCAACCAGGAATGCAAAGAGGCAGACAATGATGAGAGGCAGCACCCAGGTAGTGTAATCTTGTTGGTAATTCAGCAACATAATCCCGGCCAAACCTGTACTGCAGACAATCAGCACCTGATGAGGAAAACAAAAGTAATCAAAAGACTTGTACCATTAGAATTGTCATATTTCAAGAACGCTTTCCTTGCACTGCCAAGCCTACAACTAGGAGTTGAAGACGCTAGTGACAACAGCATCTTTATATCCTTCATTCCCCACCTCCCTGAATAGAAAAAGTTTTACTTGTTGGTCCAGCACAAGCAAGTCAGAATACATTCAAACATGTCCTTCAATACAAAAGCTATTTTTCAAGTCTAATAATATCTGCATAAAACTGTTAATAGCTCTAGTGTTACAGAATATTCCTACAAAAAAAAAAAAAAGAACATTACTCTGTCAATTATTTAAAAACAAAGAAACAACCAAAAGAAGTCCAGATGTTACCAAACAACTTAGGTGCATCTGCACTTGATTTTGGATTGTTTGCCTTGAGAGTGAAGCCTGGGCGATGGTATGGTTTTTATTTAGCCATAGAAAATAACTTGGCCAAAACATCTTCCAAGTTTGTCATATCACCGTCTTGTTTCCGTATAGGGTAAGGAGATCAGAATTAGAAATGATCAGATTATAGGTCAGATTAAAATGGTTCAACTACACGTAACACACACCATATGTTTCTGTAAAACTATGGAGGTATTTCATGAGGTACCAGCTTCTTTCAGAACAGCAACTGTCGTGGATACTCAACTTTTTTAACATATAGGAACCTTTTATTATAAAGTACAGCTAAACTTAAGATTTCAAAACAGGTCATCTTAACTGTATCATGACAGAACAGGGTTGGATTCTAGAGGAGATGGACCAACAACCTAACACTGTTTAACTGATACTATTTTTGATAAACTACACTATTCATTTCAATATTTTTGTTACTGGTGTATTTAACAATTTTGAAGAGATCCTTCACAACAGATGTTCTCTAACACATTTCAGATTCCTCCAAAAAACTGCATTATGTATTTTATGATCCATAAAGAATTTATATTTTCATTATATATTTACTTCTCCACAAATCTCATTGGTTTAGTTACTTCATATTTAGCTCAGTGCACTGAAGTCTGATCTAACAGAAGAAGAATATAATGAGGAAGACATTTCATTCAACTAGTATCCAAATACCAGGTTATTTAAGTGGGCAGGTATCTAATTTTAATAAATAATGTCAATTATTTACTGCAATAGTATTAGTAAATAAATCCTCTGAAAGCTAGTTGTTTACTAGATTACAGATCTCTTATCATAAAATCATTAAGGTTGGAAAATACTCCCCACATCAAGTCCAACTATCAACCCATCACAACTACGCACACTAAATTATGTCCATTAATGCTACACCTACATGGTTACTCAACACCTCGAGGGATGGTGACTCCATTACCTCCCTAGGCCGTGTGCTCCAATACCTCACCACTCTTTCTGAAAAATTCTTCCTAATATTCAACATGAACCTCCCATTGAGAAAATTAATGCCATTCCCTCTCACTGGGACTCTGTTACTTTTGGGAGAAGAGGCTGACTCCCACCTTGCCACAACCTCCTTTAATATCACTGTAGTGTGCATTAATGTCTCCCCAGAGCCGCCTTCAGATTAAACAATCTCAGTTCCCTCAGCTGCTCCTCCTAAGACATGTTCTCCAGACACTTCATTGCCCTTCTTTCGACACTCTTCAGAGACTCAAATGTCTTTCTTGTACAGAGGGACCCAAAACTAAACACAGTACTCAAGGTATGGGCTCACCAGCACCAAGTACAGGGGAGTTTCTGTACAGACAGAAAGCTGACTGACCTCAAGAATTATCCTAGTCTACTTCAATTCTCAAGAGTACAAGTAAATGTTGTTTAAACTAACAGTTCTTAATTGCAAACTCCTATACTGTCTTCCACTGCAATTCGGTCAAAAATGGTTATCAACGAAGCACCAGCTTTCAACAAAAACCCAGAGAGAAGAATTCAAAGGCAATGTCTCATTTCCTTAAGATTTTATGTTTCTAATTATGAATACAATCAAAACCTCAAAATTTCTGGCCACACTTTGCTTGACTCCCTAAAAATGTATTCAAGCAAAAACTGTCATCATCCAGCCATTTCTACTTGAAAAAGCATATAATCTGCTTACCTACTCTAATTTTGGACAGTTCCTTGTGTACATGGTGTAGCTAGATGCAATAAAGTAAGAGGAAAGAAACAGGAATTTTAAGGCATTTTGTATCTGAGATACAAGTCATTGATAAGGAAAGCTTGCTGCTGCAGTGGTAGTATGCTGTAGTGGTAGTATAACAACTGAATACAGTATACATACCTTTCCTATGAACAACATAAAATCCCCAACAGTGTTTATGGCAGCCACTCGCAAAGCATTCTCCACTAGAATAACAAAGGCATCCTTTGCTGAGGTGCAGAAGTTGGTGCTGTTGATAGCTGTTGCTGTGTATGCGTTCTGGGAAAAAGAAAGTGAAGATTTACTTGACAAAACATGTTTCAGAAGGAGAGGAGGGGAAGGACTAAAAAACAGAGAAAGCGTGTGTGAGAAAAATGAGTAGAAAAAGATTATGGCTTTTGAGTAAGTCATGACATATGGTAAAGATGTCCTTGAAGAGTTGCTGAAACAATCAGTATGTACCAGACAGAAGAAGAAAGGAGGTAGGGAATTACCATTCTTTTCCTTTCTTGCTCATACTTTAAGAATAAACAATTTTATATTAAAAAAAAACTAATTAAAAATAATTTAAGTATCTCCGCAAGAAGTTGGAAGTGGCATAGCTACAGCAATTAAGTAGTTAGGGAAAAGAACTGGAATTCAATTGCATTCAAAGTTAACCAGGACAATTTTCAAGTTTGCACTGTTCTTTAATTCTGATTACATTTTCCCTATTTTCAGAAACAAAGCAAAACAAAGCCCACAGCAGTAAAAGAAGGATTTAGAGGTGTATTTAAACAGTGTGAAACCACAGGCTGACTAAATGACTTTTCCAAGATAGTCTAACAAGCCTACATGTCACAACTTGCAACTCTTTTTCCATTTTATAGACAACAGTTTGATGTTACTTACTGTTTTTCAATCCTGTAAACATGAATTATTAGACTTAAAAAAGGCTCAGTCCCTTGTCAGAGCAAACTTATTTTTTAAATCAGACACAGCCTGCCAGAGGACATAGAGAGGATCACCTCCAACCTCTAAATAAATCAATGTCTTCTAAAGTAGAGATACTGAGTTTGCAAAGATCAATACTGGCTATCATCACCCAGTTCAGTTCCAAAGTACAATACATTATGCATCAGCCTAGTACTACATTCTACAAATCACATATATTATCATCCCTTTACGTAAAACTTGAATAATGAAAACCTTACCTGATTTAAGTAGGTCAGGCACTTTTCTAGACACCAAAGGCAGCAAATGCAGGCTTTAAGCATACAGCGAGCACAAGCATTTTCCTAGAAAACACAAAAGTTAGGGAAGCAAAGTAAAAAGACAAAAAGACACACAGTAAAAAGAACATATTAAGAAAATAACATTACTTCGCGTTTCAGTAACTGATACTCAACTTTGTAACTCAAGCAATTACTCTCAGTCCCATGGTCTTTGAAAGACCAAATATTTCAAAATGACACTTTCAGCCTTGTCAACAAGTTTAACTAAATTATCTTTAATCACATCTGGCCTTGAGTATCAGAAAGGAAAGATATGGAACCTATTTCTCTTACTTTTCCTTTGAGTTGTGTATGAACATACATAAGAATCATTCGTGGTATCTTCACTAATGTGATAATGAAAGACCCCTTTGCTACTGTTCCTAGATGGTAGCAGACAAGGCGGTTAACAGATGCCAGAATAGGAGTAAATGGCAGATTCCTTTTCTCCCTGTTGAAAAGAGAGAATAACAGAGAATGATCAACATGCCTTAATATTGCCACATGTTCCCAACATGCCAGCATGCAAAAGGAATTTCTTATCCTTCTTTTAGTTGTGACTGTATATTGTTCACTCCATATAAAACATGGACGGCCCATGCAAGTTACAATTTTGGCTCAATTTTGCATGTCTAATTTAGCTATTATACTTCAAGTAACCACATATTAAATGAAAAAGTGCTGCCATCATGGTAGAAAACTATTTTCATGCAAGGTCAAGGAATAGTCTTCATCACAAGAAAACTTCTGTGCAACTTCACTGTGAAATATTAATGACTGATCCGGCTTTCCTTATATTTTCTTCCAAATAACTTTTAGAGCTCAGGTACAGGAAGTCAAATTCCCCTATGGACGCAATCACATAAAAGTTAGGACAAAGCACTACATCCAGGCAACCAGATCAGTATCTCCCAATAGTGATGAAGGACTTCATCATTAATAAAAATAAAGCATTTCTCAGCACAGTAAATTAATTCCTTGTTATTCCTTTGATATATTTTGAAGAGTCTAGGGCAGATAAGAGATCAAATGTAGTTGTTAACAGTCACAACTAAGAAAAGACAAACATTCATGACTATGTGCTTCTAAAAATATTTGTGTGATTGTTTAAAAAAAATCATTAAAATAAAAATCTTCATAGCATATAACAAGAATAGAGTACAGTTGATGGACAGCCCTAGAAATTTTTCTTAATCATATCCTTCACATGAAAAGCTTTTTATACCAAAACACTTTCTGATCCACATTTGTACTTAGGATACTAATATTTTTTTTTCTTGGGAACATCACTATAGCATCACTATACTATCTCTCTTTTCCTTACTTAATTAAATCAACACAGCTAAATATTGTGTCAACACACTTTAATCTTGCCGCTCTTTAACCAGAGAACATGTATTTACATTGTTTGGAAAAGACAGAAAATCAGATGGTTCATTCCTGAATAATGATGTGCATTTTTGTCTGTTTTACTTTATGTAAATGATAAACTGACAGCATTGTTAATGATTCTTTTCCTTACCAAAAGTATTGCCACAGTTCTGCACCACATACCAAAACATAGTATTTCAGATCACTGAAATATCATTTATTCTCATGAACTACTAATAAAGCATCTGATATCAGGTGGTTTTTTTGTTTGTTTTCTGTTGATGTTTGTTTGCTTTTTGTTTTGTTTTTCTAGGGAAAAAAAGTGGATTCTAAATGGTTTAAGCACGATAATTTTCACTTATTACAAATACATTTTCAGAAAAGTCTTCAAACACTAGAAACAAAGTTTGGACCAATCTATTTCGACAAGCCTGTTATTCTGAGATCAGTCTTTTATCTTTGTGAAGCCAAATTCTAATGCCTGAAGGTTGTTAAAAAAACACTGCTTAAGCGTTGGTATTGCCTTCTTGAACAATATCTGATCAGCAGATAACATGCAGAACAGCCAGGATAATGTTCTAATGTTCTGATACCCATCTGGGGACATAAATATAGCAATGAAATATGAGCTTTAATGTACACTTATTTTGTGAGAATCTATATGTAGATGATGATTCTATTAAGACCCTATTATTACACCATTCTGGTGTAAGAAAGATCAACAAAGATTAATTTAAAGGGCACTGTTTTGCGATTAAAATAAAAGCAAATTACTGTCAGTAGTTCTTCAATCTCTACTCAGTTTAGCAGCACTAGTTACTAGTATTAAAGACAGTCTTCTAGGTGTATTCTTTTCTTGTAAACAATCACCCATGTTTTCACAATATGCACAGGTAACAAGATAAACAAGACTTCAAATCCTAAATACCAAGAATATCATTCATAATCAGCAAAACATGTTATTACTGATGTAAGACAAGTTAACACAATTCAACTACTCTCCAGCTTTCACACAGAAAGGAAGTATTCACCCCTAAAGCTTTATCCCTCATTATTTCTACTAATTGCATGTCTAGGCTGCTCTCAATAAAGTTAGTTTATCTTTACCTTGTGAAATAGTATGTCACAACAGCTCCTGCTACTGTCATCTGCTGACATGCTAGGATGAACTCACTAATCCAGATCAGTCCTACTACATGGTACCACCACATGTACTTCAGGGGGCCTACCATCCGAAATTCAACAAATCCTTCTTCATTTGGGACAGGATTACCTAGAAATTAACAAGAACAAAAAAAAAATCACAGTGATTAGCTGTTCACAACCATTCACAGAGGAACCAGTCTATATCCTACTCATAATACTAGCTGTCAGATTTAGGAAAATGGTTCATAAGAAAGACATACCTTTGGAGACAATCAGTCTAACAGCATTTGAAAAAAAAACACTATATATTATTTGAGCATATTCAAAATCCTTCAACACAGTTAGATTTTAGTCATATGGTGAAAACTTCCAAGATTAACCACAACTACCAAGAACTCACATAATTAAATACAATAAAAATAATTCTAAAAATTAATAATTCTATTATTTTCATTCTTGATTTGTCTTTTATTCTTGACATAATTTACATGGTGAGACTCATACCTCCTTAGACTTATCATACAGAAATAGCTCTGTGACTTGAAACACTGATATATTCAGATTAGTAGTAATTTGCAGAAGTCTAAGGTTTCGGTGATGAATTATGATCTTTATTGTCCACAACTCATTGCAAACTAAAACAAGCATCTTTTATTTAAAAAGCATTTGCTAGACGTCTCTACTGAAGTAACTAAGATTTGAACCTGTACTATTCTAGTAGCTCTAGTAACAAGACCAGAACACAAGCAAAGATCTCATCCACACTCTCACGGTAGGCACAAATTCACAGTACAACGGCTGCTCTCAGAATATCATGTACAAACAGAAGAAAAATCAAAACATGTTTCACTAATAATCTGGAAAATACTGAACACTTCCAGTGTATTCCTATTTTGGAGACAGCAAATGCATGAAATAGACCTTACATTACTGTCTCTTCAAACATGTGAAAACTGGTTTAAATACAGTATGTTCTTCAAAATAAGCCTGGGAGCTGCTTACCTGTAGTACCAAGGAAAAGTAGGACTGTGGTCCAATATGTCCAGAAGAGGATAAGTACAAAGAATGTCCAAAATGGCTGGAAGACTAGCAGTGGCAGGTGAATGAAGACCTTGCCGGCCACATGGAACAAGGCAATAGTGAGAGCTACTCGTTTGCGCATAATTAACATTATCAAGAGCAAGATAACCTAGGAGAAGTTTTACAAATAATATTTTAGAGAACTGAAAAATAAACAAGCAAATACTTTGCACAGTTGGGATATTTAAACACAGAAAATTAACATACGCTCTATTAACTCTAAACTGGAAACCTAACAAAAATCTCATAGGTGAAATTGGATTGAAAGCTTCACATTCAGCTACTCATGGGAGGTCTCTATTGACATCTTAAGAGTACATTAGAACAGATGCAGAGCCAAGAGCTCTCTCCTGTCATGAGAACATATTACAGAACAGTGCTAAGAAGAAAGACACTGCAACACAGCGTGTAGTAGAAATAAACTCTTAAAACTTGTGCAATATAAACCTTCCACCTGAACAAAAAACAGAAAAGTGAGACAAGAAAATCATATGGTAACTAGAAAAACATACTGTGAAGACAGTAGCTGAAATGGCATAGATCAGGAGAGCCTGAAGATTTTCTTTGGCTATTTGTGTCTCAACAGCACTGGCAGACATTCGTTCCTTAGCGTAGAGCCACCACAGGACTCCGGTACCACCTATGTTTTAGAAAGGAAAGACAAAAGCCATATTAAAGACACTCTTTCTATGTCACACAGTCATACCATCTACAATCAAAGAAACTAAGAAGTTTCTTTTTTCAAGTCTGGTCTGATACAGAAGATTTAATGAAACAAATGGATAACTCAACAGAAATCTGCAGAATCACAAAGTAACATGAATTGGAAGAGATCCTTAAAGATCATCCACAGCTAGATCAGGTTGCCCATCAGTGCCCCATCCAGCCTGACCTTGAATGACTTCAGAGATAGGGCATCCACCAGCTCTCTGGCAAACTTACACTGGTGCTTCATCACCCTTATCATAAATAACTTCTTCCTTATATCCAGTCTAAATCTCCCTACTTCATATGAAACCACTTCCACTTGTCCTACCGCCACTCTGTCCCTTTTTTTCTTACAGACCATTTTAGGTACTGAATGGCTGCTACCAGGTCTCCTCAGAGCTTTTTCTTCTTTGTGCTGAAAAGCCTCAGTGTTCTTAGCTTGCCCTTGTAGAGGAGGGGATCCATCCCCTGGATCATTTTTGTAACCCTCCTCTGGACATGTTCCAACAGGCCCATGCCACTGCTGTACTGATGACTGCACATCTGGATGCAGCACTCCAGGTGAGGTCCCACCAGCACAGAAGGGCAGGATCCCCCCACCCTTGCCCTGGTGACCATACTTCTTTTGCTGCAGCCCAGGATATGGTTGGCTTCCTGGGCTGTGAGGGCACATTGCTGTATCATGTCTAGCTGCCATCCACCACTATTCTCAAGTCCTTTTCAGCAGGGCTGTAAGCTACCTTTATGTCCCCCCAGCTTGTAGTGACAGTGGAAGGCTGCCATGACCCAGGCACAAGACCTTTCATTTCAAAGGATGGAGAAGTGCACAATTCTCCTCTGTTCATCTTCTCAATTTGATACACTCCTTCCATAACCTCATCCCATTATACCCACTTAAAAGATTTGCAGCTCTTTGTGTTTTAGAGTGAAGTGTGTGAAGGGACTAGTTCGTGGGAAACAGAAAAGATAATAGCAATAATTAAACAGACAACAGAGGAAGTAAAAGCAAAGAAAGGAAAGAGAAGATAGAAGAAAGGATGAAAAGATATTGTAGAATATATGTAAAAATTCAGGAGGGGGGATCCAAGAGGGATCTTTGGGTAAGGATGAAAAATAACAAAAGGAAAAAGAGAAGTCTATATTCTCTGGAATGATCAATAGAGAAATAAAGGAACAGTCAGTCTTGACCCTGAAAATAGAACGGCTCCTCTGTTCCACACTGAGCTGATAAAGGGTCCTCTTCACACACACCTTGCCCCTCCAGACCCTTCATCGTCTTCATAGCCCTCCTTTGGATGCTCGCTAATAGCTTGACATCCTTCCTATACTGTGGCACCCACCCCGCAGGCAGTGCAGCCCAACTCACCCAGTGGCAGAGCTGGGCCTGGTGCACCCCAGGGTACAGTTGGCCCTTTGGGCTGCAGGGCACACTGCTGCCTAATTTTCAGCTCACTGTCATACAGAACCCCATGATCTATTTCTGTGGGGCTGCTCTATAACTCTTGTCCCCAAGTTCTAACATATAACCAGGACTGCTCCACCCCAGGAGCAGAATTCAGCACTTGCTCTGATTAAACTTCTCACAGCTGCTAACTAGCCAGCCCTCCAACCTGTCAAGATCTCTCTGCAAGGCTTCCTTTGAGGAATTCAGAGCTCCTCCCAATTTGGTGTCATTTTTATACTTACACAGTATGCATTTGAGTCCTGAATCCAGGACATATAAAGAAACTTTACAGGATCTCTGAGCTCTATGGAACAGTACCAGATACAATCAATTTACTGCAACATTTTCAGTTTTGAAGTGAAGAAAATATATAACAAAGCTTACAAAGAAAATATTAATTATTTTTTCTCTTTTCTGTGGTCACTGATCCTGGGTTCAGTAAGCAGAAAAACAGAAAAACTGAGTGATGGTCTGTTTTGTTTTGGTTTTTTTTGTTGTTTTTTTTTTCCAATCCATTACTATCATGAATTGAAATTTACTTTTCTAATACTTTCTAATTCAGTGGCTTTACTCCTGTTGTTTCCCTATTTTCATCTATCCATAAATCACACATTAGTTGCTGACTACCAAAAACTGAATGATAGTATTACAACTATAGAAGATAACCTTCACAGAGGGTAATGCATACTAAGAATCATTCTGTATATGACAATCTTTGGTTGTGGTCTAGATGTCATGGCTGATTCTACTTTATAGAAGTCATAGGTCATTTATAGGTCATGCAGGACTTCCTAGGTCAATGGATATAGGATTTGATTAAAAAACCGGAAAACCATCCTTGCTTTCTCTCCTCAAGGTCAGATCTTAGACACACCTACAATAGCTCCAAGTTGCTGAAAAGAAGCTTGCTTGCCAAGCAAGAAGTGCATAATATCCTTATGAAGCAACATGCTGTCTGAGAGAGTACTGCTATTACAAACAAGTATCTTGCAAAGGGCTCAAATGAAAGCTGAACAAAAAGGCACAGTTCGAAGATATAAGCAGCATTTTACCAGTATGTGGACATGGGAAACAAATACGAGAAGTGGGCACTCAAAAACCTGGGAGATGAACAGGACTTACCAAGTGATCCCAGAATGACAAGAATTGTTAAAATCCAGACAAGCGCTCTTGAAATGTACCTGATTATAACCATCAAAATCATGGACAATACTGAAAAAAAAAGAAAAAAAAGAAAAAAAAGACAATTAAGATATGCAGAGCAATTATTTCAAGAAGGGATGGATAGCCTTTCTAATTCTTCCACTGTATTAAGATCAGACTGCCTGCCAGAATATTTTTTAGGCAGATTTATTTTCTGTGTCTTACAGACTCACTGCACAGATAGTTAAGAAAATAAGGCACCTCTACATCCCCTGCTTTGGTGCTGCTGATTAGAACAAAAGAGTGCAGAAGTACATGTACATGGTACACTACATACAAAACATAATGTGTACATACAGACAGAGATGTGTTTAGACAATGACATAAAAGACAGCAAGACATGTTAGTATTCTGAGTCTAGTAATGTGAGCACACCACGTTCCTCAGGAACATAACTTTGTGTTCATTTTCAACCTTCAAAATGAGTTCTTTAACAAGCTCTGTTCATATAGTTCCACTGTCATTCAGGAACTACATATTAAAAAGACATTTTCAGTGTCAGCCAACTGTAATTTAGGGAATGGTGTACATTTCCACATACCTATTTGTATACAGCAGTAAGCTACTAAAAACAGGCTTAGAGAATCACACTCTCTGTTTAAAAATAGATTAGCTAACTATGAAAATTTAAAAAATGTAAAAATCATCATACAGTTTTCTCCTTTAAGTTAAAACTAACTGTATGTAAAACATTGTACTGATTTTTGACTCTTAACCCAAAAATAGCACTAACAATTCAGCCACTAATTTTCAAAATATTTTAATAGTTATTTTACCATAACTACAAGGTAAAACAAATTTATTTATTTTATTGCAACCACAGAGGTAGATTAAAACAAGATGACTCATTCTTCAGTTACAGCTTTGCAGCCTTTTATTTCAACCTCATGCCACTCATATACATGGCTAGCATCTGGTGCATTTCATTTTATATTTGGTATATTAAGTATAAAGATTTCATACTTAGTATGAGTATACTCATTAGGAAAGTAATTTATGAGTGACTAGCATTCCACTTTAATTTATAATGTTTTGTTACCAAAGCTCTTCAGTCTAGTGCAGTGTCTCACTTTACAGACCAGAAAAGGCTACTTATTTTTACTGCTAAACCATTCAGTACCTCTATACAGCTGGCAATTTACAGCTTTTCAGGCTGAGCTTTTCAAAGGCCTGAAGCTGAGTATTCATTAGTTTTTCTTAAATTCTGGAGGAAAGGGAGGGATGGAGTAACATAAATTATGCTTCCTTCATAAAATTTAAGAATTCCTGCACAATTAATTTAAATTTAAACAAACCAAAACAAGAAGAATACTATTGTGCGCCTCTCTGTCCTTTTTATTTGGAAAGGGACTTCAGTTGGCAAAAGATGAATATTATAAAAGAAAAATGTGAATATTTTAATAAAAATAAGGATAATGCAGATGCTCTGTTATCTACACCAAAACTAATGTTAGCTAATCAACTGCCCCACATCCTCTATCTCCCATCAGTGGAAGAAGAGAAAAAAACAGGAATGCACATGCATTGCTTCTGAAGAAGTCATCCAGCTAGTCAAAAAATATGTATCATTCTGAACCACTTTCTAAGGGCTTACCGCTATAATACATTTATTTATTTTTTCTTGTATTGTGATTAGAGGGTGTTAACAATCTCCTACTGCAGTAAATAGCTAGTAATGAGAAAAACAATTACCTAGTGACAACAAGCAAAGTCCCATTATAATCTCTTTGCTGGTCATAACTCCACTAATCAGCCTGTGTAAGACACTACTGTCACTGACAAAGGTGATCAGGGCCTCTGCAAACTTGGCATAGCAGGAAATGTTCACAGGAGCACAGCGATGGAAGAATGGAATAGGTGCACTGGTGACACAAGAAAAAAAAATCAGGAAAAAAAATTACTCCTACTTAATATAAATGCCACATCAACACACAAATGAAAGGTGAACAGATGCAACCACTCCACCCTCATAACATCATAACCAGAAACCATGTGTTGAATGCACAAGTGCTGCTGGAATGAAGATGATAATAATGGGAAATGATGTTCTTACAAGTAACCCTGTGAAGCTGGACCACACATTCCAATAGCATATTACACTCCCACCCTTAAAACAGCAACACTCAGAAAATGTATATATTCCTATTTCTCTGAAACCTCTCTCATTCAAGTGTCACATAGTCAATCAGCACTGAAACAATGCCCCTCACTCATGCTGAGTATTGGCTCACATTTGAAGCAAAGAAATCCCAGAATGACAATACTATTTTTGAAAGGATACATTCTGCACTTAAAGACATCTGCATTTACAACCATAGTCAAGCAAAACCTATATATATGTATATGTGTATATATATATATATTTAGTATTCCCCCATACTACACCTGTTCTTTGTTTAGCTTAATTACTTCATTAAAATAATGAAATACATTCTCTGCAAAAACATGAAAAGACGTTTCTATGGTTTCATTACTCCTTAACTGCTTTGGAAGCATCCTCTCTCAAAACACTGGTGCAAGTATTAAACTTCTTGGAACACTCAGTACAACTAGCTATGAAGTCTATCAGCAGATGATAAAAGAGCAAAAATTTTCACATGAAAAGGGTATAGTTTTGCTTTCCAAATGTTTCCCTTTTCTAGCTCATCAGCCATGTCAGATCTCAAAGTGGCCTATTAAAGCTTTATGTCAATCTTCTCAATTTCTGTTCAGATGTATTTTTCATTAATTATACATTCCTTTTTGAAAATGGAACCAATAGAAGAAATATATTATATGCTAAGTCAATCTTCTTTTAACATTAAATTTATTTAATCCCCTGCAATGCTCCTTACTTAAAAGATTTCAGTGGATTGCAGCAGTAATGCACACAGTGTTTTGCAGTTTCCCCATTTCAGCAATGACTCATAAACCAATGATTTCCTATTTGCTGTACTATTTGTTACTCCCAAGCCTTTCCAAAATTCCAACCTGCATCTTAAACACACTGTATATCAGCTGCATTAGGCACATTCTTTCTATGCATTAGTGCTTTTTATTAAAAAAAAAAAGTAATAATTAAAAAAACCAAACATTACCTAATCAGACTTAGATAATTAATAGATTCTAGCTTTGTGCTTGAAGTAAGTGATAATTGTAAATTATATAGTTTTAATCTCACTGTGCTGACCAGATAAATAGATTTGCAGGTGCCTGTATTATAATCTACTTTTGGTTACTGATGAAGAAGGCAGTTAAGCACAGCAAAGCCATTCTGTATTGTTATTAAAAAACAAACTAAACCCATAATGATGGTAGTCCTATTTAAAAGACAGCTTGCATATCCTCTCAGCCTACTCGGAATCTGGAACATGCTACCATTCATTATATACATTAATACTGGGAAATACTGAAAATTGAGTTTTATTTCACTGTTAACCTTAAACAAATTCTGGAGTATTTAAAAAATCGTCAATACCAGTAATAACACTCCATTTTTGAGCTGGGAGTTTGCAAGGGACTACTTATCCCTGCAATCTGAATAAGAAAATACTAATTTTGAAAATTAAGTCCAGTAGGAATAAAATATCATTTCAAAATTCACCCTATCAGGAAAAAATCTTTTTTGTGTACCACCTATATCCTCTAACACCTCTCATGTTACAGTATTCCCACTACACATTTTAAGCTACCTATTTTCCTATGCAATAATTAATTCCTAAATGTTGTGATTAATAAAAAATGAGGTTTCTACAAGCTTTCCTCAATAAACTCCACACCCAAGAATTCATCTTTTGTGATCTGCTTCTACTTCAGTGGTTCTGATTCAGTGAATAAGGAAGGTAAGATGCCCTGTTTAATTAAAAATGCAATAATAAATGGATTCCCTATGCATTATACTACCCTGTATAGCCTCTTGCCATCATTACTTGGTATATTGCATACTGAAACTGAATTGCAAGTTTCTCAGAATAATAACATGCTGCTTAATGAAGAATAAAGCTGTATGGGAACTGCTGAATCACAGCCTGAACCACTGATTCATCAATTGAGCACTGAGTCAGCCACAGGAACACAGGTGAAGGCAATTCACCTGCATGACCAGAAGGGGTGGAGTCTGGTTCCACCTCTCCCAGGCCCCATTTAAGGGCTGGCCACGACCAGGGAAGGATCTCTGGTTGGAGTTCCCCCCCCTGTGGAGTCCTGGGCAAGCCTCAACCACCAGTTGAGGAAATAAGGAAAGGTGTGCCTTTCCTTATTTACTGGTAGTCTTTATACCATACACCTCCATTATTTTGTGTGGGTACTATTCTTTCGGGTTATTCACTACAACTGGTGAGCTAGGTAGGCTTGAAAAAAAAAATCATCAATGGATTTGACTTTCATTTGGAATATCTTCAAATGGGGCAGGGGAAGAATGTTACCCCCCTAGAACAAATGCTCCCAGGTCAAATCCCAGAACTTATAGGATCACCTTATTACAGCTTAGCCACTGTTGTTGAAAAATGGGGACTGTTGTGAGTTACAGGGACTGTTTCTCCTTCTCTGGCCTGTTTAATAGATTATTTCCAGGGTTTACGTAAGAGTGTACTTATTACAAAGGAGTGCCAGCTAGCTGCATCTGCTGTGGCTTGACCCCTGATAATGGTGTTACACCAACTGGAAGTAACAAATAACAACAAAGAAACTGAGAACCATCTATTAAGAGATCATACAGAGAAATCTGAGCAGAAAGTGGGCACATTAACAACCAGAAAACCAGGACTAAATGCCCCAATGAGGCAAATACATAGCATTTCAGTTGAGGATACTCAGGTCCCTGAAGTAATGGACCTGGATACCTCAGAGGACAAGCTCTCTAAATTGGAACTTGAAGCTCCATCTATGATGGATCCCTCTGAGATCCAACCAATTAGAACTCAGAAAACAAAGAAATTACAAGATAAACCAGGATGGGTGCCCCCTGACCAATGGCCTCCTGCTGAAACATGCTTGCATGTAACAGCTCGCTATATGCAGCAAATGAGTTGATGGACCTACTACATCAGTTCCATCAAAAGTCTAGGGAAAGCATACCATCATGGCTACTAAGACTACAGGATGCAGGAGCTGAAAGTGTATTAGTTAATGGGACAGAAATGTCCAAGCTAGCATCTGTAACAATACACCCAGCCCTGAGGCAAAGACTATATGCCACCATCCAGTATAATAATGAAAACCACTCTATTATAGACTGGTTGATGGCAGCATGCCGTCTAACACGGCCCAATAAAACAGATGTACCGCTTCATACCAGTTTATGGTCCTCTGTGGAGGACCTCCAATAGTACATTTGAGAAGTGGGTACGAGGGAGGCCATGTATTCTGACGCATTTGAAAGTCCGGACACGGAAAATTTTACAGCAGGTATGAGAGAACTGATATTGCAGTAAGCCCTTTCTCATCTTTATGGGACATTGGTCTCCATACTAAATACTTCAGTAGCTTCAGAGGCCATTGTCCAACATATGGCTCAACTGGTAGTAGACCTGGGGGAAACGGAGCGCATAAGAACCAGGCGCAATGTCCGCATGGTGGAGGAAGCTGAGGCCTTCCCAATTAGAACCCAGAAGACTGCCCCATGGATACCCCGATCATGCGGTCCCATACAGGTGTCTAGGAAAACTATGTACAATGATCTTACACAGGCTGGGGTTCCATTTGTTAAAATAGATGGAAAGCCCAAACATATTTTATTACAGTTGTGGAAACAGCTAAGGAACAACCAAAAATTTCAAAGCACTCCCAGAAAATCGGGAGTACAAATAATACAAGAAGCACCTACTACAACCTGGAATTTAGCTTATTTTAGAGTACCAAATACAGCTACAACGCCTGAGCCACCCGTGGAGGATTTTTTCTTCCTATTTGGTACAATCAGGCTACAACACCTGAGCCACCTGTGGTAAAAGATCTCGACCTGGCAAAATTCATGGAGTTGACAAGGGATGTTGGTTCCTTTAGTTCTATGTAGAACTGACAATATTTTGGTCAGAAACAAATGTGCAAAGAGTAATGGCCTTCCTTGGTAGACACCTGCATAAGGACACTGATAATATACGGGGATCCATCTAAATTTAAGGGTAACAGAGTGATGATTGGTGGATTTGGGGGACAGACTATTCCAGTCACACAAAAATGGTTAAAACTGAGGGTTGGGTGTCTCCCACCCCGGGAGTATAAAGTGTTGATTACTCCAAACTCAGAATACATCTTGGGCATATAATTGGGCATATGGGGTCTGGCTCCCCAGACGACTGTGGGAGAGTTCAGACTTTGGCAAAGGTACATTAGTATTTGGGCGGTACAGACAATATTGAGAGGTCGTGCAAAACATGAGCCTATTTGCTGAAATCACACTGGATTGCTAATGTAAGACAGTATAGACTTCCAGGGCGACAAGATGAAATATCAAGGATGGTGCAGGAATCAGAGAAAATGGGCATTATCAGACCTGCATGCAGCCCATACAGTTTCCCCGTATGGCCAGTATGGAAAGTTGGATGGAACATGGAGAATGATGGTGGATTAGAGGGAATTGAAAAAGATCACACCACCTATTCCCACAGCTGTACCAGTATTACTTCCCTAATGGACATGCTAAGCAGCAAAATCAAAACCTACCACTGTGTCCTAGATTTGGCAAATGTGTTCTTCAGTATTTTGATTGATGAAGAATCACAAAATCAAGTTGCGTTTACATGGGGAAGCAGGCAGTGGACCTTTCAGGTCCTGTCACAGGGGTACGTGCATTCACCAACGTATTTTCATGACTTGGTGGTGGCTAATTGCAGAAAACCTAATAATGTCAATCTATACCACAACATCGATGATCTGTTAACATCCAACTCGCTGGAGGCGGTAGGACAGGTGGCAGATTCATTAACCACCTACCTACAGTAAAGAGGATGGGCTATCAATCCTCAAAAAGTGCAAGGCTATCTGTAAAATATCTGGGGGTAGTCTGGTCAGGAAAGACCAAAGTACTACCCAGTACCATCATACGTAAGGTTCAGGCATTCCCAGTCCCTACAACACCAAAGCAACTGCAAGAATTTCTAGGTATATTGGGATACTGGCGTTCCTTTATACCTCATTTGGCACAACTGCTGAGACCTTTGTATAGACTCACAAACAAGGGCCAATTATGGGACTGGGGGAGGACAGAACAGGATGCTTTTCAACAAGCAGAACAGGCGGTTAAACAAGCTCAGGCATTGGGTATATTTGATCCTACCCTCCCTGCTGAATTGGATTTTCATGTTACTCAGGATGGCTTTGGCTGGGGCCTGTGGCAACGTCAGAGTTCTGTTTGGACCCCCACTGGTTTCTGGTCTCAGGTCTCGCATGGAGCAGAAGAGAGATATAGTATGATTGAAAAACAGCTATTGGCTGCCTATTCTGCATCACAAGCGGTACAGACAATAACCCAGACAAAGTCATAGTTAAGACCACTCTGCCAATTTAGGGGGGTAAGTGACCTGACCCACCTTCCTGCGGCATGCTGGACAGAAGACCATGTGGGTAGCTGCTAAAGAATGGGGACTGCCCGTACAGCTATCTGACATTGCTCAAGCATGCCAAACTGTGACACTTGCTCCAAGATGAGACTGAGGTTGTTGCCTGAAACAACAGCCCATCTTGCTAGAGGACACAATCCTCTGCAGAGCTGGCAGGTTGATTACATTGGCCCCTCCCTCGATCTGAGGGACCAAGATATGCACTAATCTGCGTAGGCACTGCAAGTGGGCTAATGCAGGACTATCCAGTACCAAAGGTGAACCAGGCATATACCATAAAAGCACTCATAAGATTGATGGCTGCCTACAGGATACCACAAGTCATTGACCAAGGGTCTCACTTTACAGCTGCAATGATACAACACTGGGCAGAAGAGAACAACATCCAGTGGTGATTCCACCTGCCATACAATCCAACAGGGACAGGTCTTATTGTGCGTTATAATGGTATTCTCAAGGCCCTGAAGACCAACTCTCAGTCTCTGCATGGGTGGACCAAGAGACTCCATGAAATGCTGCAAGTCCTGAATGAAAGACCTAGAGACAGCAGACCCACTGCCTTTAAAATGTTACAAACAACACAGGCCTCCCTGCTTAGGATGCAAATTATGGGCACTGATAGCCACGTAAGACCTCAGATTGGCAATGAGAACAATCTTCTCTCCCTGCCCGAGAACCTGAAATCAGGTGTCAATAGAATAAAATGGCCCTGGAAGGTGCAGGTAGGACCATGGTGATGTGGCCTACTTGCACCTTGGGGGAGATTATTGGAGGTGGGGGTTCGGCAGTCCCTCCGGTAATTGGTACACAGCCTGCTGATACTGTGGTCAACACTCCCATCTTTATTGCTAAAGGGACCCCTATCATGCCTCTGTGGCAGATCAGGACACTCTCTTTGGTGCCTGATATCGACGTGCATCCATAGACATCTGGCCAAAAGGTTTGGTACAGGCGGCCAGGGCATACCCCTGTACAAGCTGAAGTGTTGACCCAAGGCAGGAATATAGCCCATATCTTACCCTGGAGGGCGGACCTTCCCCTCTGGTACCCTTGAAACACCAATATTACTCCCTGTGAGTCTAAGTTTTCAGAACGGCCAGAAGGAACAAAATACTGCTGAAGTGTTCCAGAGCTGCTGTAAGATCATGTACAATATCCAGTGAGGGTCCACCTGGGACTGATGGAACATAGAATGGACCTGCAGCATGTGACCGCCTTCCAGTAAACACCACTGAGCACTGGCCCAAGGAATAACACGAGCCATATATTGATAATCACTCAACCTGAATTATATTGATACACATTGCCAACAGGCAATCATATAAGCGTCGTGATGTATTGGATCTCTGTATTAAGGAAGGCTCACCCTATAGTTAACCTGATCAGTGGTTCACATCATGAAGGGGTGGAGTGTATGGGAACTGCTGAATCACAGCCTGAACCACTGACTGATCACCTGAGGTGAGCACTGAGTCAGCCACAGGAACACAGGTGAAGGCAATTCACCTGTGTGACCAGAAGGGGTAGAGTCTGGCTCCACCTCTCCCAGACCCCATTTAAGGGCTGGCCACCACCGAGGAAGGATCTCTTATTGGAGATCTTTTCCCTGTGGAGTCCTGGGCAAGCCTCAACCATCAGTGACAGATGTGCCTTTCCTTATTTACTGGTTGTCTTTATACCATCTAGATAAGCCACACAAAATATACCATCCACCTCCATTATTTTGTGTGGGTACTATTTTTTCGGGTTATTCACCCTACAGAAGCAAATGCAGTTCAAGCCAGCAGTTGAAGTTAAGACCTCCACCTAACTGTTAAGAATTCAGTTTCAAAAGACAAATGTTTTCTTTTACAATTACACCCACAGAAATCTATGTATAGGGAGACTGGTAGAAATGCCACTATTAACTAGTTGTTTTTGTGTTTTTATTTTAATAACCTTCACCAAGCAGATCCTTGGTACAGCTCCACAGAGCTAGCTGAGGGAGATTGTTGCAAGAAAAAGCTGCATGGCTTTTCCTTTAGAGTTCTCTACTCCAGAACTAAAAAGAGAGGTTATGATCCACTGTAACTCAGAGAATCTATGCAGTTACTGCAGAAACATGAATGCTGGCTGCATTGTTAGTCTGAATCATTAAGTACATAGTGCCTTGAAGGTGGCGGATCTGAATATCTTGAGAACTGGAGTCTCAACTGCAAGGTGTGAAGTTGTAAAATAACAAGGGACAGACCTCACAGCTTGAGTTACCTCCATTCCACTGACCTAATGGGAGCTAGATGATGGCTCTGATCTCTGGCAGACTGAATAGAAGGAGGACTAGGTAAGCTCAGCCAGAATGCCTCTGTCTACAGCATGTAGACTTTTCATTTGTCACCCTTCACAGGACTCCACTTGCCCTCCAAATTACACCAATTTTCTCAAATAATTTAACCATAAAATCTGAAAAACTGATTACAAATACAAATACAAAGGCCTTTTCTGCATGAGGGCACTGAGCTCAGACATTTCAATCTCAAAAAATATTCAAATATTTAGTACATTTTATTCATGCCTAATAACAAAGGGGAAATATGCCACTGACACAATAGCTTTTCAGAAATAATTTGAGGCAGCTTTTGCACAGAATTTACATAGTATCATTAGAGTTCTGACATGCTGTTCTACTTATCTGTTTTCTTATTAAGTTATATTCATTCAGACTGCATGACTGCATATGGGAACACACAGCAAGAAAAGTCAATATATATATGACAAAAATGAAGACTGACAAGTCTTTTCAGTATGCAAGCTGGAACTCAAAATTTTCATTTCGTTTTGTGTAACAACTGTAACAGCTGGTTAGTTGCATGGAATATCAACTTGCTGTAGGGAAAAGTAAAAAAAAAAATACAAACCAACCACTTTATTCCAGCTGCTACTTACATTTCAAAAAATATATTCACCGTATAGCCTACCATAAAGACAAGAGATACTTAAAACTAGAGTTTCTAAAACTGACATTTTATTAAACTGCAACAAAAGGGCAAGAGTAATTACAATCTTTGCTGAATGTTTGAAAAGCTAAAATGTGAGAAAACAGAATTTGATTCTTATTGAGAAGAATTATTCATGAAACGGTGTGCAGTACAGCAAACACATTACTTCTTTTCACAGAAATATTTCCAATGGAGCCAACACTGCTAACAATCGTCTTTCTCTCTACTTCACAAAAAGCAGTCTAGCATAACATTTTGAACAATAAAACTCAAATTCATCTGTTTATTAAAGAAAAAATCTCTTTTTGTTTCTTGAGCATCCTCATATTGGTCATTCAGAAACTGAAAGAATAAAAAATGAAGCAATTTGCTGCATCTGATTAGCTGAGGTAAAGTGCAAGAAATTAATATTTTAGATGTAATTTCTGAGGCACACTGGATTTTTGAGAGGGCAAATGATGTCACATGCGGCCCTCTGAACTGCAGTGCTGAAAGGCAGTTGGCTGTGAGTAAAAGTAAAACAGCTGATACTCAGCACTATATTAGTTACACAAGACAGAAGAGAACTGAAAGATACCAACTCAGTCACCTTACTAATGCATGTATGGATAGTTCATGTTTTCCTTCATGAGTTGAATTCCCAATGCATTTTAATAACATGCAAAAACAATAAACTAAAAAAATCCATCTGTAAGACAGAAGAAATTCATGAGGTATATTTTCTAAAGAACACTCAAGTATATAAACAAAGTAAGTCTCTGTTCCCGTCAACCCCCATCAGACAAGATGTTAATATTACCTCTCTGGAACAGGATATTTAGGACACAACTTGGCAGCCCTTGGGTCTGTAGTATATTCTGATGGCAGCAGTTCATAGCTACACAGAGTAGATCCTGTTGAGAGGGAAAAAAAAAGACTGATGGGAAAAAAAAATTCCTAATCTTTGCAAACAATATCAAAACTGATACAGACTGTTGTTCTGTAGTGTCTTACATAATTAACGCAATGTTATGCTACAGCTCCTGTAAGAAGCGCTGAATGAAGCCCAGTGCACACTTCAGTTTAACAGAATTACACTTCCCATCTAGTTTTCCAGAGTTTGTGCATTCAAGTGGAAAAGGCTAATTCACGATCCCATGTGAAAGACACAAAGCACTCTGAAGTCATTCTTCCATGCTACTGCACTATACTTTGTCTTGATCATTCCACATATGACAGCATGATATGATAAGATAGCATGTGTTACATTAATAAATATTCAGTTATTTAAAAAAAATGCTTTCAAGTACAACTGATCTGTAGACTTCAGGGAAAGGAACAAAGGAACCAAACTGCAGGAGTCTGTAGTTGGCTGAACACAAAGTCTGACTGTATCACATGTCCAAAGCTCTTTAAAAAGCTGAATATTCTACATACACAAGTCAGTGCAGTATTATAAAGTTCAAATTGACAAAAAACAAATTCAAACATTATTTCAGCTTTACTTAGTATCTGACACATGCCTAATGGTCATACACTATCAATGCAGACCCCTTTTCATCTGTTTATTATCAACATATTCAACAACTAAATCCACATTTCTAGGAATATAGAGATTTCCAAATCAGGACTGGAGCAGTGGTTTCTCATAAACCAGGGGAAGAGAGAAAGGCTATAATGGCATGAGCTGCCTACTCAAAGAGAGCTTCTTCCCAAAGCTTGTTTGCCAACAGCTTTCTAATTCTCCAGTGCAAGGGTTCCGTAAATGTAGCCTTTACCATTCTTTTTTACATAACAAACCAAGAACTTCTTTGTGATCCCTAGATACATTTTATTCCTCGTATTCTCAAAGTCTCCTCTCCAAAAATACTTACTAGTAGGGAGTTCTACAAACAGGATCAAAATAACATTCACTAGCTTTTTTCTGAAGTTAAACTTTATAATACTTGATAAACACTCTTATCAATATAAGTCAATTTCAGTTCTACTGTTTGTATGCATCCTGATGCCTCTGTTTGATTATGTGGAAAACATCATATTAGATATGAAGACATGAGACAAAATTACATCACAGTCAGAAAATGAGTATTGTTCTTTTTGGACAAAAGGCTCTATAATACTGCAAAAGTTTTTAATCTGGACATCTCACTACAGGTACAAGAACTTCTGAATCAAATGGGTGAATAAACAAATCCAGAATTTTGTGGCATGCTATGAAGGATTCAGTCACATACATACTACTTATTTCAAACACAAGGAACAACTGTGTTCTGCTTTGAATACAGATCAAAATCTAAGTTGTAGAAATTACTACAAGAAGAAGTAGGAGGGACTGTAAAAGGACAAGTGTAGCCAGATTGAAGACACTGAAATTGCTCTGTCTGCTTTGTTTTCTTGTTCAATGCTATCAGTTTTCAGCTACAGCTTTTGTAACACACACAGAGGCTGCCCCACCATATAAGCCAAAAGGACAGGTGATCTGTGCAAGGCCATGGCTACTTGTGACTTTCATCAGTCCCAGCTGATGAAAAAAAGAGCAAGATTCACTATGGGCCTGGGAAGTACTCAACAGAAGTGCATCTTGAAGCCCTTCTCTTTGCATCCCACACCAAAACGTAAAGTGAGAAATAGTGAATGCCAGATCATGATCTGCACACAGACATTCAAGCAGAAACTGTAGATAACTAAGATGATCCAGAAAACCCCTGGCTGTGGAGGAAACTGAAATACACTATCAGTTCACTCCAAAACCTTCCTGACCACCCCCATCATACAAAGCAGCAAAGGATGCCTCTGGCTGCCACTACCATCTCTTGACTGGGAACTTTCTTATTTGCAGATGACATGAAGAAGGAAGGTATGCCATCCAAAGGGAGCTGGGTAAGTGGGACCATGTGAACCTACTGGGTTTCAACAAAGCGAAGTGCAAGATGCTGCATCTTGTCTGGGACAATCCCAGACACAGACTGGGAAAAAAATTCGATGCAGAGATAAGGAAACCCAAGGTACAGACAAAAATGAACTTGACAAGGGATTAAAAAAAATAACAAGGGATACATTGGTCAGAAGAGATGCAAAAGGGAGCATCTGAATCTCCTCAGATAAATGAGAAGGGAGAACCAGCATCAATGGACATGGAGGAACTCAATGAGTTCTTTGCCTCTGTCTTCACTGGCAGTTACATCTCTTAGATCCCTGAACCTGTACATGAGGATCAGGTGAGTAGAATACCTCCCACTGTAAGAGAAGAATAAACATGTGACGACCTCATGAGACTGAATGTGTACAAATCTATGGGGATGGTCAAAATACATCCCAGGGTTGTAAGTGAACTGGCTGATGTGATTTTGCCAAGCCACTCCTTCATACTTGTAAATTTATGATTATTATGTCCATGCAGACTGTAAAAAGGAAAACATAGCTCCCATTTGTAAAAAAGAGAAGGACTGTGAACTACAGGCTGGTGAGCCTCACTTCTGTGCTCGGGAAAATCATGTAGCAGATCCTCCTGGAAGAGATATTAAGGCACATGCAAAAGGAAGAGGTGACCCACGGCAGTCAACATGTCACAAGTGCAGATCATGCATTCCAAGCCAAGCTATTCTCTGATTGTAAGAAATTCTTCCATCAAGAGGGCAGTGAGGCACTAGCATAGACTGCCCAGAGAAGCTGTGGATGCCCCATTCATAGATGCATTTGGTGCCATGCTGGATGGGGTCATAAGCAGTTGGAGTCATAAGCAGTGGGTGGCAACTCTGCCCACAGCAAGGAGGATGGAACTAGATTACCTTCAATGTCTGTACCAATCCAAACCATTTTAGAATTCTATGATGATTCTATGAACAGCTCCTGGGGATTCTTTGGGCCTCTTGCCTTTAACTGTATATCCCATGGAACACACCTCTTAAACTCCTTTAATCTGGGCTAGTAGAGACTAATATTAGCAAAACCAGTCTCAGTTGTGCTCTTTGAGTTTATAAGGCCTGGAGATGCTAAAAGATGAACTCCAATTGTCTACTTTGCTGAGACAATTAGTTTACCAGAGATATTACTATTATTCATAAATTATTAACACTTTTGTACATAAACATTAGAGGTAGAATTCAGAGAACACACTGGAAAATCATTAAATAAGACATTCTTTGCATATGTTTATTCTGGAGAAATCATTAAGCAAATAGCATTCAACTGTCCTACTGCAATGGGATTGCCTGGTCACAACCTGAACCAGTAAATGAGCACGAGTTACCAGAGCAGAGGAGGCTGGATCTACCTGCCCTCTCTCCCTCAGTGGTGCTTCCAGCTGTGCTTCTGAGACCACAGATATGCTCAGAGCCTGCACGGGTTGACCCCCCTACCCTTGCTCTCTTCCTTCCAGTGTGCCAGAGTTTGAATGAGAGGCAGCTGCATTCCTTAACCCAAATGGTTGCTGGGAGGAGTGAGTTAATTCCTCTTTTCTCTAGTATCCCGTAGCGCCTGTATCTCAAATAAAGGCTCTGTCACTGCCTTTGCTTACTTAACACCTACATGGATTGAATTTGAGATCAGAACATACTGTAACCTTAAAGAAAAATACTTTTGAATCATGCGGACTAACAGCTGCCCAGCCAGCAATGAACGCACAGAGCCTTCTGTTCTCACAGTGCTTTTTATTTGGTGCTTTCACACACTAGGTGGTATTCTGGAGACAACACAGTTTCTGCTCCATGGTCTCCCCATACATAGAGCTGCTTCAGGCATCAGAATACTCTGAGGACATAACTGGGACAAAGTATCTCAAAAGTAAGTTTTTCTTCCAACCTTGTAACAGCCATGGGTGCAATCATCCCATTTCCTTAACAAAAAAATTAGAAAAAAAAAGTGGAAGCTTAAGACACTGTTTCATGCATCTGTGAGGAATTCTGATGTAAATTTTACAGCCAAAAACCCCACTGAACAGATGACATGCAGTGTCTCCATAGAAAAAGGCAATTTATTATTCACTGCCAAGAGTAATTACAATCTTTGCTGAATGTTTGAATGTTCTTTGCTGAATCTCTCTTCATTCCTCCAAAGCTGAAAAAGGCCCAAGCCACCATGAAAGAAAATGTACTGACACTGACCAGGCTTCTTTCATTCCTTATCCACTAGGTTTGACAACTGTAATTATATCCTGTCAACAACCATATGAAATAATTGCACTTAGAACACAAGCACGAAGCATGAAGTTATGGCTTGGATCAGTTTTATACTTGCCAAGGGAATAAC
Organism: Cyrtonyx montezumae; assembly: GCF_038088225.1. Taxonomy (NCBI): domain Eukaryota; kingdom Metazoa; phylum Chordata; class Aves; order Galliformes; family Odontophoridae; genus Cyrtonyx; species Cyrtonyx montezumae. Next base: position 11,648,890 of record NW_027072033.1, on the reverse strand, counting down.
AGAGACACTTTAGAAGCTGATGGTTCGCCTTTCATGCTTCATTTAGGAATGAAGTAGCATTATGTTATGCAAAGGTTGGCATCAGAACTAGAAACCAGTGTGAAAACAAGAACACCACAACTGAGACATTGCTATGAATACAGACCTGAAGTAGTAGTTAACATGCAAGCATCAGAGAACTGCATAAACTGTAAACACTTCTGTTATTAATGGTTCCAGGGTACAGGTAGGCCAGGATAGAACTTCACCCAACACATTAATCTAATTTCTGGGTCATAATAAAGTCCAGAAAAGTAGTGATGTCTGGAGATTAGCAAAATGGCACTGGACCACTTTGTGGTCAGGACTTCTCAAATACATATAGCAGATTTGTTCACAGTGGATAAAGCAAGTTTCATTGTCTATACCTACCCATCAGTACCTTTCAGAAGTACCTTGTTTTAAAGGAGGGAAAGTGAGGAGACTGCATGACCTAAATTCCTGGGTATTCCAGAGGGACGTACCATCACTTTGAAACAGTGAGAATCAGAGTGTATGAGCTATTACAGCTAGCTTTTATAAATAAATACAGCTGAAATTAAATGAAGGTTCCCTCTGTGCCTCACCTGTAAGAGTGTACCACAAAAAAGGAAAGATACTAAAATTCAATTATTTAGATCTTTATATGTTTCCAAAATAGCTGTGTATTAACAGCATGCAAAAAAAATCATCAAAAAAAACGCACTTCATTTTCTAAAGTCAGAATTCATGCTGATATATATTTAGTTGTAATTAAAAAGCGCATGCCGTTCCCTTGCCAATCAGCAGCTCAGAAACTTGAAAAAAACACCATACCTGATTTACTAATGCATCCACCCATATTTCTCACACTTAAACAAAACTAACTATTCTGGAATCCAAGTAAAATTAATCTAGTCCAGTAATAATTGTTTACCTCCTACCAAATCCTGAGCTCTTCACCAGTCAACAGCTCAAGGATATTCTTCAATACTAGCGCTTACTTTTAAATATCCAAAAACTATTACTCTGACAGCTTATTTTTTTTGTATATATTATAAATTTTATATAATATATATACATATAAATATATATTAAAGGTAAGAAGATAATAAAATAAAAAAGACAAGACATTCACAAAGTAAGGACCATAACACACAACCTTTATGATCGCAACAGAGCAAGAATTCACACATAATATGGTTCTTGTTTTTCTCTCAACTATTAATAAATCTTATACTTTTGGACAATTCTGTGCCTTTGCCTAATTTTTTCACTGTACTCAGTAGCTTCCCAATCTCCTTCCCAAGCAGCAATAACCAGTTTGTAGAACACTAAACATACATCAATGACTAAATCCTACTCCTTCATTCTGCATTTGATATTATATTCTACTCTCACTGATACTATATTTTCTCATGCAATTCTAAATAATTATACAGCAGTAGCAAAACATTACCTCACTGCTCCTCCTCCCCTTTCCAAATGTTTCTTTAATGTAATCAGTAATACTATACTGGCACAGATTACTGAAAAACTCCAAGTGCAGTCTCCCTCTGTTGTGAAAACTGCTTCATTCTAACTACAGCTTATTTTCAACACAAAATAATTATGATAGGCAGGTTGTAGTAACAAGGCAGAGAAGTCATACTGCCTTTTATCTCAAAAAAAAGTTGCTTAAAAATGGCAGCTCAAATTAATACATTCAGATCCTCAAAGTTCTTCATGCGTGGAACCTCTTTTAACCATATGCCTACATCTAATGTGGAACAAATGGCTTTCTAGTAAATTAAGCATTACATTACAACCGAGACAGTTCCGCTGAGAGAGAGGAGGAAAAACAATGGTAGCAGAAGGCACAAAATTAGAAGAAAAATGTATTCCTATGGCAAAAGCTAGCAGCATGCTGTAAAGGCTTACTTACAATTACTACATGTAAAGGTATCGTCAGACCAAAAAAAAAAAAATTTCCTCTGTGATAGCTCAGAAAGAGGCCCTTCTCCGGCTTAGAAAGCTTGATTTTCTTTATTCACTTACATTAAGTCAGTTACAGTAGAAGATAATGCAGCTTCACCCTCAAGCTCTTTAGATATTTAGTCTATTTGAACCACAAGTCACCTGCACTAGCTATGGAATTCTCCTAACAGAGATGACTGCCAACACATATTAGAACAGAAATATTTCAGGTGCTTAAATTTTCATGTAGTTATTTACAAAACAAATAGGAATATCAGCTCTCATAAGGACCAGTTATTACAGATATTTAATAAGATATGCCAGAAATTCTGGCCACCTGTTTACTGCTTTCTTAATGTTGTTTTTTTTAATTATTATTTTTAATACTGACACTGCATTGCTTATTTCTTGCAATAACAAGTGAATTACATCTTTAAAGTTAAAAAATGCTTCAGCAAGTCCTCATAAAGGCCACTGTAACGTTTCCTGAATGTTACACATCAATCTGCTTTCTGTAAAAAAGAAACAATACTCAACATGCAGATTCTTTTTTAACTGCCAAGCCCAAACAAAAAATGTTTTTGTGCCAAATCCATTAGCTTTGCAAAGTTAACTATCAGCTTGTCTGTCTGAAAGTAGCATCAGAAAATGTTCCCCTGTAAACACTAAATCAGTTTCAGGTACCACTTCAGAACAGTTCTACAATTTTCAACTTGCATCTCTGTACAGTTGGCTGAAGATCTCAGCCAACTGCTCAGCATTTTCCTTTCTTGATTCTCCACTTGTAAGAGGTCCCAACCAATTACCAGTATTCTGACCATCAATCACTCTCAGCAGACTAAAGGCACACACTTTCTTGTTTCCTGAACACCTGACAGGCTTCCTGAGGTACAGAGTTCTCCTGTTCTTAGACGGAATAGTATTGTAAATGCAGAACCTCACAGTGGGCAATCAAGTGAGGTGGAGAAGTAGTTACTGACCTGAAATGGTGCAGCACTATTCAACAAATCATCTCTTTTTCCCAAATTACAGCAGAATAGCAAGTGCATCATTACTGATTCAGGAAGCCAAAAGGCTGCTTCATGATGAAATGTTCTTCAAGCCTCAAGCAAGAATTTCCTTTGTCTTACATGATTATTCATAACTTTGCTTACAAACACATGCTATGCTGCATGTATATAGGCAGTTAAGAGCCTACTGCATTTTAGGAAAGAAACCATAAATGCTAAGCTATTTGAAGGGTGATATCTTAATATCCATAAAATAATGAATCAACATGTTGCAGTATGTTTTACTGTACTACAGCTTCTGACAAAGACAAAATGCTTCATCTAAATTAATTATATCAATTCTTGATGGGCTGTGGTTCAACAGAAGACTTCTTTAGCATAGAATGATTCTTCAGCAGTAATTAATGAAGAAATTCCAAGATGTAGAGACAGGTGATTTCAGGGAGGATATCAGAGCCTGGTGAAAATGGCTAGCTCTTCAAATCACATGTAGCAACCTACAGAATGCCTTTTTCCAGCATAATTATTATGTTCAGGTTGTAGGAAGCTTTTAGAAAGATTCAGCAGAACAAAATTAAGGCATTATTGCATTCTACACTTGTACACTTCCAAATATCAAGGCTTTTTTTTTTCTTTTTTGTTAAGTATTAGAAGGCTTCAGCAAGGAAAAATCAGCATTGACTCACAGTAAACCAAACACATATCTTTTGCCTTCCTTCTTCAAAACTTGTCAGCTAACTCTAAAATTCCAACTTGGTATCATCACAAGAATAGAAACTGAAATTAAGCTGTATACAGTTATGTTCAAATTTTTCAGATTTCCTTATCATTCTTTTTTATAGTGTCTATTGTCACTAGAAATAGTCTGCAACCTATTTTAGTTTATTAGTTTAATGTAGCTGAAACTTACTCTTAAAGGTATAAAACAACTCTTAAAGATTCTGATTAATGAGTGCTATAATTTTTATAATAATTCAATGGTCTTTCTCTATTTCAGGATTGAATAATACTTACACTTTTACTATCCATATGCAGACTGTGTTCCCATAACATTTATGATGCTCAATTGGCACCTGCCATGGTTGATGAACATTTCATCAGAACTAAAGTCATGACAATAAGTTTCACAGAACTGCATGATTCTAGTTTTGTACAGCACATATTAAAAGAAAGAAAAAAGGAAAGCTTTATTTTATTACTCTTTTTTTTGTTTGTTGTGAAAAGCCTAGAATCATATAATGAAAACCGGAGCTTGAACTCATGAATTATTCTGTTCTGCTTTAACAACTGATTTCACACTTTGGCCAAGCTTCTCTAAGCTGAAACAAGTGACTCTGATACTAATTAATGAAAATCTGAGAGTTCTATTTAAAACCCAAAATGTTAAGGGAGATACACTTAGAACTAAGAATAATGAAGACAAGACAGTACATTTTAAGGAATATACATTTTTAGGAATAACGATTTTTGCTATTCTTTTAAAAACGATTATGCTGAAAATATTTCAGGTATAGTTAATATGAGACTTTACACAGAAACAGTATTTGTGGTTAAACAAAGTATGGCTGCATTTTATTACTTCAAGACACATTTAAAAAACTCCACACCAAAATATACTGAGCCTACATTAGGTGACAGAAACTCAGCTAGACTTAGAGATGAAGATTAAAACCACATTACAGTAATACTAACTTTCACTGTGGGCTTAAATTGACAACAGTAAAAAAATTACATCAGGAAGCTATTGCTACCAAACTATCCTTTGCACCATGCTGGGTCAGCAGTTAGTACACTTACACAGATTTGGAAATAACGTGCTTCAATTCCACCCTACATTTAGCTCCCCAATTCACCTGTCAGATACCAAGATGTGCAGACAATTCACTCAGAAGACCTGAGGGCACTAACAGTGTTCTATGGCCACCTGAACTCATTCAGCTTTCAAAAAAACAAGTGCTTACGTCACTTGTACTACAACAGAGTACACCATGTCACTTCTGTCTGTGAAAAGTAAAAACAGACCCATCATTAGCCAAATTGCAAAGAAATCTCATCGCAGTATTTTAAAATAACAGCTGTGAAGTTTAGAACAAAATTCTTCCATTTCAGTAGTGGCTGAATCTGACAATTTCCTCAAATTATTTTCAAGTTTTCACCTCTACTATGTCTTGCATGGTCCAAAAATCGATGATCTCATGTATTCTATTATATGTAATGTTAAAATACAGATTGATCTGATAATATGTGTACCGTTACTACAGAGAAAAGGTACTGCTTTTAGGGATGAAGTATGGTATTTTATATGGTAATACAGTTGTTTTCCCTTACTACTACTAAAAATAGTAAAAAAAAAAAAAAAAAAAGTAAAACACAAATAAACAAAAAAAACCAACAAAAACGATCCCCAAAGCAAAAAGGTACTGCTCCATGGCACTGATTAAAAGCATGGCAATGTCACATGACCACAGACATGCTTCAAGTGCGGTTCTACAGCAGAAATGCAGTTACTGGCCCCTAGGAGGTATTTCAACAGCTACTGTTCAGCAGTACCAGAACATTTAAAGAGATGAGAAGACACTCACTAGTGTTAGACATACTCTTAAAATTCTCATCATACTTTCTGCTCCTGTTAGAAGAACGAGCCTTCAAAACTGACAAAGACATGAACACAAACATACTAACACTGTAAGCATTAAGAAAAATGTCAGAGTTTAACAGTACTAAATCTAAATTTCATTTTTAGTTCAGGTAATGCACAAGTCTTTCTACAATCTTATGAAACTGGTACATGAATAGACACGCTTTTTTCATACCATTAGTTTCTGCAAATTTCTGAACATCAGCCAAAGTTTTTAGTTCTTTCCTTGGGCAAGCTGATACACACAAAGCAAGTGATTTGATCTTCTGATGTACTAGATCAATATTGCATGGATCCAAGAAGAATACATACCTAGGAAAGAAAAAGATGGAAATTACTTCTTTTTTAATCAACAATTACACTGAAGAAAATTAAATTGATCTCAAACTACAAAATTCATTCATGACTACGTTTCAGTCTACCAAGAAATTAGTAAAATTTTATACTGCCACAACAGTATGAGTAAAAAGCATTCATATTCTCAACATACACATGAAAAATACACATGAAAAATATACTAATGTTTACAGACTTTTCAATCACTCAGCGAGGATATTAAACTATCAGATGCAAGTCCATTCAAATTGTTATGTCTACAAATATACAGACCGGCAATTCTACCATTATTGGTCTTAAAATTCAAACTAAGAACTTCTTTAAAAAAAAAAACAACAAAAAAAACCCCACAGTATTTACAGATTTTCCAAAGATATAGAATAAATCCCATAAGATTATATTTATTCTCTAAAAAATGACCATCTGTTGCTATTTCAACAAACATATACAATATTAGAAATTCAGAACAACTTTTTGGTTTAGACAGCTTTCCATAGCACCAGCCCATAAAGCTGAGCAGACTGTGTTAGTACTTCTTTTAAATTAAAATTTTTCATGTAGTTCAAGTGACTACAGCTCCAGTGCAGTAAGACCTTCTTATCTCACAACTTTCCATGATGGTAATGTCACTAAAAACAAGCTGTTTGTAAAACAGCTCTCTAGCCAACTTTATCTCCTAGCTACACAAACTTCATCACAAAGACTAACCCTACAGTATTACCCATTCATGATATAATAAAGACAGAGCATCTGCCTTTTTCCTAAAAGTTGAACAAGCATTTCAAACTCCAATAATTCTGGTGATATAAAGAAATTATTTTAATTCATGGCATATTACCTAACATAATTATGGGAAAACAAAACAGTCATATTAAATGACTAATCCTTTTCTGCAGTCATAATCTACAAAAACTCCTGACCTCAGAAAACTTTCCCAAGCTATTTAATAGATACATATAGCTTATAAGTACATCTTAAAACACTGTGCACATAAGACTTCCTTAGAAGCACATCAACAGAAATAAATACATTAATGTTTCAATTGGTAATTTGAATAGGAATCTGCTATGAAAAAAAAAAGTGTTACAAAAAAAAGGAATGTCCCAATATGTTTGATGCTACATACCTCAGAGATGATATTTTGAAAGTGACATGATTTATAACAGGCCTCACAGACCATGACAAAATGTCAAACCATACATCCTTCATACATAACTAGAACAAATGTGATTGAAAAAAAATCACAGCACAGATACTAGGAGAAACAAATACATTCTATCAGTAGGCCATGCTCATGAAGACCAACATGTACATTCCATTTCAACATTGAGTCTATGTGCAAATTCCCAACTAACCTCCCCTGTTGTGGTGTTGTGGTTTTGATGCCGGTATTCCACACCAGAGCATCACGCAGCAGTGAAAGAGTTAATGCTGTGGGAGCAGCAGAGGGGCGGAACTCCGCACCGGATGCCAGGCGGCGCTCTGCCTGGGCTCTGCCTGGGCAGGTAACATAAGCTCACAGCTTTCGGTTTGGAAACTTCATTTCTCTCTCAATTGTTCAATTTTATTAGATTTAGTAAAGTTACCATTCCTTCTCAGATCGTGCCGTTGTTTTTTGTAGACCCATCTATTCCCGCTGTTTCACCTCCCCCCGGAGCGCGTGCAGCTCTGCTCAGGCGGCCGCGTGGCCACTGACGCAGTGTTTTTTTTCTTCTTGCTCTTCTCTCCCTCCTCAGTTTTCCCTTGGGTCCCTGTCACAGGTAACAGCGTGACACTCCCCAAAACAGAAAATCTTTCTTATTATCCAATTTTAGCATATAAGAATTACTTCTTTCTGCAGTTTTTCAGCCCTTAGCTTCAATACTTCCTGTGTCAAAATCCACATCATCAAAAGTAGATACAGTAACATATCATTTGCATTCATAGAAACACTAGGTTGGAAAGGACCTACAAGATCATCTAGCCCAACCATCCTCCTATCACCATCCCTATCCACTAAGCCACTAAATCATATACCTTAGCACTTCAGATGCTTTTTCAACAGCTCTAGGGTCAGTGACTCTACCACCTCCCTAGGCAGGCCACTCCAGCGTCTGACCACTCTTTCAGAGAAAAGGTTTTTCCTCACATCTGATCTAAATCTTTCCTGGCATAACTTGTGGCCACTGCCTTTCGTCCTGTCATTAGTTACCTCAGAACATATATTTTCTTTACCCATATTTCTGTTGAAAATATCTTGTACTATTTCCACTATACTATAAACACATCTCAGAATTCTGTAGGCCATGATAGCCTAGGATGCAAGCACAAACACTAAAATCTCTGTCCAAGGTAACTGTTCGTGTGCAATAAGCCATGAATTTCACGTTCTTTTATTCCAAAGAAAACACCTCTGAATTGATACTGAGGTAGATGACAATGTGTTAATTGGTTAGTCTCCTCTTAATGAAAGCAAGTCACTGGAGATGCTACTCTGCTGAATGGAGGGGAATTTGAGTGTCTTTTAAGGCTATCAAGTTGAAGCAGCCACTAACAAGAACATCAAAGAATCAAATCTGACCAACAAATGATGAAGATGGCATTGACAATCACAAACCAGGTCACCTCACTATAGATCTTTTCAAATTCTGATAAGGGAAGGAGACAAACACTTGGACATAAAACATGTGTCATTAGTGAACCACATCAATTGATATGCTATCAAGAATCAGCAGGCAAACAGAGACTTTGCAACTCATACAGATCCTAACCCAAGGGTCCAGGTCAATAGAGAAAGTCAGCAGAGCTATGCCAGCTGATGTAACAATATAAAGGGATGTGAACAAAGTGAGAAAGACATAAAAAAGCATAAAACGGGCTGGTTGTGTGTCGGCTAAGGCTAGTCAGAACTAATCCTTCACCTGACAGCCTGCCCAATTTTCTTACTAAACCCTTGTTTCACCAGCTTTCTGCACATTGCTCCATGCAATGTGCTCTTAATGCTACCAGGTAACAGCTACCAGGGGACCAGCACATACAGCAGCACTGAGGCGACAGGCATAGATTCATAGATACATTAGGTTGGAAAGGACCTACAAGATCATCTAGTCCAACCATCCTCCTATCACCATCTCTACCCACTGAACTACTAAATCAAATCCCTTAGCACCTCATCTAAACGCTTCTTGAACAGCGCTAGGGATGGTGCCTCAACCACCTCCCTAGGCAGGCCATTCCAGTGCCTGACCACTCTAATGTTCTTCAAAATGAACTCAAGTACTAAGCTATAATCTTAACAACTGGAAGAAATTAGAATATTTTATAAAATAAATACTACAATTTCAAGTCAAGACCAGCAACTCAGAAATACAGTGCAAATATATATATAGTGCCATACAGAGTTTGGACAGAAGTGTACTATGTTGACAGATCCTTAAAAGACACATAATTCAAACACTACATTGTACAGTTCAGAGCTGTCTCTTACAGAAATAAAGCAACTGCAAATCAAACTCCAAGCTATGAAATCTGCAACTTTAACAAGAAATTACATTCTTCTATTTCTAACAGCTTAAATATGAGTTGAAATATCAAAAAACAGCATTATAGAGGAATGAGGCTCATTTGTTTCCATTTTAAAGCTACAATTTATTGAAAACAGCTGATTTTATTGCAGAAAAATCCATACCATGTCACCAATTGTAAGAGACTAATATTTTATATCACTGTCTCAAAGTTTGCTGATGAACATGTCCGAACATGTCCAAGCTAGTCCTGGGAAAGGGTTGTGAAATCCTTTGTCTAAGGGACAAGCAGATGGGCATGTCCTGGGGCAACAAAAGAGAGAGAAGCTGCAGCTCAGTGGCCACTGAACACTCTTTTGTGTGGTACTCATCTCCGTGGGGAGATAGCCATCTCAGGAGAAGCTTGCCTGGCAGGCTAGCATGAGATTTGCCACGTAGGCAAGAGAAATGGAGGATAAAAGAGGGATCGACCACCTTGAGGTTGGTGTGTGGTTTTTGTTGGTGTTGCTGTGGTGGTTATTCACATTTTTCTTCCATCGGAAACTTCAAGAGCTGATTCCCGGCTGCTGAACTCCCTCCTGGGCCTGCTGCCTGAAACATGCTGCATTCTCCTGGACCTCGTCGCTCCTTCGAGGTGTTCTACCATCTGAACCCTCACGAGCTGATCACTTGTTCGCTGCTTCTACGGTGCTGACTGACACTGTTCCTGGGCTGACCCCGCGCTGCTTCTCCTGTGCTGACCCGGTGCCGCTTCTCCAGGACAGCTGCTTGCTGCTCAGGACTGCCCGTCGCTGCTGCTGTTCTCCCCGCTTCTGCTGCCCCTGCTCTTCTGCCTCGGACCGTCGGAGCCGCTTGCAACCGGACCGCCCCTGGGATCCTGGCTGGTGACTTTCCCCGTGTTGTACAAACCCTTGCTTCTTTCCTATCTTTCCTATCGCTCGCCTTCCCTTCCCCATCACCCTAACAGTGTCCGCCTTCCCCATCTCCCTGGTCAATATTGGTAATAAACTGGTCGGACCAACATTTGAACCGTTGTTTCTTAATCTCACGCTGGGTATATACATAATCAAAGAACCTTCGTCGTCCTCCTTTATACTGGAGCGTGACACCAATGAATAGCTTTTGCCCACATCTTGTACTGCACTTTCAGTTCTTCAGAATCAAGAATAGACTAGTTTTTGGTAAAAGCATACTTAGATGAGGAATATAAAGACTAAAGTAATAATATTAGAAAATGCTTCCACTGCAAGTGAAAATTTGCTTGCCTTAGGAAATTCAGTACATCAAATTTACCTCTTAAGGATTCTTACATAGTACCTCAGCCATCTACTGTTTTGGAAATCAACACGTGTCTCTGAAATACAGCACGATGAAAAAAGTTACTTTAGGTACAAATAACTGCACTGAGTTTATAATTCCATCTATTCCAGTCTACATTCCATAGGTATAATAAGAACTAAAAATACTGAGCTCATGTCTAATTTTAAACTGACTCCCATACAACACAAAGATGGCAAGAGTCTATATAAATTTTCAGAAGTCATGATATCTGAAAATAACATGAATATCAAGCTGCTCATCCTAAGGCAGAGTGCTAAAAATAAATTTCAGAATAAGTTTTCAAAATGCATCATATATGTGTGTATAATGAAAGAATATATAAAATAAAAATTAAAAAAAAAACCAACAACACATACTGGATAATCTTCCTTCTTGATTGGTGTTTCTATTTCAATAGAAAAAAGGAAGGAATATCAGTTCAGAAATGACCTGAGATTAGAAACACAGCATTGATAGCTCTGGCACCTGACAAGTGACCTATTCATAACCACGAGAAATGCAGTAATCTCCTCTTCCCAAGCAAAAACAGGAAGTCAAAGCATCATCCTTCTATACAATACACCTTGATTCTCAAAACATGAACAGTACGTATTAAGCACTGTGGCAAATAACGTGAATAAGCTTGTATTACACCTTCAAGTACTTTATACGTTCTTATATTTGCCAGTATCATTGATGTCTTGAAGGCATCTCTTCACAGGCAAACAAGTACTTTACAGAATAACCATTTACCATAATTTATAAGCATCATGATAATCGAGAACTGAATTAAACTAACACAATCAAAACAAATTATGTGTAGGGCACGTAACTTTTCTAAATAAAATTTTATGTACATATGCTGCAAGTTCCACCTGGATTTTTCTATAAGCTAAACATCAACACTTTCCATGAGTCAAAGACATTTACTTAGGTGAAACACCACCCTAACTCTTCTCTGTAATAGCATTTGCAGATCATTTTGTACTAGAAGGAACAGTAGTAACTGAATTCTTTTTAAGCTCCAAAATATTGGTGATTAAAAATACCATTGAACTAGCATTTCACAAACCTCAACAGCGACAATAGGGATGTACAGTTAACAGAAACAATTCCAAATACTACTATTGTAGTCAGGATGTTGTCTTACAGACTGTACAGCTAGAAAGATTATTGCGGTGAAAAGAGATAATCAAAAATAAATGAAATGCTCACCTATGCCCTAAGCTCACAGTGAAAAAAACTCCAAAGGGAGTTATATCCAGAAAGAGATCCTTCCCTAGTGGTGGTCAGCTAAGGGCTAGGAGAGGTGGAGCCAGACTCTACCCCTTCTGGTCACACAAGTGCATTGCCTTCACCTGTGCTCCTGCAGCTGACTCAGTGCTCACCTCAAGTGATTACAGTGGTTCAGGCAGTGATTCAACAGTTCCCATACAGGAATCAGCTATACTTCTGAATAGAAAGCCATTTTTAACACTATCATAACCTCCAAAACTTTGAATTAATTGAAATAATTTAAAGCAGAGAGATTTAATGAAAATCCAGTGCTGGACCATAATTCTTCCTCCTACTCTAGTTCACTGTCTATCGAAGCTGTTTTTCCTTTGTAAAAGACAAAGATGCCTGACTTACTGCTTGTTGACAAGATCAAGTTGTAGAAATCTCCTTCCCCCATTCCACTTCACTGATTTCAGCATAACTGTTGTGCACCAACCTGATCACACCACAGTGAGAGCTCTGCTCCTTACCCTTACCACCAGATTTTCATATTCATGCACATAACACTTCACTTCCTCATTATTGTCTCTAAGATTTGCTGTCATTTACAAGAAAGAAAATGTTTTTACAGATGATTTAGCTCTTCTGCCTTGGACTGAGAAATGAAGACAGAATTACTCTGTGAGCAGAATGAAATTCTAATAACTTCACTTATCCAGAATAACATTTGTAGAGCTTAGAGCCCTTCCTTTCTCCATACAAACTGAAATATTAAATAGGAATAAGGAAACATGATTTTTATGTTTGTCTGAAAAGTACTCCTATAAAAGAGCATAAAATATTCCTATCATCTGTACCTCAGACACTGCAGAAGCTCCATAAGAATGACACTTCAGTACTATACACATCTGACTTTAAAAAGTACTTAAATATTGTTATAGTAAAGTAGAAAAATTATCCTGCATAAGTGTTAAATTTTAAATTGGGTGTTTAGAATTATTTATTACAACAACTAAAAATTAGCATCCCTTAGAAAAGCACCCCCCAAAAGTAACACCCACAAATTAATGACTTTCCATTAGTCTGAAAGTGGCTAAGTAAGTGACTAGGTGTGAAGTAAAAATCATATCATCAGAAATTGAAGATTTAACACTTCTAATGTAATCAAATTGTGACTTTTTTTTTTGTCAATTAATACTTTCTGAAATTACCCAAACTATATGGGAGGGCAGATCTCAACAGACATTCATTCAATAGGTTTTCAAGCCCTCATTCAAGAATTCCTGTTAATTAGCTCCTCTATTACTTCTGATGTATTTTTATTTTCCTCACAATAGGTGGAACCCAACTTTGTTGGTTCTGACCTCTACCTGTGTGTTTTTCTCATTACACTGCTTAATAAGATCTGTGTATTGCTTAGAAGTTTTGCATATTTTCTCCACAAGCCCCTTTTATACATAAGCTGCTTACAATCTAAAATTTAAAGTTTCAGAGTCTTGTTTTAATGTATTGGATATTTTCCAGTTCCCCCTAAACTCAACAGCAGAAACTAATCATAGAACATCAGAAGTCCAAACATTCCCACAGATATCAAAGGCTAAATCTCAAATTTCAGAACATCTGTCATATCTAAAACCAAAACAAAGATGACCCTTTTGTGATAGATAATCTCCACATTGCATGGATGCTAAGAATGAGAAATTTCTCAATTACTGAATTGCACTCATGTTACACTTTTGTTTACATATATTTTCCAAAGTACTTCTGCTGTTACAGAAGATTGTTGTTCCACGGGTGTCAAGAGCAGAGAACGATCAGAAGAAAAGAATTAGAATATTCATTTTCCAATTCTACTGAAAACCACTTTCAAAGGATAAAAGGATCAAATTTTGGTTTCTATGATTACAGAATAGAACAACTGAATCACATACTCACTTCTTCTGTGTGAAGTCCAGACCACTGTTGTCTATTCCCTCTACCTTGACATTTTTCTGTCCACAGATATTTCCATAACTGTCATATCCTGAAAGCAGTCTTGCAGCTGCTCCTGTAGCTATTGTAAAGCCACAGATAAAGCCCTGTGGGGAAAAAAGTCCACAATGGTTATACTCTGTTTGACAGCTGGGAAAATTCAGTTTAATTCATTTGTTTCTAAGCAAAGTTCCTTTACAAATTCTTTCAGATCAAAGAAAGAAAGACAAGGACAACCCAGAGAACTACTGTGCAATTATAAAACAAAATGCAAGGCCAAAAGAGGACTCATATCTAGTACTGCACATTATCCAAGCACAATTCAGAATCTCACAGGTGGCTTTTTTTTTTTTTTGAGGCTCATAATACCCTCATTAAGTGGCATGTAAGGCAGAAGAGAGAACAAAGGCACACAGTGAAAAAGAGCTACAAAAAACAGCTGCCTTTATCAAGGGTAAGTATGTATCTTACAAGACTTCAGACAATCCTGCTTTTCTTCCTTTTTCCTTCAAATTAAGTGCTTTCAGTGAAAAGCTAGAATGAAGAGGCCTATCTGACATAAATTCACTTCAAGGAAATCTTTTTGCTCTAAAGCAAAAGAAGAATGTGGCCAGGTGAAAGCCACAAGTGCTCCACATGCTAATTCAAGTGAAGGAAAAAAAAAGAGGAGAGAAAGCAAGAGAATGCAAAATGACTCACAGGGCAAAAAGGAAAACACTCAATGTCAGGCAGATCTTGCTGTCCACTTTCACATTCCTTACACTAGCAAAAATAGCATAAAGGCAGCAACGATGTGAAGAGGATAACGTTTTTCAAAACATCAGCTTTCTAGCAATGCCTTTGGCAGGAAGAAGTGAACCATACAATTTTGCTTTGCTATCACCAATGATAAGGCAAGCTATGACTTGAGAAATCAGTTGACAAAATGCATGGAGCAACAGGATCACATGAATGATGACAACAGCTAACAAATTCAGTACTAAATACTTAAAATGTGGGTGGGCTTAAAGGTCTGAAGACAGAGATCTTCTATGATAGACAGGCTATCTAAACTGAGCGGGCTATTTTTAGTGAATGCTGTAATCTAGAATAGTATAAATGTAAGCTGCTATTAGAAATAAATTGAGGATCACTATTAACAGCATCAGTGGAGTGATCATTCGGGTGCTGTTTGCCACAAGAAACCTTTCAGAAATTCCACACTCCTAAGGGCTATGGCACACAGTGCAGCTGTACAAAATGTTGATGGATATTCTGTGTTTAAGAATAAAGAGTACAAATGTCCATAAAACAACATGAGATAGAAAGAAATTATAGCAGTGTAAAAACTGGAGTTTCAGGAGGTAAGCTAGAACTGGCACAAAAAAATGCATTCTGAATTCTACCAAAGGTCTTCCAAATGCATATTGTACCATTTCTGTTCTACAGCTGATAATTCACATACCAGTATATTCTGGCCTTACTCAATTTAAGTTACTGAATGAAGGGTTTAAAACTTTGTCAGATGAATGCAAACTCTTCAACTACTATAACAAACATAAAACCCTTTGAGTTTTACTCACCATCCCTATGCAGAAGAGGATGAACAAGAGCAACCATGGCAGATCTGTACAGCTATGATCTTCCAGAGGCTTCCATTCTCGTTTGGAGCTCTTACATGAGAAGAGAGAGATGAGATTAACAACATTTCTTTACATTTTCTGCTCCTAATAGATAAAAAAAGGCTGAAAAAGATACTGTGGGGCATTAACATACAGCAGGAGTTATTCTTCAACTCTTAAAAACCAATGGCCAAAAAACTGGAGAGTAACACTTGTGAAAGGCACTTAAAAAAGAAGTCTCCATTGGCAGCTAAATCAACAAATAATTATTTACTCAGAAATCAACTGAATTATCCAGAAATTTGCAGGTACTTGTCCAATAAACAGGTTTTTTTCCTTTTTTCTTTTTTTCTGAAACCAGAAAGAAGCTAATGGCATAGAATCAATGTCTTCTATTGTAGACTTCCACATCTACCTTTCAATATTTGAATGGATTAAAGACTGTATTTTCCAAAAACTTTTACATTTTAAAACACTACATGCAGGTTTAATACATACAGTACACGTACAACAGATACAATAAACTGGTGTTGAAGAAACACTTTTCTGCCTGCAAAGCAGCTGAGCACAACATTTCAGCAAAGAAATTTCTAGTCAGTGCTGCCCAGGTGCCAGAAAGGAAAGCCTTGTACTAAAATGTTTAAACAATAATGCTGAAAGTTGTTTATTATGATGTGCATACACCACTAGAATACTAGAGCCTTTTTGCTCTCTTGTCAAATAGTTTAAGAAAACAATTTTCATGTAAAGAATTAACACTAGCTGGAGCAGAAAAATAAGCACAAAAGAATGTCATTGTTTTTATAGTGACAGTATTAATCACAGTATTAATCACAGCTACTCTTAAAAACAGATAATTTTAGATAGTGTGTCCTTTTTAATTAATTCCAAAGTAAGTACTGTTCACATATTTCTATCAAGATCCAAACAAACAAACAAGAAAAAAACACCACTGTTTTTATACCAGGGGATGGAGATTGCAGTATGAGCATACAGAACATCCCTTCAGAAACAGAATCAAAGGGGGTAGCCCACCCAAGTTTTACATTTCTTTTTCCACTCAAGAGTCCAAAGCACTGTGAAGATTTAGTTGACAGAGTGGAAAATGTCGATATTGAATTAAAACAAACACAGCTTACATTTCATACAACCATTCTAATTCCAGTATCTATTTTTGTAGATTTTTTATTTAAAAAAAAAAAGACAAAAAAAAACCAACAGCATTTAACCTTTGCCATGTTAGCAAGATGTGTTTTGGTATTCACGTATCTGGATGGATATCCCATACAGATAATGCCATCTGAAAATAATAACTGGATACAACATAGAAGAAAACCTGCATGTATTGTGCATCAAAAAGCATCCTTCTGAATAGCTTGGCTTCTCACTAGGAATTCCACTCTATTTCTGCCACCTCCTATTAAGGAAACCATAATGGCAGATACGTGTGTTTATATTTTTAATTTGTGCTGTACAGATTTACTGATGAGCTGAAAATTTTATTTTTTTACTCAAAAATCACTTGAAAGGGGCACTAAAAGATGAAATCACTCGCCCTACTATACTCATTCAACAAAACTGTCTTCTGATCCCATCAAGCTCACACTTAAAGCCAACACACTATCCAAACTTAACATATGCAGTGAGATTGTGACATAAATGAACTGAAGAAAGTATGTAAAGTTTCGTGCTTCATATTCCTAAATCCACTCCCAAAAGCTCTTGATATTTTAGAGTCCTACTTTGACATATACATAGCTGAGAAAAATTTCAGCTATAGCTGCACCTTAAGAGTCATCTGATCTTGAGAAAAGAGACAGCCGTTATGTGGATAGAGTGGTGTATTTTTTTTTTAAATCCCCTGTACCATCTGCAAGCAAAACCTTCTGACAGGATTTTTAAAAGCCACTGGACATCCTCTGTAATAACACTGCAAACATTCAGGTCATCCAACTAGTCACAGTTAGAGTAAGTAACCCATTTCTCTTACAAAAGTGTACTGCAATTTGTATTTCAGTAAGAAAACTTGAAAATCCATGGCATAACAGGTAGGTAGCAAGTTATAAAGAATAATTAAGTCTATGTCAGTAGTATTAGCTCAAAAATGCTAACATTAGTAGAAAAAAAAGAAAGAAAAACAAAGAAAAAGAAAGCATTAGGGAAGGTTTTTTAAATAAAAAGTGCCTCTGGATGCAATTTAACAGGTACAGTTTACCAACAGGCAATTGAACCACTCAGCAAACTAATATAGTAAGAAATGACACATCTTTAGAACGTCTTTCTCCAATAGGCTCTCCTCTTCTAAATCAGTGCTTGCTAAAACCCAAGCTAGCTGCCAATATCCATTCGTGATTTTCTTCTCAGTTGCTCCCTTGTACTCTGGATTTCCACTCAAAACTCTTCCTAAGCTTTACAACCCTTAATCATCATCTTTGATCCTGGCACCTACGCCTCCCTAGTGGCTACTCCCAGTGCACACAACACACTTAAACTTTTATTCATATACCATATTTCATGTTTGGGAAACAGAAATTGTGAGCCTATGCTCCACATAAACTTTAACAAGTGTTGGCTATTCAGCAGTCTGGAAACTACACTTTGTTTGCATAAATCAACAGTTCTACTTACTTCCACCTATCCTCAAGAGAGATTAAAATCCTTCAATATTTGGCAAGGCAAGAAATTTAAATAAGACAGAGGAAATATTTTTACTAAAATTACTTCTTTCCTCTTGTATGGAAACTGTTGAATTATGGCCTGAACCATTGATTGATCACCTGAGGTGAGCACTGAGTCAACCACAGGACACAGGTGAAGGCAATTCACTTGTGGCTCCACCTCTCCCAGACTCCATTTAAGGGCTAACCACCAGCCCACTTAACAGATTACTTCCAGGGCCTAGATAAAGACATACAAATTACAAAGGAGCACCAGTTAGCTGCATCCACTGTGGCTGCTGTTAATAGCCCTAAACCTAATGGAAATAATTAACAGCAACATGGAATTTGAAAACTGACTATTACAAGATCATATTAAAAAACTAGAACAGCAGCTGGGCACATTGATGACAAAAAAAAAACAAAAAAAAAACAGGACTAAGTGCCCCAATGAAACAAGTCTGTAACATTTCAATAGAGGACACTCAGGTCCCTGTGATAATGGACCCAGGTAATTGAGAGAACAAGATCTCTAAATGAGATCTTGAAGCTTCATCTACGATAGATCCCTTCAAGATTCATCCAATAATAACACAAAAATCTAAAGTACATGATAGACCAGCAGGGGTGCCCTCTGATCAATGGCCCCCTGCTGAAGTGTATCTGCAGATGACAGATTGCCCATACATGGCAAATGAATTGATGGACCTAGTACAATGGTTCCATCAAAAGCCTACAGAGAGCATACCACCATGGCTACTGAGATTGTGGGATGTAGGAGCAGAAAGTGTATTAGTTAATGGGACAGAAATGTCCAAATTAGCATCTGTAACTACACATCTGGACCTTAGGCAAAGCTTATATGCTGCCATTCAATGCAACAAAAATCATTCTATTATTATGGTTGATGGCACATGCCACTTAACACAGTGTCATGGTTTTATGATTTTTGGTACTGGTATTCCACATCATAACATCATGTAGTGCATTTAGAGTTAAGGAGTTAACGCTCCAGCTCTGTGGATCATCGATAGTTCCAGGTATACCTGTCTCAGAAGAGAAGAACTCCATTCCCCAGAGGACTGTGCAATGCTTTGTGTTCTTACGTGTTTCCGCCCAGAGGGAAAGATAAAAACTGTCTGCGGTCACGGGACACTCTCTTTCCTTTGGGATGGACTCAGCAGTGGGTGCTCACTGCCGTCCGCCTTCAGCGTTAGCGTAAGGCCTTCGGTTTATTGGACACTCTCTCTTGCTCATTTTATTTGATTTATTAGCTTTAATTCCAATTATATTGTATTACATTGTGTTATTTTGCTTTCTGATATCTTATTTAGTAAATCAGCTTTCCTCCTCAGATCGCTGCCGCTGTTTTGTTCCTAGGCCCATCTCCCTTTTCCCTTTCCCCCTTCCCCTTTCCTGGGCGTGGGTCCATGGGTTCCCCGCACCAATCGTCAAGGAACTGGGCCGAACCTGCCCGTAAACCGTTGACACACAGCCAAATTAAATAGATGTACCTCTTCATACAACAAGTATGAAGTTCTCGAATATAGAGGTTGTTCCTCTATGGAGGGCCTCCAAACTTATATTTGAGAACTGGGTATGAGAGGCAAGGTACTGAAAATGAATTTCAAAGCTCAGATAGGGAAAAATTCACAGCAGGGACGATACCTAATATTGCAACAGGCTCCTTTCCATTTCTAAGGGACACTGGTCTCAATATCAAACCCTTTAGTGGCCTCAGAGGCCACTGTCTAACAAGCGGCCCAATTAGTAGCAGACCTGGGGGAAACAGAAAGCAAATGAACAAGGTGCAACGTCTACATGGTGGAGGAAGCTGTGGCCCTCCCAATTACAAGCAAGAAAGCTACCTCGCATGCACCTCAATCAGACTCCATACAGGTATCCCAGAAAAAAAACTGATATGGACTGAGGTTGCACTTGCTAAAATTGATGAGCTGCCCAATATTTTACTGCAGTTATGGAAACAATTAAGGAATGATCAAAAAGTTCAGTCTGCTCCCAGAAAACCATGAGTACAGATAATTCAAGAAACACCTACTACAACCTGGAATTTGGCATATTTGATAGTACCAAATATAAGGAAAATACCTCCACAGGTGTCACACACTATGACGCCTGAGCTGTATGCAGTGAAAGATCTCAATCTGGCAAAATTCATGGAGTTGACAAGGGATGTTGGTTCCTTTAGTTCTATGTAGAACTGACAATATTTTGGTCAGAAACAAATGTGCAAAGAGTAATGGCCTTCCTTGGTAGACACCTGCATAAGGACACTGATAATACACAGGGATCCATCTAAATTTAAGGGTAACAGAGTGATGATTGGTGGGTTTGGGGGACAGACTATTCCAGTCACACAAAAATGGTTAGAACTGGGGGTTGGGTGTCTCCCACCCCGGGAGTATAAAGTGTTGACTGCCCCAAACTCAGAACACATCATGGGCATAAACATGGGGTCCGGCTTTCCAGATGACTGTGGTCTGATGACAGATGACTGTTCAGACTTTGGCAAAGGTACATTAGTATTTGGGCGTGTTACATTAGTATTTGGCATCAGTATGGAAAGTTGGATGGAACATGGAGAATGATGGTGGATTAGAGGGAATTGAAAAAGATCACACCACCTATTCCCACAGCTGTACCAGTATTGCTTCCCTAATGGACATGCTAAGCAGCAAAATCAAAACCTACCACTGTGTCCTAGATTCGGCAAATGCGTTCTTCAGTATTCTGGTTGATGAAGAATCAGAACATCAATTTGCTTTTACAGGGGTATGTGCATTCACCAACACATTGCCAAATTTGGTGGCGCATGACCCAGCTAATTGAAGAAAACCTAATAATGTCAATCTATACCACTACACTGATGATCCCTTGTTGTTAACATCCAACTCACTGGAGGCAGCAGGACAGGCGGCAGATTCATTAATCACCTACCTATAATAAAAAGGATGGGCTATCAATCCTCAAGAAGTGCAAGGTCCAAGCCTATCTGTAAAATATCTGGGGGTAGTCTGGTCAGGAAAGACAAAAGTACTACCCAGCACCATCACAGGTAAGGTTCAGGCATTCCCAGTCCCTGCAACACCAAAGCAACTGCAAGAAAACTGCAACTGCCATTTCTAGGTATATTGGGACACTGGCGCTCCTTTATACATCATTTGGCACAACTGCTGAGACCTTTGTATAGACTCACAAAAAAGGGCCAATCATGGGATTGGGGGAGTACAGAACAGGACGCCATCCAACACGTAAAACAGGCAGTTAACAAGCCCAGGCACTGGGTATATTCGATCCTATCCTCCCAGCCAAAATGGATGCTCATGTTACTCAGGATGTCTTTGGCTGGGGCCTGTGTCAACGTCAGCATTCTATTTGGACCCTGTAAGGGCGGGTAATTCAGAGGATGGTATGTTTCCATAAGGCTTTATATAGATGGTACACAGACTACTGGTAAGTTGTAAGAGACTAATATTTTATATCATTGCCTCAAAGTTTGCTGATGAACATGTCCGAACATGTCCAAGCTAGTCCTGGGAAAGGGTTGTGAAATCCTTTGTCTAAGGGACAAGCAGATGGGCATGTCCTGGGGCAACAAAAGAGAGATAAGCTGCAGCTCAGTGGCCCCTTAACACTCTTTTGTGTGGTACTCATCTCCGTGGGGAGATAGCCATCTCAGGAGAAGCTTGCCTGGCAGGCTAGCACGAGATTTGCCACGTAGGCAAGAGAAATTAAGGATAAAAGAGGGATCGACCACCATGAGATTGTCATGGTTTTGTTGGTGTTGCTGTGGTGGTGTTCTTCCATCGGAAACTTCAAGAGCTGATTCCCGGCTGCTGAACTCCCTCCTGGGCCTGCTGCCTGAAACATGCTGCATTCTCCTGGACCTCATCGCTCCTTCGAGGTGTTCTACCATCTGAACCCTCACGAGCTGATCACTTGTTCGCTGCTTCTACGGTGCTGACTGACACTGTTCCTGGGCTGACCCCGCGCTGCTTCTCCTGTGCTGACCCGGTGCCGCTTCTCCAGGACAGCTGCTTGCTGCTCAGGGCTGCCCGTCGCTGCTGCTGTTCTCCCCGCTTCTGCCGCCCCTGCTCTTCTGCCTCGGACCGTCGGAGCCGCTTGCAACCGGACCGCCCCTGGGATCCTGGCTGGTGACTTTCCCCGTGTTGTACAAACCCTTGCTTCTTTCCTATCTTTCCTATCGCTCGCCTTCCCTTCCCCATCACCCTAACAGTGTCCGCCTTCCCCATCTCCCTGGTTTATAGTGGTAATAAACTGGTCGGACCAACATTTGAACCGTTGTTTCTTAATCTCACGCTGGGTATATACATAATCAAAAGAACCTCGTCTCCCTCCTTTATATTGGAGCGTGACATAAGTAAAGGGTGGCTTACCTTTTATGATGGTTAAGGCTTGCTGACGACTCCACACAGGAGGGAATCTCCAACAAGAGATCCTTCCCTGGTGGTGGTCAGCCCTTAAATGGGGTCTGGGAGAGGTGGAGCCAGACTCCACCCCTTCCAGTCTCACAGGTACACTACCTTCAGCTGTGCCCCTGTAGCTGACTCAGTGCTTGCCTCATGTGATCAATCAGTGGTTCAGGCCATGATTTAACAGTTCTCATACAGACTCCTACTGGTTTCTGGTCTCAGGTCTCGCATGGAGCAGAAGAGAGATATAGTATGATTGAAAAACAGCTATTGGCTGCCTATTCTGCATCACAAGCGGTACAGCCAATAACCCAGACAAAGTCATAGTTAAGACCACTCTGCCAATTTAGGGGGGTAAGTGACCTGACCCACCTTCCTGCGGCATGCTGGACAGAAGACCATGTGGGTAGCTGCTAAAGAATGGGGACTGCCCGTACAGCTATCTGACATTGCTCAAGCATGCCAAACTGTGACACTTGCTCCAAGATGAGACTGAGGTTGTTGCCTGAAACAACAGCCCATCTTGCTAGAGGACACAATCCTCTGCAGAGCTGGCAGGTTGATTACATTGGCCCCTCCCTCGATCTGAGGGACCAAGATATGCACTAATCTGCATAGGCACTGCAAGTGGGCTAATGCAGGACTATCCAGTACCAAAGGTGAACCAGGCATATACCATAAAAGCACTCATAAGATTGATGGCTGCCTACAGGATACCACAAGTCATTGACCAAGGGTCTCACTTTACAGCTGCAATGATACAACGCTGGGCAGAAGAGAACAACATCCAGTGGTGATTCCACCTGCCATACAATCCAACGGGGACAGGCCTTATTGTGCATTATAATGGTATTCTCAAGGCCCTGAAGACCAACTCTCAGTCTCTGCATGGGTGGACAAAGAGACTCCATGAAATGCTGCAAGTCCTGAATGAAAGACCTAGAGACAGCAGACCCACTGCCTTTAAAATGTTACAAATAACACAGGCCTCCCTGCTTAGGATGCAAATTATGGGCACTGATAGCCACGTAAGACCTCAGATTGGCAATGAGAACAATCTTCTCTCCCTGCCCGAGAACCTAAAATCAGGTGTCAGTAGAATAAAATGGCCCTGGAAGGTGCAGGTAGGACCATGGTGATGTGGCCTACTTGCACCTTGGGGGAGATTATTGGAGGTGGGGGTTCGGCAGTCCCTCCGGTAATTGGTACACAGCCTGCTGATATTGTGGTCAACACTCCAGTCTTTATTGCTAAAGGGACCCCTATCATGCCTCTGTGGCAGATCAGGACACCTCTACCACTACTCTGCCGAAAGTTTTGTTGGGTTACAGTACTGACAGACAACTCATGTACCAATGCTTCACCACTACTTTCACCATTAAATTCAGTACCTGACTTTTCCTTAAAGGCTGTGTAAGTTCATAAACTGAACTTACCCCAGTGCTTTCCCGTATACCTACACACTGCATTTGTTATACCTCAACCCCTAAGCTGTTTTTCTTCTCTACCCAACCCATCTTCCAAGTTCCGAGTATCTCAGTTAACATAGCAATTGCACACTCCTTAAAAATTCTTCTCTAACAGCATGCTGACATGAAATCAGAAAATTTAATAAAATTCAAGATATGACTTCCATAGAACAGTTGTTAGGCTGCTGAAACAAACACAGGCACATATAAATATCTGAACTCAAGTTTGTTACTCAAAAAAGTGTCCGTCATTATTCATTTCAGAGGGACAGACTTCTATTTGTCTATGACCACAGAATCTTTTTCAAAAAAAGAAAAAAGAAAATCATTAGCTCTGCAAGGTATGGAACTGGTTAACTTTTATTTCCCTTCGACTTCCCCCATGATACAATCAGTATAGAACAGCAAAAATTACAAGTATTGCTTCATACAGTATAAATATTTCCTAGTTTTGTCCCCCACTTTTATTGTCCTTGTTTAGGATTTCTGGCATCTAAGAATAAATCAACTCTTGCTACAACCCTTTTTTCTGCAGTGGCAGTTTGACCTCAGCCATCACAGGAAGGTAACAGCTTTGAATTAACCAGCAATGCTGAATTAGCTATCACTGGCAAGTTGGCTGAAACTGGATCAATGATTTTAAGAGTTATTAGGAGGAGAAGAAGTATGTTCTGAAGGAATTAAATGTGGGTGATTTGTGCCAAAGCTTTTCCTTTAAAACATAAATAACCACCCATTTACATTATTTGAAAAGTATCATACAAGTTTTATATATATATATATTTCATTTAATTTCTTCAGTACTCTCAGGAGTCGCTGTAGAAAAAAAAGTGGAATACTCATTGTTATCCTTTCCAGTCTGTTTCAGTAATGCTAAGACAGTACTGAAATTCTGGACTGCAAGTATTTCAGGTTGTTTTTCTTTCTTTCTAAATGAAAAGATAGCTTTCATTGTACTTTCATCAGTCTCCAGGGACATTATTACTGATGTGGCACTCTAAAATTACTTGTTACAGAACATAATCTAAGAGTGATATTGATCTAACCACAACCCCTTTGAATTCTGTTTTTTATCTCTTTATTATCTGAATTCAGAGTATGCACAACTGCAACTGACTGCAGGAGAGTAAACAGAAACAACAGCTGCTGGAAGCTCTACTTGTATTTGTAAATGGAGGAATTCAGAAATGGTTGTGTATTTCTGTATCTATTGACACAGAATGCAAACAGTCACAGCCTACAAAAACCATTAACATATAGCATTTGGAGGCGAAAAAGACACCTTTTGTGGAAAAAAGCTACTATGTCCTGTATAGGCAGCTCTTTCTTGATGGAAGAGTTCAACTAATGCTCATTTTATCTGCACTGCAGAACAGGCATACATACAGTCTTACAGTCTCTGACAATATGATGCAAGCTATCTCTAGGGAGAATCAAATCTGATTATTTTGGGCTCTTCTATTACTCTGAAGATTAGATGATTCTGTTCCTGAAATCAACTCACTTCTTTGCATACAAAGCTTCTGAGAGAGCTATCTCAAATGATCTAGCTTTTCACATAAAATGTTCATGTGACGAAAATTGTTGCCAAAGTAAACCTGCCTGCAGTACATGGCTTCATCGCCTATAGAAACAGTAATATGATTAAGATTTTCAACATTACCTGCTGATTTCCTGAGCATCACTTAAAATTGTTCAAGTAAAATACTCAACCATAGAGAACTGCAGGCCACACAACAGCAAAACACAGATTCTGACAATTCCCTCAGGTTAATGTTACAACTGATTTATTATGCAGCAATTTACTGGTATTTCTTCATTATCTGAGTAAGTATAGAAAACCCAGGGTCTACTGATCTCTGTTGGTACCCTAGAAGGACGAATCATAGAATCACCAATGAAGGAAAAGACTTCTAAGATCACCCAGTTCAGCCACCCACCAATCACCAATATTTCCCACTAAACTGTGTCCCTCAATACAACATCTAAATGATGCTGAAGCAATAAAAACACCTCCATAATCACATACAAAGGAATTCTTATTAAGATCACTATCTTAAAACAGTCCTACATCGCATCCTTGACTGCAAACTGGAAAGACAGGAATTTGATTATCTTACTCTTCAGTGGATAAAGAATTGGCTGGATGGCTGTAGCCAGAGGGCTGTGGTCAATGACTCTACAAACAGTTGGAAGCTGGTGACACATCCCCTAGTGGACAAGACTTGGGGGTCCTGGCAGACAAAAGCTGGATATGAGCCAGCAGTGTGCTCCTGCAGTCTGGAAGGACAACAGTATCCTGGGCTGCATCAACAAAGGGGTGGCAGCAAGGAGAGGGAGGGGATGGTCCCTCTCTGTCCTGCTCTTCTAAGGCCTCACCTGGGCCATGGCCTGGACCATGCATGGTGACAAACTGATGAGTAGATTGATGCACCCCTGGCAAGGGTAATCTAATAGATTAGATATTAGGACATACTTTATACAAGCAGTGAGGCCCTGGCACAGGCTGCCCAGAGAAGCTGTGGGTGCCTTACCCTTGAAGGATTTCAAGGACAGGTTGGACAGGGCCCTGCTCAGTCTCAGCTGGGGAAGGCAGCCCTGCCCACAGCACAGGGCTGGAAGTGGGCAAGCTTCATGTTCCCTTTCAGGCCAAACCTTTTTATGATTCTAGACTTGGCCAGGTCAGTCCTTAGCACTTAAGCTACTATTTCAAAAAGCCTGCCAATACAGCTTCTCTAGTCAGGCAGAGACTTGGTAAAGCCCATCTTTATCTAAGAGAAAGTAGGACTCCCATATCCAGAAGCAAGAGAGAATGGCACTGCAGAACTACTACTGAAGTTGCTAACAAAACCACAAGTGGCAGTCACCTCTAAGAAGGAATGAGAACAGTATGCAGTGTTCCTTGCAAGTGCCCTCCACAGTGACACCATTGTCTGCATAATAAGCCACCCCAAACCCAAAGGAATTGTATTACAAAATATGCAAGTTGTGGTAGTGCTTGATGCCTACTTTTGTGGTATTTCTACTTCAATTTCATTCCAAAGTGCTTTATTTTTCAAGGCACTGTGAAGTAAATGCGAATTGAACTTCTGACACCTGCACCATATTTGCCTAATGGCTTTAGATCACCAACCATTTTTTCCCCAGAAGAGATGCTCAGAGTTCTTACTAGAAAAAGGAAGAAGTTACAGTAGTAATAAACTACCAGAAAAGTTACCCACTAAAAGGTAATGAACTTAACACTACATCTCAACACTACAGTTCAGCACTCCTACACCTGCTATTTCTATTAATTTTCTCATACACGCCACACAATACTTACAAGTTTTTAACATAATGTAAATGACATCAAAACACATAAGACAGTGCTTATAATATTACTGATGGTGTAATATCAAGATGTTACACTGGAAATTCGTATTTTGAGACTTCATTTATGAATCTGACATACACTGTGCTGTAAGTATACCTGTCACGCTCCAATATAAAGGAGGGAGACGAAGGTTCATTTGATTATGTATATACCCAGCGTGAGATTAAGAAACAACGGTTCAAATGTTGGTCCGACCAGTTTATTACCACTATAAACCAGGGAGATGGGGAAGGCGGACACTGCTAGGGTGATGGGGAAGGGAAGGCGAGCGATAGGAAGGAAGCAAGGGCTTGTACAAAGCAGGGAAAGTCACCAGCCAGGATCCAAGGGGCGGTCCGGTTGCAAGCGGCTCCGACGGTCCGAAGCAGAAGAGCAGGGGCGGCAGAAGCGGGGAGAACAGCAGCAGCGACGGGCAGCCCTGAGCAGCAAGCAGCTGTCCTGGAGAAGCGGCACCGGGTCAGCACAGGAGGAGGGGTGCGGGGTCAGCACAGGAGAAGCGGCGAGGGGTCAACCCCCAGAGGGGCAGCAGCGAACAGTGATCAGCTCGTGAGGTCTCCAAAGAGAAGGCCTCTCCAGGAAGCAGCAGGCAGTGATCAGCTCGGGAGGTCTCTCCTAAGAGAAAGCTTCTCCAAGAGAAAGCCACTCCAGAGAAAACCCTCCAACATCGTGGCTGCAGGACCCCTCAGTTTATCTCCCAGATTTCTCCAGTCTACGTGACGAACCCCTCGAACCTCTCCTGCTTGGGCATCAGGCGGGTATCACCTAAGATGGTTATCTCCCCCTGGAGATGAGTTCCATAAACGAGTGTTCTCCGGTCATTGAGCTGCAGCGTCAGGGGAGTATCACCTGAGATGGTTATCTTCCCCTGGAGGCGAGTTCCACAAAAGAGTGTTCAATGGCCACTGAGCTGCAGCTTAGGCCGCCCCAGGACATGCGCCCATCAGCTTGTCCCTGAGACAAAGGATTTCACAACCCTTTCCCAGGACTAACTTGGACATGTTCGGACATGTTCATCAGCAACCTCTGAGGCAATGGTAAAAGATATTAGTCTCTTACAATACCATCTTACATTCATGTTTTCAGTCAACTCATATTTAACACGGCTTCTAAAACTCCCTTGGTGACATCTCTTTCATCACAGCCTACAACTTAAATATTTATCTAGCAGTACAACAGAGTTGTTTAAAAAGAGCTGACATGATCAGTACATCTATTGATATTTAAAATTTCAGAAATACAGCCATCTGTAGACAAAAACTTCAGTTTTTAACTCTAGAATTATTTTGTCCTTGTTTCTTCTCTTCAAAAAAAAAAAAAAGGGAAGTACTCCTTTGAAAGCAGTAATTAAGGATATTTCAAAAATATCACAGTAATATTTTTCAGGTAATTAAAATACACTTTTCAGTGCATATTGGGTACTTCCAGAGGGCTTTATATCAGTAAGAAGTAATTACATCAAAAGACAAAGTTCATTTTAAAAATGTTTTGCACTGAGTTATTTCATCCACACACACCAATTTGTCAATCTATTCAACAGATTCTCAGATTTTACTCTTGAGACTGCAAGTCTCAAACTATTATTTATTTTTAGAATTTTGGAATAGTAAAACTTTTTACAACTACAGCATACGCTCAGCTTCCAAGTAAGTTAGCTTTGTCACAACATGACATCAGCAGTAAAAAAAACCCTCATCAGAACCTCCAAATACGTGGTCTCCACAGGAAAGTAAGGACATTCCGTGGAAAATGCTGCTCTTGTTTCTGTGAACTCTCTCTCCATTGTAAGCAATTTGTTGTAAAAGAACTTTTCCTCCTTTCTAAAGTATCTAAAGCTAAACTTGAAGACCAAACCCAACACAACTCTTAAAGAGCTTTCACCTGCACTTTTTTTTTATTCTTATTATTGCATTTACAATCCCTGCAGAAGAGATTCCTATCTTTGAAATGTAAAGACTGACTTGATAAAGAGTTCTGCAAGCTTAGAGAACCATATTGGCACATGCCAACACAAATACAATCCTGAAACAAAGAACTGTGACTCTACACTAAACAGTACAAATTAACTGTTGCGTACATACACTGGTCACCTACGTTATTCCGTATCACCACATACGGAAGCAGAAATACAGAGCTATACCAAAAATTGCATAGCCATTAGGAATATTCAACCACACTTAAAAGGTTATCATCAGCACCAGCTTCCCCTCGCATAGAGTAGGAAAATGCTGAGCTTACCTACATTGTTCAGTAAACAAAACCCTGACTTACACGCTCCAGAACAGGAATGAAAACCACTCAGGATTACAGTAAGAGGGCAGTGTGAGGACTGCCCCACTGTCTGAGGACATCTAAAGCGCATTAGACTAATAAGAGCCAACATAAGAAGGCTCTACCTGATTTATGGAAGAAAGAGTGGAAGGAGAATAAAAAGGCAGATATTCCATTAGGTACTTACTTCATCACATAAGCACACTTCCTTGTGTAGGCAATTATTCTGCAGTTCTTCATAGCAAACTAGGGGTAGCCTGACAAGGAATTCACAAGTTTTAATGACTGCAACTTTGCACAAAATACTTTAATGGGTTTCTTGTTTTGTTTCTACACTTCTAAAAACAATATTTAGAGTTCTCTTTCACAGTCGAGCAATCCATCTGGAGAGCAGTAACAGTGGCTCCAATACAAAATAAAAATTAAAAAAATCCAGGCCAGAGCTCATTTGTGCTGTAAATAGGTGCTTTATTACATCATATTTATTAAGAGAGGATGTCAGGCATAAGCCACAACATTCCCTTTGTTGTTAAGTTCCACTTCATTCTAGTCATACTACTGGGTTAAACAGTTACAGCAACAAACAATCATGTTAAACATAGGTCAGAATCTCAACTTTCCTATGCAGTGCAATCATCTATTCTTGCAGTACACTGCACACTGGGTGTTACTAAAGCAAGAGAAAATACATCACAGAATGGTGAAGTTGAACTTGAAAATGAAAGATTCTGAATATTAACTCTTTTTTTCTTCTCAAAACATTATTTAGCCTGTTTTTGAACTGTACAGCTTCATTTGCCATTATGAATTTACTTAACTAAAATATTTCTTATAAAGGAACATAGGGATGGCTGGCCATTAAATTAAATGAAATTTATTCACTTCCTAAACCTGTAAAAGTGAATAGAAGGCCTATTCACCAACACAACTTTGCTCGCTGCCATTTATTCATAAACAAACAAATGGTTTCATCAAATATAGGTATAAATTGACAGTCATTTCAGCCAGAGGGTAGAAGTAATCTTTCAACATGCTGCTTCACTGTCTTTTAGAAGTAAACTACGATTTATACAGCTGTCCATATTCTTCGAGTGAGAGAAATTCAAACAAAGTAACACAACAGTTTATGTTAAGTTGGTTCACCAGTTCTGATTTTCACAAGCAAAACAACTGAAATTCAAATAAACAAAAACTATAATTAGTCCAAGGGATAAAAATGCATTCAAAGTTAATGAAAAGCTCCCTTCAGAGCTAAGAAGATACTGACAACTTCACCACATAACAACAAACACTGCCATTTCAGCATCAGGAAAAACAGAAGTACTCTGTGGCATGAATACAACGTTTAACAACATAAAAGTTTGGCAGCTGACAGCAATCCAGATGCCAGTTAGACTACCGTAAGCTTTTAATTTGGCATTCACTATCTACATGGCAAGATAATTAATCTTTCCTGAAATCACTCCCTATTTACAGAAAAATTATCTTGTAATGATGCAATACTCCATACTTGCCCTTAATCCAACTGTTCAGCTTCCTAAGTGCTAGAAAAAAAAGACACTCTGTTATCAATTTCACAAAAGAAATAATGTGTTATTTATAACTTAAAAGATCTGACATGACTTAAAGACAGTCTAAACTTCAGAAAGAGCTTAGACTCCTGCAAAAAAAACTTGATAGATTTGAAAAGGAGTATTTACAACTAGCTCTGTACTTGAAGTATTTGCTTCTACGCAAAGATGAAAAGGAATCATCTGCACAAGTTGTGCAGCTGCTTGTGACAGCATTCACCTGATGCTTCGCAGGGAGTGAATGGAGTTCAGACTAGAAATACAGGAGGAAGAAAAAAGTAAGCTGCTCCATGAGATGCCTGACTGAAAAGCAGTGTTCCTCAGTCCTATTTGTATGCTTTGTCCTTCATTCTGTATCTACTTGCCAGAGGCCTCATCTAATGTCAAGGCGCTGAAAAGGAAACTAAATGCTGTAATGAAGAATTCACAACTCATTGTACTTCTAACTATAAAACCTGCTAACCAATTTGTCTTCTTCTGCAATCAAAAGCACAATGAAACAGGCACGGTTTGATACCCTTCGTACTTAGAAACATGACTGCAGGAGTCTCTGGCAATTGAAGCCGATGTGCAATAAATGATATATGCTGTCCATAAGAGCTGACAATAGACTTACATTTCACAGGAACTATGAAAATAAAAGCTATAAATTCCAAATTTATTCTTTGATGTTTTGACACCAAGTGCCATAGGAAATGTTAATGGATGATCTATCTTCTCCTTTTATCATGGTTTTTACAAGACCAGAAGAACATTCCAAGTACACTATCAAAACCATGAAGAGAATACATGCTGTATTTAACCCACATATCCCTACAGTTTCCCGCAAGATTAGAAGCTCTCTTCATATGCATCTTATGTGAAGTTTACAGCAAAGGTGTGAGGATTAATATATATACATGCACACATAGATATTTCCCTGACCAAACAGAGGATCCCAGTTAAGTTGATTTGATTCTACAACAGAATGCTGAAGCACGTATCTAGTAACTATACTCAGCTTCGTCATTTTCTCCACAGAAGACCAGGAAAGGAGAATGAATCACACAATTCCACACTGCAGATAATCCAACAGAAAGTTTAAAAAGATCCACTTTGTCTCACATCTTGTTCTAACTCTGAAATGCAGTATCCCTAGATAAAACAGTGTGAACTTTGCTATAAACCAGACCACTGGAGCAATCAGAATTAAACTATAATGGAAGTTTGCTTGCCTACAGATACAAACAGAAAATAAACAAGCAAAATAAAGCCAAAAACAACAACTACAAACAACATAATCCACCGCCACTTGTATGGATTACTTCCATCAAACAGCTCTACAGCAGAGACTGACCATTATGACAAGAATGATGAACTGTGGCACCTCCTGCAAATTCAATTTATCATGGACTAGTACAGTCGAGACCAAAAATATCACTTTAGAAGAATGGAAAGAAGAGAAAGAAGCGCTGCCCCATTTTTTAATATATGAAACTAAATATTTGACAAGGAATTTGACTACTGTCTACTCAGAGTTTGAGCACTACTCACAAAGTGGATTCTGAAATTCAGAAAGCTCACTTCCAAAGAATAACAATAAAAAGGTAATGCTGCAAAATAAATAAATAAATAAATGAAATGAAAGAATAAAATAAATAAAGAAATAAAATAAAATACTGTCGAAGTTTCTTGCACAGCCAATCTATGATGAAATAGATGCCCTCACACAGAAGCACCTTGATGATAATGAAAACACAGTGTCCCTCACTGTGGGCCTTGGGCTTAAACTGCATGAAGGTACTGACAATGCAACAGTACTGCAAGGCAAGGGACACATAAAGGTGGGGCTTTTTTCCACACTTTACAATGTTTTCCGCCTTACAACCACACTTCAAAGAAACTGAAGCATTAAGAGGATTCTAATCAATACATAGTATGCACTTGGAAGTTGTAGCTGACATTACATGAGGTTTGGCCAAAAAGATTCAAAATGCAGAGAACCAAGTAAGCACAAAAATTTACAGCAAAGTCCACATAAATAAGTACAGAAAAGCATGAGCCCTAAAGAACCAGAGGCCATGACAGTCGTAATAGTGAGAAGGAACAACAAGAACTTTGGTTGTGACAATAAAGAACAAAGATCAGAAAAGACAGTATATCAGAAGAAATGAAAGAACTTTGTTAAAGAAAAAAGGATTGAAGTAAAAGGGGAAAAGGGCGTACTTCCAATTAAAGCATCTCAACAGTTAAGACGGCAGTATACCAATAGCAAATTATGGCTGTACCATGAAGAAAAGCTGGTATGGTCCTGCCAAGTTTAAGTTGAAATCACTTTTAACAGTCCACATTTGAAATATTTGGTAAAATAGGACAAAGTTAGCAAACCAGGGGAAAAAACAACAATCAACTGGACGTAAAAGCAGACAGTGGTAGGGAAAAGGAAACAACAGCCATAGTGGAAAGAGTAACAACAGGACCTTATCACAGGAGCCCAGGGAAAATACAGCATCAAGATGCAGATTATCAACAGTATCAAAAGCAAGGAGGCAAGGAGGGTCAGAAAGCCGAGGAAACCTTGCTGCTTGGCCAGAAGGAGTATGCAGACATCTTAATGAAGCAAATTTCAGCCAAGTACGAGAACAGGATTGGAAGAACTTGGTATGAAGGAAGAGGAGAGAATGACCAACGATTTAGATTAGATTTAGATATCCTGTTTCACTGTTTTCAGAAGAAGGAAAGCAGACTACAGCTGAATGTCAGTTCTACAGATGGAGGATAGTAAATTGATAAGATTTGGAAGGGAATAAGATAAACGGTAACAAAAAAAACCAACAAAAACAGACGTTTGGAGATAAAACAGAATGAATGAGACTTTACGGTCAGGCTAAGCCATTAAAGGCAGAAAAAGCAGATAACAAACATGAGAATCCATCACAGATAGTAGGCTCAATGCAGAGAAAAGGTAAACAAGTCAATCTGAATCAGCCATTTGTCTTTTTATTATTATTATTATTCAGGGAAAGAGAAACAGGAAAAAGCCTAAGGCAGAGATCCTGTCAGCCTGCAAAGCAAAAGAAACAGGAAATGCATTGGAAAAAAAATAGGCAATTTAGCATAAAACAGGAGCTAGGGAGAAGACACTATAGAAATCTGACTGGTTCAACAATCAGTCACAGGTAGATGCAGTAACATAAATAAGGAGGTGGCAGCCGTGAGAAAGGACTTGGAGATACAGCAACTACACAAGAAAATGGCTGGCAAAGCCAAAATAGAAGTAATCACCTCACTCAAACAAGAATGAGCATTAGCAGATGACGATCAAACAAACTGGGGAGCTGGAGAATAAACAGAAGGAGAAATCAACTTGATAAAGTCATAAGGAATGAGGATGAGGAGTTGTGATAAGAAAGACAGCGTCAAAGCCTAAGATGAATCTGAACAAGATGTGAGGCAACAAGAAGCAACATCTGATGGAACCCTGCTCAAGGAAAGATTCAGAGGAAATAAGGGAGGGAAAGGCATAAAGGCAGGGGAAGCCAATATCTATCGTTAATGATAAAGAAAGGAGATGACAGATAACAGGCTGTAGTGCACAGCTGTACTGCAGGTAGAAAGCTTTCTGCAAACAATATGCCAGACAAAACTGTTGCTGATAAAATATTCACCCTTTGATTTGGATTTCCCGAGGAGATACACAATTGCTTTTGGTTAGAGAATTAAATAATCGCCCATACTCTATAGCTCTCAGTTACACAGATGGGATGCTAAGCTCAATTACTGTGCCACATCTTGCCACACATAAAGAAAGCAAATGAGAGTTTCAGCAGCATACCATTGGCATCATGAGATCTGGCAGGGGAAGACAAATTTCACACAAAAAAATAATAATAACATTAAAAAAAAACAGTTACTTCAAATCTAAGAACTTAAAATCACCAATCTTCTATTTCTTCCAGCTTTTGGTCTAATGCAACCTACAAACAAACCTGCTTTTTCATTTAAGAAAAGACTGTGACAGGGCACAAGCAATTCAAATTCATAAGGAACACCTAGAAGGAGCATATGAAACACTTACAAAAATGAATTTTGATATGAATCATAGAAAATAAGGTTAAGAGGGACTTGAAAACATCACTTCAAAACATCTGCCTCACTCACAGTGCCTGAAGTCTTTATCAGTTCTGCTTAAGCCACTCCCAGCAGATATTTATCCAGCAGTTTTAACAAACCTCAAACCACAGAATCCCTGGCAGCAGTCTGCTGCAGTGGCCTCATGATCTGAAGATTTCCTAACATTTGAAGAAAACGACATTCTCTACAAGTCAAGACCATTCTCCTTCATACCACACAAAGCTCACCGCCTTCCTCTTTGCAGCAAAATCTGCCTTATGGAAAGGATGTTGTTCCCTATTGCAACTCGACAGCACAATGCAGCACTCCGTGCTTGTTAAAGCATTATTAAAAATGCTTATTATTAAAAAAAATAGTAATAAAGAAGACTGCCTGAACGGTTGACATAAAAAAAAAAAAACAACAGTAACTCATCTCTGTGATGAGTCATCCGGGACGGCAGAGATGGACTATGCCACAGAAACAGCCTGCTGGAAGCTGGATCCAGCCACCACAACCCGAGGGAGCCAACATTAATGGACAGGCGCGGCACCACCGCGGTGTTAGTCACGATCCAGAGCCTCGAGTAGGAGGCCGAGCAAGCGTGAAGTTCCTGGGGGGAGCAGTGTTAGCACAAGTGGAGGGAATCGGCAAGGGCTACGGAGCGCGGCGGGGCGTAGGGGAAAAGGCGAGCCGAGGAAGAGATACCACATCGGCAAGGGCGGCGGGAGCAGCAGGGCCCGGAGTGGAGCAGGGCCGGGGACAGGCACTGCGCAAGGCCGGGAATGGGCCCCGGGGGAAGAGGGCACAGCGCGGGGGACACCAACGCGGAGCTGCGGGTCCGCGGACGCGGGGGTCCGGCGGCGACGGAGGGGCGGAGCGGGGTGCGGGGCGCTCACCTGCGCGGCAGAGCTACAGCAGCCCATGGCGTCCGTGCGCCCCCGCCCCGGAGGTGCCCGCTAGGCGCTGGGCACCCACCCGCCGCGACGGCCCGCCCCGAGGCGGTGGCGGTGGCGACGGGCGAGGCGGCGCGGGGCAATGCCGGACCCCGTCAGGACAGCTGCGCTCCCTCAGCGGCTCCGCCGCAGCAACCCCGCAGCCTCCCCGGCGGCGGCGGCCGCGCTCGAGGGGCGGGGCCTGAGGGAGCGGGGCGGACCGTGAGGGCGGGACCAGGGCACTGCAGCGCTGGGGGTACTTGCGCCGCCACTCAGCGCCACCCCCTCTTCCGGCCCGCGCGGCGCGTCGCTTCCGGAGGCGCAATGCTTTCTGCCCGCTCGCCTTGTTGCCTAGGTGACAGCGGGCCCGCGGCAGGCTTGGCGCGGGGTCGGCCCGCGCTCCCTCTCTCACTGCCTCTAAAGCGGACTGGCAGCGCGAGAAGCCCCGCGGTAGGCCCCGTGGTTTGGGAGCTGCCCATAAGCTCTCAGAAGGCGGAGGGAGGTCCCTGCGCGGCTCTGCCGTTCGTCTACTCCCTGTTGGTAGTCGCTGTGAGAAGCCCGTGGGGCTGTGCTTTGAAATGCCTTCAGTGCAGTGTATCCCGTTCATCAGCTCTTATTTTAGTTGTAGTGTGTGTTTTCCCCAATAACGTGAAAGAGTGGCTTTGAGTGATTGCGGATGATCCCCCCTGTACCGCTGCACTAGGGGTTTACCGTATTACCGTATGCTGTGCTTGGGCGAGTTTTGGAGCCTTCCCAGAGACAAACTCGAGGATTGCTATTTTGAGGTATCTGCCTCAGTAGCTGCACAAAGTTGTGTTGCTCATTGGCTATGTCAGGGTGGTATCTCGTGCATGCACAACACAAAAGTTCTGGCTCCAAGTGTAGACAGGGCCACTTTTGTAAAAAATAGTCATCAGTAACAGATGCTTCAGAGCTTCTGAGCTCAAGAATTGCGAGGCTACATTTCGTAGTCGTTAACTGCAGCAAAGGCGACTCTCTGAAAGGAGTTCTTGGAAGCTTGCAGCCCCTCTTTGGATAAGATCATGTGATCTAGCAGTTTTATTTGAAGGTCAGTACAACGCCACTAATATAATACAATATCCATGATTAGAAATAAAGCCACATTGTTTTAAATTTAAAATTATCCTTTGACAGGCAGATCGAGGCAAAAGAGGTCCTGTGACAAGCAAAGGGGTCTAATTAAGCAAATTTCCAAAACAGAACTAAAACCGAAGTGTGGGTGAATTGTGAATCACACACCTTCTTTATCTGCTCTCACTTTAATGGCAAATAACATTGCCTTCACAAGTTTCCTATTTCCTTGCTCATGGGTTAAAATGTCGTTTTACCACTCATATATACATTGCCATCATTTTTCATAGTTCCGCTTGATTCTGTCCAAACATTTCTATTGTATTTGAAAATGACCTTCAAAGAAGTATTTTTGTAAAAGTGCTTACAGGCATGTCCAGTCTGCAGCTTGCATGAGGCCCAGCACAGTTCACAATCCAGCCACCCCCTGCCCCGTGCCATCATGGCAACAGCTCTTCCCTTCTGAATGGTGCAGCCTGACCCCTCAGCGCCAACAGAACATTGATGCACAATTAACTAACTCTTCTATTCCTTTCACAAAAACAAGGTCACATATCCCACTCGTTTTATGGCTTTGTTGCTTTTGTTTGTATGTATTTAATAAAAATGAAATACATAACTGTATTTTATACATTAACTGTATTTTATATTTAATGAGGACTGCTGGAAAAACAGTGCCTCCTATTTTATGATGTTGACCACAACATCAGAGGCAGATGCTGGTGGTATGGCAGTAGAGGCTGAACATTCCCTCCAATATTCCATTACCTGTTGTTGCCATGTGACAAATGGCAGCAGATGACACAGTGGCATCTGACATCGGAATATATTAAGCAAGGGTGTGTCACTGAATTCCTATGTGTGGAAAAAATTGTACCCACTGACACTCAAAAACAATTGGTGAACATTTAAGGAGACCCAAACAGTGGGTGTGAACACAGTGAGGTGGTGGGTGAGTTTCATTAGTGGTGACAGCAACCGTTGGTCACCTCTGCTAGTGAGGATATTTGTAAGTGTGGCATGCAGGCTTTTGTTCATTGCTGGCAAAAATGCAGAGCTAATCATGGTGACTATGTGGAAAAATAGTGTTTTCTAGCTGTTTTTGTTTCTGTTATCATTTCCTTGGAAATAAATAGGAAGCATTACTTTTGGAGCGACCCACACATATGCAGCCCAAGACAGTTCCTCTTCACTCAGTGTGGCCCATGAAAGCCAAAAGGTTGGGCAGTCATGCCTTAAGAGGCAGGTTTCCTTCATGATCGACATGAGAATAGACAATAAGGAACTCCAATTACTACCCAACCTTGGACACGTTACTCAGTTTTGCTGTTTGTAAAACTGACCTTTGTCCCAGCCTTTGTCTTTCTCACTTGCTTCAGTAATAGCAAGGTGATGCCTGTTCCATAGCTGTGACTTAATCAGTTTGTTAAAGAGACTTTTTTTAAGTAGTCAATGTGTTTTCATCAAAGTGTTGTCATTATTATTTAATATTGCCTCTGCTTTTTAATTATATATTCATAATACATTCAGCATAATTGTCAGCAGATGGCAGTGGATTAAAACATGAGCTCCACATTTATAGACTTCCTTGCCAACAGTCAAAAGCTCTGTATAGCTCTGTAGAGGGGGTGGTAGATTTGTAGTGATTTAATAATTCTCACTTCACAGTGTGGAGGAGCACTGCTGGAAAAGCTTGTAAAGACATACCAACTGTCACATAGGTAACTGGTGTCTAGAATAAGTATGTGACAACAGTACAAAGCAATTGGTGAAATCTAAGCCTTAGAAGCAATGAGAGTACTTGCCCTTATCTGTGCTTCTGCCCTGAAGAAATTAGTGTATTTTTGACAGAGGCAAAAATAGAGGCAACAGTAGATGTCTGGCCTATGTTAGTTTAACTGCACTTTTTTGGGCCAGTCACAGAAAGGAGATGAAGGTTTTGTATACATTCAGATTAGTATTTCAGGGATAAACTAGAGGGGACAGATAGAGGAATAGCTAAATCCTAATTTAGTAATTCACAAGTTGAATCTTAAGCATATGCTTAAATAGATATTTTGAATTGGGCTTTATGGATTGCTTTTTGAAGCTGATTATAATTTCCTCTAAGGCATCTTTATATCACAAGCTGTTAGAATCTAAATCTAACAGCCCAGATTTATAGTTGATAATAATTTAGGCTTGTATAGCAGATTTGAATTTGCCTTTCTCCCTTCAGCCAGAAAGGATGAGCTTTATATAAATTTTCATTTAATTTCATGTCTCAGAATTGCAGGTTAGAATTCTGAAATATTATCTGGTAATGAGAAGGAGCGACAGCAACACAGAGAAGGCCTTAAAATGACAATAATGCCTTTGGTAAGTAAGTAAATTGTAGCTTATATCCAGACTGCTTCCACTCTAAGAAATGTAGGAGGAATAAAATAAAAGATAAGGAAATATTTAGAAGATAGAAGATAAGGAAAGCAAATATTGCATGACAGTTTTTATCACCAGATGCAGAATCCTGATCTTGGGCATCCATGTTTAAAGACCTAAGGGCTTTCCAAAGGTAAAGAATAATCTCTAGCTTCTATTCCTAATTACTGGGAAAAATGCCTTTAAAATATTGGACATGTGTAATCAAACTATAACCCATGTAAGGTTATAAAGCAGATATTTTTATTACACTGCTGAGTGCAAGGGAGATATCTCCTGCCTAATTTGCACAGCAAGGAAAGTGGCAAGTACACGTTTATAGGCATAGTGTATACATATTCATCATATTTCCAAGAAATTGATTACATATACATTGGATGCCCCATATTATGAGCAAACATCCTAGAATGTTGGAGGGTCTCTGGGCCCATACAGTAGTTGCTAAATGAAGGCAAAACATTTTTGGAGATAGCCTTGTATTGCAACAGCAACTATACCTCCTAATCTTCATGGGACCACCTACTGAGTTGCAAACAGGACTCTACTTACATTCCCTGTCCCTCCATTGTGTTAACTCTGCCTCCTTATCTGCACTTGTCTTCAAGGACTATGTGAAACTTCCTAAAGTCTGCATGCTAGGAGGCCTAGTTTAACAAACTTGTAGTTTCCTTGATTTGTATCAGTAGATAAAATTCAGATCTTTTGTGTATGTTCCTAAATAAGAATGTTGAGACGGAATTTTCAGACAAGTCTCAGTACTGGGCTGCCTGCTTAATCAAGAGAAGATCCAGATCCAGCCTTACTGTTAATGAAGAGTTGCATCATGCAGACTAAAAACTGAGTTCTGAAATACAAGGTGTCACTAGAGTCTGTGCTTCCCTCCCTCTTCTAGAAGACAAATTAAACTTGTTATCAATATTCTGGCCTTTTCCGCCTACTAGTAACTTTGCACCCATAAATGCTTGGCAATCACACTGTATTTTTAACAGTCCTATTCTGTGTAACTCCTGTATGCCTATCTTCAATATTCCTTGTGTGGCTTTTTTTTTTAGTCCTTTTAAATGTAGAATCACATAATCCCTTCATATTTTGCTCTGTCAACAAACTAGCTGTTTTCTTTCATACATGTCTGCCAGTGCAGGATGTAAGTGTGGAAGGAAATCAACGGACTCCACAACTCCACAGAAGTCATAATACAAAGACACTTCATTCCAAACATCAACAGTATATATAGACAGCTCCTGTGTGACAGCTTTGGATTGGGCCGTGCCAGCCAAGTGGCCACTTCTGATTCATTGCTTCACTCTTCTTGTTCCTTCTCATTGGTCCTTCTCCTCTTCACCTTTCCAGACTCCATGGTCCTATCTGCTGTATCACTGATTGCCTCCTGATCTACATCTGACCTCAAAAGTCACATCTTCTATTATAGTCCTACACAGTCTTCTAATCCTCCACATGTAAGAATGATTCTGTTGATTTCAGAACAGTAATGAAATAACAATGTGAGAAGGGTTTCCAGTGAACGTATTGCAAAAGGTATGGCTCTGAGCAATGTGGTGGTAAAGCCCATTAATCTACTCAGCTTGAGGCTGCATTCTCTTGTATAAACTGATTGTTTCCAGAAAAGTTAAAAATGCTTTTACTGCTGGGGAATTATAGCATCTTGTTGTGTGAGTCACATAGGATATCAGTTACAGAGCAGAAAATTGAAGCTGTATCTTACAAATTCTAGTTTGTACAGTGAAGGCCCTGTTAGTTAACATCATGGCAAAAGCATTTGAGTATTCCTGCTCTGCAGTTAGAATGGAAGAATTCTTGTGGAATCTTTCATCTCTTACTAAGAGAAGTGAGGTACTGATCAATGAAACTGAGTTCTCAAGTTAAAGGTAAAATTTTCTGCTTGGTGACTTCCTAACCAATGAGGAACAGATATTTCAGTGAAGTTACAGGTAAACTTAGAAAGCTTGCTGTGATTCTACTTTTGCTGTAGCCTCATAAATTGATCAGCTTGGATTTGTTTCTCTTTGAGAGCTGGAGACTCCAAGGAAACAGAAGGAGAAAGCTTTCTGAGTGAATCAGAGTGGTGAAATCTTCTGTCTCCCATTCTGAGTTGAAACTTTCTAGTCCAGAAGCATTTCTGTGAGAATATAAGTGTACAGCAAAGGTCCATTGGTGGCTGTCAAAAATAATCAAGGAGTGTGTAGAAAAATTCTTTTGTAAACATTTGCTTTATGTCTATAGTAGTCATAACTTATATATCCTTTCTATATTAAAACTTCAGCCTTTTCCAGCACTTAGAGGTACCTGTGGACTATAGTGTTGGAAAGTAAGGGGGTCCATGGCAAGTGGTCAACATTTAAGCATCACTTCTTCCAAGCTCAGGATTGGAAAGAAATCAGAGAAAGTGGTAGGAGGATGAGCAAGGAATTCATGAGTGCATGGATGAGCAAGGAATTCATTCATAGACTCAGAGAGAAGAAGCAAAGCAATAAGTAGGAATGAGAGCCTAAACTTCAGGAGAGGCAACTTTGACCTTTTCAATGATCTACTTGGAGGTACCCTGCAGGTTAGACTGTTGGAAAATAAGGGGGCCAAGATGGTCAATGCTTAAACACCGTTTCTTCCAAAGTCAAGATTGGTGCATCTCTAAGAGTAAGAAATCAGAGAAAGTGGCAGGAGACGTGCATGGATGAGCAAGGGTTTCATGGATAAATTCAAAGGGAAGAAGAACATCCATGAAATGTGGAAGAAAAAGGCCTGGCCACTTGGGAATACTTGAGGAATTATGTCAGGGACTGCAAGAATGCAACGAGGAAGGCTAGGGCCTGCTTGGAGTTAAATCTGGCAAGGGAGGACAAGGATAACTAGAAGGCGTCTTTAAGTAAGTCAACAGCAAAAGGAAGACCAGGGAAAATGTGGGCCACTTAATGAGATGGATGTCCTGGTAGCAGGGGATGCGGAGAAGGTGGAGTTACTGAATGCCTTCTTTGCTTCAGTCTTTACTACTGAGTCTGCTCCCTGGGAATTCCAGACCCTGGATATAAAAGCTTGAAGGACGGATGACTTTCCCTTGGTTGAGGAGAATCTGATCAGAGAGCATCTAGCCAAAATCAACACATACAAATCCATGGGCAAAATGACTGCTGAGCTGCTCTTTATCATCTTTGAAAGGTCTTAGAGAGTGGGAGAGGTGCCTGAAGACTGGGGGATAGTCAGTGTCTTTAAGAAGGGCAAGAAGGAGGACCTGGGCAACTACAGGCCAGTCAGCCTCACCTCCATATCTGGAAATGGCTGGAGTAACTTGTTCTGGATGTCATCTCCAAGCAAGTAGAAGAAAAGGTTATCAGGAGTAGTCAACGTGAATTCACCAAGGGGAAGTCATGTCCAACCTACCTGGTAACCTTCTATAATGTCATCACCAGCTGGGTTGGTAAGGGAGAGTAGTAGTGGTTGCGTTCCGGGACTTCAGCAAGTCATTTGACACTATCTCCCACAATAATCTTGTAGATAAGCTTAGAAAGTTTGGGACAGTGAGGTGGATTGAGAACAGGCTGACCACTAGAGCTCAGAGGGTTGTGATCAGCTGCACGGAGTCTAGTTGGGGGCCTGTAGCTAGTGGAGTTCTGCGGGGGTTGGTACTGGGTCTGATCTTGTTCAGTGTCTTCATCAAC
The DNA here is from genome assembly GCF_038088225.1 of Cyrtonyx montezumae. Lineage (NCBI taxonomy): Eukaryota > Metazoa > Chordata > Aves > Galliformes > Odontophoridae > Cyrtonyx > Cyrtonyx montezumae. The sequence continues at coordinate 11,605,340 of NW_027072033.1, read as the reverse complement.
ATTCTGGGTAAAGGGATAGAGTCCTCTCTCAGCACCAGAGGACCATCATCCAGCTGATGTCACAGTAGCAACCGGAATAATATTATTTGTCTCAGCTGTGTGAGGAAGTTTTGCATTGCCCAAAGGAGACACAGGAAGCCACGTACAATTCTTTCAGTAGAGGCGGTATAATCATAATGATTAGCCATTATGGTGTCCTGTCATTTCACTCTAGGCAAATTATGGCTCTCACACTGGGAATGCAAGGCTACAGTTGGAGCAACATCTGCTGCAAACCTCTTGTAAATCTGGAGAAAAGGCATGAAACAAAACAAAACCTGTGTTAAAGGAACACAAGTTGTCTTCTTATAGAAGGTGGTGTGGAGGAAGGTACTGTTCCTCTGCACTCATTAATATCATTTAAGGAAGCAATCATCAGAGAATATTCACCTTATTCCCAAATTATGACTAAAAAGTAGATGTGGCAGTATTCAACATACAGTTGGGTTTCTGTATGTCAGTTTCCATGAGAGGGGAGGAGTATAGAAGTCACTGTCCAGGGGCTGTCTTAAATTGTGATGGACTTCCTATTAGCTATATCACTGGCTAAATAGAAGCTTATAGGTTGCAGATGCCTCCTCTCTGCATGTGTTCAATGTCAGGTTGAATGGGGCTTTGGGCAATCTGGTCTAATGGGCAAGGAGGTTGGAACTACGTGGTCCTTAAAGTCCCTTCCAACCTAAACCATTCCTTGATTCTATGAGTCTGATCTGGATTACTGACTACTGAGGACATCATCATGTTCAGAACTGGCATTCAACTCAGGTGCAGCCTTAAGACTTCAGTGCCTATTTGACACAAATGCTTATTCATATTCTGTAAGTGAATAGGCACTAGGACAGATGAAAATACTGATTCACGCCTATGCTTGAGTCCTTTAAAGTACTATTTTGAAACCTTGAGGATGAGTTACATCAACAAGGTGAATAGAAAGATGGAACTGGCATAGGACTCAGACTGATGTAGATCCATACTGCAGTTAGCAGAACACATATAGCCAGTGCAGCTGGTGGTGACACTTGAAAGAAAATACAAAGGGTTTCTCACTGACTTTTACATGACATTTTTTTTAAATGTGGAATGGCTCTGGTCTTGTTAACTGTAATGACTGATTATCTGAAGAAACTCACTTGTTCTCTATATTCAAGTCAATCTTTAAAATGAGAGTATAAAAAGTTTGAAAAATCAGTTTTATATGATGTCCACCACTTCAATTAAAAATAAGTACAAATATATGTAAAAAGAAAACAAAATTTATTTGAAAGTCAGTATTTCAATTTTTATGTTTACTACACATGTGGACATCCTTATCTTTGTGCTTATAACAAACTGCTTTGCTTAGTAAAAGTAAGTGCTCATAAAAATGTTTGAATATCAAGTGTTTGAATATCAAGTGAGGGTAGGGAGGCCCTTCAGAGGGATCTGAATAGGCTGAATAGCTGGGCTGAGCTCAATGGGATGAGGTTCAATAAGACCAAGTGCCGGGTCCTGCACTTTGGCCACAATAACCCCATGCAATGCTATAGACTTGGGGCAGAATGGCTTGAAGAATGTAGAGAGGAAAAGGACCTGGGGGTGTTGGTTGCTGAGCTTAACATGAGCCAGCAGTGTGCCCAGGTGGCCAAGAAGGCCCATGGCATCCTGGCCTGTATTAGAAATAGTGTAGCCAGCAGGAGCAGGGAGGTGATCATCCCCCTGTACTCAGCTCTGGTACGGCCGCACCTCGAGTACTGTGTTCAGTTTTGGGCCCCTCACTACAAGAAGGACATTGAGGCCCTGGAGCGTGTTCAGAGAAGGGCAACAAAACTGGTGAGGGGTCTGGAGCACAAGTCTTATGAGGAGCGGCTGAGGGAGCTGGGATTGTTTAGTCTGGAGAAGAGGAGGCTCAGAGGAGACCTTATTGTACTCTACCACTTCCTGAAGGGGGGTTGTGGTGAGGAGGGGGTGGGCCTCTTCTCCCTGATAAATAATGACAGGACGAGAGGGAATGGCCACAAGTTGCGCCGGGGAAGATTTAGATTAGACTTGAGGAAACATTTTTTCTCTGAAAGAGTGGTCAGGCACTGGAATGGCCTGCCTAGGGAGGTGGTTGAGGCACCATCCCTAGCGCTGTTCAAGAAGCGTTTAGATGAGGTGCTAAGGGATTTGATTTAGTAGTTGGGTAGGGTTAGTGATAGGAGGATGGTTGGACTAGATGATCTTGTAGGTCCTTTCCAACCTTATGAACCTATGAACCTATGAACCTAAGTGTTCGGTTATTTTTTCTGTATCATAGAAAATACGGAGACTTTCAGGAGTTCTCTGCATCCATCAGCTCCTGTTTATCTTGACTTTATTTTTGAAAAGGGATCACATTGCTAATTTAAGAAAATACTTTAACTTCTGAAAGCGATGGAGCTTGTGTTGGAGGAGTTAAATTCTTCCTGGACCTAGACAGCTGAATGATATAGTGAACAATATAAATGCATCCAGCAGGTGTATGTTGCATTTATTCACCAATATTAGACACTGGGGTGCCCATGTCCCTTTAACCAGGGCTGCACTTCATGGTATCAGGTGTGGAATATGTATTTCATTATTTAAATCACTTCTGGTGATCTCTGTAGAAAGCAATAACAGTGTTGTGATTTTGATGGGTGATAATTTTTTTACTTGCTGTTTCAAAAGATAATTTAGCTGCATGTCTATGTCACCTATGGTAATAATGGATTTAGTATGTTATGACAGAGTGCATATTGAAGGAATAACTTATCTAGTTTCCTCTGCAGTTCCTCAAGCAGTGAGTAATGGCATTTCAGTAATTATTCTGGCAAAACAGCACTTGTTTTTCTAGAACAATATTTGTTAACATTTGAGAAGTCAATTACTCATAATTAGGAACTAGGCCTCAGTTTGGCAAAAAGTGTTGTATTTCCACAGAAGTTCCCAGTGCTATCTTCATATTTACATTTAAGCTTATTGCTCAGTTCTTTGCTTAATGAAAGCCTGCTAGTGTTTGTAAGACTGATGAAAAATCTGATCTGGTATTGTTAGCTTTCTTTCCTGTGATCATTTTCAAGGACATTTGCAAAACCTTAAACACTTCTTGGATGTGTTAAACCACACACAGCTTGGATGAAGCTGTTATAGAATTCCGATTCCATGTTGCTTTATTCAAGCAGCTTTACTTTTTGTTTAAAGTTGTTTTCCTTTTCTGCATCAGATGGTAGACTGAAAAGAGCTATGGTCAGGGTGACAATATGCTATAGTGACACAAATGGGGGACATTTGATTCCTGATATCTGCTGTGCTCTGTTGTGCCACAGACGTCTATTCTGGGTAATTCCTTCAACGTCTTCTTTCTCAACATTACAGCATGGCAAAGCTTGGCTCTTGCAAGTTGCATGTCACATATCAGAACCATGGACTGTGGTGGAAGATGATGTCTCATTTTGTTATGTACTGGGTAAGCTGACCTGCACTTTGATAAAAGATCATAGAATCATTAAGGGTGAAAAAGACCTCTAAGATCATCCAGTCTAACTGTCTACCTACACCACCTACTTTTTTTGTTTGTTTTTATGCCATCAACTTCCTATGCAAAAATACATCATGGAAAGAATAAAAGGAAGATGGATGAAGAGAGTGAAGCTGCACCAAGCCCAGCAATGTAGTCATTCTCCATTAACATGTGCTACAAAATGGTTTTGTGTACATTAATTAGATCTTTGGTATTCAGGCATGTTCTAGACTGGCCAGTGGCTTACTTTGCAAATTCATTCCACCTGTACACTGTTACAGTTGTACCTGTAACAGAAAAAGGATAGGGCAGTAGTATAACTAACTGTAGAAGTGTTGTGGTTTTGTGGTGTTGATGCCGGTATTCCACATCAGAACATCACGCAGGCAGTTAAGGAGTTAATGCTGTGCTAGGGAGCGGCCGAGGGTTGGAGCTCCGTGCCAGATGCCAGGCTGCTCTCTTGGCTGCCGCGGAGATTCAGCACGTGTGCTTCCCCTGCAGTTTTTGTGAGCTCGCAGATTTGGTTTGGAAACTTGTTTCTCTACCAATTGTTCGATTTTGTTAGATTTAGTAAAGTTACACCGTTCCTCCTCAAATCACTGCCGTTGTTTTCTTTTTTGACCCATCTGTTATCTACCCCCTCCCCCCCGGTGCAGTTTTTACTTTTTTCCCCTCTCCTTCCTTTTTTTTTTATCCCTGTCACGGATAATACTGTGACAAGAAGAATGCTTTGAAATCTCAAGGGAGGATTTTACATCTACAAAGCTTAACGTAAGCCATATTATCAGCAGGTTTATGTCTCATATTTTCTGTAGCTGATGCAGCCTCATACTAACGTGGTGTCTTAGGCCTCAAAAACTTGGAACAGGGAAAAAGAATCTTGCCCATCTACAATATTCACTGTAGCATCACAAAAAAAAAAAAAAAAAATCCCCACTGAATAATGGTCAACAGTTCTTGAAAAGAACAAGTTCTACAAACTTCTTCAAGCATTTCTTCATGTGAGCACTTTTATCTTTGATTACCAGGTCTTTGACTACCTGGAAACTATGGGCAGCCTGCAAAATATGTACTTGCTCCTGACTGTTTATCTGAACTTGGAAGTATTTTCCTGTAACATAGTCAGTGGTAGGGGTTTTTGGTTTTTTATTTTTTTGTTTGTTTGTTTGTTTGATCTTGTTTCTACATCTGTTTTATTTGGCAAAGTATTCCATTAAATGTTCAAATAACATCCCAGGATTTGTTTGCAGATTTTTTTTTTCTTTGCCCTTCCTAAATAGCTGTATAACTCCAGAAAGCTGTAATTTCTCTTCTCTTTTTGTGGCGCCATTCAAATGCTACCTCTAGTCAGCTGCATCAGGTTTGCCTCAGTCTTCCATCAGCAATTGTCTTGAGCTCCCAGGTAAGAAAATGCTTCCAAAATAAAAGCAGAAGTGGTTTGCTTGTAAATAATGGACTGACATGCAAAATGTAGAAGATACTTGAAGATACATTATTGATAAGCAGGTGACACTGAGAAACAGTTCCTTTGCTGTGACATACAAAGCAGCTGTGGCAGACACAAGCAGAGGTATTTAACTTTTGTTGCAATTAATGACACAAAATTGAGACATTAGTGTGAATGGGCTGAGGCAGCAGGCATAAGAACAGAGAGAAGGTGGGATGAGTGCTAATAATGTACTGAAGAGGTTTTCATTATTCCTTCTGTTGCTACCCTTCGCTAATTAAATTCCAGAAACTGGATTGAGGCAGCCAGGTTGACATTGTCCATGGAAACCTGAACACAAGCTGAGTACTAACACTGCAGCTTTACCAGTTTTCGTGTTACACTGGAAAACCCATAGTGTAGGATGAGAGGAGTTCTTAGCCATAACTGATAGGAGGGCTGGGGAAGAATGAAGATCATGCCACACTGAAATTCCAGAGATTTGATGAGTCATTTTTCAATGTGAAAAATGGAAAACATTTAAATACATAATAAGTTTTTTTTCCATCTTCCTTTGTTTTGTTCTTTGCTTCTATGTTTATTTTAACAGTGCTGAAAGAATATTGTTTACTGTAGAAGACTGGAGCCTATCCACCAAGTCTATCCAAGGTAGATGCTTGTAATATCCAAGTACCAGAAAATTTTATAAGTAAATGAGGAAACCTCTCCCTGCTTGCTCTAGATTTTCGTTGTATAGGGTCTAGAGTGCATCCACATTCAAGGAGTTCAGTTGGCTAAGTTGAGTTCAGCTGTCTTGAGACCAAGGTCAGCCTTCTCACCATTAGGAGCTGTTGTAAAGGAAGCCAGAGGCAAGGACCTTCCTCTCCTGCACCGAGGGTTTAATGCTGACCTCTGCCTGGCAACATCACAGCAGTGTAAGCAAAGCTTTCAGCTGCCTGCCCTCACCATGACCCAGGCCTGTTGCTGGGTTGCCTGTCTTCATATCAGACTGCCTCATCAATGGATAGTGCCTGAGCCTCACCACCATCTCTGTCCCTGGACCTGTGCTTTGCATCTCGGCACCTTGTTGTTGAGGTCACACCAGCCATAAAAAAGTTATTGCCTCCTTTCCCATATGGAAAATCTGGCTCCCTTGCACAGCCTGCTGACTGAGGGTATGGCAAGTCTGTTTAGGAACAGGAACAATGAATGAATGAGAACAGTAAAAGGAAGTTTTGTTTATTTACAGACAAAACACTATTTCACTACTCAGACTAATGTTAGACATTGGACTTAACACAATAAAACCTACTTATCAGTGGTAAAAGATTACAGTCCCACAATTACAGCTTTTAGTAGCTATTTGTTCTGCAGTGTTAAAAAAATTAAAAGGAATTAACTCCGTACTTTTTATTTAAAAACAAACAAACAAACAAACAAAAAAACAACCCTGCTTTCTGAGTGATCAACTAATTAAAAAGGTACTACAGATGTTGATGAAAATGTTCATTTGCTTGTGGAGTTCCATGTGAATGCCCTACACATTGAACAATTGGTTAAGTTAAGGCTGATCACCAAGAGCAGACTCCATTGTAGATTAGACATTGTACTTCAGCTATCAAAATTCTTTTCTCACAGATTTATGGCAGAACTTATACATCACAAGAAGAGGATTGAAAAGCTTGTGGTTTTCACTGATAAACTATTAAGTCAAAATTTCTTAAAACAGGAAGATAATTGATAGCAGTAAAAGTGAAGGCAAAGTCTCAAAGAGTTTCAGTTATGGTCAAAAGACCTGCCTTCCTCTACAGCTTTTATTCCAGCATGTTTGCCAAACAGCATAACCTCAAGGGCTTTCTTGGAGTAAATATCGTCCTACTGCAAAGCTCTTCTCTGATCAGAGCCACCAGTTCAACATCTAGGCATGAAGTATCAGTCATTAGTACTTGTTTGTTAGGGTAACAGTTGTTTTGAATAGGTGTACATTTGTATTGATATATTAATGTAATAATACGTTCTTGAAAACTGATTGTGACTTCTAAGTGTTTTGTCAGACAAATAAAAGGAATTCTGGAAGGAGGTAAGTTCTTACCTCCATAATTGAATGTCTGTTCTACAGTGCCTTACTGCTCTGGTGTAGGGAAGCTATATCCAGTTCTAACTTGTGGCCTATTGAGTCTTCTGATGTGAAGAACTACAATTGCTTTTGTTCTGATACTGATGAACAGGTAATGTCAGACAAATGGTCCGTGTACAAGACTTTTAATTACATGCTTTCTGGTGGCCTCTGTGCAATGGTTCTGATTTCTTTTATTTAGGAAAAACATTCCGCTAACACACATATATGCGAGACCTAAGCTTTGAAAATCCAACCTTTTTAACCATAGAATCATACAATTATTGGAGTTGGTAGGGACCTCTAAAAGTCATCTAGTGCAGATCCCCTGCAATGACCAGGGATACCTACAGCTCAGTGAGGTTGCTTAGAGTCCTGTTGAGCCTGACTTTGAATGTCTCCAGAAGTGGGGCATCCGCCATGTCTATGGGCAACCTGTTCCTGTGTCTCACCACCCTTATTGAAAGACACTTCTTGTATTCAGTCTAAACCTCCTTCAGTTTGAAATCATTTTCCCTTGTCCTCAGACCCTACTAAAGCCTCTGTCCCCTTCCTTCTTATAGATACTGAAAGGCTGCTACTGGATCTCCCCAGAGCCTTCCCTTCTCCAGGCTGAACAGCTCCAGCTCCCTCAGCCTGTCCTTATAGGAGAGGTGTTCCATCCCTTGGATCATTTCTGTGGCCTTCCTCTGGATGCTCTCCAACAGCTCCATGTCTCTCCTGTCCTGAGGACTCTCCATCAGGATGCAGTACTCCAGGTGAGGTCTCACCAGTGCAGAGCAAAGGGGCAGGATCACCTCTCTCGCCATGCTGGCCACACTGCTTTCGATGCAGCCCAGAATACAGTTGGCTTTCTTAGCTGCAAGAGCACATTGCTGGCTCATGTCCAGCTTCCCATCCACCAGTACCCCCAAGCCCTTTTTGGCAGGGCTGTGCTCTATCCTGAAATCTTGTGGCTTGTACTGATAGTGGGGTTTGCCACAAACCAAGCTGCAAGATGTTGCACTTGGATTCATTGAACCTCGTGAGGTTCAGCTGAGTCCACTGCTTTAGCCTGTCTGGGCCTCTCTAAGTAACATCCTATCCTTTGGGTTTGTTAAATACATCCCACAGCTTGTTGTCACCCGCAAATTTACTGAGGGTTCACTCAATCCCTCTGTTAATGAAGATGTTGAAGAGCACTGATCCCAGCACTGATCCCAGCCCTAAGCCCTACTTGTCACTGATCTCTGTCTGGATATTGATCCAGTGATCACTACTCTCTGGGCAGAATCTCACTTCTAGTTCCTCCTCCATCAAACAATCCACCTGTTAAATACATATCTTTCCAATTTGGAGAGAAGGAAGTTAATAGGTGACTGTGCCAAAGGCCTTACTGAAATCCAGATGGATTACTTCAGCTGCTCTTCCCTTGTCCAGTGACAGTTACACTGTGGAGAGCATAGATGAAACTTGGCTTGCAGAGAAAGGCCACGGGGACCAGCTGCAGTTGATCAAGCAGTACAGGGATGTTACAATTATTGCAACTCAAGCAGAAACATGATGAGGTACCGTCCAATCACAAATTAGGACAGGATAACCTTGCTGCAACATGAAGGGTGTAGGAGTAAGGATGAAGGAAGCAGTGACCAATGAAACTTCTGCTTAATCATAAGAATAAACAATGAAACTTTTACTCACTTAGATCACTAACCTATTAGGAGCTCGGATTTTGCAATATGTATGAACTTCATTACCACTAACATAAATGTACGCAGCCTTCTGATTGAAGTTGAGACCTATTGATCAAACTGGTCGTGTGTTTGTCTCCCGCCGACTTCGTTGAAGCTCCAACAATTCTCTGTCAAACTCCGACATTACACCATCATAAAAAGTCACAATAATAGTTAGGCAAGACCTGCCCTTGCTGAAGCTGTGCTGGTTATCACAGTCACTTCCTTTCTTTCACTCCCTTTAGCATAGCTTCCAGGAAGATCTGTTCTATGATCTTCCCTGGCACAGAGGTAAGGCTGACAGACTGGTAGATCCCTGAGTCATTCATTGTACCCTCCTTAAAAACGCCTACAACATTATCTTTTTTCCAGTCACCAGGGACTTCACCTGACCACCATGACTTTTCAAAGATCATTGAGTATGGCTTGGTGACTATGTCAGCCAGTTCCTTCAAGAGTCTGGTATGCAACAATCCTGAGGATGGAGAGTCAAAGCATGAATCACTTAGGGATCATCTGCAATACTGACCTAGGAATTACTGCTGGAATTTTTGGTCTCCAGTGTAGCATGTAGGGCAGCACGGTTCATAAAACAAAGCTGCCTACATATTTTTATCAGGAAACAGTACAAGCATAATAGTGGAACAACTTAACTTGTCTCAAACATTTTAGATTTACCTCTTCAGAGGTCTCTACAGCCTCTGTACTATGCCGCATAGCTACTGTCTTCAGCAATTTGTGCATTCAATTCCCTAGAACAACAAAAAGATCAAAACATTTTCTAGATCTCCTCTTGCATCTATATAACTTCTCAGTTTTTCCTGACATTATTTTTTTTATTCATTTTCTTTTTGAAACATGTTACCTTAGCAGTTCTGTTTTGAGGCAGTAGCTAGATTTTCCTATTCCCTGATCAGAAACAGGACAAGCTAATAGACCAGTTGGAGCAAGAAGATAACGTGTGTATATTGTGGAGCAAGAAACTATCATCCTTCTATCTCCTACCAGAATCTTTATGTACTTAGTTGTTCTAATACATGCCTTAATTACCAACAATGTATCATTTCCATTTAGCATGGTAGTATGAAGAAGATACCTGTGTGGCCTGGCCTTCTGCTGATTTACATGTACTTCACAGCATCACTGTGATAATCCTGGGTTCCTTGGATTCCACTTGGTTAGTACATACTGTACAGAAGGAGGGAATACCTTCCAAAGATTTTAGAAATAGCTCTGTGACAGGAAGTCTACCATTCATCAGCAAGAATAAATACTTTTTGGTTTATTTCCTTTTTATACTGTTCTTAGTTTAAAAAAATCAATCAATAAATAAAAAGCCTTTACTTAAATACTGTAGCTCCAACCAGAAAAGCAGCTAACACAAAGTACACTGAAGTACAGAGAAAAGGCTTACTTTAATAGCTAGCCTTCTACTGAGATGAAGCTGAGTGGCTGTGTAAGACATAGTTCTGTAGACATTGCACTGAACTCTCCTCTAACTTTGTTTTAGTTCCACTGAATCTAATGGAAATTACAGAGTAACAAATGCATGAGAAAGAACAAACCAGCTGACTAGAATGAAAGCCTTGTAGCTTTTCTTCCAGTATCTTTTTCTGTTGCTGTGTTACTAAGAATGTAAAGTAGACATACAACAACCCAGGGACAAAGAATTTTCTGGTGTTTTTAGCAAGTAAGAGGGAGAAAGTAAGCCTGGATTCTATTTCCTGTTCCGGCATCTTCTTAATGATTAATTGCAAGCTTTATTATTAAGTAATAAAGACCTGTAAATGGTTCAGCTTTTTGCATCTTTAATTTTGCAAGGTGTGGCTGTGGAGTTTGTCTTTGCAACTGTAGTTTTCTATTCCCTTTACTATCTCCTTCACAAACTTTCAGAATGTTTTGCAGTAGGCAGACACTGGGAGGTGCAGCAGGTAGTACTGATTGTGCACCTATCTGTCCTAGTTGCTCTTTAAAGGCAGATCTGTGGAAACCACAAGGTTTTGCTCTGAAAAGGATCATGCCATTTTCTATTTCCAACAGCAAGGACAGCTAAACTTCCAGCTAAATGTCTTATCTCTTCTCAGAGCCTTGGCTAATGGCACAGGACAATGAAAATATTGTCAGAAGATCCTCAGCAGAGAGGAACACATATATTTTCACTGGATGCAATTGATGTACTTTTCATGTATAGCACTGCTTAGAGTACTCCACCTGGCAGAAAATTCTCTTGAAACCCTCATGGTCAACATGCTTCAGAGACCATGGTGATTGCTGGCAGTTTGTTTGGAGAGTGGTGCTTCTAAGCTTAACTCTGACTAGGTGCTGTAAAGGTTCCCTATGTGAATTCTGAACAGGAAGATCCTGCTGGAATCATCACCTGTGTGCTAGAGATTTGGGGTCCAAACCATGTTCATTGCTCTGTAAGCCAAAGGATTGGAAAAGAAAGTTGGTGTCTACCTTCTTGTCCTTTGCCATTATTGTGCTTTGTACTGATGGCATAAAGCCATCAACGATTGAATTGTGTGCTGTTGAATGAACCTTAGAGTGCACATCTACATATTGCCTTGATCGTCCTTTTTGTGCTTAGCTGAGCAACATAAAGTCTCTTTTTATGATCTATGCATGGAGCCAGGCTGCCTGAGTGAACTGTGGGTACTGATGGCGCTATGGAACAGTTGCGGCTGTTTGAGCCGATCTGCTACCAGCCAGTTCATTAACTGTAGGTTAATCTTTCTTGGTCACTAGGTGGCAGAACTTGCGTTATTAAAACAAGCAGATTTTTGTAAATTATTTTTTTCCCCATGCTTACAAACTTCTTCACCTCCGTCTCTGTAGGTGAGTTCCATCCTTGTATGTGAGTTGGCAAATTCTGACAGAAAATGGCATGTGAATGGAAAAAGTAGGACTCCCTTGCACAGATGCAATCTGTCGTGCAGCTGATGAGTAACTTGCATTATTCAAGATGTGGACAGTAGGTTCTCCTAGTAATATAGTCCTTCAGGCTTTGTTTTGCTGGCCTCAGAACAGAGGCTCAACCCTGATTCCAGGGATTTTTTTTCTATTTGGTGGACAGTATTTGCACTTTTCATCAAAAGGAATTTGTCTCTGAGAAAAGTTCTTTACTGATAATGGCTAACAAATGGAAATCTAAGCTGATGCTAGATCACAGGGATATTTTTGAGGTAAGATGAATCACTTGGAAAATTCAGGATTGGAGAGCTTTTTATTTTAACCCCTTTTTGCAGAGTTTCTTTCTTTTTATGCTGGTTTGACTGTGTAAGCCACACAATATATGGAGAATATTTAATTATTTTTTTCCAAGCACATTCTGTCAATAGAGAATGCTCAAGAAGTTGACTTAACAGGAATGTGATGTTACAGAGAGATTTTCAAGTTAAGAAGTCTAGGCATGTGGCAGAGAAGGTGAACAAAATGAGGCATGAAGCAGCTCCAGATCCTATCAGCTTCTACTTTGTTACATTAATCTTGAAATTGCTATATTTTCTGTGCTTGGCCATCCTAAGGCTGGGTCAACCTAGCAGCAAATGAGGAGAATGATATTTCCCAGTCTGAAATAAGTCTGCAGTTTTCTCTCCTGGTAGATCTGGAAGTACTGTTGGCTGAAAGGCATAGTTATGAACTCTTTGTTAGGGCAATCATGCAGTATAGAGAAAAACATTTATGTCATTTTTCATAATCCTAGAATTATCTTATTTTGCAGTGCTATAAACTTTGGAGAGACTTCTTAGTAATATTAACATTGGAATGACTGGAGTACAACTTGAACATTCAGTGAAGTTTGTGGTTGTCCACAAGGTAGAATAACATTTCAGTTTACTAGTGATGATGGAATGTCTGTCACTCCCTGCATTTCGTTCCAAATAAGTAGTTGTCATTCAAGTAGCAGTGTTCAGGTGGAACTTCATAGTACAAGAACTCCTTTCAACTGTTCATAGAGGTTGAGTGAGATTTCATGTTTGTACCAAAATCTTTGGACTTCATGAGTACAATTCAGCTGGAATAAGAAGTTACAGTATTAACTAGTGCCTGTTTTTCACTTTACAATCTTTATAATCTTCTGAACCAATGTCCTGTTTTCAGTTGGGATAGTTAATTTTCTTTTTCTAGCTGGTATGGTGCTCTGTGTTGGATTTAGGATGACAATAATGTTGATGACACACTGATGTTGTAATTATTGCTGAACAGTACTTACACAGAGCTGAGGACTTTTCTGCTTCTCATACTGCCCTGCCAATGAGGAGCTGAGGATGCACAAGTAGCTGAGAGGTGGCACAGGCAGAATATCTGAAGGGATATTCTGTACCCTGTGATGTCACTATGAACAACAAAACTGAGGGAGTTGTCAGTGTGGGGTGAGCAATTGCATTATGTATTCTTTTACCATAACTGTTATTTTCCCTTCCTTTTCTGTTTATTAAACAGGTCTTAATCTCAACCTATTGAGTTTTAACTTTTCTCCTATTCTCTCCCGTCCCAGTGTCAGGAGAATGAATCAACTTTTGTATGGTGCTGAGCTGTCTGATGGGTTAAACCTCAGCTACCATATTCTCAGATCTCATGATGACTGATGACTTGAGCCCTCTGAGAATTATTCTGCATGCACAATTCACCTCTTTTAACCTTCATCAGCTGTGTTCCCCCTGGCTAGGAGTATTGAAGTCTGTAAAGGAAATTTGTTTCTTTTGGTGATTCAAGTGATTTTATATTTTCTTCCTACTTCCCTTGGGTCTTCATACTCAAACGTGTTGTTACCATTCTTCTCCAGAAAGTTTCTTTCCTTCCTTTTTTTTTTTTTTAGCAAAGTTTATTTAATAGGAAAGTGGAATATTTGACATGAAGAAAAGTCACAAGAAAAGCTCTGCATTGTTCCTTCCTCAAACTCAAAACACACATAAGTAAAAGATAAAATCTAAATCCAAATCACATCAAATATCTGTTCTCTTTGCTGGGAACCCGAGACTTACATAGCATGGTACTATTAGACTTAAAGATGTTCTGGTCAAGGTGCCAAATATGAACCTTCTGTGCAATATACCTGGACATCACTGTGGAGAACTGGCTTAGGGAAGGAGGTTGTGTGTGCTTATCTTTGTAGCAGTTTGAACAAAACAGCATGTTCAGATCACTGGATTTTGAGAAGTGGAGCACTGTTGACCGGGCAACGATGAGGGAGTAAGTTTGCAGTGGAACCAGATGGCCCTGATACGTGTGGGAAAAAAAGAACTAATTGGACACTGTTTATCTTGCAAGGACAGAGCAAGAACCACTGCTTAACAATTATTCTAAAAATAGCATGTGTTCAAGGGGTATAAAAGTATGTAACCCGCACAGCAAAGTTGGCTCAGCTGCATAATCATATTGATGTCTCTGAGTCCTTGCATTGTCATCTTAAGAAGATCGTTCCGATTCATCCTCTTGGGGTCACCACAACATCTGGCTCCCAAACAGGGACCCTGAAGCCGCTGCCGAGCTTGGGACATGAGGAAGGTGACCGGTGCTTCACAGACGGTTGGCACTGCAGCATTCTAAACGACGTAAGTGTTGCAGTAGCTGGAAGCAGGGTCGCGACCTGCCCTCTGTGCCACCATGGAGTGGGAAGCTGCGGAGAAACTGCTTCTATGTATTCTCTCTAAGGGAGGCAAGCAGGCATCTCCAAAAGGCATTTCAGAGCTGATAAAATGGGCCCGAAAAAATGGACATTTATCAGAGGTTGCACTGATATTCAGTGTCTCTGAGTGGTGTGAGATTGGAAATCATATGTGGAACACAGTTACAGAAGATAAAAAGGAGGGAAAACAATTAGTATTGCTAGGCCCAACCTGGCGGGCCATTATCAATAGCTTGAACCATATGCAGGCAGAGCATCAGCTTGTAGCAGTGGCTGTCCAAGCCCTGTCTGCTCCCTCCACTCCAGCTACATCTCCAACAACTACGATAAACCTGTTAGACTTTCCATCACCAGGCATAGGGCACCCCGTTTATTCAGCAGCAGCCCAAGTAAAAGCGGCATTGGAATCTTCCTCGGTAGAGGGCAGAGAGCGGGCTCTGCTGAAATAACTGGTACTGAACGAGTAAAGGAGCAGAATAATTCTGATTCAGAAGCGCTCAAACTAACTCGACAAGGAAGGGCAAATTTTTCCGACTGTTCCCCATGCCCCCCCCCCCTTCACCCCCGCCGCTGTCCCTCGGCACGGGAAGCAGCTCCTGCCGGGACTCGATCTCTGATTCCAACCTCACCCCCGCCCGGGTAGCAGGGAACTCGACACCTTCTGCTGCACTCCTACCCCCTTCCCCCCCCTCCACCCTGCGCCGTAGCCGCTCTTCGCTTCCCTCCACCCTCCCCCCGCAAGCTGCCTCCCTCTGCACCCCTCCTCCTCCGCAAGCCGCTGTCATGCCACTCTCGGAAACTGAGCCTGACGAGAGACTCAAACAGATCCGGCGCAGTTAGAAAAGGAGATGAAATCCCTAACAGAACGACTTCGGCAACTGGAGCTTAAGATTGCAACACCTGCAGCGCCGGGGTCTCAGATGGCCATTCCATCCGCTCCACTATTACCGACACCACCGGCAGGGCCCCGGCCAGCGGCTTCTCGTTGGTCTGGAGTTACACGGGACGCAGTATTAGATGGGGAACGGCAAGCAGCCTCCCGTGTACTGTGTCCAGTCATCTATGATCAGGCTGGTGCGGCTCGATGGGAGTCACACTACTGGAAGCTATTGCAGCAGGCGAGAAAGACTGTTACTGAATACAGTTTAAAATCTGAGACGTCTAAACAAATTATTCAGTGGATTTTTACTGCGGATGTTTTGTTACCACTTGATGTCAAAAATATCGCGTATTTGTTATTAACCCTTTCTGAACTGCTTTTATTCAATCAGGAATGGGCAGATCGGGCAGGCAAAGTCACAGCAACAACTCGTCAGCCCAACGATCCCCTTTATGGTCTTACCACTGATATGCTGATAGGTGCTGGGCAGTACAGTAGCGGGGAGGTTCAACTCACATTCCCAAGGAATTTTCATCAGTTATCTGCCCAACTAGCCTGTGGGGTAAATAACTCCCAAGGATGGTACTTCACAACAAAATAGTATAGATGATAGCATATTTTGAATAGTTCTATATAGATAGGATACAAATAATACAAAAGAGAAGATGGCTCACCTTCAGGATGTCGAGGCTCACAGGGGACTCCATGTAGGAGGGATCTCCAAGAAGAGATCCTTCCCTGGTGGTGGTCAGCCCTTAAATGGGGTTTGGGAGAGGTGGAGCCAGGCTCCACTCCTTCCAATCACACAGGTATATCACCTTCACCTGTGGCCCCATGGCTGATATGGTGCTCACCTCAGGTGACCAATCAGTGGTTCAGGCCGTGATTCAGCAGTTCCCATACACTAGCCCTAGAAGCTATTTTTGCTATACCGGCTGGAAAGAGAGAGCCAGCTTTCACTTCTGTACGCCAAGGGGTAACCGAGCCTTTTACACGTTTTGTGGATTGTATGTGGATTGTGATTTGTGATAGTGAATTACCAGAGGACACGAAACAGCAATTATTTCGAGTAATGGTTCATGATAATGCTAATGCAGCTACCAAGTCAATTTGTGCAACCCTTCCACAGGTGCATAGTGAGAACAGAACAGAGACAACAGGCATTACATATTGCCGCTGCTGTGCAAGCAGCAATAAGCAAAAGCAGGAAGGAGCCACTAATTTGGGAAAACATTAAATGTTATAAGTGCAGATCGCTTGGACATATGAGGCGTCAGTGTACAAAACAGGTGTGGTGTGATAAATGTAACCAACCTACACACAGTTCCAAAACCTGTAGGAAGCAGGGAAACGGGAAGCGCAGTGTGAAACCCTGTCACACAGAGATACAAATATTGGGGCCAAGGGAACAGGGTATCTCGATATCCACTGTCCACAAACCCAAGGAAGCCTTGGAGTGGATGTGGCAATAGCAGTAGATGTTCATTTAACAGATACACAGATGCAAAAAGTTCCATTTGATTCTGTGGGACCACTATCTACCACTTGTAAATTACATGCGATACTAATGGGATGGTCCTTTCTCAGAGTATCACATGTAGTTCTAATACCAGGGGTAATTGATGCTGATTATAAAGGGGTGATTTACGCTATGGTTTTTACAGTTAATCCTCCAATCTTTATCCCTAAAGAGACTCGAATTGGGCAACTTAACTCCATTCCGACCACTCCTCAGAATCCTGGAATGGACTGTGAGCGGTCAGGTGCTTTCGGTTCCACAGGGGCAACGGTCTGCTTAGTCACTGATCTAGGGGAGCGACCTACCATCAGTGTCACATTATGCTATCAGTTAAAACAGATTCAAGTAACAGCATTGCTCGATTCTGGGGCTGACATTTTGATTGTGGGAACAGACAAGTGGCCTTTGGATTGGCTGACAAGGGTAGTAGCTGGAGTTAGCGGGGTGGGTGGTGCTGCTCAAACTAAACAGGCTGTTAACCCTGTAACAGTAAAAATAGTACATGAGAGACCAGTGCCATGCTTGGTGCATGTAGCCCCTCTGCCTGGAGGATTACAAATGTTGGTTGGACGAGACATACTCAGTCAATTGGGTGTGCAACTAACGAATCAAAATTTAGGATAGTGGCCACTGTTGCACAGCTACCGATTCCTCTTAGTTGGAAAACTGACGAGCCAGTATGGGTGGAACAGTGGCCTATGACAAAAGAGCACATTGAAATAACACATCAATTGGTTCAAGAACAAATGATGGCAGGGCATATTCGTTCCTCTACATGCCCCTCGAATACTCCAATCTTTGTAATCCTTAAAAAAACTGGAAAATGGTGTTTGCTACATGATCTCCAAAAAATTAATGATCAGATGGAGGCTATGGGAACCTTACAACCTGGTATGCCATCCCTATGTATGTTGCCCAGAAACTGGCATATACTGATCATAGACCTTAAGGATTGTTTTTTTACGATTCCTATAGCAGAGCAAGATTGTAAATGCTCTGCCTTCTCAGTACCTGCCGTAAACAAAAAGCAACCTGCACAGAGATACGAATGGGTTGTTTTGCTGCAAGGCATGAAAAATTCTCCATTGCTGTGTCAACTTTTTGTAGCTATGGCGTTGGTACCAATCAGGCAGCAAAATCCCAATACTATTATCTATCATTATATGGATGATATCCTTTTTTGCCAACAAGAACCATTCACAAAACAATGTGAAAAAATCATTGTTGAACATCTTAAGGAGTTCGGCCTTAAGGTAGCTCCTGAGAAGGTTCAACGGTCAAGTCCTTATTTGTATCTTGGTTGATCTTTGTCTGACACAATGATTGGACCACAAGTTGCAGAGCTTGATGTGAATGTGCACAGTGTAACTGATTTACAAACAGTTCTGGGCCATATAC
The DNA here is from genome assembly GCF_038088225.1 of Cyrtonyx montezumae. NCBI lineage: Eukaryota > Metazoa > Chordata > Aves > Galliformes > Odontophoridae > Cyrtonyx > Cyrtonyx montezumae. Next base: position 11,587,122 of record NW_027072033.1, on the reverse strand, counting down.
AGTGGTTACAACCTACAGTAGGGATTACGAATCGTCACTTAGAACCATTGGTACAATTACTTAGGAGAAAACGATCCGCCAATACTAAAATTACCTTGACTAAGGAAGCTACGGATACATTGCAGGAAATCAGCAAAATAATCAAAGCAGGAATATCTTATAGGTATTGTCCAGACCTTAGGTTATCGGTTGTTATCTATGTCCAAAGTACTCATGCCTTTGCAGTTGTTTATCAATGGCAAAAAGAAAAGGGGGATGTGGAGGATATTAGGCAGCAATGTCTACAATGTCTAAGAAGGATGCCATTGACAAACAAAGAGAAAGGCAATGACAGATTACCTATATCTAATAAGCTGAGAGAATACCATTCACCACAAAGGACTGTAGAGGCAGTTTCATATCAGTCAAGCTGATGCAAGACTGATTGTACAAACATGTCCACAATGCAGTCATCATAATGGAGGTCTTGGTATAGGGATCCAACAACAGGAGAATAGTCTGGACCAGCCACACTAATCTTCTCCGGTAGGGGTTATTCTTGTGTCTCTACAGATCAGAATGGACCAATTTGGATTCCTGCTCACCCTTGGCGTGACCAGAAATAACTACATTGCATGGATCAACGGGAAAACATGAGTACCTTACATGGATTCCAGCGTGATACATTTGGCCTTATCTCAAGGCAGAAAATAGCATCCAACCCTCATAAGGACTGGGATTGTGTGTTTCAGTTTTTTTTGCAAACTGTTGTATTTTTTTGATAACTTATGTATGCCATAGTATGTGATGAGAAACAGCTGGATTAGCCACTGGATGGTATCTCAATAATAACACTGATCATGGTATGGTAAATATGGGTGATCTTTCTGTGTTACCAAAGTAGCCTTTAAAATTAGAATCATTAGGCATTATCTAGGTTGCTGTGTGCTTCTTCTATTTTAGTAGTAAATCGAGTGTGAATTAGATAGGATTTGATGTTACTAATGTTGGAGTCTATGGAACCAGTCTTCTTTTAATGTATTTAGAACGCATAGTTATGTTGTTAGCCTATCAATTAGCTCTTTTCTAATTTGTTAAAACAAACCTGAAAAAGAATCCTAGGCAAAGGAATGATCTTGTTTTAGAATGATCAATTATCTTTCAATTCATTAATCAAGATAGTTCTTCGTAACTATACATCACATGAGATAAAAGCACACGATCTTACTTCAATTCAACATATGATTCTAACACAGAAATATTACCCAACAGATATTTAAGTTCACTGATTCCTTTAATTAGCACTTATATTAGTAACCTAAAAGCCCCTGACAGAAGAATGATCTTGGGAAGGAACAAAGTATTCTGATAGCTTTAAGGCAACTGATATTTATGACTGTAAATATTTTTAGATAGGGCTAATCTTGATAGTTTATTCTGTTTTGCAAGCAGGTGTTCCTTTTGGATTCTACCTCATGCACTGGCCATGCATATGCAGTGTACAGATGGAAAAAACTTTGCAAACTCTGAGAAGAATTAAAGTTGGAGGAAATCTGTGATGGGTGAGAGAGGAAAAGTGCACCTTGAAGCAGGGGACGCCTTGCTAGCACTGCCTTTCGCATCCACCACTGGCATGCTCCTTTTCTCTCTTCTTTCTGGTGATTTGTCATTTCTCAAGGGTTAATAGCTAATAATGCACTTGTTTAGGGAGTTTCTGCTTCATGCTTACTCTTATCTAAAATGGATGTCTGAGTGTATGTTGACTTAAACTTTAACCCTTTGTGGTACTCTGAATGTGCAGTTTGCTTGCTCCTGTTTTTGAGATGTCCTGTTTCTGAGATCCAGCATACCTTTCCAGCATACCATTCCTCAGCAATCGGTATACTAAAAAACACATTTGCCAAATCCAGGACACAATGTTAGGTTTTGATTTCTCTACTGAGAGTGTCCATTAAGTAAGCAATATTACGGCCACATGAATGGGTGGCGTGACCTTATTTAGTTCCCTATAATCCACCGTCATTCTCCATGTTCCATCCAACTTCCGTACTGGCCATATGGGGGAATTATATGGGCTGTGTGCAGGTCTTATAATACCTACTTTTCCTAGTTCCTTCACTGTCTTTGATATTTCTTCCTGCCCCCCCCCAGGAGTCTATACTGTCTTATGTTAGTAATCTGGCATGGTTTCGGCAAACAAATGTGCTCATGTTTCGCATGGCCCCTCAATATTGTCCGTATTGCCCGGATACTAATGTACCTCTGCTGTAGTCTGAACTCTCCCACAGTCATCTGGAGAGCCAGACCCCATAAAATGTCTATGCCCAAGATGTATTTTGGAACTGGAGCAATTGACACTGTATACTCCTGGGATGGGAGATGCCCAGCCCCCAATTTCAACCATGTTTGGGTGATTGGAATGGTCTGTCCCCCAAACCCACCAATCATCACTCTATTGACTTTGAACTTTGTTGGATCTCCATATATAATTGATGTTTCTGCACCAGTGTCCACTAGAGCGATCACCTTTTGAACATTCGTTTCTGACCAAAATATTGCTAATTCTACATAGGGCCTCCGGTCCCATCTGGAGGCCCTAAGGGGACCAATGTCCTTCGTTACTCCATGAATTTTGCCAGATCCAGGTCTTTTGCCACAGGTGGCTCAGGCATTGCGACTGTTGAAGAATTCCTGCAACAGCAAGACGGACGTGAGCTGCTTCAGCTGAGCAATCCAAGCTGCCACAACGTCTATGGGAAACTTCTGTGATTATGTTGTTCAGCCTGCCTTCAGCGAAGAAGGCCTCACAGACTCCTGATAATTGTAACTTTAGGTATTTTTAGAATAAGCCGTCCTTGGTAGTCTATTCTGTTTAGCTAGCAGGTGTTCTTCCCTTTGGGCTCTGTGTTATGCACTGGCCACGCTGATACGGTGCTCAGGGGAAAGTACACTGTGTGAACCTTAAGAAAAGTAAAAGCAGGAGATGGTCTGTGGCGAGTGGGAGAGGTAAAGTGCACTTTGAACAGGGGATGCCCTGCCAGCGCCGCCTTTCACATCCTGCTTGGGTTTTTTTAGGATTAGGATGATATCAAGAGTTACCTCCCTCAGGATGGTTTCTCACTGCTTTTAATTGTTGGGAACTGCTTAAAGTTGTCTTTCTCTGATGCTCTCAGCCAATGACTATGTGCTATTCTCTGTACGCTCCTGTCTTGAACACTATAAGAATAAGGCTGTCCAGGTAATAAGGTGGAGCATGATTTAACCATATTGGTGTATGTCATGTCTCTGGCTGTTTTCTCCGACGACACGTGACACCTGAGGATGTTTTTTCCTTCTATTTGGTATTATTAAATCTGCTAAATTCCAAGTCGTTGTTGGTGCTTGTCGTATTATTTGTACTCCTGATTTTCTGGAAGTATTCTGAAATTTCTGGTCATTCCTTAGTTGTTTCCAAAGTTGTAACAAAATGTGGTTGGGTTGCCCATCGATTTTAACAAATGCAACCCCGGCCCATATAAGATTGTTAAACATGGTCTTTTGGGATACCTGTATGGGGCCTGATCGGGGTTTCCATGGGGCAGGCTTCTTGGCTTTAATTGGGAAGGCCTCAGCCTCCTCTACTATGCGGACATTGCACCTGGTTCTTATGCGCTCTGTCTCCCCCAGGTCTGCCACTAACTGAGCTGCCTATTGAACAATGGCCTCTGAAGCCACTAACGGGTTCAGTATGGAGACCAACGTCACATAAAGGTGGGACGGGGTATGCTGCAGTATTAGGTCTCGCATACCTGCCGTAAACTTTTCCATATCAGGGCTTTCAAACGTATCTGAATACATGGCCACCCTCATACCCAGTTCCCGGATGTATGTTTGGAGGTCCTCCATAGAGGACCACAAACCGGTATTGAGTGGTATGTCTGTCTTATTAGGCCACGTTAGGCGGCATGCTGCCATCAACCAATCTATAATAGAATGATTTTCATTGGTATATTGAATGGCAGCATATAATCTCTGCCTCAGAGCTGGGTGTATGGTTATAGATGCTAATTTCGACATCTGTCTCATTGACAGAGGTCGATTTGGGGTCCTGAACAGCAGCAGACCTTTGAGCAAATTAAGCAGGAGATAGCCCATGCTGTGGCCCTGGGGCCAGTACGGATGGGACAGGACGTAAAAAACATCCTCTACACTGCTGCTGGAGAGAAAGGTCCCACTTGGAGTCTGTGGCAAAGAGCCTCTGGGGAGACCCGAGGCCGACCCCTTGGATTTTGGAGCAGAGTGTACAGGGGTTCGGAGGAGTGCTACACTCCAACTGGGAAGGAGATTTTGGCAGCATACGAGTGGGTTCGGGCTGCCTCTGAAGTAATTGGCACTGAGACACAGTTCCTCCTGGCACCTCAATTGCCAGTGCTGAGCTGGATGTTCAAAGGAAAGGTTCCCCCCACCCATCATGCCACTGATGCCACCTGGAGAAAGTGGATTGCACTGATTACACAGCGAACTCGGATGGGGAACCTCAGCCATCCAGGAATCTTAGAGGTGATCATGGACTGGCCTGAAGGCAAGAAATTTGGAACACCACCATCAGAGGAGGTACCATGTGCTAAAGAGGCCCCACCATATAATGAACTAACAGAAAATGAAAAGACATATGCCCTGTTCACAGATGGATCATGTCGTATCGTTGGGAAGCATCGCAGATGGAAGGCTGCTGTGTGGAGCCCTACATGACGAGTTGCAGAGGCCACCAAAGAAGAAGGAGAGTCCAGCCAATTTGCAGAGGTAAAGGCTGTCCAGCTGGCCTTAGATGTGGCTGAATGGGAGAGGTGGCCCATGCTATATCTTTACACTGACTCTTGGATGGTAGCAAATGCTTTATGGGGGTGGTTGCAGCAGTGGGAACAAAACAACTGGCAACGGAAGGATAAACCTATTTGGGCTGCTGAACTGTGGAAAGATATTGCTGCCCGAACAAAAAAGTTGGGTGTAAAGATGCGTCATGTAGATGCTCATGTGCCCAAGAATCAAGATACTGAAGAACAGAAAAATAACCATCAGGTAGATCGAGCTGCCAAAATTGAGGTGTGTCAGATAGATTTGGACTGGCAGAACAAAAGAGAGCTGTTTTTAGCTCTGTGGGCCCATGAGACCTCAGGCCATCAAGGAAGGGATGCAACCTATAAGTGGGCTAGAGACCGAGGGGTGGACTTAACTATGGATGCCATTGCACAGGTTATCTATGACTAAAACCTCTCTGGAAGGAAGGGCAATGGGAAAAGTATAAATATGGGGAGGCATGGCAGGTTGATTATATCACCTTGCCACGAACTTGCCATGGTAAGCGTTATGGGCTTACCATGGTGGAGGCAACCACTGGGTGGCTTGAGACATACGCAGTACCCCATGCTACCGCCCGAAACACCATCTTAGGCTTAGAGAAGCAAATCCTGTGGCGACATGGAACCCCAGAAAGAATTGAGTCAGATAATGGGACTCATTTCAAAAATTCTCTTGTGGATATCTGGGCCAAAGAACACGGCATTGAATGGATCTACCATATCCCCTACCATGCACCAGCTGCTGGTAAGATCGAGTGCTACAACGGGTTGTTAAAAACCATGCTGAGGGCAATGGGTGGCGGTACATTTAAGCACTGGGAGAAGCACCTGGCAGAAGCCACCTGGTTGGTCAACACTAGGGGATCAGTCAACCGAGAGGGTCCTACATGTGAGGAGCATGTTGGGAAAAGCGGTGTGGGTCCTTCCAGCCTCTGGAAAGGGCAAACCCCTCCGTGGAACCGTTTTTGCGCAGGGACCTAGGTGCACCTGGTGGGTAATGGATAAAAATGGGGACGTCCAGTGTGTCCCACAAGGGAATTTGATGCTGGTGGAGTGCAGCCTGTAATTCCATGTATATGTACGTATATATATATGTTTGTATGTAATTTATGTTATTACTGTTTTGGTTCTGTATGGATAAGTGTTGAGCATGATATGATGATGTGGAATAAGGGGTGGAATGTTGTGGTTTTGTGGTGTTGATGCCGGTATTCCACATCAGAACATCATGCAGGCAGTTAAGGAGTTAACGCTGCTGGGAGCAGCAGAGGGGCGGAGCTCCGCACCAGACGCCAGGCGGCGCTCTCGGCACTCGTGGAGGTTCCGCGCGTGTGCAATTCCTTCCTAACATAAGCTCTCAGATTTGGTTTGGAAACTTTCTCTCTCTCTCAATTGTTCAATTTTATTAGATTTAGTAAAGTTACCGTTCCTTCTCAAATCGTGCTGTTGTTTTATGTAGACCTATCTATTCCCTGTTATCCCCTCCCTCCGGAGTGCACGGTTCTGCTCGGTCGGCCACGTGGCCACTGACGGTGCAGGTCTTTTTTCTTTTCCCTTTCTCTCTCCCTTCTCGGTTTCCCTTGGGTCACTGTCACTGATAACACCGAGACAATGGGGTCTGGGAGAGGTGGAGCCAGACTCCACTCCTTCCATCACACAGGTACATTACCTTCACCTGTGCCTCTGTGGCTGACTCAGTGCTCACCTCAGGTGATCAATCAGTGGTTCAGCAGTTCCCATACAACTTTTTAGTGGATAAGTAATTGGTTGGAAGGCTACAGACAGAGGGTTGTGTCAAAAAGCACTATGTCCAGGTGGATGCTGGGCAATGATGAGCGCTTTCCCCAGGAGTCTGTCTCGTGATTTGTGCTCTTCAACATCTTCATCAATTACATAATTTTGGACATGAGTGCACCCTCAGCAAGTTTATTGATGGCACCAAGCCAGGTGGTGTAGTTAACACATTAGAAGGAGGGGATACCATTCAGAGAAACCTCTACAAACTTGGAATGTGGGCCCATGTGAACCTAATGAGGTTCAACATAGCAAAGAGCAAGGTTTTGCACTTGGGTCAGAATAATCTCAGCTATGTATGTAGTAATCTCAGCTGGGTGAAGAACTCCTTGAGAATAGCTGTGTGGAGAGGGACCTGGGGGTCCTGGTACATAAAATACTGAGCATGAACCAGCAGTGTGCTCCTGCAGCTTGGAAGGCCAATGGTATCCTGGGCTCCATCAGGAGAGGGGTGGCCAGCAGTGACAGGGAGGTGATTGTCTCTCTCTACTCTGTCCTCATGAGGCCCCATCTGAAGTACTGCATCTGGGTTTGGGGTCCCCAGTACAGGAAAGGTGTGGAGCTGTTGGAAAGGGTCGAGAGGAGGGCGATGAACATGCTCAGATGGCTTGAGCATCCCCTCTACAAAGACAGGTTGAGGGAACTGGGCTTCTTCAGCCTGGAGAAGAGAAGGCTGTGAGGAGACCGCATGGCAACATTCCTGTATTTAAAAGGGAATTATAAAAAGGAGGGGGAATCAACTTGTTATAGAGGTAGACAGTGATAGGACAAGGGGGAATGGTTTTAAGCTCAAGAAGGGCAGGTTTACGTTGGATGTCAGGGAAGTTCTTTACAGAGAGAGTGGTGAGGTGCTGGAACGGACTGCTGAGAGAGGCTGTGGATGCTTCATCCCTGCAGGTGTTCATGATCAGGTTGGATGGGGTCCTGGTCAAGCTGGTCTAGTACCTGACCCAGAGGTTGGTGGTCCTTCCTGTGGCAAGGGGGTTGGAACTTCATTATCCTTTGGGTCTCTTCCAACCCAAGCCATTCTATGATTCTATTATCTTCTTGTACATTTGAAATTGAAGCAGTATTTACCTTTTACTCTGGTCCATATATGGTAGCTGCTGAAGACAAGTTGTTTCACTGAAGTGCTGGAGGATCTAGTTAAATTTCTGGTATGTCTGTGGAAATAAGTGCCCCCCTCTAAGTAGTTTTGCTTTACCTGAGGGGGGGGGGGGGGAAGGTAAATCTAATTTCACTATTCAGATGTTATGATACTTTATTTTCAAGAAGGCAGAAGAGTACCTTAAACACTGTATTTGTCAATGTATTTGTACAGTTTATAAAAATGTTGCTTACCCTTCCTTGGAATATGCAGTAAGATAGCCATCTTGCTGTTTCTATATTCAAAAACATTTGCCACAGGCCTGCAGTAACTACATGTCTAATTTAGAATAGAAGAGCCCTAGATTCTGCTTTCTTTTCATCACCTAGCCTCAGAAATTAGGCCTGTTCTGTGTTCAAACAATGTGGCAGCTATTTCCTTGTGCATGCTAAAATTCTGCACTAGAATGAAGGCAGAAAATATTTTTAACACCCAGCATTTGGATATCAGCAGAAATGCTGTTAACTACTGTATTAAAAATAGCTTGCAATGGCAAAGTTTTCTTATCCCAATATTTTGGCTATTCCTGCAAGTTAGAACCCTTTTCTGTTCAGTGTACAGTGATACAAGACTTTATTATTATTATTATTGCTGGCTTTTTTTTTTTTTTTGAAGACATTAGGATGCCTCAGAAACATTGATTTCTTTTCAATTATTGCCAAAATCAACCCCTCTGTCTGCTGTGTTTATTTTTCTCCCCAGGAAGTGACTTTATTTAAAACATGATTAAATCAGTTTATCAGTAAGGCTTCCTGCAGTCTGGCATAATTGTAGCAGTGACTTCTGTCAGAACTTTGTCAACAAAAGGAGCTAGTCTAGGAAAGCACTGTACATACGCTGTTGATTTCAACCATACACTTAAATGGTTGGCTCAAGGATGCTGAGTTTCTAACACATCTATAATGTTAACTACCTGCTTGATACTTTGCTTACCAGCTGCTGGCATTCAGATTTCTGGGACCAAAATTTGTTAATTTTAACTCAAATAGTCTCGGAGTGCATGCGTAGAGCTGGTAATAACTTGTGACAAATGGAATTAACACTGTAATACCATCGAATGCGCAGTTTAAGCCTACCTTCCCCAAGGAGGGAGTTAGTCTCTGGAAGGACTTAGTTGAAAATAACCGAATATGTGTTTGCTAGACCTCCAGCTTCCTGCTGACTGACATTAGTTCGTCTGAAAATCACACTACTTCACATGACATGACAGGATGTGAAGATGAGCAATTTGCTAACAGCAGCAGTAGTGCACTATTAACTTCCAGTTGCCAGGGATGTTGTTTTAGCTCTCATTTTCTGGGCTGATGGCTCTTCCTTCTCTGCCCAGTCAGCAAAATAACATTCTTTCCCCTCCTTCCTGAATTTTGCAATGCTTTTGCAAGTTAGCACATAGAAATCGTTTGCATGTGTTTAGTTAAGCAGAGCAGTGCTGGACTGGCATTATGTTAGTGAAACCTAATTGATGAAGAAAATCTTACGTTCTCCAGACAGTCTCTTTATCTGCAGTGATGTAATTGCAGACAACTGACCAAAGCACAGTTTGCTATCTTTCCAAGTCAATGTGGTAGAAGAAAACCACGCTTCACCCCTCTGTGACTACACCAAAATGCTCACCATTTAATTTGTACACTAGAAGCGTCAAAAAGTGGCTGTTTTAAACTGCTGATTATTCTCCCTTCCACAAAGATAGATTACAGCATTTCTCTCCTCATTGTTCTGAGAGTCACATTTGGCCAGTCCTACCTCTTTCTCCAGTGTGAGCCAAAACAGTGTTTTGGAGAAGTCTAAGAACAGGGCAAGGATGCAGTAATATTCTTTAATTTTTTCCAGATTCTACTGAGAGGACTTGTGGAGCCTGGATTTTTAATCTCATAGATCGTTCTCTGTGGTGCTTTCTGTTTGATACCTATGCAGATCTGTTTGTAATGTTATTCAGATGATACAGCTCCTGTATCAGTGAGAGCACCTGTGACAACTCCAGATGAAATAATGTTGGATTGATTCCAGAAGAGGGAAAGTGTTTTCCATTGTCTTATTTAGCTGCTGGTTGGAAGTCAGAGTGCTAGTTATGTGCTACTTCTCATCCATTAACCTTTGACTGGTCTTCCTCATGACTAAGGAGCTTAGCTAACACAATACTGCATTTAGTTTCTGATTTGGGGAGTTTGTTTTCCAGACCAGGATGTTTGATTTGCATCAAACTGGAATTTCTTAAGCCAACCCAATTATAATGGATTTGATTGTATTTTTACTTAATTAGATGCAATTATTTGTGGCAGACCGCACTAGAGTGAAAGCTCGAGACTCTTTCTTCAAGAGTACTCTGGCTTTTAATATAATACTCTTCAAGAACATGATCTGCTAGCAGATTTTCTCTCCTCCTATAAATCTTTTTTCAACCACACAATGATCCATGAAGAAAGTACTGCACAGTGGCTACAAAGAAGACTGGAAATTCAGAAGTGTGCTCGTCCTTTCTCCATTCGAAATGTCTCTTTTTCAGTTATAACCATTAACTATACAGAAATGTTTTTACACAATGCTTGGTACAAAGGAGCTCCAGCAAGGTCTTCACATGATTTGCAGCAGAAAGATATATATTTGAACAGCTCTGACCTTGCGATTTCTAGCATACTTTACTCTCATGTTTACACTGTTTAAGGTTAAACTCAGTGGGTCATGTTTGGCTTTGCTATTATTACACAAATTTCAGAAAGTTATCTATCAGTTTAACTCATTGAAGCAATGAGTGTGTGGTGTTATGTGAGATCTTCACTTTTAACAGCTATCATACTGATGAAATATATGGTATAAATGTTTTCTGTTTCTCTAAACAAATGACCCTGCAATCTGTGTTCAGTGTTTAGTGCTGTTTGTTTCAGATGCAAAAGCATGGTTTCCTATAATTATTGTTACTGTTGTTGTTACCATTATTATTATAGAATCTGGCCTTACTTCCCCTGTTTTGTAGCCATCTTTTTTCCTTTTTTCTGCAAACTTGCTAACTCATTTGTACACTGAAGACAAAAATCTTATCAGGTTGCATACTATTCTTACAAATGCTACTTGCTTAATTACCAGAGATTAGGTAGATAATCCGTCTGACCAGAAACATGCCAATACTAAACAGTGTGTTTTTTTTCCTGTGTAAATATGTCTTTCATGAAGTCAAGGACTACTCAAATAGATAGCTTAATGTATAGGCTTTGTTGTTGTTTGCTAGTAAACTAAGAAGATAGCAAAATACTAAAATAGAGGCAGAAGTTGGTTTATGGTATTTGAAGCTGAGCTCTGGTGGGAGTGAAATAACAATGCCTCCATTGACACACTCTTCACCTATATGAACCATTATATTTTTAAAGTTAGGTTATTCAAGGTTGCAGTCAGCTTATATAGCAATGGGAATGTGATTTGCTGACCACAGCAGTTGATGATGAGGATTCAGTAGGCCCTGCTGAACAAAATGAATACTTTTAAGTATTTTTAGAAAGCCCTTTAAGTCAGGGATGGATTCTTTGCTTATTAATACACTGACAATATGTTTACTGACATTTTGCGAACTACTAAGTTACTGAATGAATAAGGCCAGTAGCTTTTGTCATTATTGTAATGAGAATAAATGAAGCAGAATCTTGGCTCTAGATTTTGTTCTGCTCTGGACATGGGTAGATCAGTATGTGAGCTGCACCCATGTTAGCACATCTTCGTAATCTGAACAGTACAAATAACTATTCCTATTCTCTTCTCTTCTCACCAGTGACAGGTGATATGACAACGGGAAATTGCCTTAAGTTGCACCACGGTAAGTTTAGGTTGGATATCAGGAAATATTTCTTTACATAAAGGGTTGTTAAGCACTGGAATAGACTCCCCAGGGAGGTGGTTGAGTCACCATCCCTGGATTTGTTTAAAAACTGTTTGGATGTGGTGCTCAAGGACATGATTTAGTGGAGGGTTGTTAGAGTTAGTGTAGTATGGTTTATGTTGTGGTTGGACTAAATGATCTTTAAGGTCTTTTCTAACCTGAGTGATTCTATGATTCCTGCTTCAAAGTATCATGAACTTTCAAAGAACATCAATCCTATAAAGGGAGTACAGTGCCAAGCTTAATATTTGCTTTCACTTTTCCTGAATGAGTTAATGCATCAGTACCAAGAAAATAATGCCAACCCTGCTTAAGATTGGAAGTTATTGATGGAAAGATCTGAATGTAACTATACAGGTACCTCAAACCTTATTGTTTCTGGGTACTTTAGCTTACTGTTCTTGTCCTTGTTGTCTTTGTAGACATATAGTCTGCTCACTTTATTGAAACATCAGCGTATAATTCTTACTACACAGTGTCAAAAACAATGAGCCAAGAAGGCCAGTAAAGCATTTATAACCTTGCACTGTAAAGTCTGATGTGCAATTCGTGGTGGACATATGAAGGAGAAAATAAATAGAAAGATAAAAAGAGCTAGTCCTTAGGCTGCAAAGAACTGTAAACCATTTCCAGGGAGAAAGAGAGGACATGTTGATCTCAACTTGGGATTACAGTGTTGAAACTAAAGGCAGACTTGTTATTGAGTGTTTAATTTTGACTTTCCATATACAACAGTCTGGTAGCAAATTATTTTCTTATGCTTCGTGAAATCAAAGGATAGAACACAACTAATAACAAAGTTTGACTGATCAGTATCAGATGATCAGACTACAGAAAACATGAGTGGCTTCCTAGCTGTAGGTCAGCTCTGTAAGTTTAACAGTAGAAGGAGAAAATGTATCGCCAAAGGAAAGATAATTATTTTTTTTTCCTCAAGTTGTGGTACTTTGCTTTTCTTGATCATAACTTCTGCATAGATTAAGGTGGCATAACACATCTGAATGTCTCCTGAGTCCGACCCAGTGCTGTCATGGAAGTGAAGCTATTATAAATATGATGTTTTTGTAAAGTTCTCATTAGATTATGGTCAAATGGGAACTGAATGCTACTGCTATCACCTGAGATATGCTGGATTAAAGTATCCATTTAGGCATTTGTACTGGGACTGTTGAATCAAGGCCTGAACCACGGATTGATCACCTGGGGCGAGCACTGATTCAGCCACAGGAGCATAGGTGAAGTCAATGCACCTGTGTGACCGGAAGGGGTGGAGTCTGGCTCCACCTTTCCCAGACCCCATTTAGGGGTTGAGCACCACTGAGGAAGGATCTCTTGTTGGAGATCCCTCCCCTGTGGAGTTTTGGGCGAGCCTCGACCTTCTGCAAAAGGTGAGCCTTTCTTTACTTACTGGTTGTCTGTATACCACCCAGACAAGCCTTACAAAATATACCATCCACTCCATTATTCCCTGTGGATTCTATTCTTCAGGGTTATTCACCCTACAGCATTTCATTTATGAAGCATCCATGTCCAGCTGCTTTCCCAGTATTTTGAAAATTGATATATGCCTGTCATTGGCCAACTACTTGATGGAGATACTTACAGTTGGATAGTTAATAAAAGAGCAGCATTTCTTTCAGATGGCTGAACGGGTCATGTCCGTGCCTGGGAAGGCTGCTTTCATATTTCCTTTTTCCAGCTATTTCTAACAGTTTCCACCCATTTCTGCTACAGTCTTCAGCTGTACCAAAAATTGTCATTACAAACTCAGTAGAAGTGTCTACAATCTACATCCTTAAAAACACCGAATTTCATCCTATCTTACAAAGTTTAAGCATCTGGATTTGTATTTAGCAGCAGCACGCTTTGGAGCCTCCTCTATAACCTGAAAATGCTGTCTTCTACATCTTTTCATTTATATCCTGTCTTGACTGTGGACATAAGACTGCACTCAGAATTGACTTTGACAAATGCTTGTACACTTCTCTTAGTGCCAAATGTTCCCACTTGCCCACTAAGTCAACATGTTCTTATAAGACACAGCTTCTCTTTTGCACTCTTCAGAGATGCTGTCCAGCCTTGGAAGTGTTAGCTGAATCCCACTTTCTCTGCACTAGTTAGGTAGAAGCCTTCGGGAAGGAAACTCTTGCTTTCTGACTATAAAATGAAAAGCAGGCAAAGCTGGTCATTTTCAGGAGGCAGCCTTGTTCAAACGAAACAAATAACTTTTTTTTTGAAGTTGCATTTGCCAGTTTATCATGCAAGTGCATGTCTACAGGTGAATTCCTCACAGTTGTTCCAGTACTGTTTGCCAGTCCCAGATGAAGACAGTGTGAATATTTGAACTATAGATCCTCCCTCCCAAGTGCACATCTATGGAATTCTACCAAACCTACTGTTCAGTGGTCAGTCAAATTATACTGTGTGCATATCTGTCAGTATTTTTCTCTTGTCCCACTACATTAGAAATGGATGTGAACTAGTTTTCTTCATGTCCAAATCTTTGAGAATAAATTAAATCATCAATCATAGAATGACTTCAGTTGGAAGGGATCTTAAAGCCTGTATAGTTCCAATCTCTGCCATGAACAGGGATGCCACTCACTTATCAGGCTACTCAGGGACCCATCAGACCTGGCCCTGTGCACCTCTAGGTATGGGGCATTTGGATAGAGCAAATTCTTTTTAAGTACTTTGAGATTTGGAAGGAAGTTCTTGCAAAACACCCTCACAACGTAGGAACTACTCTGTATTAGGACCGGAGGATGTAAGAGCACAGTAGTAAGTGAAGGCTACTATCTCCACCCTTAGCAACATACAAATATCTAGGTAAGGAGTATGGATACTGACTATTTCCTCTTTGAAAAATAGAATTACTTCTGACTGCACATTGCTTCTCACTCCTTTCCAACCTTATGAACCTATGAACTGCTTTTCTGTTCAGGTCACTGATCTGAGAACAAGTTTAGTTTCAGTTTGGAGTCCAAAGATGTTTTTGCCTCTGCACCCCACAGGATCATAATGCTTCTCACCATATTAAGCATATCTATTCATTTCTCAAATAACTTTTGTGCAAAATAATTTGTATTATCTTGAGGACACAAAGTGAACGTTTTCATGAAAGGCATCCTAGACCTCCTGACACTTGTATTTTTAATGAAGAGTGAATTTTTAAAGCTGAGAAGTCATACAACACAGTATGTTCTCCTAAGAATACAGTGAGGAATGCTACTGAAAGCCAGCATTTTTATCTATTTCAGGGTCTCCATGGACTGGATTTACCTAGCATAATTCTTATGTACAATATCAACCAGTGTAGGCAGCGATGGTACGTATCTGTACCAGTTCTTGCTTTTGAACAAATACAAATGGGTACAGTTAATATCCCAAAGCACAGCAACTTGTATTTGGAGAACAGCTTATTCTCTGGAGCTGCAAGCTTTGTAACAAAATAAAGAGTGAAAATGTCCTGAATCTGGCAACCCAAAGAATGATCAATGTCAGGTGACAGGGTGCCACTACTAAAGTAACTTCTAGCTCATCAACTTGTTGTCAATGTTGTTGTTATTAAATATCACCCTAGGGGGTTATAAATCTCATTTGTCCTTTTCCTTGATCCCAGCTCACTGTTAAAGTGACAACCTTGTTAGACCAGAGTATCTCACAGCAGATTTTCATAGAATGTATTCGCAAAGTATTTAAGTTTGAATGTAGCACTACATATTTTCAAGCAGCAGCTATATTTTATCACTTGAAACTTAGGCTAAAAATCATGGTTATTATATTCTTTTGTACCTCCTTGAGCTAGTGTTGGGCTTGCTTGTTTGTTTGTTTTCTAGTCACTGTCCTAAATCCAGACAAAATCACTGACTTTAAAAGAGTAAGCGTCTTCAGGTTTCTGCCTCTGTGTTTGACTTGAGACTGTGTTTCATAGATTCATAGATACATTAGGTTGGAAAGGACCTACAAGATCATCTAGTCCAACCATCCTCC
Organism: Cyrtonyx montezumae; assembly: GCF_038088225.1. NCBI lineage: Eukaryota > Metazoa > Chordata > Aves > Galliformes > Odontophoridae > Cyrtonyx > Cyrtonyx montezumae. Next base: position 11,571,506 of record NW_027072033.1, on the reverse strand, counting down.
TATCACCATCCCTACGCACTAAACTACTAAATCAAATTCCTTAGCACCTCATCTAAACGCTTCTCGAACAGCGCTAGGGATGGTGCCTCAACCACCTCCCTAGGCAGGCCATTCCAGTGCCTGACCACTCTTTCAGAGAAAAAAATTTTCCTAAAATCTAATCTAAATCTTCCCCGGCGCAACTTGTGGCCATTCCCTCTCGTCCTGTCATTATTTATTAGGGAGAAGAGGCCCACCCCCTCCTCACCACAACCTCCCTTCAGGAAGTGGTAGAGTGCAATAAGGTCTCCTCTGAGCCTCCTCTTCTCCAGGCTAAACAATCCCAGCTCCCTCAGCCGCTCCTCATAAGACTTGTGCTCCAGACCCCTCACCAGTTTTGTTGCCCTTCTCTGAACACACTCCAGGGCCTCAATGTCCTTCTTGTAGTGACGAGCCCAAAACTGAACACAGTACTCGAGGTGTGGCCGTACCAGAGCTGAGTACAGGGGGATGATCACCTCCCTGCTCCTGCTGGCTACACTATTTCTAATACAGGCCAGGATGCCATGGGCCTTCTTGGCCACCTGGGCACACTGCTGGCTCATGTTAAGCTCAGCAACCAACACCCCCAGGTCCTTTTCCTCTCTACATTCTTCAAGCCATTCTGCCCCAAGCCTATAGCATTGCATGGGGTTATTATGGCCAAAGTGCAGGACCCGGCACTTGGCCTTATTGAACCTCATCCCATTGAGCTCAGCCCAGTTATTCAGCCTATCCAGATCCCTCCGAAGGGCCTCCCTACACTCAGGCAGATTGACATATCCTCCCAACTTGGTGTCATCTGCAAACTTACTGAGGGTTCACTCAATCCCCTCGTCTAGGTCATCAATATTAAACAAGATGGGCCCCAAAACTGACCCTTGGGGGACACCACTTGTAACAGGACACCAGCTGGACTTAACTCCATTAACCACTGCCCTCTGGGCACGGCCCTCCAGCCAGTTCTCCACCCAGAGAAGAGTGAACTTGTCCACACCACGGGCTGCCGGTTTCCTCAGGACAATACTGTGGGAGACCGTATCAAAGGCCTTGCTGAAGTCCAGGTAGACTACATCAACAGCCTTTCCCTCATCTACCAGTCTGGTCACCCAGTCATAGAAGGAGATGAGGTTGGACAAGCACGACCTGCCCCTGGTGAACCTGTGCTGGCTGGGTCTGATCCCCTTGTTGCCATGCACGTGCTGTGTGATCTCCCTCAAGATCATCTGCTCCATAACTTTCCCTGATACCAAGGTCAGGCTGACAGGCCTGTAGTTCCCCGGATCTTCCTTACGGTCTTTCTTGTAGATTGGAATCACACAGGCAAGTCTCCAATCTTGTGGGACCTCTCAAGATAACCAGGAATGCTGATAGATGGCAGAAAGTGGCTCGGCAATCACCTCTGCCAGCTCCCTCAGCACCCTTGGGTGGATCCCATCTGGTCCCATGGACTGGTGGCAGTTCAGATGGAGGAGTAGATCTCTGACCGTCTCTGCTTGGATCACAGGGGGTGCATTATGCGCCCCGTCCCGGACTTCCAGGTCAGGGCAAGTACCCTGTGGACAACTGCTCTGTCTATTAAAGACAGATGTGAAGAAGGCATTGAGAACCTCAGCCTTTACCTTATCCTCCATGGTTACATTCCCTGCCACATCATGTAAAGGAGAGAAATTCTCCTTAGTTCTTCTCTTACTGTTAATATTTTTGTAAAAGGTTTTTCTGTTCTCTTTTACTTGCAGTAGCCAGTCTAAGTTCGAGCTGGCCTTTTGCATTTCCAACTTCCCGCTTCCAATTTGCAAGTTTTCTGTAGTCTCCCATAGTGGTCTGTCTCACCTTCCAGAGGACATAGTCTCTCTTTTTCTCACGGGGACTCAACAAAAGTTCCTGGTTCATCCACACTGGTCTTCTTCCCCTAGTGTTTGGTTTGCCACAGCCAAGGTCAGAAACTGATAGTGGTCTGAAGAAAATCAAAATTAATTGAGAGTAAGCTGAAGGACGCTTGTGAAGATATCCGGAGCAAGGAGTCTGCTGAGAGTAAACAATCTAGACCCCAGACACCTGAACGGAACAGGAGAGAAAATTCCATTGTACAGTACTGGCAAACTCTCAGTCTGCAGCTTAAAACCCTGCTTTATGCTGAGGTTCAGGAAATCCATTATCAAGAAGTCCCTCCCAGATTTACTCAACTCCATTATATGGATCCAGTTTTGAAGCATAAGATGAAGTCATTAATTCCTTGTAAATTATATTTCTTACCCATTTCAATGGGATGACAGTGGAACACAAATGGAGTGGAATTCCTGTGAAGATGTGTAATAACCTCAAAGATGCTTCCCATTTACAATAGAAATGGAAAGCTTGAATCTTTGCTTTGTTTTCCTGCTCTTTCCCTTCAAATTCTGATTCATACTGTTCTATCTCAGTCCATCCAGATCTCCAGTGAACTCTTTAAGAACCAGGACTCTGTTAGCTACCGGACTGTTAAAAGAAGACCATATTTTCTACATGAGTGGTCCCTACTGGAACTCAGTAGGGCTTGTATATTTTAATAAAAATATCATTGGCATAATTTGCAAGTTAAGCTTTGAGTCTGTGACCATCTCACAGCAAAACTGAGGTTATTTTAGAGTGAGAATCCTAAAGATTTAGCTCTCATATCCCTGTTTGTTATTGCCACTGAATAGCTTATCTTTCATCTATCAGTTTTCTATGTAATTGTCAGTTTCTGTCTTTTTGTAAAGTTGGAGGTAAAATTAACATGTTGCAGTATGTTTCCAATAAGTGATACACTATGGGAACGTATTATTTGCAAATATTTCACCTATAGAAATTACTTTAATCTCTATTTGGCAAGACACATATGCTGCGCTTGAAGCATACAGGCAATCTTTTCTACTTCATCTAGATTATTCACTTACTTATAATTTGATTTCAAGCTTGCTTAGAGACTATTCTGAATGGGATTCTCAGAAAATAAAGCAGTGTAACAGAATTGGCTGAATACATCCCAGGTGAGTTAGAGGAGAGTCATAGGACTTAGAAGTAGTCCACATTCTTCTTCAAGCCCTTTTTTTTTAATTTTTTTCACTTCTGCAGCTTGAGTTCTTCCATTTTTAATTCTCTTTCCCTTCTTACACACTGCTGTGGTATCTGAGCATCTCTCAGTTTCGTAAAGAGAAATCATAAACAGACTTCTTTATCACATCATGAGGGCCCTTTGAAGTTCTTTGTTTCTGTGTCTGTGCATATGCTTGGGACAGTGGTGTGCTGTGAGGACATCTTGATCTCCTCTGTAAGAGAGTCTCAAGTAGCTGCTGTAGCCCCTGTGAACATTCTACCTCCTGCAGCTTCTCTGCCTGCTCTGCATGCTGACTGTGACATTCTCCTACTTGTTGGAGAAGCCTTTCACAGTTGAAAAGAGGTCATCTCTCTGATTAAAGTGAAGATCAAAATTGTCATTTTATTTTGACCTGAAGCCGGTGAAGAGAGCAAACACCAGAACTTATCTGATCTGTTCTTAGCCATCTGTGTCAGCTGAGCAGATGGCTGGTAGCATAATAAACCAGATGTTTTAAGGGGCAGCTGCTCTGCGCTTATGTTTTACAGTTGATTCTATTTAGACTTGGCAGTCAAAAACATGGAATCAATGTAGCTTCGTCTGTTTTCATGCGATGGGTGTGGCTTCTTAGTAGTCATTCAGAGGATGATAGAAACAAGAAAAACAATGCAACTTTTACCCTTTCAACAGAAGGGGAGATCTCTTAAAGGCACACACTACAATAGTTAGAATTGGCAACACTTTAGCTATTGAAAAGTACCAGCTTTATTATGTGACTTTGGTAAATCCTATTTCTTGATGTTTAGGATTGCTGATAGAAAAACCGAGCAAAGCTGCAGTCCACTGCTTCACTGGAGAAAAGCAGGCAGGGTGCATGGTGCTTGGATAAAATATGCCATAATTAGTGGATTGGATTCCCCTGGGAGGGGGATGAACAGAGGAAATTACCACAACTAGCAACAATTTAAGAACACTTATCTTTATGTTGAAGAGTTCTCCATCCTCAAGTATGTGAAATCAAGCAAAGGAGGCAGGGGTATAGCTAAACAAGGACCTCCTTGGAAAGAGATCTGAAAAATAACAAGAAGGAATTCTACAGGTACATCTGTTGAAAGAGGCAGGCAAAAGAGAAGGAACCCCTTCTGATGAATGAGAAGGGAGAACTGGCAACAACTGATGTGGAAAAGGCTGAGGTGCTCAACAGTTTCTTTCCCTTAGTCTTTAGTGGCAGTGAAGCTTCCCGTTTATTTCATGTCCATGAACCTCTAGGCAAGAGTTGTGGAAGGTAAATCACTCCCATTGTTAAGCCAAGAGCAAGTCTGAGACCACGTGATGAGACTGAATGTATATAAGTACATGGAGCCTGATGGCATGTAACCAAGGATCATGATTGAAATTACAGATGTAGTTGCCAAACCACTCTCTGTCATGGCTGCCCGATGAAGTCCTTGGTGACTGGAAAAAGGAAATCACAGAATTGAAGACATTTGAAGAAACCTGTAGAGATCACTGAGTCCAATTCCCAAAAGTTTCTCCCATTTTTAACAAGAGTAGAAATAAAGATCCAGGAAACTACAAGCTGGTTAGCTTCCTGTCAGTGCCTGGGAAGATCATAGAAATATTAAGGATGGAAAAGACCACTAATAGAACCATAAAATCACAGGGGTTGAAGGGGACCTCTGGAGACAATATTGAGTCCACTAGTAGCACAGCTTCCTGGTGTGTCAGCCACTCCTCTCAGGTTTGTATCTCTAGAAAACATGCTGAGAGTGGACTCTATCCCTTTACCCAGAATGTTGATGAAGACACTGAACAAGATCAGACCCAGTACCAACCCCTGCAGAACTCCACTAGCTACAGGCCCCCAGCTTGACTCCGTGCAGCTGATCACAACCCTCTGAGCTCTAGTGGTCAGCCTGTTCTCAATCCACCTCACTGTCCCAAACTTTCTAAGCTTATCTACAAGATTATTGTGGGAGATAATGTCAGATGACTTGCTGAAGTCCCGGAACGCAACCACTACTACTCTCCCTTACCAACCCAGCTGGTGATGACATTATAGAAGGTTACCAGGTAGGTTGGACATGACTTCCCCTTGGTGAATTCACGTTGACTACTCCTGATAACCTTTTCTTCTACTTGCTTGGAGATGACATCCAGAACAAGTTACTCCAGCCATTTCCAGATATGGAGGTGAGGCTGACTGGCCTGTAGTTGCCCAGGTCCTCCTTCTTGCCCTTCTTAAAGACACTGGCTATTCCCCAGTCTTCAGGCACCTCTCCCACTCTCTAAGACCTTTCAGAGATGATAAGGAGCAGCTCAGCAGTCACTTTTGCCAGCTCTCAGCACACACAGGTGCATCCCACCAGAGCCCATGGATTTGTATGTGTTGATTTTGGCTAGATGCTCTCTGATCAGATTCTCCTCAACCAAGGGAAAGTCATCCGTCCTTCAAGCTTTTATGTCCAGGGTCTGGAATTCCCAGGGAGCAGACTCAGTAGTAAAGACTGAAGCAAAGAAGGCATTCAGTAACTCCACCTTCTCCGCATCCCCTGCTACCAGGACATCCATCTCATTAAGTGGCCCACATATTCCCTGGTCTTCCTTTTGCTGTTGACTTACTTAAAGACGCCTTCTTGTTATCCTTGTCCTCCCTTGCCAGATTTAACTCCAAGCAGGCCCCAGCCTTCCTCGTTGCATTCTTGCAGTCCCTGACATAATTCCTCAAGTATTCCCAAGTGGCCAGGTCTTTTTCTTCCACATTTCATGGATGTTCTTCTTCCCTTTGAATTTATCCATGAAACCCTTGCTCATCCATGCACGTCTCCTGCCACTTTCTCTGATTTCTTACTCTTAGAGATGCACCAATCTTGACTTTGGAAGAAACGGTGTTTAAGCATTGACCATCTTGGCCCCCTTATTTTCCTACAGTCTAACCTGCAGGGTACCTCCAAGTAGGTCATTGAAAAGGTCAAAGTTGCCTCTCCTGAAGTTTAGGCTCTCATTCCTACTTACTGCTTTGCTTGCTTCTTCCACGCAAGATCCTGAATGCCATTATCTTTCAGTCACTGCATTGCAAATTGCCCCCAACCTTCACATCCCCAATCAGACTTTCCTTATTTGTATGAACAAGGTCCCGCAACACTCTCCTTGTTGGCTCCTTCACCACTTGCATGAGAAATTTATATTCAGTGATTTTGCAGGAACCTCCTTGACCATATGTGTGTTTCTTAGCCAACAAATATTAGGATGGCTGAAGTTCCCAGTATGAATCATTGTCTGTTGAGTCTACTTCCAGCTGTCTGTAAAAGGTTTCATCAACTTCCTCCTCCTGATCAGGTGGCCTGTAGTAAACATTAGTAAACATTCACAACAGTGCCACCTATATTAACCTGCCCTTTAATTCTCACCCACAAGCTCTCCACTTGTTCATTATTTAGTCCAGTTGTCAATTCATTCATACCATACCCACTTAACCATGTCACTTGGTATCATGTCTATACAGTTTTTGAACATCTCCAGGGATGGTGAGTCCACCACTCCTGAGAAGTTCGTCCTGATATCCAGATATCCAAAACCAATGTGCACATCCACAAGTGCAAATTAAGGCCATTACCTCTCATCCTATCACTCTTAACTGGAAGAAGAGGCTGGCTCCTCACTACAACCTCCTTTCAAGTAGTTGTAGAGAGTGATAAGGTCTCCCCTGAGTCTTCTCTTTTCCAGAGTGAATAATTCCAGTTCCCTCAGCCGCTCCTCATAAGACCTGTATTCCAGACACTTCACAGCTTCATTGACCTTCTCTGGATTTGCTCCAGGGCCTTGTTGTGCTTCTTGTAGTGAGGGGCTCAAAACTGAACACAGTACTTGAAGTGCAGCCTCACCAGTGCTGAGTGCAGAGATGATAACTTCTCTAGTCTTGCTGACTACACTGTTATACATATATATTATACACTGTTATACATATATATTGCTGACTACACTGTTCATACAAGCCAGGATGCCATTGGCCTTCTTGCCTACCTTGTCACACTGCTGGCTCATGTTCAGCCAGCTGTCAACTAACTCCCCCAAATCCTTTTTTTCCCACAGCCACTCTGCCCCAGGCCTGTAGCAATGTGTGGCATTGTTGTGACAAAAGTGCAAGACCTGATACTTAGTCTTCTTAAAACTCATACAATTGGCTTCAGTTAAAACTCTGTGTCCGTATGCACTGAGGGAAATAAGATAAGTAGCATGAAACAGCAGGACTAAGGAGAAAATTTAAAAGACTGTCCTCTCTTTCAGGTGGCTGAAAAGCTCCAGAGTCTTCATTGCATCTCTTGGGCAAACAGTGATGAGAATGGATATCAAGACCACATCCAAAAGAGCTGCCAGGAGCTTAAGTGCTTTTTTAGACCATATTCTTTGATGATAGCTATTAACTTGAAATCTTAGCAACTCTGTGCAGATTTGTTATTCCTGTTGATGTACAGTCTTTTTGGAAGATTTTGTTAAGCTCTTGTTATCACAACTGTTTCATGAATGTAAACACCAAGCATCAGCTACACTAAAAATATATTTTTATCTTTTTCTGCCTTTATACTCCTTACTGTCACTGATGACTCTTGTGCACAACAACTGAGAAATAAGCAGGGTAGTTAAAGCTTGTTGTCTATACTGCTGCCATGACTCCATATAGCTTCATCATGAACTTTGCCTTTACCTTTTTATTCTTAAGTTAAACATCATTTTTGTACCTTTCAACAGGCAAATTTCAAGTATATCTCAAGCATCTGTTTTTTTCTGTATATTTTGTTTGTATTTTTTTTTAATGTTGGAGACTCAGTATGTAAGAGATTACACAGATCTGTGTAATATAGCAACACACTAATGTTTTTCTTAAAGCACTTTCTCTAAACATTTATATTTCAGTTCAAAAGTGAATTCCTCTGAAACAAGCAGTTAACATATCAAATCTAACCATGATGAGATTGGACTACTTGAGATAAAGACAGTAATAATGGAAAATAATGGAATTTATTATTTACCCTTATTGATTGTAAAATAATTTTACATTCCTCTGATTAGTTATAAAATAATGGGAAAACAGTTAATGATAATGCTTTATCAACTGGTTTGTAATGCTTCTTAAGTGCTTTAGGATGTACAGTATTTTAAATGGTCATTGCTAAAACCTGAAATGAGTTAGAATTAAAGCTAGTTGTTTCTGGTCTAAAGCTCTTTTTTTAAAAAAATAATGACTGCCTCATCTTTACCTTTTAGAGGTGAAGTTGTCTGAATCTGGACTCTGATAAAGAGAATAATTATTTTAAGAAGCTTGAGCAGAAACAAGTTGATGCAATTAATTGACTTTCTTTCTAGCATTTACATTTAAAAGGAAGGTGTTTTTTTGATGTGTAGACAAAACCATCTCAACAGGAAAAAACTGAAAGCTCAAATCTAGAATGGAAACAATCCATCAGGTTCAGTGGTCTGGAAGAAAGCCCGTTTGGTTCAGACAGATCATACAGATTCAAACTGTGTGCCTTGGCACTTTTCCTTACTGTGTGTATATCATTTTTAACCAAGACGTCATTGGGAAACCTGGATCTCATTTCATGTCCTGAAGATGAGTAGATTATTTAACTAATGAATGAGGAAAGGCTATGCTAGGATCACTTGTGTAAAAGTAAATGTAGTTCAGATTTTTCATTAACTTTGCAAAGAAAGTGTGAGTACGTAACATATGATTGAAGATTGTATTGCAATTGTACTGCATTGGCATGAGGTTGCATAGCTAAGGCGTAGTGTACAGTCATGGAAGTCTGGACATCTGTGTTCTTTACTTTGCCATCCTACTGTTCTTCCAGTAAATTTCAGCAAATACATAATAACATAATTTTGTCAACTGTGATGTTGTTATTCTGATTAACATCAACAGAAGATCTACCTCAGAGGCTCACTAAAAATCAATGCAAAGTGAATCATGTTGTATCACAATTCTTCTTAACCCTTGTTTTGTATCTGCCCTAGCATGTGATACTGCATACCATTTGAGGAGCCAACCTAACTTCCTTTTAGTCTGTGACAATCCTTAGTTTGACTTTGAAATTAATCCAACTCACCCGTGATTAAGCAAGACACTAAAGTCTATGTCTTAACTTTGAAGCATGTGAATGATCCTGTTGAAGTCTGAGTTTAGCATTTACTTAAGTGCCTGTCTTGACAGGGAACATAATTAAAGATCTAGAGCAGTGTCATATAATGACTTTTAACTTAACAACCACGGAATTAAGTGCACCCTCAGCTAGCTTGCTTGTTACGTCAAGCTGACATGTCTGAGGATTGGGATGCCATCCAGAGAGACCCAGACAGGCTTAACCAGTGTACTCAGTTGAACCTCATGAGATTCAAAAAATCCAAGTGCAAGGTCTTGCAACTTGGTTTGTGGCAAACCCCATGATCAGTACAATCTGGAGGATGTCAGGTTAGAGTACAGCCCAGCTGAAAAGGGCTTGGGGGTTCCATATCCTGGGCTGCATCGAAAGCAGCATGGACAGCAGGGTGAGAGAGGTGATCTGGCCCCTTTGTTCTGCACTGATGAGACCTCACCTGGAGTACTGCATCCTGATGGAGAGTCCTCAGGACAGGAGAGACATGGAGCTGTTGGAGAGCATCCAAAGGAGGGCCACAGAAATGATCCAAGGGATGGAACACCTCTCCTATAAGGACAGGCTGAGAGAGCTGGAGCTGTTCAGCCTGGAGAAGGGAAGGCTCTGGGGAGATCCAGTAGCAGCCTTTCAGTATCTATAAGAAGGAAGGGGACAGAGGCTTTAGTAGGGTCTGAGGACAAGGGAAAATGATTTCAAACTGAAGGAGGTTTAGACTGAATACAAGAAGTGTCTTTCAATAAGGGTGGTGAGACACAGGAACAGGTTGCCCATAGACATGGCGGATGCCCCACTTCTGGAGACATTCAAAGTCAGGCTCAACAGGACTCTAAGCAACCTCACTGAGCTGTAGGTATCCCTGGTCATTGCAGGGGATCTGCACTAGATGACTTTTAGAGGTCCCTACCAACTCCAATAATTGTATGATTCTATGATACCAGAATTTCATTAGATTGCAGTTTCAGTTTCACTTGGGATGAAAAATATACATGACCTTGTCTCTGGGATAGCTTTTATTATAAACCTGAAAAAGATCCTTCTACTTCTTCCTTCCATTCTACAAAGAAGACCTGTTTAACAGAACTCTCATTGAGTATCATCAAACAGTTATGCAAGTAAACTGCCTAGAATCCTTTTAGCATCCTGCAAACTTTTTGTCAGAACTCTGTCCTTGCAATGACTTTTCCTTCTTTGCCTCATGACAAAAAAGGAAAAATTAGTTTTATTTGTTTCAACAGCAGGAATGTGGTGAAAGAAGTTTAAACTATGCCATGAAAAAGCATCATTTGCCATTTGATCCAAATGAATGCTGAATGTAAACATCAAAACTTAATATTCAACATTCACCCCATTTTGGAGCAGCAGAAGCACCTCATCAAAAAAATTTCTGTCATGTCAGTGAACAAAGAATTGTAACGCAGTGTAGTGTTATACAGACATAACAAGCAACTCCCTGCTGGTGTAATGCATGGAAGATGATGCATAGAATGAGACAAACAATAACTCCTTAGGGAATAAGATACTTCAGGCTTGATCCTGAGGCAGCATTAGAGGCATATATACATCTCCACTGAATGAAACAGAGCTCAACGTATTTACAGCAGTCTGGGTGCTAGCACTTTCTCATTAGTGACTGGAGATGATAATGTCTCCATTAAAACTTTTTCTTCTGCAGCTTAATAACATTACTCTGGCTGATATGTCGAGTTTCTCAGTTGTTAGCTGTCTGCTGCTAAGACTCATCTTTCTGCTTAGAGTGGTATTCTGCCCTCCTATTTCCTCTTTCTTTGATGCTGAAAGTTGAAATGCCATTCTTTCCTGTGCTTGTGAATGCACCCAGACAGTGCTTTCCAGCTGATGGTCCTCAATATCAAAGGGAGCAAAGAAAGCCATTACCTGTTCAGAAGTCTTTAGTTTGCCATATGGACATCTGTATGTCTTCCAAATTGAGCTTTTATGCCAGAGTCCTGTTGGTTGACTTCAAACATATTAGAGGAGACTGAAGTGGATGGTGGGAGGATAGGAGGCAACAATCAGGAGAGAAGGGGTCCAGATTTATCTGAGGAGAAACTGTACTGTTATGAGGACAGCCAAGCAGTAGAGCAGATTGCTCGGAGAAGTTGTACCATCTCCATCCCTGGAGGTTTTTAGAATGTGACTGGACAATTCATGAGAACTCTGATTTGGTCTCATGGCTGACCCTGCATTGAATAGTAAGTTGGAGCAGAGGCCTTGAATATTCCTTTAACAACCCAAATTTAGCAAAGATCATATAACCTTTGTGTGTGGACTACACATGAGAAGTCTTTCTGAGCCATTCAGAACTGCTGATAACATGTTCTGAGAATTTCATGAAAATTTTTAGGCCACCAGGATTTTTGTTCCTAATCCAGAAGCAAACATACAGTTGTAGATCGGGAATATTGCATGGTTTGTGACTTCATGATAAAAATAACTGCTTTTCGGTCATGCACAATGACAATGGAAGAGACTTAAATAAGGACAACTTTTTAGGCTCTCTTTAATCTTTTGGTTATATTTTTGTGTTAAAAATCAGAGAAAAAAGTGCACATATATATTTATATATACACATACATGCATATTAGATTTATATACGTATACTTTAACAAGGGCCACATAAGCCTTTTGGCTACTTAGTGTATTGACTGAACCATTTCTTGCTGTAATTGTATTAATGCTGTATTCTCTAATTGCAGGAGGTGTTGCAGTTGAATCTTAGAAGCTCGTTGCTTCTTACTGTGGCCAGTTTGTATATTTGACCACATAAAAGATATAGAGGGTAGCTCATGTTCCACTTGAATAATTATAATTAAAAAGCACAAAGTGAAATCAGTGATTTAAGATGTCCCAGAACACCCTAGAAGTTATGTTAATTAACTACTAACAAACAGTAACTAAATTAGCGAATGCAATTTTCAGCAGTTTTTCTTTCTTTGGTAGAATTCCTGTATTCATTGTTGTTAAATATACAGTTATTGCTTAGTTGATGTGTTTACTACCCATGCATGCTTGCAAAATTACAATTAAACGCAGAACATAAGCTATTGTTATGTACATGGCCTCTCTGGGAGGGCATTTATCAATGAGTGTTTTTGTCCCAGTTCTGGGGTTATTCTAGTGCAGTGGAAGACACCCAGAATAAAAGCCCTTAGCAAAATTGCGTCTCTTAGGAGTGGCAGCTCACAAGGGAATTTTTGAACCTGTCTGTATAGTTCACGCCAAGTAAGTAGCAGCAAGCAGTGGGGTTACTAGGGTTCACCAGAGGGCTAGGGAAAGCATGGATTACTCAACTCTCAAAGAGCTTTTGCTGCCAATGAACAGGAGAACACCCCAGGATAAACAGCTGTTATCTGCACTTTGAGGATGCCTTCCAAGTGAGATGGAAGGTGTTCTGCCTTACTGGATTCTATGGCTGTTCAACCTGTCATGTGAAACAGCCAGACTCTGGTTGTTAGAAAACATGGGCTGTCAATGCAGGGGCCTCAGGATGGTTTCATAAGGTCACAAATACCATTTCTACAGCTCTACAAATGCAGAACACAAAGATCTTACAATCTGTTTTAATCTATGTTCTCTGATGCGAGTTGCTGAGAAAGAAATTGAAGGCTTCTGATTGAAGCCAAATTGAGTTTGCAAAGCTGTTATTCTCCACACTTTTGCTTTCTCTACTCTGCAGCTTTCTATTTTATTTTTTGGTAATAACAGTCACAGAGGTTGAGATTCTGACATGGTTTTCTTGTTTTTGAGCATACCCTAATACAGTGTATGATTGATGTTTTTGAGGATAAACAATACTCAATCCAACCTAATGGAACATAGCAGTTTAACAAAATTAATGTCAAATATTTGACCTTACTGAAACACAGAAGGATCCCTCTGAATGTCAAGCACTTCTTTACTGTTTGGGGGTCTGTGTACTGGCACAGATTGCCCAGAGAAATGGTGGAGTCCCCCTACTTGGAGGTCTTCCAAAGCCAACTGGATGTAGGCCTGGGCAGTTTGCTTTGGGTGGCCCTGCTTGAGCAGGGTTTGGAACAGATGGCTTACAGTGGTATGTTCTACATTAACAATTTTGTGATTCTGTGATTGTGATTCAGTGAGATGATCAGCTAACATATACTTGGATAACTCTCTGAGATCTGGTCATCTGTGGTTTCATTACTAAATTTTGTGAAGGTGGCGCATGACACATTTGGCAGAGATGATAAGGATGAGATTATATCTTCTACAAAAAGACTCAATAAGACTTGTCAGCCTGTCTGCATATCAGTTATTATATCACTTTGCTGCTCTAGAACATACCTGTCATGTCTTTTATTATTTTTTCTTGTCCTGTCATACCTTACTAATTTTTTGTAAGCCTTTGGAAGGAGCTCATGAGAAAATAAGAATTCAGAATTTTCTTAAATTTGACTGTGAGTTGGATGAAAAATACATATCTCACAGGCTAGGTTCTTGTCTAGGATATCTCATTGCAGCATGACTTTTTTCAGTGAACTGTTCTTACTAGCTTAGTCTGAGGTAGGAGTGGCAAAGAACTTCTTTGCCCCTTTTCTGTTATAATCTGATTAAGTCAGTAGGTTCAGAGGTTCATAAGGTTGGAAAGGACCTACAAGATCATCTAGTCCAACCATCCTCCTATCACTATCCCTACCCAACTACTAAATCAAATCCCTTAGCACCTCATCTAAATGCTTCCTGAACCGTGCTAGGGATGGTGACTCAACCACCACCCTAGGCAGGCCATTCCAGTGCCTGACCACTCTTTCAGAGAAAAAATGTTTCCTCAGGTCTAATCTAAATCTTCCCCAGCGCAACTTGTGGCCATTCCCTCTCGTCCTGTCATTATTTATTAGGGAGAAGAGGCCCACCCCCTCCTCACCACAACCCCCCTTCAGGAAGTGGTAGAGTGCAATAAGGTCTCCTCTGAGCCTCCTCTTCTCCAGACTAAACAATCCCAGCTCCCTCAGCCGCTCCTCATAAGACTTGTGCTCCAGACCCCTCACCAGTTTTGTTGCCCTTCTCTGAACACGCTCCAGGGCCTCAATGTCCTTCTTGTAGTGACGAGCTCAAAACTGAACACAGTACTCGAGGTGTGGCCGTACCAGAGCTGAGTACAGGGGGATGATCACCTCCCTGCTCCTGCTGGCTACACTATTTCTGATACAGGCCAGGATGCTGTTGGCCTTCTTGGCCACCTGGGCACACTGCCGGCTCATGTTAAGCCAAGCATCAACCAACACCCCCAGGTCCTTTTCCTCTCTACATTCTTCAAGCCATTCTGCCCCAAGCCTATAGAATTGCATGGGGTTATTGTGGCCAAAGTGCAGGACCCGGCCTTGGTCTTATTGAACCTCATCCCATTGAGCTCAGCCCAGCTGTTCAGCCTATCCAAATCCCTCTGAAGGGCCTCCCTAACCTCAGGCAGTTTGACACATCCTCCCAACTTGGTGTCATCTGCAAACTTACTGAGGGTACACTCAATCCCCTTGTCTAGGTCATCAATAAAGATATTAAACAAGATGGGCCCCAAAACTGACCCTTGGGGGACACCACTTGTAACAGGACACCAGCTGGACTTAACTCCATTAACCACTGCCCTCTGGGCACGGCCCTCCAGCCAGTTCTCCACCCAGAGAAGAGTGAACCTGTCCACACCACGGGCTGCCGGTTTCCTCAGGACAATACTGTGGGAGACCGTGTCAAAGGCCTTGCTGAAGTCCAGGTAGACTACATCAACAGCCTTTCCCTCATCTACCAGTCTGGTCACCCAGTCATAGAAGGAGTTGAGGTTGGACAAGCACGACCTGCCCTTTGTGAACCCGTGCTGGCTGGGTCAGATCCCTTTATTGCCACGCACGTGCCGTGTGATCTCCCTCAAGATCATCTGCTCCATAACTTTCCCTGATACCGAGGTCAGGCTGACAGGCCTGTAGTTCCCCGGATCTTCCTTACGGCCTTTCATGTAGATGGGAGTCACATCGGCAAGCCTCCAATCTTGTGGGACCTCTCCAGATAACCAGGAATTCTGATAGATGGCAGAAAGCAGCTTGGCAATCACCTCTGCTAGCTCCCTCAGCACCCTTGGGTGGATCCCATCTGGTCCCATGGACTTGTGGCAGTTCAGATGGAGGAGTAGATCTCTGACCGTCTCTGCTTGGATCACAGGGGGTGCATTATGCGCTCAGTCCCGGACTTCCAGGTCAGGGCAAGTACCCTGTGGACAACTGCTCTGTCTATTAAAGACAGATGTGAAGAAGGCATTGAGAACCTCAGCCTTTTCCTTATCATCTTTGGTTACATTCCCTGCCTCATCAAGTAAAGGAGAGAAATTTTCCTTACTTTTTCTCTTGCTGTTACTATATTTGTAAAAGGGTTTCCTGTTCTCCTTTACAGCAGTAGCCAGTCTAAGTTCAAGCTGGGCTTTAGCATTTCTAACTTTCTGCCTGCAAATCTTGGCCAGTTCTCTGTAGTCTCCCCAAGTAGCCTGTCCCATCTTCCAGAGGACATAGACTCTTCTTTTCTCTCGAAGTCTCAACAAAAGTTCCCGGTTCATCCACACTGGTCTTTTCCCCCTCCGGCTCGACTTACGAGACTCTGGGACAGCCTGCTCCTGTGCCTTTAAGATTTCCATCTTGAGGAGCATCCAGGCTTCCTGGACCCCTTTACCCCTCAGGAGCAAGTCCCAAGGGACACTTGCAACAAGCGTCCTGAACAGGTCAAAGTCTGCCCTCCGGAAGTCCAAGGTAGCAGTTTTGCTAGTTACCCTCTTGACGTCACCAAAAATAGCAAACTCCACCATTTCATGGTCACTCTGGCCAAGACAATCTCCAACCTTCACATCTCCTACTAGTCCTTCCCTGTTAGTGAAGAGTAGGTCTAGCAAGGCATCTCCCCTGGTAGGCTCTTGCACCAGCTGTGTCAGGAAGCAATCATCCACACATTCTAGAAATCTCATGGACTGCTTCCTCTGCACAGTATTATATTTCCAGCATATGTCAGGGAAGTTGAAGTCCGCATTGAGAACGAGTGCTGGCCATCGTGCAACATCTACGAGTTGTTTATAGAACACCTCGTCTATTTCTTCATCCTGACTAGGCGGTCTATAACAGACCCCCACCACGATGTCACTCCTAAAGACCATCCCCCTGATCCTTATCCATAGAGACTCTACTTTATCATTTCCAACCTCAAGCTCTTCAACATCAAAACACTCTTTGATATAGAGAGCTATGCCACCACCGTTTCTTCCCTGTCTATCCCTTCTGAAGAGCTTGTAATAATTGTAACAATCCCAGTATTCCAGTCATGGGAGAGGTCCCACCATGTTTCTGTAATAGCCACAAGGTCATAGTTAGCCTGCCTCACAATGGCTTCAAGCTCTTCTTGTTTATTGCCCATGCTGCGTGCATTGGTATAGATGCACTTCAGCTGAGATATCTGCCTCACCCCTTTCTCCAGCACAGCCTCCTTAGGATCTTTACTGGTGAGCCCTGTTTCATCCCCTTCCCCTGTCACAGCTAATTTAAAGCTCTCTCAAAAAGTCCAGCTAGCTCCTGTGCTAGGATTCGTTTCCCCCTTTGAGATAGGTGAATTCCATCAAGAGATAACAGGCCAGGAGCTGAGTAAACTGCCCCATGGTCAAAAAACCCAAAGTGCCTGTCTCTACGCCAACCTCTCAGCCAATTATTCATCACCTGTGTTTTCCTAGCCCATTCTGTGTCCTTCACCACCCCAGAAGGTATGGAAGCAAACACCACTTGTGCTCCCACCCCTTGAACTAATCGCCCTAATCCCCTGAAATCTCTTTTCATAGTTTGCAGACTTCTCTGAGATATTTCATTGCAGTCTGCCTGAACTACGAGTAACGGGTCGTAGTTGGTGGGGCGTATCAAATTCGGGAGTCTTCTAGCAATGTCCCTGATCCGGGCTCCAGGGAGACAGCACACTTCCCTGCGGTTTGGGTCTGGTCTGCAAATGGGGCCCTCAGTTCCCTTTAGAAGGGAGCCACCCACTACGATCACCTTCCTTTCTTTCTTAGTAGTAGCAGTCTCAATGTATGGAGTTGACTGCCTTGCCATTGGTGACCTCCTGCGGGAATCTTCCTGCACTTCCCCCCTTATCACCTCTTCAACATCCAATGCTGCAAATTTATTGCTTAGGGGGATCTGGGGACACTGGGGAGGCAGAGGGGGAGATTGCCCACGGTACCGAGCAGGGACTCTCTGCCAGCCCTCCCTATCCCTCAGATATCCCCCTTCTGCCCTACGGGGACAGGTCAGGGAGTCCACCACCAACTGTGGGGGATCTCCCCGGCGCCTTTCTCTCTGGCACTCTGGGGAGCTCCTCCGCCAGTCAATCTCCCGCTCACAGTCCCTGATGGCCCTCAGTCTCTCAACCTCCTCTTTCAGTTCAGCCACCATGCTAAGCAGATCTTCCACCTGCTCACATCTTGCACAGGAGAACTGCTTAGCACCCTCATCCAGCAGTAGCAGGCTCTGGCACTCCTTGCAACCAGAGACCTGTGTAGCCACGCTTCTAGGCAGACCTTCTGTCTGGGTCGCCACAGCCTTTTTAAGGCAAGCCCTCTGTCTAGTAGAGACCATGGAACACAAAAGAATAAAAACAAATAAATGAAAATTGAAAGTAAATAATAATAGTTTACAAGAATTATATATATAGATATGAATTGTGATAACTTAAAAATAAATAAATAATGATAATAATTTAAATATATATATATATATATAAAATACAAGCAAACAAACAGTGGGTAGTGACACTTCTCTGCCCTCCCTGAGCCCTATTCAGCTGAGGGGTGTGGGCGAGGGCGCTGAAACCCTGGCAACGCCTACGCCTCGTTAACGCCTCGTTAACCTCTCCCGAGAACAGCCTAAGGGTCTGGCCGCTCTCACTCGGTTCCCGAGAGACAGGAACCTCCCGAAAACCCGCCTTATACCTCAATCAGCCACTGCAGCTCCGGCTGTGCTGATTTCAAAGCAGTTGATCACGAGGACACGAGTAATCAAAGCTCAGCAGACTTCACTGCTTCCCGTTTTAGCAAGCCACATGTTTTTCCACAGACCGCACTGTGCAACCCAGCAAACTCTGTTGCTTGTTATCAAAGGAAGGATAACACTTCCTTCTACTTCCACTTCCCCTTCCAAATACCTTACAGATGTAACCCCCAACTACAAGACTGGTACAACTCTTTCTTGCTGCATATCACTGTTGCTGCTGAGGAAGAGCCTTCTGCCTATTTACTACGTATTACACTGATACAATATTTATATGCTCTACTGACTTCAGAAGGCAGATGTTCTCAGGACTTGGGCTAAGTTCTGCAGTTATTGTCATATATTGTTGTACTTTCTTGGCTGAATCTGCTTAAGTATGAGGTTGGACTCAAGAGCTCCTGAGGTCATGTCCAACCTGAATTATTCTGTTATTCTGTGATTAATTTATGCTGACTGAAAGAATTCTTTGTATTTCAACAGTCTTCCTTTTAAATTCATCCTGCTGTTGTATAGTAAAATTTAATCACTAATAAAAGTAAAAAAGAGAACTGCAAGCATGGAATTCAGTTTGCAGTTCAGTATTGAATAATAACACTGCACTGTTGGTTTTAAGTGCAGTATTATTCCATGCTTTCAATGATATTGTGTCTTCCATGGAAAAAACATGTACTGGGGACATATTTAGTGCTTCCTGAAAGATCCAGTTCTGTTACCAATTGGGATTAGCAGGTTGACATGCTTAGATTGCCTTTGAAGTTTTGCATTGCTGAGGTACAATATGTCTTTTTTTCTTCACCTTCTAGCCAAAAAGCATTTTATCTCATGGTTGTTATATTTAGACACTAAATATTTCTTTGTGTTTATTTCCGCCCTTAATTGTAAACATTAATGTTATGGTTAGCATTTCTTAAAAGACTAAGATCCTACAACTAATTAAGTGTCCTGGTGAGGCATTTATATGAAGCCACTAGTGTCCTCTACAAGTAGATTTAGGGTTTTGACTCACATTTCTTACTGAGGAAAAGGAAACATAGGACCAGTTTTATGCAGATGATTAACAATTGTATCAAGAAAACATTCTCTTAAAGTTATACAGCTTTTGGTAATACTGATTTGCCACAGTTGCTAAGGGGTTTGATTTAGTAGTTTAGTGGGCAAGGATGGTGACAGGAGGATGGTTGGACTAGATGATCTTGTAGGTCCTTTCCAACCTAATGTATCTATGAATCTATCTATGAATCTATGAGATAGGAAATGCAGTATTGGAGAAAGGCCAGTTGAAGGACTCTGTTGCACAGAGAAATAAGACTCTTGGACAAATCTGTTGTGGTAGACTATGAGTTTTGGGTTTCTCTTCAGATAGAAGAAAAATATTTGTTGCATTTGTTTGAATCTGTGTTTGGTGTTTTGTTGGGGGTTTTTTTGTTGTTGTTTTCAGTATTGCATTGGAATGAGACTTTTAACATAAGTCACTAAACACTGGCTTATTGAGCTGAGAAGTCGGAGAAGTCTCTGTATTTTTCTCCAGTTTGAGGTTCAAAGCAAATAAAAAATAGGGCAAATACTTCCTTAGTGCCTTTACCAAATGCATAATTAAATCCAGATCATAATAATCTGGAGATTGAAAGATATTACATGTTTTTGCATATGTTAGATATTAAAGTAGCAACAAATCAGAGAACCTACAGCAGATACTAAGTGTCAACTATCTGGGTGGAGAAACTACACTCTACATCAGGACTAGATTTAGAAGTTTTACAAAACTCTTGGAAGTAATTAACAGTCAGCATGGTGCTGGCATGAATATAAAGGTCAGTGTTATCCTGAGAAATTCTGAGATGTAAATGTGAGTAACAAGTCTGGACATCACTATCACGTTAACTATTTTGCAAAATGTGCATTAGAGACTTTGGGCCTATGATACAGCATTATCTTGTTTGGTTGACATTTTATCTTAGCCTTTTCATTTCCAAGACTCTAAGAAGCATAACACAGCCTTTGTTATACTCATGTGAACTTCAAATACTTAAAAAAATGCCTGTAAATGCACTCAAGAAACAAAAGTTTGAAAAGTGCTGAAATCCAGGAACATTCCAGTGCCATTTGCTCCTAAGATGCCTAGTTGGTTTTTTTTTTTTTTTTTTAAGTTTTACTCTTGTGAATTGGAAGGTGAACAAGGGTGGGTTAACAGCTCGTGCCTGTACAAACTGAATTGAGGTAGTTTCCTGAATGATTTAAAAAAATGGATAAAAAAAGTGTGATCAAGTGATGATACCCCCTTTGGATCTTACTTCTTGAATCAAAAGAAATAGTTTTAGCAGTAGTAGTTCATGCATCTGTTTGAATGTGTCTTACAGTTGTTCAGTTTTAGTAATGGTTATATCAAAGCTGCTTTGTGAACTTACTCTTTATTAGACTAGTAAACTGACAGAGTGAGTTTTTCTGGTTAGTAAAGTATGACTCTAATTGGAGCTTTCTAATGGCTAAAGAGCTGGTAGTATTTCTGACTCACATGTGTCCTATGCAGCTCATCGATGTTCAGTGCATACTACAGACATTCCCTTTGTGGACAGGCTGTCAGTCACCCTGCCACCCATGCAACTATTTTTATAAATCTTCAGAGAATTCTCCAAATTTGTAGTTGCTGTCTCTTTGACAGTTTTTTTTTTATGGTTTCAGAAATCATTAGAGAAATGATAGAAATCTGCAGCATGTAACTGCTAAAAATCTATTTCCATAGGACACCACCAGAATACAAAAACCAAAGGCTAAGCAATCAGGAGTTACTTTAAAGCAGAAACATGCCTTACATTTGGATGTGCTTCTAACATCAGCCCAAGGCTTCATTGTGTTTCCAAGGCACTACGTCCATGATTTGATCTGTCCTTACAGACTCAGTAGTCTCCTCTTGATCTAAGTACAGTTAAAGTTCACCTGTTCTTTCACAGTCATAGAAAGAAAGAGTCATAGAATGGTTTGGAAGACACCTTTAAGATCACCTAGTTGCAACCCCCCTGCTGTAGGGAGGCACACCTCCCTCTAGACCAGGTTGTTCACAGCCCCACCCAGCCTGACCTTGAATGCTTCCAGGGAGAGGGCATTCATGACTTCACTGGTCAACCTGTTCCAGTGTCTCACTAAACTCATAGTAAAGTATTTCTACCTAGTGTCTAGTCTAAATCTACCCTTTTCTAGTTTAAAACCATTTCCCTCATCCTGTCCCTACATGCCTTTACAAAAAGTCCCTCCCCAGCTTTCCTGTAGGCCCCCTTCAGGTACTAGAAGGCTCCTTAAGGGGCCTCTCAAAGTCTTCTCCAGGCTGAAGAGCCCCAGCTCTCAGCCTGTCCTCATTGGTGAGGTGCTCCAGCCAGATCATCTTCATGGCCCTCCTCTGGACCTGCTCCAACAACTCCATATCCTTCTTGCTGCGGATATCAGGGTCCAAGTCGATTGCTCTCGGGCAGGGAAGCACAACAGGACTCAATATGTGAGTGATCAGGCTTCAGATTATTACCCAGACTTATTCTTATAGTGTTTAAGACAGGGGCATATAGAAAATATCACACAACCATTGGTAGAGAGCCTTGAGAAAAACAACTTTAAAACAACTCCCAGCAATTAACAGCAGTGAGAAACGCATACTGGAGGAGGCAACTTTTGATATCATCCTAATCCTAAGAAACCAGGCAGGAATGCGTCAGCAGTGGATGTGAAAGGCAGCACTGGCAGGGCGTCCCCTGTTTCAAAGTGCACTTTTCCTCTCCCACTCGCCACAGACCATCTCCTGCTTTTACTTTTCTCAAGGTTCAAACAGTATAGTTTCCTTTGAGCACTGTACTAGCATGGCCAGTGCATAACACAGAGCCCAAAGGGAACACCTGCTAGCTAAACAGAATAGACTATCAAGGACAGCTTACTTCAAAAAATACCTATAGTTACTATTATCAGCAGTCCTGTGAGGCCCTCTTTGCTGAAGGCAGGTCGAACAACATAATCACAGAAGTTTCCCATAGACATTTTGGCAGCTTGGGTTGCTCAGCTGAAGCAGTTCATGTCACGATGTCCCTGGACGAAGTGACAAACAATTCAAGGTGGACCTCCTATCAACATCTAATACTTTTCCATGAGTATATAGTCTGTGCTGCAGTGCAAACTATGCTTGTACATATCACCATGACCTCCCTGCTCCTGCAGCCATTTCCCAACACCTTCTTGTATTGGTGGCCACAGAACTGGATGCAGTACTCCAGTTGGAGTCTCATGAGAGCAAAGTAAAGGGGGCAGAATCACCTCCCTTGACCTGCTGGTCATGCATCTCTTGATCCAGTTGGCCTTCTGGGCTGCAAGCACACAGTGCTATCACGTTGAGTCTTTCATCAACTGACACCCCCAAATCTTCCTCCTCAGTGCTGCTCTCAAGCCATTTTCCATCCAACCTGTAACTTCCCATCCCTGTGCTTCGGATTGCCCTGACTCATGTACAAGACCTTGCACTTGGCCTTGCTGAGCTTCATAACCCACCACTTAAGCTGTTCCAGGTACCTCTGGATAGCATCTCTTCGCCTTAGCTTGTCAACTGCACCACTCAGCTTGGTGTTGTCTGCAGACTTGCTGAGGGTGCACTCAATCCCACTGTCTGTGTGACCTACAAATATATTAAATAACTCTTGTCCCAACACTGATCACTGAGAAATGCCACTTGTCACTGCTCTCCACTTAGACACTCTAGGGCAAATAACCCCAAAGAATGGTACTCAGGGAATAGCATGGAGGATGGTATATTTTCGTTAGACTTTATATGGATGGTACACAGACTACTGGTAAAAAAAGAGTGGCTCACCTTTTACAATGGTCAAGGCTCACTGATGACTCCACTAGGAAGGGATCTCCAACAAGAGATCCTTCCCTGGTGGTGGTCAGCCCTTAAATGGGGTCTGGGAGAGGTGGAGCCAGGCTCCACCCCTTCCAATCACACAGGTGCATTATCTTCAGCTGTGCCCCTGCGGCTGACTCAGTGCTCGCCTCAGGTGATCAATCAGTGGTTCAGGCCTTGATTCAACAGTTCCCATACAGACACTGAGCCATTGACTGCAACTCTCTGAGTGCAACACCCAGCCAACTCCTTATCTAGCAAGTGGTCCACCCATCAGATCCATTTTTGTTCAATTTGTTACCAAGATGTCATGTGGGACAGTGTCAAACACTTTGCACAAGTTCAGGTAGATGTCAGTTGCTCTTCCTTTATGCACTGATGCTGTAACTCAATAATAAAGGCCACCAAGTTTGTCAGGAATGACTTGCCTTTGGTCCAGTCATTCTTGTTACCACCAATCACGCCAACTTTATTTTCCACGTGCATTAGCAGGGCCTTCAGGAGGATCTGTTCCATGATCTTGCAAGGCAGAGTTGAGACTGGCTAGTCTATAGTTCCTTGGCTCTTCTTTTTTTCCCTTTGTGAAAATGGGGGTTGTTTTCCCTTTTCCAGTCTGTGGGAACTTTGCTAGAGACCATAGATGGATCTCATTGGGTCCCATGTACTTGCGCACCTTTAGGTGCTCTAGATGGTCTCAAACCTAATCTTCACTTACAGTAGGCAGATCTACCTTATCCAAGTTCTTAACATTACTTTCTGCCATTTGGGTGGTGTGGCTAGAGCTCTTGCTGGTAAAGGCAAGAAGTCACTGAGCACCTCAGCTTTCTCTATATCCCTATGACCAGGTCTTCAGTTTCCTTTTAGAGAGAGCCTACACCCTTCCTAACCTCCTTTTTATCACTGTATACATACCTGTAGAATTTCTTTTTTGTTCTCCCTTATGTCTGTGGCTAGATTTAATTCTGTTTCACTTTCAGCTTTCCTAACCTGATCCCTGGCTGCTTGGACAACTTCTTTGAGGTCCTCCCAGGTAACCTGTTCCTGCTTTCACTCCCTGTAGACTTTCCTTTTGAGCTCAAATCCAGGAGTTCTTTGTTGACCCATGGAGGCCTCCTGGTGTTCTTACCTGCATTCCTTTATCTTGGGATGTGCTGCTTCTGGGCTTGGAAGAGATGGTCCTTGAATACCAACCAGCTTTCTTGGACCCCTCTTCCCTCCATGGCTTTTCTCCCATGTCACCCTGCCAAGTAGTTCCATGAAGAGTTCTACGTTTGCTTTCCTGAAGTACAGGGTAGCAAGCTTGCATCACACCCTCTTTGATACCCTAAGGATTTTGAACTCCACCATTTTATTGTCACTACAGCCAAGACTGCCCTTGAGCTTCACACTATACCAATGCACGCAGCATGGGCAATAAACAAGAAGAGCTTGAAGCCATTGTGAGGCAGGCTAACTATGACCTTGTGGCTATTACAGAAACATGGTGGGACCTCTCCCATGACTGGAATACTGGGATTGATGGCTACAAGCTCTTCAGAGGGATAGACAGGGAAGAAAGGGTGGTGGCATAGCTCTCTATATCAAAGAGTGTTTTGATGTTGAAGAGCTTGAGGTTGGAAATGATAAAGTAGAGTCTCTATGGATAAGGATCAGGGGGATAGTCTTTAGGAGTGATATCGTGGTGGGGGTCTGTTATAGACTGCCTAGTCAGGATGAAGAAATAGACGAGGTGTTCTATAAACAACTCGTAGATGTTGCACGATGGCCAGCACTCGTTCTCAATGCGGACTTCAACTTCCCTGACGTATGCTGGAAATATAATACTGCGCAGAGGAAGCAGTCCATGAGATTTCTAGAATGTGTGGATGATTGCTTCCTGACACAGCTGGTGCAAGAGCCTACCAGGGGAGATGCCTTGCTAGACCTACTCTTCACTAACAGGGAAGGACTAGTAGGGAATGTGAAGGTTGGAGATTGTCTTGGCCAGAGTGACCATGAAATGGTGGAGTTTGCTATTTTTGGTGACGTCAAGAGGGTGACTAGCAAAACTGCTACCTTGGACTTCTGGAGGGCAGACTTTGACCTGTTCAGGACGCTTGTTGCAAGTGTCCCTTGGGACTTGCTCCTGAGGGGTAAAGGGGTCCAGGAAGCCTGGATGCTCCTCAAGATGGAAATCTTAAAGGCACAGGAGCAGGCTGTCCCAGAGTCTCGTAAGTCGAGCCGGAGGGGGAAAAGACCAGTGTGGATGAACCGGGAACTTTTGTTGAGACTTCGAGAGAAAAGAAGAGTCTATGTCCTCTGGAAGATGGGACAGGCTACTTGGGGAGACTACAGAGAACTGGCCAAGATTTGCAGGCAGAAAGTTAGAAATGCTAAAGCCCAGCTTGAACTTAGACTGGCTACTGCTGTAAAGGAGAACAGGGCACCCTTTTACAAATATAGTAACAGCAAGAGAAAAAGTAAGGAAAATTTCTCTCATTTACTTGACGAGGCAGGCAATGTAACCAAAGATGATAAGGAAAAGGCTGAGGTTCTCAATGCCTTCTTCACATCTGTCTTTAATAGACAGAGCAGTTGTCCACAGGGTACTTGCCCTGACCTGGAAGTCTGGGACGGGGCGCATAATGCACCCCCTGTGATCCAAGCAGAGACGGTCAGAGATCTACTCCTCCATCTGAACTGCCACAAGTCCATGGGACCAGATGGGATCCACCCAAGTGTGCTGAGGGAGCTAGCAGAGGTGATTGCCAAGCTGCTTTCTGCCATCTATCAGAATTCCTGGTTATCTGGAGAGGTCCCACAAGATTGGAGGCTTGCCGATGTGACTCCCATCTACACGAAAGGCCGTAAGGAAGATCCGGGGAACTACAGGCCTGTCAGCCTGACCTCGGTATCAGGGAAAGTTATGGAGCAGATGATCTTGAGGGAGATCACACAGCACGTGCATGTCAACAAGGGGATCAGACCCAGCCAGCACGGGTTCACAAAGGGCAGGTCGTGCTTGTCCAACCTCATCTCCTTCTATGACTGGGTGACCAGACTGGTAGATGAGGGAAAGGCTGTTGATGTAGTCTACCTGGACTTCAGCAAGGCCTTTGACACGGTCTCCCACAGTATTGTCCTGAGGAAACCGGCAGCCCGTGGTGTGGACAGGTTCACTCTTCTCTGGGTGGAGAACTGGCTGGAGGGCCGTGCCCAGAGGGCAGTGGTTAATGGAGTTAAGTCCAGCTGGTGTCCTGTTACAAATGGTGTCCCCCAAGGGTCAGTTTTGGGGCCCATCTTGTTTAATATCTTTATTGATGACCTAGACAAGGGGATTGAGTGTACCCTCAGTAAGTTTGCAGATGACACCAAGTTGGGAGGATGTGTCAAACTGCCTGAGGTTAGGGAGGCCCTTCGGAGGGATCTGGATAGGCTGAACAGCTGGGCTGAGCTCAATGGGATGAGGTTCAATAAGACCAAGTGCCGGGTCCTGCACTTTGGCCACAATAACCCCATGCAATGCTATAGACTTGGGGTAGAATGGCTTGAAGAATGTAGAGAGGAAAAGGACCTGGGGGTGTTGGTTGATGCTTGGCTTAACATGAGCCGGCAGTGTGCCCAGGTGGCCAAGAAGGCCAATGGCATCCTGGCCTGTATTAGAAATAGTGTAGCCAGCAGGAGCAGGGAGGTGATCATCCCCCTGTACTCAGCTCTGGTACGGCCGCACCTCGAGTACTGTGTTCAGTTTTGGGCTCGTCACAACAAGAAGGACATTGAGTCCCTGGAGCGTGTTCAGAGAAGGGCAACAAAACTGGTGAGGGGTCTGGAGCACAAGTCTTATGAGGAAAGGCTGAGGGAGCTGGGATTGTGTAGTCTGGAGAAGAGGAGGCTCAGAGGAGACCTTATTGCACTCTACCACTTCCTGAAGGGGGGTTGTGGTGAGGAGGGGGTGGGCCTCTTCTCCCTAATAAATAATGACAGGACGAGAGGGAATGGCCACAAGTTGTGCCGGGGAAGTTTTAGATTAGACCTTTCAGAGAGAGAAAAATATTGCAATCACTCACATTAATGTAAGATTCAAAGTAAGGGTAATCCAGCCTCCTGGGAACATGAGACACATACTGAAGTCTTCATGTGGCAGAGAACCACCAGCTATGTACCATGCAATATGAAGGATCAATAAGTAGGACTTCCCAGGGTTGTTTGCAGATGGGAGGTAATATTGCTCAACATGGTCTGATTGCACCATACCATTAGGACTGGTTAGCTTATTGACCTCAGGGCAAACTGAGACACCCTGAGTCATTTTTTGGCTTATTTCATCTTCATATGGGGTCTGAACTACGCAGCAATCTCCACCTGTACAAAATATTACTGCTTGGCATAAGAACTGCACTTGGGATTCATAGTCAGTCCAAGAACATTGGTCACTCACTGGTTAAAGCCCTTGTGGGTGGGAGGGACTCCACTGTTTCCTTTTTATCAAGAAATTAAAGTAAAATTAATTCACTTTAAAAAATGTCATATATAGAAATTATGAAATGTGCAGGTTTTACAGAAGTGATCCTCACAACACATGCTCAACCTTTTGGTCACACAGACTAGAAACTTGGACTTGAAGTAAGAAGAGTGAACATATGATTCTGGAGAGAAGTAGGATACAACTTTCTGAATTTTCTGAATTTAGTAACCACCTTTATGTTATGGATTTTGTGCTGAATCATTTACCTTTGACAAGTAGACCGAAACTGAACATGGAGCCACTCTCAGTGATCTCAGTACAATGAGCAAATCAGGTGATTAAAGATAAGTGCACGTTTCTTTAATTACTGGATTGTCTCTTAAAGAGTTGGACAAATTAAAAAACACTCTGTGGTGAAAAAAAACACCTTTATCAAAAATAAAAATTTCTGTCAGAATATATCAGAGCCCATAGTGTATTTAGTTATTAAAAATTGTGTTTTTTATGGATAAATTATTTATTATCTCCAGCTAATTTTACTTCCACAAAGCTCTGAGTTTACTGAGTTTGCTGTAGAAGTTACTCATGATCAGACTTTAATTTAG
The DNA here is from genome assembly GCF_038088225.1 of Cyrtonyx montezumae. NCBI lineage: Eukaryota > Metazoa > Chordata > Aves > Galliformes > Odontophoridae > Cyrtonyx > Cyrtonyx montezumae. Next base: position 11,543,318 of record NW_027072033.1, on the reverse strand, counting down.
AAGAGTTAAAGCAATTTGAATATTCAGTACTTCCAAAGCAGGAGAACTAGGATAGCTGATGAGCAGAATTACATGCAGAATAACAAACAGACAGTGTTTGTATTGATCCATGTCCAGGAGAAGACACCTGTTAAACTTTGGCATACATTCAGACTATGTGTTTGCTTTTTAAAGATTCTTCAAAATCTCCTTAATCAATCAGTTGATGAATGACATTCAAATGTAATATTAATGACTAGGAGACAAAAGCAGAGCTTAAAAGCAACAATGGATCCTAACTAAGCTTTGTGTCTATTTGTAGTACGTTTTCTTCATATTTATCCATTTTGTGAATCCAAAGAACCATCTCCAGTTCAGAACTTCATATAACTTCATGCATAATCATTCACACAGTAATATTAATATTAAGCCCATGGACAGAATGTGCTGAATTTTGTGATGACTGTAATATTTTTTTGTTAACTCTTTTTCTTAAAGGAATTATAAAATAGCACAAACCTTGGTTGTTGTTTGGAAAATACTGTCTGCAGATTACCAAATGCCCATGTATTGTTTGCTTACAGATTTGACATTTGGGGTTAATTATGTGCCAATCCTTCTTCAGCTATGAGTATGGATACCTGCACCAAAGCTGCTTTGAACCTTCTCTAAGGTTATCTAATGATATTTTTATGTCAATACAGATTTCTTGCCAATTGATTTGAAAATACTGAATATGTATCACTTAGAAATTTACTGTTTCCGGGCAACCAATATGAAATCTCTTAAAAATCTCTGATTTCCAGAGGCAGATGTCATATCTCAGGAGAATTAAGCATGTTTTTGTAGATCTAGTGCATTTCTGAGACATAGTACTGTTGCATCTGAGCTGGGTCCAGTGTTTAGGATTCACTTCAAGCTTACTTCATTTAGCTGTAATGGCATTCTTTCTTAGTAACCATACAGATATGCCTAATTATTTTTCTTAAGTAACAAGTATTTAATCTGTCCAGAGTAAGGTGTGATTCTAACACAGTGTGGTGTGTAACAAGAATAACAGCCCTGGTACAACAGCAGAGACTGATTTTGGTCCCAGATACCCAATGAAATTAAAGAAATTCAGAACTTCGGCTGGGCAAAGTTCTTTCTAGGGGCAATAAAAAGTGCAAAGTTTTTGCATATATAAAACTCATCACACATAGTAAAGTCAGGTGTAATGTTGTAGATTGTCAGAATGGTGAAACTGTCCAGACAGGTATCACTCAAGTGTTTGAAGTGCCAGGCAAGTGGAACTATGTGGAAAGAGCAATTGTCTGAACTGGTTTTCTATTTCTTCGTTATAGGAACTGTGTTAGTCAATGTCATTGTCTGTGTAATTGTTAAATGATTGTGTTGTAATAGTGTTTTTTGAGGAATTCCATTTCTTGTTTAAACACTTATCCAATATTTAAAGTCGGACAAAATATAAAAGATTATTATGGGACAGGAGTTTCTAAAGAAGTACCAAAAATACCTCCTGTATTGGATTTTGGCTCAGTGGAAAGGCGTCACTGGTGCACGCAGGGTGACCACTCAGTAAGAAATCTGGAACATAAATGAAGTAGATACCCATTCTTATAACTGAATATTCTAGTCATGAGACTAAATACTGGGTGTTTGTGAAAGTTGAAGAACTGTATCCTTTGACTCTTAGGTTTTGAAAGGAATTTGACGAACTGTTTTGATGGTATGTGGAAATGTAATTGAGGGTATAAATTGTGGAGCTATGGAAAAAGTAGCAAAAGGCTTAAGGAAAACAGTGATTTGAGATCTTAGAGCTTGTGATCTGCACTGGCTGAGGCAGATGTGTTCCAGAACTAGAACAACTTTCCTCCCTGGACCGCCCCCTCACCATGGCTCGTAAGCAAAACTCTCAGAATGAGAGAGAGAGCTGGGGCTGGAGACCCCTGCTGTAACTGCAAGTTACTTGTGAACACGGCAGGGAGGGAGGACAACAAGCCCATGGCACCTTAAAATTTATGCTTTAAAAACCAAAAAGGGAGTATGACCCCCCCATGCTCTGAACTTTTGAAATCACTGGACAGAGGATGGTCCTCCAATTTACAGACACTTTAATTATAGCACTTCTAATTCGGTTAAAGAAAGGGCTTATATTGTGGTGAAGAACTTAAATACTAATCAATGAGAAGGACCCTACCCCCTAATAACTTGGGGTTGAGGTTATCCTTGTGTCTCAACAGGAACTGGACCAAGATGGGTTCCAGCTCAATGGGTCCAACCATCCATCTCCACATCTGCTGTGATGTGATCCTGGCACTTGCCTCAGCTGCTTGGATTCCTGCTCAACCAAAACTTGGTGCCCTACCTGTAGCAAAGTGGCTTCAAGCCGAAAGAACAGGAACTGTTAAGGTCTGTTAATATGGACTACTGTATGCATTCAATCATAGTGGACAGAGTAGATCATTAATCCAATGTGTTAATTCTAGCCTGATTGTTTGTAAGAATCCTGTTCAAGTTAGGCATTGTGTGTTTAGTAGCTTTTCTTTGCATAACAAAATATAATACAATATATGTATATGTATCCATTGTGGTAAAGGATCACTGGGCACTCTGGGTTGGGTATTGCTTTGTTATGGGTATAGTGATAAGAATTCTTGAAACACTTACTGCTGTTTGCCGGGATAGTTAACCAATGAACTATTAGTGGAAAAGTACTGTCTGCAGGCAAAAAGGTATAAGAAGAGACCCAGTTCACAATAAAAATCCTTCTTTCTCTCTGACTCCTTGACTGGTCCCTGATGTCCATGTGGTCTCCCCATCACCGTAGATCACCAATGAAAAAGCAAAGTTTGAAAGCACTATAGAAAATATCAAACAAGTGAAAAATAAAAGGAAGAAGAGTTAAAAAAAAAAAAAAAGATGAACATCATATACCTCCTGGCAAAGGAATCTGCTGCTGACTTATTCGAGCCCTTTAATTGCATCAAAGTGGAAACTGTCAGTATTTTACTAAAAAAAAATATATTTTACTAGAAGGAATAATTGCAAGATTTGAGACTCCAGGAAGACTCTCATCAGATAGAGAACTTCAATTTGTAGCAGAAATAACCCAAGGAATCTCTAGGTTCCTGCAGATAAAATGGGACTTAACATACCCTGTGGAGAGGACAGTCAAGTGGTCAGGAGAGAGAATGAATCAAACATTAAAAAGATGGTGTCACCGGTTTGCGGGACAGTTTGACCCGGTACCATGACAATTGAGGCAGGGGACCCACGGGCCCACACCCTGGGGAAGGGAAAGGGGAAAAGGGAAAAAGGAGAAGGGAGATGGGCCTAGGAACAAAACAGTGGCAACGATCTGAGAAGGAAAGCTAATTTACTAAATAAGATATCAGAAAGCAAAATAACACAATATAATATAATATAATTGGAATTGAGGCAAATGAATCAAATAAAATGAGCAAGAGAGAATGTCCAATAAACCGAAGGCCTTACGCTAACGCTGAAGGCGGACGGCTGCAACAAACACCCACTGCTGAGCTCAGTTCCGAAGGGAAGAGAGAGTCCCGTGACGGCACACAGTTTTTATCTTTCCCTCTGGGCGGAAATATGTAAAAATGCAAAGCATCGCAAAGTCCTCTGGGGAAAGTAGTTCTTCTTCTCTTCTGAGACAGATATACCTGGAACTATCGACGATCCACGGAGCTGGAGCATTAACTCTTTAACTCCCAATACACCACATGATGTTATGATGCGGAATATCAATAATACAACAAAAATCATAAAACCATAACAGATGGACTGCAAAATTATGTCAAGAAATGCATCTGAAATGGATAGAAGTCCTTCCTTTGGTATTGCTGAGAATTTCAATAACTGACAGAGTTACGGAAGGTATTAGTCCTTTTGAAATCTTGTATGGAAACCCATGTATTATATATTTGTCTGTGTGGAGTTGGTGATCAAATACTCAAAATATCAAATACTCAAATAATGTCTCTTGTCTTTGGCAGGAGTTCTTTTGTCTCTCTGTAGATATCTCCAATTAAGAACTCCAGAATTCCCCCTGGACATTCTGGTTCATTCCTTTAAACTCAGAGATGAAGTATATGTCTGCACATGACAAGGAATGACAAACCTTTCTTTAAGAAGTTGAAAGGTCCTTATCTGGTACTTGTAAATATTGCAGTAAAAATAAATGGGATTAACTCATGGGTTCATTACAGAAAAATGAAGGCACATCCACATGAGAAGCAGAGAGCTTTAGAAGTTGATTCTCTGAAGCTAAAAATCAAAAGGAATACATGAACTGCACTTGGAACAATTGGAATATCTATTTTGGACAGAGCTGTATTCAGGGAATATTATACTTATGTTTGTAACTCTGATTTTGTTCACTATTTTACGTATTTGTGTAACTAAGTGGATTTATTTAAAGAAAGAAATTAATGTACTAAGGGGATTATACTCTTCCATTGACTAAGAAAAAAATGAGAACAGCTTATGGGAATCAGGGAACTCATGGGATCAGAATCTATTTCATAAAATAATCCAAAAGATAGTTTGCTAGGTTGCTAATGAGGCCATTGACTGGGCTTGTGTTCACCTTCCAGAACATGCCAACAGGGAATTTAGCACTAAAATGCTAAATTGTACAGTAATTAAGACTAGATCTATGTAGATCAAAAGGATTTCTACAGATCTGGAGCAGATATAAAGGCAGACAAAAACACTGTATGAGGTTCAAAAAGACAATACTTATTATGGGTTTGAAGAAGTCAAATGGTTGCCTTCCTGGTTCCCCAGTTTAAGTTTATGGAACATGAAAACCACAGCAACTGCATTTCAAGTAATGTCAGCTTTTGTCTGTTTGCGTGTTATGTTGTATACACTAGAACTATCTAAGTATTCCGTGGTGTTAACAAAATTTCAGAAAAAATGAAACTGATCTAACCTGTATTGTTAGGTAAGTCTCAAATGGGGAACTGCCATAAAGAACTAAGCTTTGTACAATGTGCATGTACCCTTGGATACAGTGAATGTGTACTTTATCTAAATCAGGATGATCATCCTTAAAACTGCTGAAGTAATTAAGTAGAGGAACTCTTAATCACAATATGATGACTAAGCTTGTCTTTGAAGATAAGAGCATCTTGAGAAAAGCATGTAGTTAATCAGCATGTGTAGCTAACCTGCAGGTAGGGAGGTCAGCCCTATCTTTAACAGACCAATTGTGGATCAGAGACTACTGGTCAGGTGATAAAAAATATCCATCATCATAAAGATTCCACTTTTTTTTATTAAATATAGTTATACACAGCTAGGAAGTAAGTATCACGGTTTCTTTTTATGAATTTTCCAACATAGAGAGGCTTCTAATAATTGTGATCTATCTTAATGGTAGGTTTTTCTGTGGGATATCCATTTTAAAAAGTTGGTTTTCCTGCTAATTCCTGCCTGAGAAGATAAAAAAACAATAAAAGCTTTTCTGCAGTACTTGAGAAATAACTCTCTGTACAATTATTTGTATTCCTGTACATTAATTGTGCCAGCTGCTGAGTGGAATAGGACAGTCCTGGTCTGGCAAGAGGGGATGAATTGGGTAGGAAATGTATTGTCATGGTTTTATGATTTTTGGCATTGGTATTCCACATCATAACATCATGCAGAGCATTTAGAGTTAAAGAGTTAATGCTCCAGCTCCATGGATCATTGATAGTTCCAGGTATACCTCTCTCAGAAGAGAAGAAGAACTACATCCCCCAGAGGACTGTGTGATGCTTTGCGTTCTTACGTATTCATGCTCTGTGGTCACAGGATCCTCTCTCTTTCCTTTGGGATCGACTCAGCAATGGGTGCTCACTGCTGTCTCGCTTTCAGTGTTAGCATAAGGCCTTCAGTTTATTGGACACTCTCTCTTGCTCATTTTATTTGATTTATTAGCTTTAATTCCAATTATATTGTATTATATTGTGATATTTTGCTTTCCAATATCTTATTTAGTAAATTAGCTTTTCTCCTCAGATCATTGCCTCTGTTTTGTTTCTAAGCCCATCTCCCTTTTTCCTTTTCCTTTTCCCCTTTCCCCTTTCCTGGGGCATGGGTCCGTGGGCCTCCTGCACCAATCGTCACAGAACCGGGCTGAACCTGCCTGTAAACCGTTGACATGTATGTTAAAGGAAATCAGGCACTGAAGTGGCACCCACAGTTTCCTGTTTCCTGGGACATGAAGTTCCATGCTCTATCTATTGATTTACCTACTTTCATATGTTTTTCCTCCTGAAATACCAGAACAGAATAAATAGCCAACACAAAGAACTCCATGAGTGTGTCTTCAAAGTCTAAAGAAAACACATTTAAAACATATTCATGTGTTTTTATATTGCTTCCCAGAAACATTCTCACACAGGTATTTCATGGCTCAAATACTTATAAAACCTGTGATTCACTTATTTCCTACAAAAGGAAATTAAAAGCTTGATTGTGCAAGTAGTCTAGGCAGCTCTCAGAGAGTGCTAGCTCCTGATGTGGATAAATTGCAGTGCTGTATTGTGTATGCACAATCAGAGCTCTCTTACAACATTATAAACTACAAATCTGTGTTAGCCAAATCATGTTTTAGACCCAAATGCAAGATCTGAGACATAAATTCTTGTTGCTTAGTTACAGAAGTACTCCACTACAAACAAAACATGAAACTCCAGAAAAATAAATTATAAAGTGTCTGTCATTCAGTTCTTGGTACTTGTGCCACCTGTATCCCTTGTATTCAGGAGACTGTGAATAAAACCTTGGAATATGAAAATGGCTTCTGAGAACCAATGGCAGAAAATGTGCAGAAATAGCACGAGTCTTCTATTCTCTGCAGAAGCAACGCTACGAGACTGCAGAAAGCATCATGAGTTGTTCTCTAGTGCTCCCTCTAGCTGATACCAGGAACCATAATTTTGCAGAAGTGCTGTGCAAAATGTGTGTCAGAATAAAACTTCCTGAAAAGTTTCTTCCATTCACTGTCCTCGAGTTACAAACCTGCCTCCCCCAAAGCTACGCTCCTGGTATCAGCCAGGAGGAGCAATAGCGAACAACTCGTGATGCTTTATTTCCTGTGGAAATAAAAGCTTCTTGGATTATCCCAATGGAAGGCGACAGTTGAATCTATTGAAGCAGAACATGTGGCAAAACTAAATGTGACCCCACCCTTCGTGTAGGACTAATGAACCATGGCAGACAGACATCAGGTCAGTGATGCTGACACCAGCAGATGGAGGTTTTTTAACTGAACTCTGTGAGTAATGCCATACTTTCCGTGAGTGCTGCAAAAAGGATTACATTTAGCTAAACGAAGTTGGACATTGAGAGTAATAGGTATTTGCTTGAGGGTATTGACTCATTTGTTCAGGTGAAGGAAATGATAATAATCTATTTTATTTTAGTATCCATAGGCATTCTGAGACTTACCTGCATGTAGGGCAAACCTGATCACACGCCTGAGTCTTGTGAAATAGGCTAAGCACATGCTGGGGCAGAAAAAATGCATAGGAACTTAAACTTATTGCTCATGGAAACTCTGAAACTCACGGGTAAGCACCTCTTCTTCCACCCACCTTGAAATGCACTCGAAGGCATTGGCCCTCTTTTGGCATTCCTCTATCCTAGCAGTTGTGAAAGGCTGTGCTGGAAAAGAATAAGTTATGGAGTGTACAAGCAATTCCAGAATGAACTTGTGTGAAACAGAAAGGTAGAGAAGCCACAGCAAGGTCAATCTGACCCCATTATCTTTCCTTTTATTTTTTCTTCTTTTATTTTATAATTATTATATTATTATTTTTTAATTACAGTAAGAAGGACTAATCATATCTCAGCATCAGGGCAACACAGGGGTATCTGCACTGTTTTTCATGTTCAGTGTTCCTAATTCCCTGCCACTGACCAAGTTGCTCTTCTAAATTTAAAGATCAGCAGCAATCCCCAGGTGCATCAATGCAAATGTACTAGCAAGCCAAAGGGCACAAAGGAGTCCTCCTTAGCTCAGTGTTTGGCAGAGGTGAGGACTAGGATTTAGGTCACCGGACTGTGGGATGCCATGGCTGAATAAAGCAGGTATAACCGGTTTCATCCTCTCCTGTTTGGATTTGGTTCCTCTCTCCCCTCTAAGTTTAGTCTTTGCCATAAAGCTTAGCCTCAAGCTTACAGTGTTGGAGTAGCAGTGCTTGTGGCACTCCAGAACTCGCTGTAGACCAACAGCTCTCAGTTCCCAGAGTAAGATCTCGCCGCTGGCTGCAGGGCTCACTCATCTTCCACTAGGCAAAGCAGATGAGCTTCTCTTGAATGGTTCTTTTTTTTTTTTTTTGACCTGTTGGTCTTGTTTGTGTTTCAAAAGACAGTTGGTGTGGAAGATCATGTGCTGATGAAAAGCTGTAGAAGCTGCAGCTGATACCTTGATTTAGTAAGTCTCTGCACCAGGGGTGCTATTGGAAAATGTCCCCAGGAAAATTGGCATCAAAATCTTGCCTGAGTTCTGGATGTAGCAAACATCGTAATTTAAAAGCCACTCTGTTTTCTCACTGTCTCACGTGCTGCTACTGCAAAGAAGATGCTATAAAAGCTCTAGGGTACTGAACTAGTTCTGGATTTCACAGCAGAGCAGAGCCTTTGGAGGCAGATGAAGACCTACCCACATTGTGCTGGTAACATCCTGTTGGCTCACTGGCTGTGCAGCTCCTCAGATGGTCCCACAGCTCACTTGCAGCACTTTTAACATGGGCACTGTGGGGTGGTCTTGCTGATAGACTGAGGAGAACTATAGAGCATGGCCATACCCAGGCTGGGCAACCATTTGTGTCTCTGGGTGACAGCAGAGTGCTTCAGAGATGGAAGAGGCCAGCAAAATCCAAGTGAGATTTTCAGTAACACTGAAATAGCTTTATTGACAGATTCCTTATATTTGCACTTAACAACGAACACCTGGTTCCAAAGCAAAGCCAGCATGTTTGAGAGCTCACCTACCTCTTGCCTACTTTGGCATATATTGCCTTGCAAAACAGATGTTTTCTTTAGTTGATATCTATTACAAAAAGAGGAATTTTGCATTTCCCTATTTCTGTGAGTCATGTCAGGAAGATCTGGTTCTGCCTTGCAGCCTCCTGCAGTGCTCCTCATAATGAAAGTGCTCATTGTTGGGGTTACTACAGTTCAGAGCAATGCTGCTCCATCCCAAGCACAGCTGCTGCTCTTCTGACATGGAGGAAGTGATTCTTGCTGCAGAGAATGAGAGAGTACCTGAGAACAGAAGATAGTGGATTTATAATAGATTAATAGTCCAAGCATGGGAAGGTAGCAGAAGAAGTAGTATCCTCAGAACTGACAGCACTGCAATGTCAGTTGGCATCCAGAGGGTTCCCTTGGGAATTATAGAATCACTCAGGTTGGATAAGACCTAAAAGATCATCGAGTCCAACCATGACCTAGCTATACTACGCTAACTAACAACTCTCCACTAAATCATGTCCTTGAGCACCACATCCAAATGGTTTTTAAACACATCCAGGGATGTTGACTCAATCACCTCCCTGGAGAGCCTATTCCAGTGCTTAACAACCCTTTCTGTAAAGAAGTGTTTCCTGATATCCAACCTAAACTTCTCCTGGTGCAACTTTAGGCCATTTCCCCTTGTCCTGTCACCTGTCACCTGTGAGAAGAGATGAACCCCGCTCTCTCTGTAAGCACCTTTCAGATATTGGAAGAGAGCAATAAGGTCTCCCTGCAGCCTTCTTTTCCCCAGACCAAATAGCCCCAACTCCTTCATTCTCCCCTCAAAGGGCATATTTTCCAAGCCCTTAACAAGCCTTGTTGTTGCCCTTCTTTATACCTGCTCCAGCACCTCCACATCCTTTCTGTACTGAGATGCCCAAAACTGAACACAGTACTCAAGGTGAGGCCTCACCAATGGCCAGTACAGGGGCAGGATTACTTCCCTGGTCCTACTCAGCACACCATTCCTTATACAAGCCAGGATGCCATTGGCCTTCTTGGCCACCTGGACACACTGCTGGCTCATATTCAGCTGTCTGTCCATCAGTACACCAAGGTCCCTTTCCACCAGGCAGCTTTCCAGCCACTCCTCCCCAAGCCTGCATGGTTGCCTGGGGTTGTTGTGATCAAAATGCAGGACCTGACCCCTGGTCCTATTGAAACTCATACAGTTAACCTTGGCCCATTGATCCAGTCTATCAAGGTCCTTTTGTAGTGCCTTTCTCCCCTCAGGCAGATCAACTCTCCCTCCCAGTTTGGTGCCATCTGCAAACTTACTGAGGGCACACTCAATCCCCTCATCAAGATTGTTAATAAAGATGTTAAATAGAAGCAGCCCCAGTAATGAGCCCTGGGGACACCACTCATGACCAGCCGCCAACTGGATTTAACTCCATTGACCACTACTGTTTGGGCCTAGCCATCCATTCAGTGTTTCACCCAGCGAAGTGTATGCCTTCCAAACCATGGGCAGCCAGCTTCTCCTCAGGAATGTTTTATGGGACAGCATCAAAGGCTTTACTGAAGTCCAGGTAGGCCACATCAACGACTTACCTTCATCCATTAAGTAGATGGAAGGATCAGGAATGTCTAAGCCAACTCAATAAAAGCAAGCACTCTCCTTGCAAATGAAAGCTCCCAGTCTCCTGAGAAGGACTGAGCAGGTCAGAGATGTAGCTCAGGAGCAGGTAGCTTCATGTTACATCAGTGAGGAGGAAAATAGAAGCAGGCACATAAAGGACAGGGAACTAGTGAAATCCCAGTGTGCATTGATTCTTAATGTGACACATTTCGTGACTGTCTTGAAGGCCTTTGCTAAAAGCTGAAGATAATGTGGCAGAGCAACTGCAGTTATGGTAGTTAAGGGAAAAGGGGGAGACTTGCTTCCTTCACTAGATCCTGACATAATGCTGAAATGAATGGGCACCTGGGACAAGCAAAGTCAAAGCAACATGACTCATTCCTTTTACTCCTCCTTTGTCATTCATTTCAGTTTGGTTCTCTTCCAGGTTTCTCCTGCTAAGTGCTAAGGGAGATGTCCATGCTGATGTGGGACTGGAATAATGAAAAAGCTGATGCCTCCAAGAGATTTTGTAGTCAATGGCTATTGCAAGCACTTTCTACACAGTGCTCACTTGACATGGACTGATGGTCTCAACAAGCACTGCATCATGGACCAGGAGAAAACCAGGTGCAGGTTCCCTCCAGGCACATATCTGTTAGGCCTGAAATTTTCATAGCGAAACAAGATGGCAATTTTACAGCTCTTGAGAATCAAGCTGCTCTTCTCTTATCAGCAGTTCGTAGGGATGTATGTTAAATCTGAAAACACTAGATGGTGGTTCCACTCTGCTGAGTAGACTCAGGTGTGGTTTTGGAATCTGGATCAGTTCGTGCATTCTGATATCACAGAAGACAATGAGTTCCTTTAAATTCTGCTAGGCGGTAGATGACCATTATAGAAAGGTGGTGTCTTGCTGAACCACTGCAGCGTTCTCATGAAATAGAGATATTGCCTCTTACATAAAAGGGGGACCATGTGAGAAAAGAGCTGTGCAAGGGAGGGATATGGTTCCCCCAAGATAAGAGCAATGCTCAGTTTCAACTGACAGAGTGAGGTAGGAGGATTTTTCCTACTATAACTGTGTTGTTACTTCTGAACACAGTGAGAAATTACAGCCCAGTCCTCACATTTGCTGCATGTACAGGAGATGCAGACCTACAAGATCTTATCTGAGGCACATATGGCAGATGTATGACTCATCCCGTTTTTGCTATAAAATTATTTCTGAGCATGGCTTGTGTCAGCCTGCTCTGCAAAACCACTTCCTTAATTTACTTTGTCTAGATGTCATGGTTTAATTACTTAGTGTTGAAACCAGACTGGGGTTACAATAGGTCATTCACCTTATGTCTGAATGCAGGCTGTATGCACAGAGTAAATTAGAGGTAATTTTTCAGCCTAGCATCCACATGACTTCATCAGGAATAATGTGCTGTTTTGCAGAATACTTTTACATTATGTAGGACATGTTTGTTTAACAGCTTAGCACTAAAAAGATCCAGAGAAATAAAACTGCCACATTCCCCATGCAACTCAATCCCCACTGATGAATGGGCATCTGCATGGCTGGGGAAAGTCATGCAGCTGTGTCAGAGGAGTGCTGGGGGGACTAGGGAAAGGTTTTTCCCTAGAGGATGGTGGGCATAGAACAAGGCTGCACAGGGTAGTGGGAATGGCCCCAAGCTGACAGAATTCAGTGAGTGTTTGGATACTGCTCTCAGACATAGGGTTTGGATTTTGGGTGTCCCCATGTGAAGCCAGAGGTTGGACTCCATGACCCTTGTGGGTTTCTTCCAGCTCAGGTTATTCTGTGATTGCGTGATTCTCTTCTCATAATGCAGAGGATGAGGATGAAGACCTTCTTCCCCAAACCTAGCACTGCTGAGAGGCCTGAATTTTCCCTATGTGAAGTATTCTCCTGAGCACTTACTTTTTGTGCTTTTCCAAACACTGTCCTACAGTTGCCTGGCTCTTTTGTCAGTGTGAAGGACAGTCACATGGGTGTCAGTCATTCTCACATTTCAAGGGCCTTCCCAGCTCCAAAACTTGGATAAAAGCCCTTTATGCAAATAAGATCTCATGGTATGACAGACTTGCAAGCACTGTGAAGGAACAAGCTGGGAAAGGAAGAAAGGCCCTAAGAGGCATTCAGCAGCTTGTTATTTGGTTCCTAAGCTCCCAGGCACAGCTGTGGTCTGAGGGCACTGGGACCCAGTGAAGGGGCGTGAGGCAAAACTAGGACCTGCTAAAGTTGACTGACCTGTGGTAAATGGAGCAGATGGCCTTTGCATATGTGGTTAGAAAGCAGGAAGAACTAGTGGCCCATGAAGCACATGGTCTTACGACAGCTGTGGGCAACCTGTGACAGACCTAGTACAAGCAATTAAAACATGGTCAGTGAACCCAGGATTTCCTGTGTTTATCTTCAAGTGCCAAAGGGAGCAAGCTTCAGCTTAGGGAGGAAGACTTCTCTCCCAAAGGACTGAACCAAAATTTTCTGCAAATTATCTGGAGGCTGCTTCAACTCTCGTCCTATGTGAAAGGACTCAAAAGGGGCTGATATATCTGCAAACAGTGGCCTTCTTCATAAGGACAGATTTGGGACTGGGTAGGCAAGATGGGTATATGGGTAGGACAGTGAGTACATGGCACACTACTGACACTTCCACATGCACAACTCTGTTCTCTTGACCTGTGTGGTTCCTTCAGCTTGACCCAGGGATTATTCAGCAGTGATTATTTATCTCTATCTGTGCCAGGAAGGCAAGGTTCAAGTGGAATATTGGAAAAAACTTATCAAAAAGAATGGTGAGGCTCTGGCACAGGCTGCTCAAGGAGGTAGTAGAAACATCATCCCTGCAGGTGTTCAAGAACTGTGTGAATGTGGCACTAAGGGACATGGTTAGTGGGCATGGTGGAGGTGGGCTGATGGTTGGACATGATGACCTTAACAATTTTGTAATCTCAGTTATTTAATGCTCACTGGTGTTTTATCACAGGACACTGCTGCTGAGTAGGACTGGTATCTGCCTCCACAAAGAACACTCAAAAAGAAAGCCTGTTTTCAGAAGATTCAAGTATCTGAGTGCACATATTGCTGTATTGTCCTGTTCCAGTCTCAAAGAGCAGGCAGAAAGGCAATGTTCTACCCTAGAAGTACAATTCATAGCACTACAGTTCATAACAGCTGTGATTTTTGCACAAATGACCCACTATGGGGTCCAATATGGGTACAGACCAACTCCTCTGTTACTAGCTCTGATGAGAATTCAGCCACAAGACCATGAAGCATAGCAAGGTGGGTGCTTGGAGAGGAAACTGCAGTGCATACAGCATGTAACAGCCTGACACAGAACAGCAGTGTGTCTTCCATTCACTGCTCAAGTTGAGCTCAACATCAGGCTCCCTGCCATTAGGATGGACTGTAAACACATGAAGCCAGAACATATTTCCAAGCAATTCTGTTCAGTCTCCATCTGTGCTGAGGGCGCTGTGTGACAGAAACGCTGTGTTCTCAAGAATACTATTATCCATCTGCTTGGACAAACACAGAGGTTTTAAAATAATAGATTCTTCCCTACTCACTCTGTAGGAGATGTTCTGAATGTTCATATAAAACATATTTCTCCATTTCCATTAGGACGCACTGACATCATCTCTGTGCTGTCCTCTGTTCTGTGCTGTTTGGGCTGAGGGAGAGCAGCACATTATGTGACATTAAATGTGATTATCTTGTTCAGTGTTGGGCTGCCCCAACCACCTGTGCATGGAATGACCACTCCTGCGTTGGCACAGATGTCAGGAGAGAACAGCTGTGTGCACAGGGGGTTCTTACTGAGGGACAGAGGGGATGAATGGAGACAGTCTCGCTGCACTTACAGGAGGAAATGGATGCAGCTCATGTTCATGCAATTCAGACAGAGCTAGGAACATGCTGTTCTGAGCATTGTGCTTTATCTATGTTGTTGTTGCTACATTTACTGCAGTACATGGCAGATCAGCGGAAGCAGGTGATGTCCTCAGAAAATCAGTGTGTTTTGAGGTGAAATCTACTGATCTCTTATACCTTCTGTTCACGAGAGACAGAAGAGGTGATACAGAACAAAACCATTGGGGTTTTCATTGGTGCAGTCCTATGTGAAGCGCTTGTAGAGCTCCTGACACCATGCTTCTGCTCCATCACAATGGCTGCCATCCCTAACTCAACCACAGTGTGTAAGAATGAGATTCCAGAGGGAGAGGGTATGAGCATGGAGCCACAGCTCTGCTTTTGCTGCAGCCACAGAGCCTCAGGGAGCTGAGAGGACACCACGACAACGTGGAACTCGCTGGTTATCCTGAGGGAAAGACAGCTGCAACTGACGGTCTGCATTAATAGTGAAATTAAAACTGCAAGTAATGCCTCAGATTGTACTGCATTGGCATAGTTAATGGTGGTAACTATGCTGGAAAACAGCGATCTGTAGCCGATACCAAATAATGTGATTGTGTTCTTTCCATCTCTTGAAGTTTCTGTGGAAATAAATAGGAAACATTACTTTTGAGGCGACCTTCAGTACCACCGCCGAATGCCTGCACCCCCATCAGCCGTGGGGCAGCAGAAGCGGAGGGGCGGAGGTGGGAGGGAGAGAGGAAGAGGATCCACGCATGCGGCGCGGCGCTTCCGGAGGGCGCTGACACGGAGTTACCTCTCACCTACTTCCCGGCTCCGCGTCCCGGCGGGGTAACTAGCGGTCAGGCTGCGCGCATGCGCGGTGATGGAATGCTGTGGGAGCAATGCGCTTCCCCCCCCAGGTCGCCATCACGCGTGCTCCTGCTACAGACCCGTGCCCTCCCCCAGGCCGGGAGAGTCCCGGAGGGTGCAGTCCGGATATCGGCATCTCTCAGTGCTGCGGTCCTGGGTGGAGGGGGTGCGGAATGCTGCCGCTCCGGGGTTACTGCCGGTCATCGCCCCCGGCGCGCTCCCGTTGTCGGCGGCGTCATGCGGACGGCGGTGGCAGGGTGCCGTGTTACTGCGGGGACTTGCTGAAGGCTCTGTTGGAATCACAGGATCACGGAACAAAAACATAGAATCGTTGAAGGTGGAAAAGACATCTAGATCACCAAATCCAACCACCAGCCCACCCTCGCTGTGCACGTCCCTCAGTGCCACATCCACACGGTTCTTGAACACCTCCAGGGATGGTAACTCCACCACCTCCCCCAGCAGCCTGTGCCAGTGCATCACCACTCTTGGCAAAGTTTTTCCTAACGTCCAACCTGAAATGCAGCCTAAACACAGGGCTTGTGCTGATGCAGTGGGGCTTCAGCAAGGAAGAGCTAATTCTGAGGAGCTCAGGTCAGGCTCAGTGCTTAGAAAGGTTTTGGGAAGCCCCCAGTCCAGCACCAAAATGCTGTTTCTGAGCTGGGCAGTGGGAATGTGTTCTCTAGCCATCTTTTGTGGAAGCAAACTGAAATTTGCACACTCACTTTGGGAGAGTTGAGTATACTACTGGCAGTGCAGTGCTGAAGTTCACACAACAGTTTTTAAATGAGCAAAAATGTAGATGAGGCTGGTGCAGTCCACGAGGCCTGACCTGCAGGGTGCAGCTGCTGCGTGAATGTTGCCTTTGAGAAAATAAAGACAGGGGTGCAACCCATCTTGGCTTCAAGACAGCTGTTCATTCCAGATATTCATCCCATGGCTGAATGGGCTAACAGTGACCTGAACCATCTGGGAAACTGATGGCTTGGGCCGTCCTAAGGTGGTCCTTGCTTTGTCATTGAGTTGTCCTCGGGTTGGCATTTGGTGGTCCTTGGGTGGTCTTTGGGTCAGCCTTGGGTTGTTGTTGTTGTAGCTTAATTTCATGAATGTTTTTAGCAGCTTTAACAGTAGGATAGGCCCCCAAAGCAATTTTTTCTCAGTCTAGCAGAGACCAAAACTAAAGATTCAGTTCTGCAACCATCTGTAATATGATACACATTGGCTTTCTACACTCCATAAAAGTAGCTGAAATACAGTATAACTATTGTTACACAGCTACAAAAGAGAAGACAGAAAAACTTTGTTCTTTCAAAGACTATGCTTTGCTCTTGTTTATCTTCTTTAGCTATAGCACACGCTGACATAAATTACACAGTAAAGGATTTACGAGGAATGTTTCTGTGCTCTTAGAAGCAGCTTCCCCTGCATTGTACCTTGTGATTTGCTATAGAGTTAACTGTTTTCGTTGTTGTTTTTCCCCTCTGTGTTGTAATGTGCTTTGCCCGGAACAACCACTCCACCCTTGCAGACTTTCTCCTGTTTCCAGAGCACTAATGGATTTCTCTCTCTCAGCATTCTGCTGCTTACAGGATGCTGGGTTAAGTTGCTTACTGTGCTGGACAAAGGCACAAGTAAATCAAAGGGAAATATTTGCAACGGGAAGTAAGAGGGTAGTTGGAGCAACTGTTTATCATTTTTACAGCTTTAAAGCTCTTTTTCCTTCCTCCTTGTTCCCCCTGACCCCTCCCCCCATCACATTGCCCACACCTTTTGATGTGGATTTTCCACTCATATTTGTTATCTTTCACTTCAGGGATGTTTAAGGGAAATGGCACAATTGCTGTTTACTGAGTACCAAACTCTCTGGGGCTCATTACACATACCAGTGGATCCTTTGACTTCTGCATGAGTACCTGTGAGCAGTGGGAAGATGGAGATGAAGTACGCTGAAGAAACAGGGTTGAAGATGTAGTTTTACAAATGCATTTTATTACTTCCACAAGAAACTCTCAACAGAGGCCACGTTGTTTTTCAGCTGCTTTGCTGATGAAAACCAAGAGGAATCCATGAAAAATGAAGACCATGATGAGACTTAAATTTTCTAAGCACCTTCTATGCTCCTGTTCCCTTCTTCCTAGTTGCTTCTCATTGCTCTGCAACCCTGTGTCCCCACTACTGTGTCTCAGCCTTACAGCCCACAAGCTCAGCTGCAGCCACAAAGAAGGCTGTGCTCAGGACAGCAGTGTTTCCTCTCCTCCCACTCCTCACAGTTTCTGCAGGCACAAGTACTGCATTTGCTAGCAGCACTCCTGTCCTGCTGTGTCATATCACCATAAGATGGTTATACATATTTTCTACCCTGGGTAAAAAAGCCCATGCTTCTGCCGTGCTTCTACAAGACTGTTCATGTCTGTCCAGCTGGGAAACTAAGCCAAGCTGAGGTCTGCTGTAAACTAAAATGCCTTTAAAATAGCATGGAGATCAAACTGAGTTACCTTAGAAATGTAATTGGAGCTTTGTTTAATTGAATTTTCACTATCTGGCTCACAAAGTCAAGAACTCCTCTTATATGTCAAGTTGAGATGTCCTCACAAGTCCACTGCATTGAAGACAGCAGTTAGTATCTTACAGTGTTCATATCTGTCTAACATTTTAGAATCAAAAAGGATATCTGTTAGAATTTTTTCATCTCACACCGGGGAGTTTTTTGGTCAGTCTTCCTCACTAGCAGGAATATCACAGAATCATAGAATGGTTTGAGTTGGAAGGGACCTTTAAGATCATCTAGTTCCAATGCCCCTGCTGTAAGCAGGGACAACTCTCTCTAGAGCAGGTTGCTCACAGCCCTATCCAGCCTTGACTTGAGTACTCCCAGAGAGAGGTTCATTAGGGTGAGGTTAAGACTTCTGCCACATAGCAGGGATTTCATGAGTAGAGTTCCAGAAAGACTTTACCAAATTGTTTGTGTGATGAAGAGGATAGGAAAGTAAGGGAATTAATTTTTCATGAGACGTTCATAGTCAGCGTATACAGTGAGCCAGGTATGTACACAGTGTTTCTATGCTACAGGAACTGTCTTTTTATTTTGTTTTACATAGCATGTAGAGAAATATTTGACAAGTTACTGGCTAGGAGTCTCACACATTACTGCAATACAAACTTCAAATATATATATAAATTGTTATAGGTAATAAATGATAGCAGTAGTATGTTAGGGATGATACATTTTGGGACAGCATGGTCGCTTGAGCTCGCAGCATTCCTCCAGGGGAATGGTGCGTGCAGAGAGAAGAAGAACATGTACTTGATTTAGCAACCAGAACAAGATCAAGAAAAGTAAAATGTTATACCGCGTAGGTCTTAGTGTACTTAAGTGATAATGTGTAACTAATCAAAGTTTTGTGTGGAATGCATTATGTAATCTAAAACTAACCAATCAGAAAGCACACATCACGAGTGGTGTGCATGATCTTTGTAAGAAAATACTATATAATAGGTACCAATTTAATAATAAATTTGAAGCTTGCTCACATTGAGTATGTGTATGCTTCCCCACATCACTCTGGGTTAACCTTGGCTAAACGCGGCAAACACCTTGGTTTGCAACATTTGGCGCCCGAACAGGGACCCGAGTACGTGGTTTTGGACCAAAGCCTCTGCTGCTTTGCAGCAGAGAAGCTGCGCAGGTGCGGTCGACCGCACAGCGGGACCGGCACAAATGCGAAAAGCGGAAAAGCTGCGTAGCTTCGGTTGACCACGCAGCGGGACCGGCACGGGATCCAGGGGCTAAGCGACTGGCCAGCGCGATTTCTCCTCCTCAGAGTGCCTTTGTTCCTGCGGGACAGAACGGATGGAGAGAGAGGTAGCCCAAAATCTTTTATCATGCTTTTTAGAAAAGCGGGGAATTAGTGCTGGCACCCTTAAAGCAGTGCCAAATATCTTGGATTATGGTCGGACAGTAGGAGTTTTCTTGACGGCAGGGACATTGTTTAATATTGATCAGTGGCGTACCTTAGGTGAAGTGTTGTGGGATCATGTAATTGATGATAGAAAGGAGGCGAAAAAGCTGATGAAGCCTTGGCGGGAGATTTCTAATTGCATAAAGCGGCATAAGATTGAACAGGAGGTAGCGGGACAGGCAGTTGCTCAGTTGCAGGGCGGAGCTGCCGCTGCGACTGGTCGAATTGAAGATCCCCCTCAACCGTCCCTAGGGATCCCTGTCCCTGTACGGGTATCAGCGGTGCTGCCTACTGCACCAGCGGCTGAGGACCCGGAGACAGAACCTGATCTTTTTCCCCCAGAGGAGGGAAATGGGGATCTCCCACCACCACCGTCATTGCCTCCTCCGCCACCACTTTCAGGCGGCAAAGTGCGTAAAAGTGGACCCACCGCAGGTCCCCTTGCACGACCTCACTGTGCAGAAATTGCTCGACAAGCTGTGGAACAAGGTCACTCTGACGTGGCTGAAATAATTGGTCAGGCTTTTCCGATTCGGTTCGAGCCCACAGCAGATGGTGGAGCTCATGGGGTTCATGTTCCTCTTGGTTGGAAAATGCTGTTTCAATTGCGTGCTACAGTATCAGAACATGGGTTGCATAGTGAACCGGCTCGTCAATTGTTAACTTATATATGGTCTAGCAGTGTGCTTGTTCCAGAGGATGTAAAAACAATTATGAGAATGATTATGAAGCCATCAGAACAGATGATGTGGCAATCTCATTGGCGCCGCTTATGTGAAATGAGTGCTAGCGCGCCACGAGATATGTATGATCCATTGTACCAAGTGACAGCTGATCAATTGACAGGCAGTAATATGTTTTCTAGACCAGAGATACAGGTACAAATGGGGCCAGACGTGTGTATGGAAAGTATGAACCTAGCTCGAGATGCGTATAACATGGTGCGGTCATCGAAACCGGCTCCCTCTTATTTATCGATTAAGCAGGGTCGGGAAGAATCTTTTGCTGACTTTGTCGATAAGATAACTGACGCGTTGTCACATGCAGATGTACCTGAGTGGATGAAACAGTCTTTGTTACGACAGTGTCTATTAGAAAATAGTAATCAAACTACAAAGGCAATTCTTGTCACTCTCCCTTTAAATGCCACTGTTGAAGAAATGTTAGAGCGTATGAGCCGAGTGCCTACCCCCACTCAAGCGATGTTAAGCTCTGTTGTTCAAGATATAGGTGAAAAGTTGGCTGGAGCCCAGGATCGGGTGTTTGCTGCCTTTGGACCGCTGTTGCAGCTAGCTGAGAGTAAAGCAGCGTCTTCGACTTCACGCCCTCAACGTTGCTTCAGGTGTGGACGAAATGGCCATTTTCGCAAAGACTGTAAGTCAACCAATGTATGGTGTAATAACTGTCGGTCAAATACTCATGCTACGGTTGTATGTTGTTCGGGAAACACCAAGCGGAGCGCGAGCCGCCGCGCGATGATAACAGTAGCGAGCAATTCTCCCTCTCCCCAGCCACACCAGGCAGCCTCGGCCTCGACTTAGCAACATCAGTAGATGTAACATTGATTGATAAACGGCCACAGAAAATTCCATCAACCGCTATAGCACCGTTAATGATTAACGATCAGCCTCATGGTGCGTTACTGATTGGCCGCTCTTCTGCTGGCATAAGGGGTCTCATGATAATACCTGGACTCATTGATAAGGACTATACTGGCGTGATATATATTGTTGCTTATACCAACTTTCCGCCTGTTCACATTCCCGCGCAATCGTTAATAGCACAGCTTATACCATTGCCCCACCTGTCTGCGGCTATGAAAGCTCGGCAAGAAACCCCCAGGGGACAAGGTGGATTTGGATCAACTGGAGCGTTAGCGCTGTTAACAATGCCCCTCACCGGTCGCCCCGTTACGCCAGTTCTCCTGGTACACGGAGACCAAAGAGAACATATCAGAGCCCTCCTAGACACAGGAGCTGATGTTACTATCATTTCATCAACTGTATGGCCTAAGGATTGGCCAACTGAAAGGGCTGGCAAAGGCGTAGAGGGTGTAGGTGGTGTTGTTGTGGTGCAGCGAAGTGTAAATTTGGTGCAAGTCTGCATCAACGATCAAACTGCAAACTGTAAAGTGATAGTTATGCCTCTGCCAACAGGCGTACAAGCATTGATTGGTCGTGATGTTATGGACCAAATGGGTCTTGTTCTTACTAACGACTCTCACCAGACGCCTTTTTAGTAACGGCTACTGCATGGGCTTTCCCGATCCGCCTGAACTGGATGACAGATACCCCCGTCTGGATCGAGCAGTGGCCGTTGAACCGTGAAAGCCTGGATCAAGCTATGCAACTGGTACAGGAGCAATTGCAGGCAGGTCATCTTCAACCTTCGGTAAGTCCCTGGAATACTCCGATATTTGTGATAAAGAAAAAATCAGGGAAATATCGATTGCTGCATGACTTACGCGCAGTAAACGATCAGATGCAAGCAATGGGAGCACTTCAGCCTGGTCTCCCAAATCCTGCTATGATTCCTGAAGCATGGCATATCCTGATCATTGATTTAAAGGACTGTTTCTTTACAATTAAACTACATCCTGATGATGCAGAGCGCTTCGCATTCACAGTTCCTAGTATCAATAAATCCATGCCTGCGGCTCGTTATCAGTGGACAGTGTTGCCCCAGGGCATGAAGAACAGTCCTACAATTTGCCAGCTGTTTGTTGGTGCAGCCTTGGAGCCTATTCGGCGACGCTGGGCGCATGCGATTATATATCATTATATGGATGATATTTTGATCGCTCAACCTGATCAGTTTACTCAGGAGCAGGAACAGCTTTTGCAGAACATTCTTAGTAACCATGGTTTGCAAATTGCCAAGGAGAAAATTCAACGAGAGTCTCCTTGGAGATACCTTGGTTGGCAAATTACTGAAGGGACAATAAGACCGCAAAAGTTGTCAGTGCGGGTACAGCTAAAGACTTTAAATGATGTTCAGAAGTTATTTGGAGATTTACAGTGGCTACGCCCAATTATAGGCTTTCCCGCAGCTGACTTAAATATTCTGAGACCATTATTGAAAGGGTCAGATCCCGCTGCTCCTTTATGCATAACACCTGTGCAGCAACAAGCTGTGGAGAAACTGTTGTCTCAGATAGTGAATAAAAGTGTCCAGCGAAGATTACCTACACTGCCCTTGGATTTGACAATTTTTATGAACGATCAGGAACTGATAGGAGCCATTACTCAAGGAGAGCCTAGTCCGCAACCTAGAGTACTAGAATGGTTGTTCCCTCGACTACAGCCTCGCACTACATTGGAAACCCGCCTTGAAGGGTTAGCAGATTTAATTAAGAAAGGACGGTTGCGTGTGCGTACAATCGCAGGCACAGATCCTGATCGAATCTATCTGCCAATCAAAAAGGAGATGTTGGACTGGTATTTATTGCATTCACCTGAACTGTCTGAAAGCTTGTTGTCATTTGCCAACTCCATGGTAAAGTCCTTGACCTCTCCCGTGAGCATTATTACAAATTCAACATGGCTAGAAATGCCAAAGCTCTCATTGAAACCGCTAAATGATGCTGTAACAGTTTTTACAGATGCAGGAAAACGGACCCGAAAAGCAGCAGCAGTATGGAAAAATCAGACGCAGTGGCAATCACATGTGATGGCAGCTACGCCTGAAGATTCCTTACAGACCCTCGAACTCCTGGCTGTGGTATGGTCGCTCCTGAATTGGGTACACCATCCTATTAACATAGTCTCGGACTCAATCTATGTGGTAGGAGTTGTTCAAAGAATCGAGGGAGCGCGCATAAGAGACATTTCTAATCAGCGCTTGTTTTCCTTATTATGTACTTTGAAGTGAGCCATTTCCACTCGCACTGCCCAATATTGTGCCTTGCACATTAGGAGCCATCGGACTACTTTGGGTCTAGGCGAAGGCAATGCGATTGCTGATCAACTAGTATCGCCCGCACTCTCTGTAGACCCATTTCAGCTGGCTCGGCAGACTCATGCTATGCATCATCAAAATGCGAAGGGTTTAAAACGGCAGTTTGATATTTCATTGACCGACGCACGAGCTATTGTTCGCGCATGCCCTCAGTGTTCAAACCATGGCCCAGGATTAGGTATAGGCGTGAATCCTAGAGGACTTGGTCCGCTTGAAATCTGGCAAATGGATGTTACTCATGTTCGTAATCTAGGCAGATATCATTACCTGCATGTGTCAATTGATACCTACAGTAAGGTTTTGTGGGCAACCGCTCAAAACGGAGAACGAGCAGTTCATGTTATTCGTCATCTCACCGCATGTTTTGCAATTATGGGAGTTCCACAGAGTATTAAAACAGATAATGCCCCAGCTTACGCAGGAGTCAAAGTTCAACAATTTCTACAAAAGTGGGGAGTTAAGCACTCCCTGATAAGTAATGACAGGACGAGAGGGAATGGCCACAAGTTGCGCCAGGGAAGATTTAGATTAGACCTCAGGAAGCATTTCTTTTCTGAAAGAGTGGTCAGCCACTGGAATGGCCTGCCTAGGGAGGTGGTTGAGGCACCATCCCTAGCGCTGTTCAAGAAGCGTTTAGATGAGGTGCTAAAGGACTTAATTTAGTAGCTGGGTAGAGATAGTGATAGGAGGATGGTTGGACTAGATGATCTTATAGGTCCTTTCCAACCTTATGAACTTATGAACTTATAAACTTATATCTTCGGCATTCCACATTCTCCAACTGGTCAAGCTATTATAGAAAGAGCGCATCGTACCCTAAAAATGTATCTCGATAAATTTGACCATCCAGATCCCAGTCAAAAATTACATCATGCTCTTTTTACATTGAATCATTTATGTGTTTTAGAAGGAGAATCGGTCCCACCTATCATCAAACACCAGCAGGGAATTGAGGACACTCCTTCTCCTGTTCAGAAATCTGCAATGCGTGTAAAATATCGGGATCCGAAAACTGGAGTTTGGTGTGATCCAGCCCCGGTATTATTTATGGGTAGAGGATACATGTGTGTGCTTACTCCCACAGGTCCACTATGGGTCCCTACGAAGTGGACACGAGCTGCTATGGAACATCCTGACACTCCTGCTGATTCTCCCGGTAGCAGCGACCAGGCAACCACCGCTATTGACATCTAGTTCAAATGTCTGGGTAACATGGGCAAACCTTACACACAATCCACATTTCTGTCTTAGCTTACAATCAGCTGGAGAGCCCTTTCGTACCTGTTTAATTGGGTGGCCAGGGTACGAGACTCGGGAATTCAAGGCATATGTCAGAAATGTTTCTGCCTGTAATTATTCAGAGCCTGCAACCCAAAGTGCATGTTTAATCCGTAGCCTCAATAGTTCTTTGCCATGGGACCCCCAGGAACTGGATTTACTGGGATCCCGCGCGGTTAATAATGTGAATGGAACTAATACCACTTGCTTGCTGTTTGGTCTAGGTAGTACCTTTGAAAAATTTGCGCACAATAATCCAAAACTACTAACCATTCATAGTCCTTATTTAGGTCAAGTTTGGACAAGTGTCTCTCCAAAAAATCGTGTTGCTTTTAATTGGTCTACTTATTGTGGAGGTAATTTTTCGAAGGGAAATGCTTATGGCTTACGTTATACATCTGAAGGAGGGACTGGGAGACAAGAGGTTTTAATAAATGATCAGTCAGCTAAAGCCTTACCACCAGGAATTTTCCTTATATGTGGCGATAGAGCCTGGGCAGGCCTCCCAAAGAACATAGTTGGGGGACCATGTTATCTTGGCAAATTAACCTTGTTTGCTCCTCGCAATCAGGAATGGCTGAATATCTCTAAAGCCTTGATCAGTAGCAACAGTCGTCGACATCGGAGAGCCGCTTCACCGCTGACAGCCGAGTGCTCGGACGAGATAAAACTATGGACAACAACAGCAAACGCCTTCGCTTCTTTCCTGGTTCCAGGTGTAGCAGCAGCCCACGCCTTAACCCAAATCGAGAGACTAGCTTGTTGGACTGTTAAGCAAAGTAATATTACATCACTGATTCTTGAAGAAATGTTGGAGGATATGAATAGCTTGAGACATGCTGTACTGCAAAATCGCGCTGCAATTGATTTCTTATTGCTAGCACAGGGGCATGGGTGTAAAGATTTTGAGGGTATGTGTTGTTTTAACCTATCTGATAATAGTCAATCTATTCATAATCAAATTCACTGGTTGCTCAATCACACACAACAGGTAATGAAAGACCACCACCCCATCGATGATTGGTTTCGGTCGCTCTTTCCAGGACTCTCATCCTGGTTATACGGATGGCTTAAGGAAATTATAAAATGGATACTTATCATCATTGTAGCTATTATTGTGGCCCGCATAGTCGTCTCCTGCACGGTCCGACTAGCTACGCCACAAGCAAATCTTGCGGCGACAACTGATATCTTTCAAAATTGGCTAATAGAGCAAGGGGGTCACGACTATTTTACTTTAAAAGAAAAACAGGGGAAATGTTAGGGATGATACATTTTGGGACAGCATGGTCGCTTGAGCTCGCAGCATTCCTCCAGGGGAATGGTGCGTGCAGAGAGAAGAAGAACATGTACTTGATTTAGCAACCAGAACAAGATCAAGAAAAGTAAAATGTTATACCGCGTAGGTCTTAGTGTACTTAAGTGATAATGTGTAACTAATCAAAGTTTTGTGTGGAATGCATTATGTAATCTAAAACTAACCAATCAGAAAGCACACATCACGAGTGGTGTGCATGATCTTTGTAAGAAAATACTATATAATAGGTACCAATTTAATAATAAATTTGAAGCTTGCTCACATTGAGTATGTGTATGCTTCCCCACGTCACTCTGGGTTAACCTTGGCTAAACGCGGCAAACACCTTGGTTTGCAACAGTAGTAAATGCTGTAATGTGTCAGGCTGGAGGTAAACTCATAAAGGAAACAATCACAAAAATTGCCAAGTCAGAAAGAGAAGTGGAAATTAGTTGACATACCACAATCTTCCCTCTTCAAGGAAAACTGACTTCTGAGCTTCTTTGTTTTCTAGGGGATGTTTAACTTACGTTAAAGTAAATGGTGAATATTTCTATGTGTGTGAGAAACCTGGTATTTTTCTTAGCTGAGCTTCTTTTAAATTCTTGCTAAATACTCAGCCTGTGTCCCACAGTGCGAACACAGGTATTGAGAAGCTCACACTCATGCAGCTGCATGCACTTGATTGCAGGAGAAGGATTTCAAATAATCTCTGGTGGTCCTGCCCAATACTGCTTCGGGCTTGTCAGTGGAGAGGTCAGCAACATACATGTCTGAGACAGCATTTAGTCACAGAAGCTTGGCTACAAAAAGAGTTTCAGCTTATTTTTTATTAATTTTTCTAGTGCTTTTTTTTTTTTTTCAGTCCAAAACAGTACCACAGAGCGCTGAGCACAGTGAACAAGATGAATTCTCTGGCACTAACTGTTCCTTACAGATTACAGATCTACACTGTTTCTGAACAGCCTTGTGCTACAAACAAAAGCCTTCCTATTGGAGAAGTAACTCTCTTCAACTTCAAGAACTGCACTGAACTCAATAATCTCTTCCTGTTCTACATCTGAGGAATTGAGAGGTTTAATATTAAAAGAAAACAAACAAGATATCTACAGCATGGCAATTTAGAAACAGATAGTTCTGTGTTGAACCAAATGTGGAACCAAGCCTGTCTAGGAATGTGAGCATGTTAAATTTTTGCTGCAGTGAGAGCACAATTATTACTTTACATCACATGATGATTATTTCATTTTCCTTTCAGTGCCTGTAACATGCTCTGGGCACTGTGAAAATAACAATTCTTTCTGTGCAACAGAAGCACATTCCTTCCTTTACATGTAATTATCTGTTAGCAATAACAGTTTTCTGACTGGATCTGAGTTCTGGCTTTGTAACTACTGCTGATTGAAGAGATGAAATAGCACACTGACAATAAATTCAGCTATATGGGAGTTAGAAACATCTGGGAAATCACTGGAAAATTTATTTTCTGCAAGGATATTTTCTTGATAATCCTTCTGATTGTCATAACAAATCACAAATGTGACATTTTAGTGTGGGATTGAATAAAACTCTAAATCATACAGCTGAATTCCTCATTCCTGGAGTTCATGCCAGAGCCTGCGCTACAATACAGGCTGAATCTAGCAGCCCCATGCCTTCCCTTTGTTTGCTTTATTTTCATCATGGTGGTACTGCTGTGAACTCACTGCAGCTTCTCCTATCTTACCAGACATTGCATTACATTCAGCCTTTTCTAAGGGAAGTAGTGGAGAGGGGAGATGGGGGGAGAATGCCCATATCCCAGATGCATGCTTTGAATTCATAAGATGTATGGGCTTGATGTTCCTTCCTCCTTTTTTCTATTCACTTGACATGGGGAGGAATACATGTTGTTCCAGATATTACATGATCTCATTGTACAGCTCATGAATCCTAAGCATGCTGCTTGGTGTAGTCCAGGGTATGTGTTGTCCAGGAGGATGTTTCATGTTGGTGCCATTCAGTGAATGTGCAGCACACAATTTTTCTAGATGTGAGATTAACAGTAGCCAATAATCAAACCCCAATGCCAACAGTCTGTGTTTGACTGCAAAACTGCACACACACTTGTGAGATGCTCTAATCATGAGTAATTTTTGGCATTCTCTACTTATTACTCAATAATTTGTTTGAATTGGTCTCTAAACTGATAGGAAGAATTACAGCAAAGTATGAAAGGAAACTTTAAAATTGTGTACCTCCTGGGGATGTGTGGGTCTTCTTGCAGGGTGCAATGATAAGTCCTTTTCCTGGAGAGAAAAAGAGGAGGAGTTTGTGGGATTCTTTTGCTGTCTGGGAAACTAGTCTCACTCTGACTTGCTTTTCCCATGATCCCCGCTTTTACTGACTTCTGGCTGTGGATGTGGGTGGCATTGGTTACAAATGGTATCTATCAGGCTGATTGACCACTGACAAAAAGTTTTTCTTCCAGTTTGTTAGTATCAATACACACTTTGAAAAAGATGTTCTGTTTGAGACTATAGTTTCATACCATATGAGTATATTGAATTAAGCGATGCTGAAATCTTCGGTGGTAGTTACCCTTTGCATTCTACAGCTTGACAGCTTCAGTCCATGCACACCAAACAAGCAATTAGGTGTCTTTGGTTTGCATGTCTCTGCCCAAGGTAGGAGACATTTAACTTATTTCTGCTTCTGCACTGCCAGAATAACAACAACAACAAAAAAGTAATAAAAGCTCACATGCTCTTTCATTTCTTAGTTTCTTCCTATAAACTCTTTGGAAGAATTTCTTCACATTATTTTTCAGTTTCTTTCGTTGAGCCTGTTCAAAGTGTTTATTGGCTGGAGCAAGAGGAGTTCTGAGGGCTTTTATAAAGGAGAGACCCAAACTTAATGTTTTACACAGTGTTGGGTGATAGGCACTCTGTGCAAAGCTTGGCTTGTGTATGGCTTTCATAGCAGAAAAAAATTGAGTATTGTGCATCATAATTTATATCTGACAGTTTCTTCAGACAGTCTTCCTACATCTAAACTTACATGAAAATCCTGGAGTCACAGGGATTCAGCCTGACACATACTCCCTTGTGGTGGGTACACAGTGACAAAAAATGTCATGCCAAAGTTTATGCTAATTTAAAATAGCTGTGGCCTAATATTGTGTGCATTTCTTTGGTTGAGACTGAGACCTTTGAATTTCTCTTCATCTGGAAGGGTGGTATTCTCAGACTACACTGTCATGTCTCAAAACAATCACTCTCCCACTGAGTATTGCTCTTACTTTGTGGCCTGGTTTCTTGAAGGCTTAACTTCCTTTCTTCATCAGTGCTAATAAACAGCGGGAATGGGTAGAAAAGTAGAGAAGAAAGAACTGCATGTGAAATAGAGCAGAGCTGAGAAGATCTGATGGGGAAAACATCTTGGCTGAAAACAGGAGAAGAGCCAGGCCAGTAAGAAAAGTCTTGATAAAGATCTCTTGTGACAAGTTTTAGGAAAAGAGAAGGATAGACAAGAGGATTTTGCAGCACAGTACATAAGAAGCAGTGAAACAGAGGGTAGTTTCATTTTCTTTTTAAGATGTGATAGATCTGTTTGACTGATAGGAGAACTCACCTGGCAAAAATTTAAGTGTCACAGAATCACAGAACCATAGAGGTTGGAAGGGACTGCTGGAGATCACTGAGTCCAACCCCTGATAAAGCAGGTTCTCTACAGCAGGTTGCACAGGGGAATGTCCAGGTAAGTTTCAGGTATCTCCAGAGAAGGTGTCTCCACAGTCTCTCTGGGCAATCTGTTCCAGTGCTCTCTATCCCTCACAGTAAAGAAGGTCTTTCTCATGTTTGTAGGTACCTTGCTGTGTTCCAGCTTGTGCCCACCTCCAAAAAGAGCCTGACTCTGTCCACTTGACTCTTTAGATACTTCAGATACTGATAAGTATTGATAAGACCCACCTCAAGCTTCTCCATGTTGAACATTCCCAGATCTCTCAGGCTTCCCTCATACGGGAGATGCTCTAGGCCTTCCACTGGACTCTCTCCAATAGTTTCCTGTCTTTCTTGAACTGGGGAGCCCAGAACTGGACACAGTACTCCAGATGTGGCCTCATCAGGGCAGAGTAGAGGGGGAGGATTACCTCCGTGCACTTGTTGATGACACTGGGCTATGCTATGTGTTAGCTGGCAGCCTCAGCAGAGAGTCTAAAGACATGACCAAATGAAAATACATTGTCTTACATACAGATGTAATAACCTCTACAGCAGCTTAAACGACTGCAAGCCTGGAAGCTTTTGGGGCAGCTTTTGGCTTGATTTCTGTTCTGGAGTCATGGTATGTGTTCTCTGCTACAATCTTCTCATGGTTTTATACAAGAACAAAAGCAAGTGGGAAAACAAGTATGATAATATAATATGATAATGAGCCTTTACTCAAAGACCAATGCAAAGCATATATATGAATGAAAATACCCTTCATCCTGGCATTTAATTAGTTTTGAGTATTTGACTTTTCCACCATCCAGATTTTCCAGTGAGGACTTGGATGTGCATGTTTGTGTGATACAGTGAGATCCTTTGCCCAGGAGATGAGGAGTTAAACCTCCCAGTCATTAAAACACTGGATAGCTCTTCAGTGAATAAATAGGTCCTGAGCATATATTCTCTCAAAGATTGGCCAAGTGGTAGTTTACTTCTTGCACACTGAATGTGTCCATGTGGAAAGTATTGCGCTCAGTTGTAAATTTGGTTTTATCCTTACTATGAAGTAGCTTCCCAGTATAAACCAGCTCTAAGTTGTGTTGAATTTGAACTGATTATACAACGGTCTATGGAAAAAGAGGGATGTTATGCAGTAATTAGTCACATTTAAAACGTGTTCCAGCAATTCAGCAATTCAAAAAAGCAAACTTCCTGTCTGTATGTGCCAGGCTTTCATCATACTCTTGCACTGATGTAACCTATCAGGGAGCAGAGCATCACATGTGCCCTAGCTTATTCTATCACAGAGCTCAGCTCATTGAGAATGTGGGGAATGTAAGTACTGGCTGGGGATGCTGAGAAATAAAGGAAGTCTTCTTATGGGGAAGGAATTGGGAGAAGAGGATGAGAGAAAATGAGGTCTGAACTGATATAAACACTAAAACTTATTCTGAGTTTTTTCTTTCATTCTAGCATGGAAGCTCATTGATAATTGCTTTTTACTATATTTTTTCCTCAGGATAAGTATGGATGAAATGCTTTAGAATCCAGTCTTGTCAGAGAGAAAGTGATATGACAGTGGATTCCAACTAGATTCTAACCCATGTATAATTTACATACTTTCATTAAAACCAGCAGGTGAGGATTCATACATTTATTTAAAGCTCGCCGTACTTGGAAGTAATTAAGTTTGTGAGAATTTGAAGAGTGCAAACTTTGCTATGAAAGACTGTGAGATTTCAACCATCTCTGATGCTGTCCTGCAACCTGGTTGTAGATGTGAAGGATTCAAGTGCTATTCTCATGTGGTAGAAGGGGTGCTTCTCATATAGGATGGCCTGACAGAAATGTTTAAGAACATTTTTCTGTTCGTACTTGCATGCAGGGCCCTGGTCTAATGCAACTTCATACAAATCATTAGTGTTACTGGAGCTGTTCAAATGGAAATCTCTAGTTAGCAGAAAATACAGCCATCCTGACCTGTGATTACATAAAAGGCTGAAGTGAAGTGACCCTCATCTCCCTCCTCCCTTTACCATCTGCTCTTGAACTGATGTAGGAGGAAAGATAAGGACTGATTGTATTTGTTCATTATTGAGTACTCTCCTTTATTTTGCGTTTTTATAGAACAGAAAAAAAGGCTTTGACTGTGGCTAGTCTTCAGTGATATAAAATAATCACTCATACAGAGCAGTAGGGAGGAATGGGAGTCAAAGGTGAGTGGCAGTGATTTGTGGATTCATTCTGTGTACTGCTTAGAAACACCATTCAAAATAATGGCCTTCAGTGTCATTATTTTGATGTACTATTGCATTCAGCTTCTACTCTGTGGTCATACACAGCCCCAAGTCAGTCTGTACATCTTAAAGAACAGGGGAAGGCTGGCCATCTGCCGTGTACTGCTGCCGCCAAAATTCCTTGGAGTATTAACAATGAGACAAAGCCTAGCTGCTGGCAGTTTCCTTCTAGGAAGCACCAGGGAGCAGGAGTGAAAATATGCAAATACAAAAACTGATTCTGCAAATCAGTGCCAGGAACAAAAAGCTGAAAAGGATGGGATTTTGGCATTCTCTGGAAAGTATGGTTCAAATAGATGTATGCAAGGTTTGCATATTTGGTTCTGATAATTAACTGTATTGAAAGAAATGTAGTTAGGTGGAAGCCTATTACTACTGATATGTGAAGGCACAGGTTAAAACTACAGTTTAGTTTCTGTTTCTCATAAAAACAGCTGTGCTTTTTCTTCAGTTGTCTTTGATTGCCTTCACTGCTTTTCCTCAGCAAGTGGCTTAGGTGCACAGGCCCACACATTGTCAAACCTTAGATACATGCCAGAAAATGGTTACTAAGAATGTTCTCTAAAAGCATGACATAAATGGGAAGGAGATATGTTAACTGTGTCTGTTCCACTCCTTTCAGTTGCCAGTTCCAAGGAGAAAACCTTCGTGCATAAAACAACTTTTTGTGCATGGTAGTTAACCTATCAAACAGGAAGCGCGTCTGTGGACAGTGGTGAATCATTCAAGTCTCCAGAGCCTGTTCCTCTTGGTATGGGAGACAATAACTCCTGTGCTGCTGAGAAGTTTTAAGATGTGAAATGCAGAAGCCTGCACAAAGCTCTGGTAGAGGTCATTGTATGGGCAGTACACTCACACTGCCATTCCCAAGGTGGCTCATACTGTGCAAAAGGAAAATGCACCTTAAAATTCCTCATCACTGCACCTCTAAGCAGTTAAAGCATGGTGGGATTTCCTGTGAGAGCAGGGCTCCATCCATGCTCTGTAGGGTCCTACCCCTGCTGCAGCTCCCACATGGCATAACATCATGGTGTGTGCAGCTGGGCACACTTACAGTGCAGTTCTGTTACAGGTGTACTTTACAGCTCTGTTCCTTCCCTTCACAGGGAGAGCAGCATGGAAAATAATGGGTGGGAAGATCCCTTAGGAAGTAATTTTTTCTACCCTCTTTCCTTATGGTAGGATCAACCAAAATATAGGCTTTTCTTAACAGAATTCTGCATAACAATGTAATGGGTTATCATTCAGGGAATTAAAGGTATATCAATGAATCATATAAATGAATCATGTAAATCAAGATGGATTCCTGCTTCCTACTGCCATTCTAGTGGTAGGTTGCAGTCAGTTTGCAGAGTGCCAGTGTGTGAGACAGGTTATGTTCCAGCTGCTGCCCACAGGGACAACAACTGCACTGGGGCAAGAGAAGATAAGCTGTTTAATGCACAGAGAATTCTTAAATCTCCTTAAAACTGACCCAAATAAATCCCTGAAAGAACATTTCTTTTCTGCTGGGTGGAGTTTGTTCTCGTGTAGGCAGGATCAGAATGCATCCACAAATCACTGCCGTTTTAATTTGTCCTTGCGTAGTAAGCTTTGTGATCAGAGAGAACTGATGAAAACTTTGATAATTATGCTTTGAAAACTCTGACTTACGGTTGGTATAAAACTGAAACATTGTACATTTTATGTATTTCTTTAATGTCTTAGACTTTTTTCTTAGTTCTTCCTAGCTTTTCTTCTTCATCTTTTAAGTTCAGTTGAAAGAATGGTAGCAAGAGCAAGGGAAAGAAAGAACAAAAGTGGAGACCATTTGTGTTTGAGCTTAGGATGAGAAAGTGTTTTGTTTTATTTATTTTTTTTTAATTCTGTAGGCAGCACATATGTTTTCATTTTTACTTTGATAGACCAATTCTGGAGACAGAAGAGTCTGAATTAATTTCCCAGTTAGCTCTCCAACCTTTGCTCTGTTCTTGCAGTCTGTGATTTCCCAGCTATAACACCCTTCAGCTCATGTTGTTACATATGATCTGCTATGCATGAATCTGTCCTGGGCACAATATTTCCTTATTTATGCAATGTTATCTGCATATATCTCTTTCTTCTTCCCATTGCTCCTATGTCTGAACTGTGATTGCACAGAGAACAGTTTGTATAAGTTTTCTGCCATTGGAGATTTATTCAGTATGAATCCTAAAGCATATACAAACAGACCATTAATATTACTTTTAAACAGTACCCTAATTATTGTGTGCAGTGTTTAGAAGTAAATAGGGAGAAATGGTAAGGTGTTCCAGAGCTGTCACTGCTGCATCCCAAAAAAATCCCAGAGAGTGCTGGCAGCTTTGAAAGCAGTCAGTTGTGAGGGGCTGACTCTATCATCCATTAAAAATGGAGGCAAACTTGGAAAATTAAAATTGAATGACAAACCCCAAAATTTTGAAAGCAATCTTGGAGAATAGGAGTAGAATTCTGAATCGATTATTTTGAGTAGATTCTTTAAAGTTGCTCCAGAAACTGGGACAACCACTTTCTTAACTTGCAGAGTCAGAGAACAGCTTTACCTTGCTGTAGCAAAAGAACCACAGAACATGCAGATGGACTGCACCAAATCTCTGTCAGAGATAAACAGGCAAAGCTTGATCGATAGAGGCTTGAATCTGAATAAGACTGAACTTCTGTGGAAGAAATCTGTTGAGGATAAGCATTTATTCGAAACAAGAATACTCATCTGTATATTATCCATATACCCTTGGCCTTCCCAGACCAAAAAGTGGTTATGAGGTGGGGAAAGGAAAAGAACAATAATCATGTACACCTAGTTCTCAATTAAAAATTATTTTCAGAGAAACTGTAGATTCGAAGGTGAAATACTGCAGTAGCACTCAGTTAATAAACCCAGTGTGCTTACAGGGAATACAATCCTGCATGAATGCGTGAGACCTGAAGCCCCTCTACCTAATCTCTAGAAGTGATCACAACTAGTTCTTCTATAGAACAGCATATGAACTCTGACATACATCTACAAAACTTTATCAGCTTCTGACTCCCTATGATTAGAACAACATGTAATGACTGACTAGAAGCACTAATGAAAAAATTTTTTGCAGAAATGAGATTATTTGTGTTTCCTATATGGTTTTTCTGATCACAGTTTCTTAGGATATAGTATCATTTTGGATTATATATGTGTTGCAAGAACTTGACAGGGTGATATTTCATGTATTCTAATAATTAAAAAAAAAAAAAAAAAGTCTACCAAAATTTAAAATGATCTGGTAAACTGTGGGAAAGCCTTGAACGATAGCATATATATTAAATTTGCCTTGCATCCACCTGTATCCTCTCCTTTCTTTAATGTGCCATACATACCAGCCTTCTATTATTTTACATAGCTCTGTGGTAACAAATATTTTTTGTGTGATTAACCAAAATCAACCTGATTAGGAATCATTTGCACATCAGATTTCTTTTTTGTAGGCTATGTTGGTTCCTATCCCACTCATGAACAAAGAGCAGTCCTGGAAAACTCAGTCAAAACATTTGTCTCTGGTCTTAACTTCCTTCAGAAAGATATGAAAGCACTAATAAAGAGCTTAGGGAAGAAACCTGGGCAAAGACTGTGGGATAAAGAATTTGTTGAAAGACTCCTTCTTGCATGCCAAAAAGAAAGAGAACAAGCTTTTACAAATACTGCGAAAAACAACACAAACAGATATCGTATTGCTCTGTAATTTTGATGGGGCTGATGCCGAAGACATTGCTTTTCTGAAGAAAAAAGTTTGTGGGATGTTCTGTGGCTGTAAAACAGGGGAGATAGTTAACAGGAAAAGGAGGAAGCTCAAGAATTGTTTATTTTAATGGAAAGTCTGCATAACATGACAAGAGCCAAATGAGTGACTATGGAAAGACTCAAAGACGGAGAGAAAGAGGGTTGTCTTTTTCTTTTCCAAAAGCTGTCATGGTTTTATGAATTTTATTATTGGTATACCACATCATAGTATCATGTAGTGCACTGGGAGTTAAGAGTTAATGCTCCAGCTCCATGGATCAGGTAAATATGTCTCAGAAGAGAAGAACTACGTACCCCAGAGGACTTTGCGTTGCTTTGCATTTTTCTGATTTCCACTCAGACAGAAAGATAAAACTGTTTGTGTGTCATGAGACATAAGCTCTTTCCTTTCAGATCAGCTCAGCAGCGGGTGTTCGCTGCCATCTCACTTTCAGCATTTAGTGTAAGGCCTTCAGTTTATTGGACACTCTCATTTTATTTGATTTATTAGTTTCAATGCAAATTATATTATCTTGCATTCCAATTTCTTATTTAGTAAATTAGCTTTCCTCCTCATATCATTGCTGTTGTTTTGTTTTTAGGCCCATTTCCCTTTTTCCTTTTTCTCTTTCCCCCTCCCAGGGTGTGGGTTCATGGGTCCCCCACCCACGTCAGTAAACTGTTGACAAAAGCGAAGCAGATTCAAAATGTTCCATTATTCCTGTTACAGGAGTTGATGGCAATGTGCTGAAGGGGAAACATGAGGTGAAAGGAGATGCTCTAAGATGAAAGTGAGAGATCCTCTCCAGAAAGAAAGGAAGGATCTGGAATACCAAAGTCAGAGAGTTTTAACGCTGGCCAGCAGACAGCATTTCACACCTGAGCATACCATGTGGGGATAAAAAGGAAAGCTATCTGGGAATGATAAGAAAGGATGTGACTCAGGTTCTGGAGCCTTTTTGGAAATGTACTATACATGGCAAGTTCACTGAAGCTCCAGAAAGGCTGCTGTGGCACCAGCTGCACGGTTGCTTGTACAAACATGCAAAGCAAGTTAGGGGAAGCATTTGCAGCAACAGGATTAGGATGACCATACAGCTACCCAATCACATAGTAACAGAGAGGAATGCATAAGACAAGCTTAAGCTCAGCTATCCCCTCTTGCTACAGATGCTCTTGAGAGAATTAAGAGGCAAGGGGAGATAAATACCTGTTATTCAGATTTAGACCAAATAAGCAGAAACAGGAACTTCCTAATCTCAGAGCCAAGGAGACAGTGTCTGCAGTGCATGTTTGCTACACCCTAGATCCAGCCCTGGTTGCCCGCAAGTAGCTAGAGAATGCAGAGGTCAAACTTGCTGCCATCATAAAAAAGCTCAGAACATTTAGAAAGTGAGGTTACTTCAAAAGGGCAAAATATAACTGTCAACTTAAAAGTGGACCTGTTTTTTTTTTTTTTTTTTTTTTTTTAACATGGGAGCACTCTGCAGAGTGCTCAGCCCACACTGTGCAAGCATGTAACCCTACTGAGAGGAAAACAAGTTAGGCTGTACAAAGCAGACTGCAGTGTCTGTCAGTAAGAGTGAAAATCAGCTGGAAATTCTGAGCAGCTCTGGAAAGCTATGGGTTTGAATAGAGATTCTTCATTTTCCAATGTGACTTCAGTTTCATGACCAGGTGTCTGATTTGAAGAGACACGTTAAAGCTCAATTGCAGAAGGTGCTTCTCCAGCTGGATGAACAGAACAGAAGCAAAACTTAGCCTCTTTCCTATCTCTGAGAATGGCTGCTCCTCGAAAAGGAGAGATTGGAGAGGTGTCTCTTGTCTCCTGGAAAGCAAGTCCCTATAGAGTGGTATGGATGCTCAGAAGCTTGGTAAAACTGGGTACGTACAAGCTCACTAAAGGCAGAGGTGGGAAAAGAGGAGGAAATAGTACTGACAAAAAGTGTGACTTTCTTTAAGGGTGCTGAATTTCATAGTAAGCAAGAATCCTGTTTCTTCCCTTCTCACAGGCATGGACACACTGTCAGGAGAAGTAGTGATGCACTTTTTCAGCTCCACACTGCGGGTTTGAAAGAAACAGAGCAAACTGGAGGAGGCTGTTGTGAGCCCAAAAGCACACCTCTTCTTGTGGGGAGGCCAAGTGACTTGCTGGACTTGCCTGCAATATATTATTGCAACACAGCAAAGTAAAAGCCTTCCAGGGCCTGAGGATGTCCTGCTCTGTGTATAAGTCCTTTGACAAGATCAGTGCTGAGGTATGGCATGCCTTCCTCCATGGCCTCCTGTTGCTGAAGCAGGCAGAACAGGTATGGTATGGTCTCTCCTCCCTTTCCTTCTGGTTCACAATCTGGGTTTGAACACTTAACAGTGCACTTCCTTCCCTTCTTGAGTTTGTTATCTAGTGAAGGAAAACCATCACTTCCTGAGACTAGCTCCCCCACAACAAGGTCTTGCACTGGGTGCTGTGCTCTGCAGCTCCAGAACTGCAGGTGATGGGAGACTTGGTTATCCGGGACTAACCTGGTCCTCAGTTACAGCTTAGAGGGAGCACCAGTGGCTTCTCCAATCAAGTTCCCAAATACGCATCTCCACTGGCTTATGGAGCTGCCCTAATATATCCTCCCTACATAAAAAGCAGTCTTTTAAGTTAGGATTTGTCCATTAGTTTCTAAGTTGTAGTGCATCCTTCTTTTCAGCTTTCTTTCCATTTGATTTGGTCCTGTGTCTAGAGACTTCACTTCTGTTTTGTGATGAAGCATTGCTTCCTTGTTCTATCCACCAGGGATGTTACTAGAATGAACATTTTTCACTGGGTTTGAAGCACAGAAATTTTCAAGCATGGGCTTTGTTCACACTGAATGTTTATACTCTCCATAACTAACCATTCAATTACATTAATTACACATAAACACTAGCTTGTACAGGCCAGACTATCCCTGAAAAGTCATACAGCAATGTACACATAAGGCCCACTGAAACATTCCTCTGAAGGAATTCTGTTTGTTTGAAATGTGGACAATTGCACAAAGGAAGACTGAATTAACACAGAAATATATACATGCTACTTGCCATTGTAAGATATACCTCTGGGAAATATGAGAAGGAAATAAACATAAACTTGGTATAAAATTAGAATTTCTACTTTAGGTATATTTTAATTGGCAACTCTACCTAGTTTCTCTGCTCTTCAAACTATAGGTTAGACCTATGATTTGGGAAAATCAGCTTGGTTTTGGCAAGCTGAACGATTTTTACCCTGTAAGTATTTGGCTACATTCAAAATGTAGTAATTTTGTTAAGAGTGAGCCTCACAGCACTTTACTGTATATATAGACAACTGTAGATGTAATTTTGCATGTGCTTGCATTTAATGCTAAGTATTTATGAGAAATGATAAAGCTGTGCTTGTGGCAGTGGAACATCTTAAAAAAGCAGCAGTAATTTGGCATCTAACCTTCACAAGATATGTTTTTTAAAATGCCATTCTTCAACATGAGATACATTACATTAAGAAACGTTACCCATAGTGCTTCAGTTGTGACTTGAATGTGTCTGAGCTTCAATAGATTTATGTTGTATTAAAAAGATTTTAAAATATCTTATTAATGACTGAAAACTGCTTGAAACTTACATTTATACCAAAGGATGGAGAAAAGGTTCTACCCTCCATTAGGCACTGAATGGCCTGCAGTGTACTTTGTCCAGAGGGCAATGACTCCCTAGGTTCAGCACTTGATATGGTACAGGTAAGTACCTCGAGGCTTCCTCACTACAGGGTGGAGGATGGGGACAGGTCATTAAGCCTTCGCAAGTGCTTTTCCTTCTTTCCAGCTGGAATGCTGTGTTTTATAGACTAATGGAGTGTTACCTCGTTTTGTGTTAATAAGAGAAAAAAAAGTGAGCACGGTAGGCTGAAGAAAAATGCCTGACACATTTGTACTTACTGGGGTGTAAATTAGGCTGGAGTCACTAACTCCTATTTCGGGAAGTATAAATTGAAAATGAGATGCTCAGTGAGAGTTTAAGTTTCTATACAATAATAACACTAACAAGGCAGTTATTTCTTATTAAAAATTAGGAATCTCTTTCCAGGAAGGCCTTATTAAAGCTGTCACCTCAGCTGACTCAGATATCACTGATCAGTCAAAAGAGTAAAACAACACAGAACAGATGCTTGAAATACTGATTAACCCTCAGTGTGTACCCCTGAATACAACACAGAAGAGCCTAAGAAGCTAATGTGCTGCAAAGCTGCCAAGTAATCAAAAAGAGGAGATCAAAACTCTTCAAAAAGCAGTTTTCTAAATAGATGTCTTACTAATTTGTTATCTTCCCTCCTTCCCGATTTAAGTCCAAACTAGTTCACCCAGATTTGAAAGATTTCCAGGTGAGATATTTAATCTCAACAGCTGATTGCAAAGGGTGAATCAAACAGTGACATTCTTTATTACTGAACTCTGCCTTAGAGATCTTCTGTTTATGGCAAGGCAGTTGTTGGTGTGACTGGCTGAGTCCATTGCCTCCTCTAGCATCTAAATATCAGAGCCATCAGTCTCACAGGCTCAACAACAGTGTGTTTTGCCTTGTGGAAATTATAAGTAGGAAGAAACAACTTCCTTCTCAGCAAGAACACAGCATGTTCTCCTATTTTCAGTTCCAGCCCTTCATTCCACTACAGGTTATCTTATCCATAAAGAACAGTTTTCTTGTTCTTTGAACTCTCGCTGTTCCTCTTTGTAGCTCTTCCCTTGCACCCAGCCTTGGACTCAGTGTGGGCTGCATCTTCCATCAGCTTATGGTGAGGGTGAGTGAGAAAACTAGCCTTTGGAAAAGAACAGGTCATATGAAACCTGGAAATGAATGTAAAGGGATCTTTGTGTCGGACAAAACTAGCAGGCTCTGGAATGGCTGATGATGATGGGTCCTCAGGGGGTCTGCGGGCCATGAAGGACCCATAGGGAAGGTGAGGAGCAGTGGAAGATGAGGAGCAGTGGAAGGAGTGAAAAACAAGGCGCAGCAGGAAGAAACCATTACACAGAAACTGACATCCCTCACTGTGTCATGAAAAGAATTGGGAAGGACTGAGTATAATAGTAACGAAACGCAAGAGGTGTTAGGGCTGAGGAGGGGGTAAGAGAGGTGTTCAGTGGAAACAGAGTTTGTGGAAAAGAGAGAAAGGTGTTCCCCAAAGTGTTTAATTGTTTATGGCGACTTGACTTCACTGTCAGGCAACCAAGAAAATGTAAATTTGATAAATGCTATCCGGTGGTACACAATGATTCTTTCTCACCAGCTATTTAGCAAATACAATTAAATACTTCATCTTCTTCCATTTAACAGCTGTATGTTACATGCTTTACTGGAAGATAATATCTAAATGCTTAATAGTTGACACAGATGCTGATTTCCAAAACTAAAGGAAGTCTTCTAATGATGTTTACAAAACCAACTCACTTTCCCAGGAGGGATCTGATTTAAGGAGGCATCAGCACCAGGACAAGTTCCAATGCATTTTCAGTACTCATATTTGCACTACTGTAAGGTCACTAAGTGTTCAGAAAGCCCTATCCAGTGTCCTCCACTCTATTTCAAATGCTTCATTGCATGGTATGAGTCCTATCACCCCGCTGATTAAATAAAGTATCTGTACACTTTCTTTGTGTGTTCTGAGCAAATATACTGAAATTATTTGTACTACAATTTAAAACTATGATCCAGTAGATGGAAAAGTGCAAAGATTGAAAACTACAGTATATGGTGAAAAACTCACAGCTGCACTTACAGATTAAAGACCTATTATTTTTTTCAGCTATGTAACCAGGTGAATGCACCACCAATATATATTTATTTCAGTCAGTGTAGTTGGGCAGCAGCTGCACTGGAGAACCTGGGCTCAGAAATGGGGTCTAGTTTTGTGCTGTCCGGACCCAAGCCCCTCATTATGATGGTGGCTGAGGGAAGAAGCATGGGTCACTGCCGGAATGAATGTTAGCTCCCATTCACTGCAGAAGGGCATGCATTATTAGTCTGAATATTTACTGCAGTATGAGATATTTCAGTGGGTAGCACTACTTCAGATCACAGTCAGTCCAAGATCTCTGGAGGATGCTGTCAGATATTTCTATTTCTGTGCCCCTCAAAGAAATACAAAGGCCGTAGGATGAGAACTGAAAAGCAAGTGAAAGAACACAGAACATGCAGTTCCTGAAGTAACCATGGATCATCCAGGTTGCTCATAATAAGGCAGAGCATTAACAACAGCATGTTCGCTAACATCAGTGACTTTACTGTGAATGAGCAGTAGCAGTGCATTATGTCTGCAAGGGGGAACCATAATTGAGAGTTGCCTGTCTTTTTGGCTGTTTTCATTCATAGGGCATCTTATGCATCAGAAATGCAATCCTATGCCTTCATAGATTGCAGAGCAGTGCTTCTGAATGCTCCTGATACGTACTGAGCAGAAACTAAAGGGTGGGTCTGGTGAAGATTGCTGTGCTTCTGGGAGAAGAGCCCAGGTAGGAAGACAAGGTGCCACCCAGGTGTCCGGTAATTGCTAAGGTTAGTAACACATGCTGTTTCTCAGGTGGCCAACATTTGTGTGTTCTGTATTTGGAGAAGGTGCAGTTGGTCATTGTGAATGTTTAAGCTAGGTTGGTTTGCTTTTTTTTTAATTTTGTTAACTTTGTCCAAGAACTGCCTCAGAAACTGACTGCTGATCATAGATGAAGAACAAAGCATTCACTTTCATGGTTCCTTGATGTTTCCTGACCACCAAGTGCCATGGACCAAAAGCTCTGCTTCTCCTGAAACAGTTGTTGCTGGTAGTGACGTGTTAGCTGGGCACCTGAGAATGAAGTAGTGCCCATCTCCTGCTGCCTGTCTCCTGTGCAGGTGAAGAGCTGCGGCTGGTGAGAGCACAGGGCTCTCTCTCGGCCTTTGCCCTCCCTTTCAGGTTGGATGTTAG
Source organism: Cyrtonyx montezumae (assembly GCF_038088225.1). Lineage (NCBI taxonomy): Eukaryota > Metazoa > Chordata > Aves > Galliformes > Odontophoridae > Cyrtonyx > Cyrtonyx montezumae. The sequence continues at coordinate 11,500,785 of NW_027072033.1, read as the reverse complement.
CAAAAATTTCTTCATGGAAAGAGCGGTGAGGCACTGGCTGCCCAGGGAGACTGGGGAGTCACAGAGTCTGGAAATATTCAAGAACCGCTTAGATGTGGCACTGAGGTACTCAGCCACAGCGGGATGAGCTGGTTGGAGTTGGTGATCTTAATGGCCGGGGACCCGCATCCCCCACGCAGAGCGCGGAGCGGGGCGGAAACAGCCCCGCTGTTTGTTTTCGACTGCACCGTGCACGCCCACATGCAAATCGCCGCGTCCCCGCCCCTCAAACATCGGCGTTGTCCCTTGCTGCGGGAGGAGAGGGAAAAAAAAAAAAAAAAAAAGAAGAAGAAGGAGACAGGAAAAAGTGGATTGTGAGAGGAAAAAAAAATATTAAAAAGAAGAAGAAAATAGAGAAGAGGGAGAAAAGAGAAAAGGAAAAAGGATTCCAGGGGCTCACCAGCCGTGGAAGGGGCGGGCGGTACCGCCCCGCCGCGGGCTGTCCCGCGCTGTCCTATAAAGACACGTTTGAGGGACGCGAGCGCCTGGGAGCGGGGCTGTTGTTGGGGCCGGAGGTGGAAGGGCTGTGCTTGGGAGAAGTGGAGCGAAACGAGGCCGGGCGAGGCGGCTTGGCTCTGTGCGGGACCGAGGGCGGCTGCCCGGGGAACTCCGTCCCGGAGGTAGGCGCGTTGCAACACGGGCAGTAGTTGAGGTGACGGCGCCGCAGGTCCCTGCTTTTCCTGGAGCATCGGTATGGGGAGGGGGTAAAGAGGCGATTGACTTTTTTATTATTTCTTTTTTCCCTTTTATCTTTTTCCTTACATAGCATGACTTTTTTTTTTTTTTTTCTTTCCAGAGAGTGTGTTTATATTATTGTCGTTATTTTATTCTAACCGATCCCCGGCGGAGCGGTTCTGCCTTGGTAGTGCTCGCGTAGGGTGGCTTCAGCTCCCCAACACTCGCCCCAGCCCTAGTAGGCACCTTAAGGTAACGAGGGGCTCCCATCCCCTTCGCGCTTATGGGGAATTAGATGTCGCCGCGCGCGGCGGGAGGAGCCCAGAATGTATTTAAAAAAAAAAAAAAAAAAAAGACAACGAAATCAGTCTTGTTGCTTTTGTGATGGGCACGAGGCTCGACCGCTTGCAACAAATCTCACTTCGTGGCTGTTGAAAATCGTGCATTGCGTCGTTGCAGCCTATTGTCAGCCCCCTGCAAAGCGCTGCTTCTTGGTTTTGGATGCCAAGTTCTTAAGTCCGACAGGAAAGATACTTCGATTGCAAACTGAAAGATTCTGTTAAGCGCTGCTTTTTGTCTTTGTTGTGTATTCCCCCCTCCCCCCACCCACCTCGAACCTGGAGCTGTTAGGCTTGAAGACTTCAGGGCTGTATAGGTCAGTTTGGAAGATCGAAGCTGATCTTTAGTCTGTTTGAAGAGTTGTTAGCAAAGCCAGAGATGTAAACACGTGCAGACACGCTTAGCTGAATTGGAGCCCGTTTTGAAAATTATTAGTATAGCTTAATGCATTAAGATGCAGTTAAAAAACAGCCTTCAGAGATGGGTTTGTGCTTGTGCAGCAGGGAACAGCCGTATCTTGGGCACGCTCCATTAGCAACAGATGTTGTCTTGAGACTTATCCTAAGTGAGCAATTCCGCTGTATTTTGAATAGGGGTAATGGTTATAAACGCACGGTGCGCATGCTTGCTGTTTGGTACAGCTTGTGGTGCTGCCGACTGGGAGCGGAGTTGCACGCCGAGATGTTCCTGTGCAGCGCGGTGTGGTTCTGGCGATGTCACTGCAGGCTGTAGAGAGCAGCCTGGTGTGAGGAACTGTTGCCTTCACCTGCAGTGCTTCACAGCCTTGTTTGTCTGTCACTCGTAGTTCACGAGGGTTGGTGATGGAGCAAGTTACAGGTCATCTCATTCCAAGCTGTGGGTAGAAGATTTGTAGCCTAGAAAGCGAAAGTTGCATAGTATAACTGAAATTAAACTTTGAAAACTGGGATTGTCTCATGCTAGAAGATAATAAAAACGTGCTCACTGGAGCTGTTTTTTGGGGTATTTGTTGTTTGCAAGAGATGTGTCTGCCCTTACTGTAATTGGAGTGCTACTGGCCCCAACTGCCTGCATAACTTTCCCTTGATGTATTGTGTTGAAGCTGAATGGTATTTTGTGTGAAACAAGCACCTCAAGTGCTATTCTACCTAAGACCTGTGGCATTTGCAGGAGTCTTGGTAGCCTTTTGCTGTATCGGTCCCAGCTTTCCTTCAAACACAGCACTAGTATAGATGGATATGGTGAGAGCCTCGTAACGGTCTCTTCACCCAGTGGGACTGGAGTGTGTTTATAGACAGGTTTGTCATAGGCTGATGCTAGCCAACCCATTTTGTCTTCAGAAACCTCTACAGTGCAATTCTGTCAATGCGAGCAGAGATCTGATCTGGCCCTTCTCCATCCTTCCACCACAGAGTGCGTGGAAGTGGTTCCTGATGAGGTGTTGAACTGCAGAAGTTGAAGGGACTTGAGTTTATTTTCAAATAAAGGAAAAGATCCGGTAATATTATTGTGGCCTTTGTTCTGGAAGTAGCCTGTTCTCTACTTCTTGGGCCTCAACGTTGCTGTGTGAGCATAAAGCAGTCCACGGATGCTGTAATAACATCTTTGTGTCCTGAGGAAAGCAGCTCTGGACCTTCTACATAAGTTCTAGGCTAGCACATTCAATGCCTCATGCCTGAATCAGGCGTACAACTCAGGATGTGGGTTCTCCCTTGCCTGCCTCTGCAGAACTTAACTGGCAGAGGGGGGCCCGCAGAAAGAACTAGGGCAGGAGCAAGACCAGGCCTCGGCCTATCCTCTTGTTGCTGGATGGGATCGGCTCTGCTTCTGTTTATCATGTGTGCTGCACCAGGCAGGCACAGTGCTCCTTAGGGTGTGGTTTCTTGAGAACTTTAATCTAGTGTAATTGCAGGTTGCTGATGAGCCGCTAATGGTCCTGCTTCACTTCCTCCAAGTGCTAAGTCCCTCCCCCACATTTCGCTCTTTGGGCTGGTGCTGTAGTTCACCAGCCCAGGATGAGCAAACTTAAAATGAGCTTTTTATCTCTGAGTTTCCAGATGAGGGAGGGGTGGAAGGGTTGAAAACATTTTTAGCTGGGTGATTCTTTGGTATCCTGTACTCAGATTGTGGATTTATGAATGCACAAAGATAACGAGAGGAGTGAAGCAGAAGCGGAACCAGACTACTACTTTAAGTAACCTTGGAGCAGAAACCATGATGTTTATGTAGGTCTCCTATGTCAGGTTTCTCCAAATCCTGAAATAATGCCATGGTTGACCATACACAATCATGTTTCTATTAGACTGATTATTCCTAGTGTCTACCCCTATGTGTGGCTGGAGTTAGGACCTGCTGTTTGATAAAATACTTTTTATATGTCCTACTTTCCAACTTCACCTGAGGCTGCCAGGACACTGCCTACTCTCTCCAGGTCTAACGTTGTAGAAAGTTGCTGAATTGTTGTCTTTGAGATTATCATTTTTGTCTGCTGAATATTTGAATCCTGAGTTCTTGAAAGTGTGTTGTGTAGTTATCTAGAGCAGTTGTGGTTACTGGTATAAAGGATAAGGATTATACATACCATGATAAGACTCTACTTGTAGTATTGAGATGCTTGCCTTAAAAACTCAAAACATTTCATGTTCTGTAGCTGCGCTACTGTCATGCTACTGACTGTAGGAAGGCTGTAATGATTAGCTCAGAAGAATTACGGACTAAAATACCTTCTTTTTTAGGTATGTTTTTCTAACAGAAAGTAACAGTAAAGCCCTTTTTTTTAATTGCTTGTTATAAGGCAGAAAATATGTGAGCTTGTCTCATGTAAGGGTGAGACAGAGTAGGATGAAAAACTGTTGATGCAGCTTTTCTCAGACAACGAACTAATAGTGTGGGGAAAAAATAGGAGCATTCAGATCTTAATATTTGAGTTATTAGTGAAAGGACTTGATCACAGATTTTAAGAAGAATGTACATCAGTCTGAATGGTATAAACATCTATATAAAAGCTGACCTTTTTCCTCTTCTGTTATTTTCTGGAGGAGTATTGCTTAGCAGAGCTCTTTCTATCTAATCCAATAAGAGATCCGTTTGTGTAGCACTAACTTTGTTAGGGAATGATTGTCCTTAGCCAGAAAGAGGAGAACCTTTCCAAGACTGTTCTGGTTTGAGCTAGATAGCAAGGTTGGTCTTTGGGAAAGAGCAAACAAAGCCAGAGCCTCTGACCACACAGTTCAGAGATCATTCTGTAGATCTGACTTCCCTTCTAGCAGGCAGTACTGTGTGGGAGATAAAGAAGTGGCCCAAACCAGGCACCGCCCTGTTTCCTTGGCTCTGTGGAAAAGATCTGAAATTTTATTTATCCATTTCCTAGTGAAAGGCTATTACTGGAAGATGGAATGCAATCCATGCAATTAATATTCATTAGCATTCTTGTTACTGAGCTAACAGCCAAAATTAAGGCACGTGTACAGTCTCAGAGCGACAGTGGTGGCAGTCAAGTCCTTCCAAAGCAGGACCCAAGGACCATGATAAGCTGTTTTCTACTAGCAGTTCCTGTCTCATGGTGACATGCTTCTTTTCCCTGATTCAACATTAATGATCTTTTATGATCTCATATTTATAATATATTCCACAATGTAAGAGTCAGTGTGTTTTCTCTCAGCTGCAGCATTGTGGCTTTTTCTTTTGTAAAGAGTAGTTAGTTGTGCTGGTCGTGTCGACAACCAGGTTTAAACCCCAGGTTTCCAGATATTGTTGCTGCTTTTGCAGGTGTATTCTTGTGCCTTCAGAAGAAACAAGCGAATTATTAGACATGGATCTGATCCATGTCTATAAATATCTGAGAAGCAGGAGGCAAGAGGATGAGGCTGGACTCTTTTCAGCAGTGTGTGGCAATAGGATGAGGGGAAATAGCCACAAACTGAAGCATACGAAGTTCTGCACAAATGTGCATGAGAACTTCTTCACAGTGAGGGTGACAGAGCACTGGAACAGGCTGCACAGAGAGGTTGTGAACATCTACAGAGAGGGAGACTTCAAGACCCACCTGAATCCTACCTGTGAAACATGGTCTAGGGAGCCTGCTTTAGAAGGGAGGTTAGACTAGATGATCTCTAGAGGTTCCTTCCACCCCCTACAATTCTGTGATCCTGTGATTATACATACATTTTGTCTGAGATGTATACATGGAGAATATGTTTATGGATGTGTCAGTGGCTTTTTTTCTCTTCCCTATATTGTACTTATGCTGCCATAACAGGAGTTTTGGTATAACTGCTGGTGGAAAGCAGAATTGGGACCAAATTTGATTGGATTTAAAAACCTAACAATTTGCTCACACTATAAAACAGCAGCAAACTTTCATGTGTACAGAAGCATGGACATTTCTTTCTGATGGAGACAAAGTTGAAAATCTAGTTTTCTCCTAGGTGAGTGCATTTCTGTTTATTAAACTAATTTCACTCCAGTGTAATTCTCTGCATCATTAAGGATTTCTTGAGCTCAACAGAAAATGTATGGCTTGGAACTTGTATCCATTAACAACTTCCAGAACTATTTTGATTACATTTCTCTTACAAGCTTACTCTCTTCCTTCTGGCGTTTAATGACACTTCTGCACCCCCTGGAGTGCCTTCCATTCTGAGTCCTTTGCTTGAAACTGAATAGGCCAAATCTTCACTTTTGTGCTTAGTCACATTGTTGGAGCAAACTAGTGGACCTCTGACCTGAAGCACACATGAAGATGTGTAGCTTAGGTATGAACAAATTGTCACCTTTGGCTCATTACATCAGCATGTGCACGGTATTAAAATATGTGTACTGTAGCTTGTTTCACATATGTTCACTGGCTTGTTGGCCCTAATGAGAGTATGAGTTGACCAATTAGAAGTGAGGAATATAATCTGTGTGAATCAATTTGTTTCTGTGGATTAGGCAGAAAAAAAAAAAGTGATTTGCACACAGCTTTTTGGCTGTGCTCCCAGATAGGTGCCTAGTGCCATACCTGTCACAACAGACACACAGTCTTCATTCTTATCATGTATGCCAATTATTTTTGTTTCCTTCTATTAGTAACTTTAGAGATAAGCGGTTATTGAACCTCATCAGTTGCCAAGATTGAGCAGAAATTCATTTCTCTTTGAAGTGAACTGTCATTACTTTCAAAAGCACCTGGATTCCTGTTTTCCACTTTACTGAATTACTGCCTACTGGGTCTGTGCAATTAGATGGTTAGCGATATGAGAGCTGAAGTCTTCTTTGGGTCTGCCTGATGCGGGGTTTTAAAGATCAAACTCTACTCACGCTGACATCTATTGCAAAATACAACCTTTGCTAACTTTATTTTGACAACGTCATTTCCTTGCATTGAGAAGCATTGAATTCATTGAAGGCTGTTTCTTGGCTGAGGCTTTTCTGCATAGTTGAGGGATATTTTCTGTTGTTGTTTTATCTTCAATAACCTATATCTTTGAGACAGATATCAGTGTAGTTGTGTAGATACTAGGCTTCACAGCCAGCTTGTTCCTTATGCTTGTGAGTCCTAAAGGCACCAGAAGGATGTTTCACACAATATAAGTCATGTTGAGTTCTGCTTTGTGGTGGACACATGCTGTTTCATGACATGCTGGTCCCAGATGGCAAAGACTGAGAGGAGAATAACAGTGAAATGTCCCTGTTGTTACAGGGTAGAGATACATCTCAAATTACAGTACCAATCTTCACTGGTTTGTTTGTGTCCTTGCCTTCCCCTGGGATCTAAGAGTAAGCTATCAAAATAAAATATAGGAGAAGATACTCTTTTGCAAAGAAATAAAAATAAAATTATGGAAGTGATGGCAAGGTGTGGTAGCTTGGTTTAGGAGATTATACAAGCACCCCAGTGATATTCCTGCCATTCCACAATAGGAATGTATATCACCTATCAGTATACACAGTCTTAAGCCAGATCTATAGCTGATTCATGTAGATAAAGGGATTCAGTGACCAGGGCATACTGAGCAGGGGATGGTTTTTCTAGCTAGCACTCTGAGCTCATTGGTTTCCTTTCCCAAAAGCTGGGGAGGCTCATGGCTTTCTTCAAGGAGTTCTGTGTTTCTTGTCTTGTAGGCAGCTGCCAAGCAGAAAACTACCTTCTGCAAAGTGAAATGCTTAATCCTTTTTCACATTTGAGACTATAACGTCTGTAAACAGGATGCATCAGCAGGAGGAAAAAATGGCTGAGGCCGTGTAAAACAGCTTTTTGCCGACTGTGCTGACAGCACTATATTTGTTCAGAGATCAAAGCCTGATGGCATGAATTGAGCTTAAATGTCACAATTACTATTTTAGCAGGATGTTCTACTACTTCTAGATTCCACTACAGAAAAGAGCTCATTCTTTCAGATAAAACAAAACAAAAAAAAAAAAAAAAAAAGCACAAAACCAAGATATTACAGACTATGGATTTTGGACATGGGCCATGATAAAGCAAGCAAACTTTTTTTTCAGGAAGGAAGTGAAGCTGTTCACTGTAATAGGAAGATTGAAATGTTTCACAACTTTCCTCTGGAAATTGATTGGCTTTTTTTAAGTACTAAAATAAATGGCTGCATTTCATCTTGAGGTATTATATTTGATATTTAAGTAATTCCTCTTGTTGGAGTCCCTGACACAGTCCTTTGCACAGCTTTTTTTTTAATCAATCCAGCTGCAGGGCATGCAAACTCAACTTCTTTTGCAGTGGAGGTGCTCTTGTTTTCACCATTTCACCTTTTGAACATGCTAGAATTAATGAGATACAGTTGTTGTGATCATTCTGGTAGGAAGACCTTGCTCCAGTATGATCTGGGACAAGGATTCAAAGCAGCTTGGTGTGTTCTGTCACAGGGGAAGTTTCTAAGCATCAGCCCTTTCTGAAACTGTGGCTGTGCTGACTTTGGAAAGTGTAGTCCTGTTTGTATTACAGAGTACTTGTAGGCTGGTGCTCAGGCTTTGGGAGAATATCTCTTGTGGTATCACAGAATTGTAGCGGGTGGAAGGGAACTCTAGAGATCTATTCCAGCCACCCTGCCAGAGCAGCTCCCTAGACCAGGTTGCACAAGTAGGTGTCCAGGTGGGTCTTGAATGTCTCCAGAGAAGGAGACTCCACCACCTTTCTGTGCAGCCTGTGCCAGTGCTCTGTCACTGCACTGTGAAGAAGTTCCCACAAATTTGTTTGCTTCAGTTTGTGGCTATTTCCCCTATCGCCACACACTCCTGAAGAGTCCAGCCTTATCCCTTTGCCTCCTACTCCTCAGAGATTTATAGATGTGGATCAGGGCCCCTCTAAATCTTTTTTTTTTTTTCAAGGCTGAACAGACCCAGATCTCTCAACCTTTCCTCATAAGGGAGGTGCTCCATGCCTTTTATCATCTTTATTGCCCTCTGCTAGACTCTTTCCAAGAGATCCCTGTCTTTTTTGTACTGGGAAGCCCAGAACTGGACACAATACTCCAGTTGACGCCTTACCAGGGCAGAGTAGAGGAGGAGGATCACCTCTGTTGACCTGCAGGCCATGCTCAATGTACCCCAGGATGCCATTGGCCTCCTTGGCCACAAGGGCACACTGCTGGCTTATGGCCAGCCTGTAGTCCACCAGGACACCAAGGTCCCTGTCCTCAAAGCTCCTCTCCGGCAGGTCTCCCCCCGAAGCCTGTACTGGTGCTTGTGGTTATTCCTCCCTAGGTGCAAGACTCTACATTTGCTCTTGTTAAACCTCATCTGGTTCCTTTCTGTCCAGGGCTTGCTGAATGGCAGCACAGCCTTCTGGCATGTCAGCCATTCTTCCCAGCTTTGTATCATCAGCAAACTTGCTGAGGTGGATTCTGTCTGCTCATCAAGGTCATTGAAGATGTTGAACAGGACCAGACCCAGCACTGACCCCTGAGGAACACCTCTAAGTACCTGCCTCCAACTGGACTCTGTGCCATGGATCACAACCCTCTGAGCTCTGCCAGTCAGCCAGTTCTCAGCCCACCTCATTGTCCATTCATCTATTCTACACTTCCTCAGCTTTGTTATAAGGATGTGGTGGGAGACATTGTCAAATGCCTTGCTGAAATTGGGGTGGACTAATCCACTTTCCTCCATCCACCCAGCCAGTAATTACATCTGTCATGGTTTTATGATTTTTGGCATCCACATCATAACAACATGTAGTGTATTAAGAGTTAAAGAGTTAATGCTCCAGCTCTGTGGATCATCGATAGTTATGAATATACCTGTCTCAGAAGAGAAGAACTACATTTCCTAGAGGACTGTGTGGTGCTTTGCATTCTTCCGTGTTTATGCTCAGAGGGAAAGATAAAAGCTGTCTGCAGTCACAGGACACTCCTCCTTTTGGGATGGACTCAGCAGTGGGTGCTCGCTGCCGTCTGCCTTCAGCATTAGCGTAAGGCCTTTGGTTTATCGGACACACTCTCTTGCTTGTTTTGATTTATTAGCTTCAATTCCAATTATATACGATATAATACAATATAATTGTATTGTATATCATTGCTTTCTGATGTCTTATTTAATAAATTAGCTTTCCTCTTCAGATCGTTGCCGCTGTTTTGTTTCTAGGCCTATCTCCCTTTTCCCTTTCCCCCTTCCCCTTTCCTGGGGCGTGGATCTGTGGGTCCCCGCACTAATTGTCACGGAGCTGGGCCGAGTAAAGCCCAGTCCAGTAAAGCATTGACAACATCATAGAAGGTTACTTTATTTCTGGTATATTGCTATGGGCCCACCTGTGACCTAGAAGTACATTTTAGTACTTATGCAGTCAGAAGAAAGAAATTAAAGCTGCTGAAAAGCTCAAGGCCAGAGTTTTTAGTGCTTATGATACTCATTTTGGATAGGACTTCTGAACTGGTCTCTGCTTTGCTATTCATAGCTGGTCTTTCAGAGATACTCAGCACAAAATTTGCTGATGTTTGATTTTTAAAACTTATTATTATAGGCTTATTCCTAGTGCTTAGACTAGGTACCATTAGAAACTCCTTGCAATCTTGTCCAAATGCTTGGGATGCTAGATTTCTGTCCCTAACATCATGTTGTATTAATTCCAGTTCTTGGCAGAGCAAGGTCTGGGCTTCCTTCTCAAGTAATTCCTACTGCAGCAGACAGAGCCTAATACTGGGTTCTTTTATGAGACTAATTGTTTTAATAGCAGCAGTTAAAGCAAATTTTGAGTTGCTGTTTTCTTGTCATGCTGTGCTTAAAAGGAGCAGTCGTTTTCATCCTGCTGTCTCTTAACCTTCTGTGTGGCTCAGCCCCCTTAAACGAAGAGAATTCATCTGTTCGGTGTTATGTAGCTCTGTGTATAAGAATCCTGTCACTGAGTGAGATTAAGTGCCTGGGCTTTCTTTGTGCACTGGTAGAATTCCAAGAAAATGTTCAGTCAGCTTCCCAGTATTTTGGTGCTATCCTTAATGTAAGAGAGTTGTAGAAAGCTTGGCACACTCATCAGGAGGAAAAATGAGTCAAACTGGTTGTGGATTACCATGAAGCTAAATCTGAAAGTGATTCTGTCATACAAATCATTGTTATTTTATAGGGCAGATGGCCACAATGAAAACAACGTGTTAGTTGTTTACGATATTAATAAGTGTTGAATAGCAAGGCGAGAACCTGTTTGCTAGCAAACCTAAGGACAGTATGCATAAGGTGATGTAAACTAATCAAGGACTTTGCCAAGGATTGCCACCCAAATGTTGTTGTTTGTGGTCCTAATTAAATTCTTTCCTGCTGATTCAGAAGCTCTCCAGTCATGTTAACAATGAGCAGATAGATCATATGTACACTGAGTGATTTTGAAGAGGAAGATACGTATCACTGAACTAACTTAGGTAGAGTAGGAAAATTGGCCTGATACTCATCTGGCGACTGGGAAAGAAGTGGAAGTCCTCTGTGGGGCAGTTATGAAAGAATTGCTTTTTTCAGTGTCTGTGTGGCCTCACTGATAATGATCCTGTGTCCATGGCATCAGGCTGTAGGTTCAAAGCTCATACCTCCTCTGCTGACCCTGCATTGCTCTTTATTGCTGCAGAATCTAGCTGTGCTTAAACCAGGAGATAAATGTGTGGCATCTACTGGTTGTGTTTTTATCTCTGCGTTTGCTTTGCTTGAGGCTCCAGGTGAGTTATTTGTCCATGCTGCTAATGTTGTCGATGGCATCTTTTTATAACTTAATTGAGAATATTTGAGTTAGAAGGTGACTTTAAAAGGTCAATGTTGTTATTCCTAGAAAGGTATTATTGTTCTGGTACAGCTTCCCCTCTTCTCTGAATCTCCAGTAGTTTTTAAGTTTTTTTGACTTCTTGAATGATTTTAGATACTTGAATGTCAAATTTGCTCCTATTAGTCTTGCAAGCTTTACATGAGTTGTTCTGATAGTAGAATGGTCTCATACTCTTGATTCTTCATGCACTGTCTGTTTCTGCTGTGGAGATTAGGTTCATAACAGTAGGATAAGTGATTGTTTGCATTTGTCCTCAGCTGCTCTTTGTCAAGCCTAATTTCAACAGCTCTGGAACTAATGCTTCTTCTTCACCTGCCATTTATTGACATTTAGTAGTGAAGTGCTTTTTTCATTTCTGGAAATCATGGAAGTTAAAGAGAAGGATTCCTCTGAGTACTTATCTTGCTTGCTGCTCATTTTCTCTTATAGCCCCAGGCTGTACAAAGTAAATGCATGAGTCTCTTGTCTGTAGCTCCTAATTGGGAAGAAATTATAAGGTGGGATCCAGGTATTCTGCAAGAAAATGGCCAGGATGCTAGAGACCCTGATTTGAGTAGGCTTAATTCTCAGCTCTGGGCTCTAATAAGTGCCTGTACTCCCAAAATTCCCATACAGTTTTCTGATAGTTCGTCTTGTTTGAATCAAAATGTCAGTTTGAGACACACACTTTTCTCTTGCCTTCTGTCATTGTGACCTGATCTCACTTGGTGGCATATGGACCACTGGAGGGACTTTGCTCTTGGATCTGGGCTTTGCAGAGTTGAAATGGCTCTTGATACTGTTTGTTCCATTAAATGCAGTTTGGCGCTATGTGAAGGAAATCGTCATTTCTCAGCCTTCACCAAAATGACCATTTCTGCTTGCAGATTGTGTTCTTTTCCTCAGCTGTCCCATTTCTTTCCAAGAGTAGCTGTTTGATTCAGTAGATACTTAGAAGAAGGATGTTAGTGTTAATCAGATGTACAGTTTTTCATCTGAGTTTGGGTATGTAATGCGCTAGGCCATGCTTGCTTACAGTAGAGGAGCAGTACTGGCTGTAGATGTATGTTGTGCCCAGCAAATAATGCTTTTTTCTTGTTCCCTCAAAGGCATAATCTGTATATATTGGATTGATATTCTCCATGGCTGCTGCTTGGTCTGTGGAGAGCTGCCAGTGGTGCTATCTTTTGCAGTGTGAAAATCTGACCGAAAGGATGAGACAGAAGACCACTAACTGCTTTCATGGCAGCCTGTGAATCTTTGTTAAAAGTGCAGGCTCTTAGCTCTGCGGATGAGGCCTGAGTTTGAGTCGTTGCTGGAGATTCATAGGTTCTATATTCTGCTGCCAGAATCCTGAAATGTTTCGCTCTTGTAAAGTTTAAGTATGCTTTGTTCCCTGTCTATGTAGTTATTTCTTCTCTAGGGGAAAGGTTTTTTTGCCCCCAGAAGAAAGCAAACAGCCGCATTGTTTGCAGAAAGCTGCTTTTGAAGGCTGTTTGTGTTTATTTAGTACAGACACCAGGCATGGGGGTGGGGAATTGATTCTCTTCCACTTGACTTTTTTTTCCTCTTAAAATCTACAGCTGTAGAAATACATAGCTTTGTGTTTAAGTCTGGGTCTGGGGACTCTTGCAGTACCATCTAATGGACTTTCCAGCAGCCATTTTGAATTCTATGGTTGTGATAGTAATTATCTAGACAGGGTTGGTCGAAGTGTTTCAGTGACAACATTTCCAGAGTTCATTTATTCATGTATTCATTTCTTAGAAGTGATTTTTGAAACACTTAGACGGAGTTGCAGCCTTACAGTTCTGGAACTCGCATGGAGTTTCTGCAGTGGGGAGAAAAACTGTCTGCAGATGCAGTCCATGCATGGGACAAGCATGTGGAGACCCTGTACTTTCAGTGTGCAGATGGATGTTGTCGGGGCTGATTTGAGCTGGTAGAGAACATCCTGACCCAGCATTAGAGCTCTTTGAAGAACAAAGCAGGACCCGTAGTCTGGATCCAGGTCAGTTTATCTGCCCCTCATACTCTGAAGTCTACTGATTGTGCAGACTGACCAGCTCTTTTTTATAGTTGGAAGGACAGTCTTCTCCACAGGCAGGGCCTATGGGAAACTCTGTTAAAAGGTCTGAGTGAGCATTTGGATGCTTTTACTTATTTATTTATTTTTGCTTGGTGCATCCTGTGTTTTCTCATGGATTGAAAAGATTTGGAATGCTCAGAAAATAGCATGTTATGTGTATGCAGATCTGGGTGGCATGCTGGTAGGACATAATAGGAAGTCTGTCTACTAGGTCCCCCCCAGTTTATTGGCTGATTAGATGTAAGTTGGCCTCATGATCCTTTAATTTGCTGTCTGGTTAACTGAGCTCATGTTGCACAGGGCACGAGTCTGGATTCAGTAGGCTGCTGTAAACACCCATTGTGCCTGCGATATTAGACAGCTACGAGGTGTGTCCCAAAGATTTAAGCAATTTGAGTCTCCCCTGGTGTGCTCAGTGTTGCCTGACCTATGCAGCTGTGTTAAGGTGGTTGAGAAACGCTGAAGCAGAGCTAAACAAGACCGGATATCTGAGTGATGAATGAAAGTAAGCCTCTTGCCTCTAAGCTTACTATTGCTGTGCATTTACCGCTTCTGGAAAACAAGCAGTTTTCACACAATGGAAAAGGTTGTCAAGCTGGATGTCTACAGAAAAGACCTCTATGCAGCTAGGTTGCACCACTTGTTACAGCTCAAGAAATTGTTCCAACTTTCACACTGCTTATAAAAATAGGAGTTTCGTTTTTTTTTCCTAATGGCTTAGTTTTGGCAGGTGTAGATCCCTCTCTTCAGCAGAGGTGTGGTACCTTACATCACAGAAAACTTGTGCTATTGTGGAAAATTGATGCAGCTTTTCTTGTGCTAGACAGAAATATAGCTTTTCTAGAAGGTGAGGGTGAACCCTTTTGCACAGTGCTGGCTGACAAAATTTTCCTCAGGTGTGATACAGAAGGGAAACTCGCTGGTATCTGTGTGCTTTGGAACTGCAGTGCTAAACAGTGAGTTGGGTTTCCCTGTTGAACAGCCTAGGTGAGCCTGAAGTGAAATACTGATGGACTTCAGCTCCAGCTGAGCTGAGAGAGTTGAGTCTGCCAGTGTTTTCTGTGTTTCTGCTCTGTGATCCTTGCTTTCTGACTGCTAGAAATTGTGCTAACGCATTTTTGCCTGAAGTTTAGTTTGTACAGCATTTCCTGAGGTATTAGTAATTCAGGTGGACCTAGTTAACTTGTATCAGCAATGAACCAACTATGTAAGCCTCTGATGCAGATCAACATTGGAGACATACAGTTACCAGCAAAACCTGTTACCTCCCCCTGCAAGGAGTGCCAGGACTGAATGTCTCTGAAGCTGTCATCCCAATAGGTTCATAGTTGCATTAAGTTGGAAAAGACCTACAAGATCATCTAGTCCAACCATCCTCCTATCACTATCCCTACCCACTGAACTACTAAATCAAATCCCTTAGCACCTCATCTAAACGCTTCTTGAACAGCGCTAGGGATGGTGTCTCAACCACCTCCCTAGGCAGGCCATTCCAGTGCCTGACCACTCTTTCAGAGAAAAAAATTTTTCTAAAATCTAATCTAAATCTTCCCCGGCGCAACTTGTGGCCATTCCCTCTCGTCCTGTCATTATTTATCAGGGAGAAAAGGCCCACCCCCCCCTCACCACAGCCCCCCTTCAGGAAGTGGTAGAGTGCAATAAGGTCTCCTCTGAGCCTCCTCTTCTCCAGACTAAACAATCCCAGCTCCCTCAGCCGCTCCTCATAAGACTTGTGCTCCAGACCCCTCACCAGTTTTGTTGCCCTTCTCTGAACACGCTCCAGGGCCTCAATGTCCTTCTTGTAGTGAGGGGCCCAAAACTGAACACAGTACTCGAGGTGTGGCCGTACCAGAGCTGAGTACAGGGGGATGATCACCTCCCTGCTCCTGCTGGCTACACTATTTCTAATACAGGCCAGGATGCCGTTGGCCTTCTTGGCCACTTGGGCACACTGCCGGTTCACATTAAGCCGAGCATCAACCAACACCCCCAGGTCTTTTCCTCTACATTCTTCTTTTCCTCTATACATTCTTCAGAGTGGGTGGAAGAAGTAGAACTGGGCAAGCTTTGGGTTCAGTTTTTATGCTCTCAGTGAATATGTGGTGTTTTAACTTGTCCCTTTGGTTAATGTAGAGACTTAGTGTGTTGTGCCAATATGTGGGACAGGTGTTCCAATCATCAGGTACAGTCCTTACAAATTAATAAAAACATGCCTTGTTTAAAACTTGTCCAAAGAAACTGGCCTTACTTGAAAGCCAGCACATTTATTTTGTTCCCTATAATGATTAGCTAAACTCTAGAGGGCTGAAATCGAAACAGGCACAGCCAGGTCTTCCTGATTGCACAGGTTTCTGCTGATCAGCTGAAGTGTGTTAAGGGGTCATATATATGTCCTTATGCCACTGCAGATTGCTAGTGCAGTATGCACTCTACTGAAGTCTGTAAAGTGATCCTCCTGTGTTTTGGATCCTGGGTACTGACTGCAATTGCAAGGAACCAACATATGGATTATTGCTGGCATGGATAAAGCCAGCTGCCCTGTGACTAGTTCAGACAGCTCTACGCTGCTTCAAATGCTGTTCTGCTGCCTTTATGATGAGTATTAAAGTGACAGAGTTGAATGTAATTCCTTTTGTGAATGCCAAAGTCTGCTGCTCCCTGCAAGATCCTTCTTGCTGTTTTCCTGGTGGATTTTGGTCTTCAGCTGTAGTTGTTATTAAACACTAGGAAATAATTTGTTGCAGATCATTAGAAGTATTACAGAGTTGGATTTTTTTGAGTGTGTTGTTGATATGCTGTTAGCTGTCACAGCACCTCACTTGAGTGTGTCTGGGAGTTCACTGGCTACCAGGCAGATACGCACACAGCTGGAAGATGTTAATGTCAGAATGCTCCAGCGAGAGGAAAGCACAGGGTAGAGCAGGGGAAGTTCTCCTCCTGGATCAGTTTACTGCATCTCTGTGAAGAGGAGCATCTTCAGGCATTGTTCACAGCAGTAGTTAATGAGCCCATATTGGCTGTGTGCTCAGCTGCCTGTGTACCGACAAGAAGTTCAATTTGCAAGTGACTCTTAACTGTTCTTCCTCCCTTATACTGGCACAAAGAAGCACTACTATGCTGTTGTGACTCTACAGTGTAATTTTCTGTGGAATTTCATGTGGTGACTTTATTTTGTTTGTATTGTTAGGGAAACTTTCATGTAACGGAGACCTATGCTGTAAGACAGCTTTTTAATCTGCTGTTGTAATAATGGATTTTGTTGTGTGTAAGACTTAAAGGCTGTGAATATTCATTAACTCAGAGCTGGCATCCAGAATTGCTGTATCTAATCTAATCTTGCTCCAGTGTAAGAATGGTCAGAGAATTTCCTGAAGAAGTCTTAACTTCATAGTGTGCTTGTGGATTTTGAGAATATTTTCAATGCAGTTTGCCAGCAGGCATGCAACTCTGAATCATAGGTCTATTATACTGGTATGTGGGACATGAGAATCAAAAGCATGTGTTCCTACTTCATCAGATGTTAGGGGGAATGGTTATCTTGTAGCATGCTTGGATTGGTTGCTAGGTGTCCTCTTAATACTGAGCCTGTCAACAGAATGTATTCAGGAACGTACATCAGAATTAATTTGCTGTGAATTAGCTAAATCCCTGTGTAGACACTCGGTCAGAATGGAAATGCTCTTAATCTGAAGTGACTTAATCTCAAAAGTCAATTAAGCTATTCTAAATAAGTTGTGGAAAAATAATAATAGTAATAAAAAAGATTTTATGACTTTCCATCTACTATAAGCTCATCTTTGTATCTGAGTCTTCCTGGAAGTCTTTGTGATACTATATTATTATTAAAAGCCACCAAAGAAGCAAATGTGTTTCTGAATCCTTTTTACTTTCTCATACCTTTGCAAGGTCGATACTGGATGCACGCTGCTCACAACAGCTGTAAAGGCCAGGTGGCTGCAAGACCTGACACTGATTCAACAGCAATTGTCCATTCACTTTATCTAAATATGAGTGGCTTCAGGGTCACGTGCCTCCAAGGAAATGCACATTTCTCCCTTACTGGTTAAGTGTGCAGCATTTTCTCCTACAAGCAAACATGTTAGTTGGAATACCAAGAAAAAGCATACCTACTGTGACAAAGCATTTTTCATCATTATAAAAGTAAATATGGAAATAAGCTTTTTTCTTTAAATCTGAGCTTACTTGAACCTATGAAACATGACTAGAGTGCACAGAGCAAGAGCAGATTTGAGGAATGCAGTGAGGTACTGCTAGGCTTCTTGAGCTCACAGCTTCACAGCCTTTGGCTTTTTCTGTCTTGTTGCCTTTTCTTATCTCACATCATTTTTCCCTTTGAACTCTTACTTTCTAGTTAATGCCCAGCCACAACGTCCTTGCTGTGTACTGCTGCACAAAGGGAGGAAGGCGCTGCTGAAGAATGATGGCATTTTGGACACAGCTGGGATTGCTGCTGTGGAAGAACTTCACCTACAGAAGAAGACAGACTGTAAGTATTAGCCAAAGAGTGGTTGTGGGTTTTTATTTTATTTTATTTTTTTGTTTAAGTTAGTGCATTTTGGCTTGCTTGTCAAGTGAAATAGGGGAAAATTCCTATGTGTTGGTGTTTCAAGTCTGAGAGGACTTGAACAGTAAAACAGCTGATCTGCCCTTTCTGAGAGCTGATTCAAATCCTTGTCAGACAGAAGGTTTGGGGGTTTGGGATTTGTTGCTCCTGGATCCAGTGTGTCAGAGTACTGAAACACTTGTCAGATCTTATAGGGTAGGATGTAAGCCCAAATGCCTGTGCTGTGACCTGCCTCAGGAGGAGTACTGCCAGGTTGTGGGTCTGTGGCATGGACTCTAAAACACTTTTGACTTCTGTAAGCTGCAATAACAGCAGAGAAATTCAGCTACTTTGTAATGTGGCCAAAGGTCTAATGACTGTTTTCCCAGTGTTGGGACCTCTGCTAGAGCAATAGCAAGCATTTTTGATCTCTAATCAAGGAGAAGCACACAAACCTATTGTGTAATTTTTCAACAGAAGGTTTACTTAAGTAGCTGACATGAGGCATGCTCTCACATTTGTGTAGAGACAAATCCAGGCAACTGGTGCTTTGCTACCAAGGAGCATTCTTGTTAGCCTCAGTGCTGACTTCACCATCTGTTATCAGTGTGGAATATACTTGTTAGACTAGGCAGTAAGAAACAGGAGTCTCCTTGTGATGACAGGGATATGGAAGCATGAATTCAGTGCATTCTCCTCAAGGCTTTCTGTCTTTACTGCGTTTTGTGAGGGCACATTAATGTTAACTTCTGCAGACTGCTAAAGCCAGAGAAAGCATAGTCCTTCTAGGGGCTTCAGTGGTAACCATATTAGACTGAGCTGTGTTCTGTGAAACAGGACTGTGCAGAGGAGCTGTACTGTTAGATCTGACCTTGAGGATGTATAAGCAGAGAATGAGAAGGGAACAAGAATTACTGAGGTGGTGAGTGGAAAGTAGTTTCTCATAAGCTTTCTGAACCCTGCAAATGTCAGGGTGTTTGCCAGCTGACTGGGACAGTGTTGCTTTAGAAACTGGGAATCACAAGGGAGAGATGGCTGTCATATTCACTGGTGGAGATGGAAGCAGTCTTTGAAGTCATTACTCAGACATTCAAGACTTGTCACAGAACTTTTGTCCAGTGAATTCAGAGCTGAATATATTTCATTCTTAAAGCACTCAAATAAAATCAGGCACAGGGTTTTTTTTTGTTTTTTTTTTTTTTCCTCCTGTGTACCTCTGATTACAGACCTGTCAAAGGTGGCAGGAAATTCTATGCAAAGTTGAATGTTCTTGTCCTTATCCAACCAAGAGTTTTGACCTCCCAGGACAAGGCAACCCATCTTGTAAGCTATGGGCTGCATCAGCCTTAAGAAGTGATGTTACCTGCATTCTTGTAGTGAGGGGTAGGGAGGAGTGGGGTCAATATCCTAACTTTGTGAACTGCTTCATAATTTATAAGAATATTGCAACAGAGTGGAGGAAGTAGTCTCAACAGTGGCTACAGCTCTTCGAAGTATATGCTGTTCTCAATTACTCTAAGAGCTAGCATATCCTAGGCTCTTAGAGCTGAAAATATTCTCTTCTTCCCTTTGATACTAGCAGTCTTATTCCTGTCCTCATCCAGTCTGGCTTTAGGAATCTCCATAGGAGATAGATAGAGCCTATGTAGCAGTGCTTGAACTGGTTCAACCAGGAGGAGATTTCAGAGGAGCTGAGTGCTCTGCTGAGGCAGATGGCATTTTTGTCTGAGGTCTCTGAAGTTAATGTATCCAATCTGAAGGTTACTTGAAGCTGTCTGGCATGGGCACATCCTGTCAAGTAGCTGTAGGCTGGGCAGTAGAAGTTCATTCTGATTTTTAACAATGACACAGAAATGCAGGAGGCATCTGCTTGAAGTGGAAAAAGACCTTTCTGTTTGTACTTTCATTATGATCTTTGATCTCTTCAGTTATTTCTTCATACCTACTATCAAATTCTGTATCAGTTTCCCATTGAGGAGCCTGAAGGCTACTGCTTACAGTCTATACCATTCCGGTATTATTATTCGATTCACAGCAAAGGCAGCTTATCATCACATGTTTTTATGATTTATCTCCAGAGTTTTGCTCAGATGCTTTTAATTGGGGCTTTACCTGCAGGTATCAAGAAGGAAACCCCATTAATCAGGATGGGGAACCAGAACGTCTCTTCTGGCCATACTATTTCCATGGCTGCACAGTCATAATCTGTTAGGAGACCAGCATCCTGAGTTGCTAGCAGTGCTGCTCAGCCTTTTGTAGTTAGTGAAGGTGTAGCTCAGAAATAATTTGATTCTTCTTCTTTTTCCCCAAAAGAAGTGTGGTCTCCTTCATTTCTCACTGAACTCTCTTTTCTGCTGCAGTGCATTTGGGCTGTGTTGTGAAAGATGGGTCCAAAGCTCAGCCTGACGTGTGCATTTCAAGCGTTACTTTGTACTGGATTACTTCCAACAGCATTGGGTGAGGGGAAGGAGAGCACAGGGGGAGAGCAGAGAAATAATTATGTTCAGGGTTCACTGTTGTGTAAAAGCACTGTCTCTACCTGCTGTCTTGCAAGTGATGAGACCTCTCAAGCTTGCGTGGCAAGGCTGATCAGCAGCTGGTGTTTCTTGCACTGAAGCTGGACTGTAAAGATGAAGGCACTGTTGGGAAATCAGATGTGATGGTAGTTTGATCAGTACTTGCTCAATAGATTTCCTGTTGACACAGTGTTGATCTGAGTATTCCATTGCTAGCCAGCTGGTACATGCTTCAGAGACTAACTTCAGTTAATTTATGAGTAGCTTATTGTGGGCCAAGTGCTACTGTCTGCAAAGGTAGTGTTCCTCCCTGGCTTCCAAGGTGGGCAGGGGTAGCAGAGAGGTGAGGCTTGATAGCTCTGTTCACCAGGCTGGTCTAGTGGCTGCAGTAAGTGAGGAGACTCAATTTTTTCATTATCTCTTTAACATGAACCTGGGTCAGGCAGATCCTTTCTGGTGTTGGTGCGTCTACTGTACAGGGACAGCAACATATGAAGAGTATTGATGTACTCTTCTGCTGTGCGAAGGCTAGGATGTGGTAGGGGAAGGAAGCTTTTGAGCTTTAGGAGTGAAAGGAAGAGGCTTTGTTCATTTGTTCAGTATTGTAAAGGGCTGTCCAGAGGGTCCAAGCCCTCTATTGTAGTTCTACATATAAGTTAAGTTTGACCCCATGTTTCAGCTAATGCTGGCTGTGACTCAGAAAGTAACATTTCAGTTCAGCCATGATGAATCATTTGCAGCTGCAAATGTACAGCTGATCCAGTCCAAACGGCTTCCCTTTTCTGTTCTCCCTTTGTTTGTGAATCAGGAAGGCTGGAAGTATGTGTGGAGGCATACAGCACTTTGCATGCAGTGTGCTTGTGGTCACCCTCCAGGGTTATGCAATTAGCCATTTCTGGCTTTGCAGCAGAGGAGCTAGGGTGGATGTTTCTCTGTGCAAGCTAGGGCTGAGGCCACTACTTTCTCTCTGTAGCTGCAGGAGTGAAAAGTTGCTTGGGCACCCTGGGCAGCCTCCACAAGCCCAGCTAGCATTACTTTGCCTTCAAGCCAGTATGATTGCATGTATGATCCCCCTTAGCAATAGGTTTGCAGCATTGGATGTTGAAGAGGTGATAAGGGGTGAAGTGCAGGAAGATTCCCGCAGGAGGTCACCAATGGCAAGGCAGTCAACTCCGTGCATTGAGACTGCTGCTACTAAGAAAGAAAGGAAGGTGATCGTAGTGGGTGGCTCCCTTCTAAAGGGAACTGAGGGCCCCATTTGCAGACCAGACCCAAACCTCAGGGAAGTGTGCTGTCTCCCTGGGGCCCAGATCAGGGACATTGCTAGAAGACTCACGAATTTGATACGCCCCACCGACTACTACCCGTTACTCGTAGTTCAGGCAGACTGCAATGAAATATCTCAGAGAAGTCTGCAAACTATGAAAAGAGATTTCAGGGGATTAGGGCGATTAGTTCAAGGGGTGGGAGCACAAGTGGTGTTTGCTTCCATACCTTCTGGGGTGGTGAAGGACACAGAATGGGCTAGGAAAACACAGGTGATGAATAATTGGCTGAGAGGTTGGTGTAAAAAGAAACCACTTTGGGTTTTTTTTTACCATGGGGCAGTTTACTCAGCTCCTGGCCTGTTATCTGTTGATGGAATGCACCTGTCTCAAAGGAGGGAACGAATCCTAGCACAGGAGCTAGCTGAACTCATTGAGAGAGCTTTAAATTAGCTGTGACTGGGAAGGGGATAAAACAGGGCTCACCAGTAAAGAGCCTAAGGAGGCTGTGCTGGAGAAAAGGGTGAGGCAGATATCTCAGCTGAAGTGCATCTACACCAGTGCATGCAGCATGGGCAATAAACAAGAAGAGCTTGAAGCCATTGTGAGGCAGCTAACTATGACCTTGTGGCTATTACAGAAACATGGTGGGACCTCTCCCATGACTGGAATACTGGGATTGATGGCTACAAGCTCTTCAGAAGGGATAGACAGGGAAGAAAGGGTGGTGGCATAGCTCTCTATATCAAAGAGTGTTTTGATGTTGAAGAGCTTGAGGTTGGAAACGATAAAGTAGAGTCTCTATGGATAAGGATCAGAGGGATGGTCTTTAGGAGTGACATCGTGGTGGGGGTCTGTTATAGACCGCCTAGTCAGGATGAAGAGATAGACGAGGTGTTCTATAAGCAACTCGTAGATGTTGCACGATGGCCAGCACTCGTTCTCATGGGGAACTTCAACTTCCCTGACGTATGCTGGAAATATAATACTGCGCAGAGAAAGCAGTCCATGAGATTTCTAGAATGTGTGGATGATTGCTTCCTGACAAAGCTGGTGCAAGAGCCTACCAGGGGAGATGCCTTGCTAGACCTGCTCTTCACAAACAAGGAAGGACTAGTAGGAGATGTGAAGGCTCGAGATTGTCTTGGCCAGAGTGACCATTAAATGGTGGAGTTTGCTATTCTGGGTGATGTCAAGAGGGTGTCTAGCAAAACTGCTACCTTGGACTTCCGGAGGGCAGACTTTGACCTGTTCAGGACACTTGTTGCAAGGGTCCCTTGGGACTCGCACCTGAGGGGTAAAGGGGTCCAGGAAGCCTGGATGCTCCACAAGATGGAAATCTTAAAGGCACAGGAGCAGGCTGTCCCGGAGTCCCATAAGTCGAGCTGGAGGGGAAGAAGACCAGTGTGGATGAACCGGAAACTTTTGTTGAGACTCCGAGAGAAAAGAAGAGTCTATGTCCTCTGGAAGATGGGACAGGCTACTTGGGGAGACTACAGAGAACTGGCCAAGATTTGCAGGCAGAAAGTTAGAAATGCTAAAGCCCAGCTTGAACTTAGACTGGCTGCTGCTGTAAAGGAGAACAGGAAACCCTTTTACAAATATATTAACAGCAAGAGAAAAAGTAAGGAAAATTTCTCTCCTTTACTTGATGAGGCAGGGAATGTAGCCACAGATGATAAGGAAAAGGCTGAGGTTCTCAATGCCTTCTTCACATCTGTCTTTAATAGATAGAGCAGTTGTCCACAGGGTACTTGCCCTGACCTGGAAGTCCGGGATGGGGCGCATAATGCACCCCCTGTGATCCAAGCAGAGACGGTCAGAGATCTACTCCTCCATCTGAACTGCCACAAGTCCATGAGACCAGATGGGATCCACCCAAGGGTGCTGAGGGAGCTGGCAGAGGTGATTGCCGAGCCACTTTCTGCCATCTATCAGAATTCCTGGTTATCTGGAGAGGTCCCACAAGATTGGAGGCTTGCCTATGAAGGCCGTAAGGAAGACCCGGGGAACTACAGGCCTGTCAGCCTGACCTCGGTATCAGGGAAAGTTATGGAGCAGATGATCTTGAGGGAGATCACACGACACGTGCATGGCAATAAAGGGATCAGACCCAGCCAGCACGGGTTCACCAGGGGCAGGTCGTGCTTGTCCAACCTCATCTCCTTCTATGACTGGGTGACCAGACTGGTAGATGAGGGAAAGGCTGTTGATGTAGTCTACCTGGACTTCAGCAAGGCCTTCGACACGGTCTCCCACAGTATTGTCCTGGAGAAACTGGCAGCCCGTGGTGTGGACAGGTTCACTCTTCTTTGGGTGGAGAACTGGCTGGCGGGCCGTGCCCAGAGGGTAGTGGTTAATGGAGTTAAGTCCAGCTGGCATCCTGTTACAAGTGGTGTCCCCCAAGGGTCAGTTTTGGGGCCCATCTTGTTTAATATCTTTATTGATGACCTAGACGAGGAAATTGAGTGTACCCTCAGTAAGTTTGCAGATGACACCAAGTTGGGAGGATGTGTCAAACTGCCTGAGGGTAGGGAGGCCCTTCAGAGGGATTTGGATAGGCTGAGCAGCTAGGCTGAGCTCAATGGGATGAGGTTCAATAAGGCCAAGTGCCGGGTCCTGCACTTTGGCCACAATAACCCCATGCAATGCTATAGGCTTGGGGCAGAATGGCTTGAAGAATGTAGAGAGGAAAAGGACCTGGGGGTGTTGGTTGATGCTCGGCTTAACATGAGCCGGCAGTGTGCCCAGGTGGCCAAGAAGGCCAACGGCATCCTGGCCTGTATTAGAAATAGTGTAGCCAGTAGGAGCAGGGAGGTGATCATCCCCCTGTACTCAGCTCTGGTGCGGCCGCACCTCGAGTACTGTGTTCAGTTTTGGGCCCCTCACTACAAGAAGGACATTGAGTCCCTGGAGCGTGTTCAGAGAAGGGCAACAAAACTGGTGAGGGGTCTGGAGCACAAGTCTTATGAGGAGTCACACTGTCATCCTGTTACAAAAATGGAGGCATTTTTATGGCATCTTTGTTAGTATGGTTTCAGTGAATTTTCTTGTCCAGTGATGATATGCACTAGCATAACAGGTGGGAATGGTATCCCAAACTCATCTTGTGGAGTTTGATACCATTGCCAGAAGTTCTGGTGAGAATGACACTCAGTTTTCATTTCTGGATGTGGTTACCATTTGGCTGGATATCAGTCATAAAGGGTGTCTGTGTAGATAGCTAAATGGTTTCCTTTGCTGGACTGCGGTTTTGGCATATTAATTTGACAGTGTGAGATTTATTCAAGGTACAGTATTAAAGAAATCTCACCTGAATTTTTCTAGAGTGCCCTGTGTTGAATATCAGGAGCCTAATTTTAGTTGTTAATGGTGTAGAACAAGAAAACACATTTATGAGGGGATCCTCCACAGGGGTGCAAATCTTATCCCATCTGGCTTGTAAGAAAGACACTGGTATCTTATTAAAAGATTATTTTTTTTTTCCAGTGAAAGTGAAAAGATTTTTCTTTACTTGACCAAGAAAGCATTTGTTGCTTTGTCCATGTTCTTCTGTTGAGTATAGCACAAGTCAGTGAATTTCTCAGTGCTTCAGTGTTCTGCATTTAATAGTAAATCCTTTTCTTCTACACTTATCTGGTTCCTTTAACAACTGAGTTTTCTTTCTTTACCTATGAGTACTCTGGACTAGAGTTTACTTGTCTTGGATATCATAAATACATTGGAATAAAACAGTAATTGGTATAAGCTTAATAGCTTTGCTTTCCTGATAACAATATACTTTTCTAGCAAAGTAATTAAAGGATTTAGCATAGCTATGCACTGGCATGATGTTCATCCCTAATGTTAGGGTAAAAGCTGAGTTGTTTATTGTGAAGAAGTACGAGTACTTCCCACTATCTCTAATTTATGAGGCCAGAAATCCATCTGATTGCTGGGAAGAGTAATAGGGAGATTTCTTTCAGGCAAGGGACAGAAAGAACTATAAAAAAGTGAAAAATAACCAGTGTTAAACATAATCCAATTATAGCCTGTAGTTTTTCAGCGTCCTCTGAAGTTGTAGGAACAAACTTTTCGGACCTGGAATACATAACCAAAGGGATGTGAGAACGTGGTTGCAAAGCTGTCCTGTCTTAGAAGTGGATTGTACTTGAAACTGTTCTGTCCTGTATGATGTTTTAATACTTTGTTGTTCCCAGTTCCAGCTGCTGATCGAAGTTGCTTGGCCTCTGTTTATCTTCTTCATCCTGATCTCTGTAAGGCTTTCATATCCGCCCTATGAACAACACGAATGTAAGTACCAAACACAGCAGCTGTACCTGGAATGGTTATTTCAAGGCTAGAAGGCAACAGTGCAAACTGGCAGGAGACAATTATCAGCAGTAATGACTGCATACCTTTTTGTAATCTTCAGGGAATTTTTAGTGACTGCTTTCCTTCAATCTTGGGGACTGCAGCATGTTCTGACAAGTTAATATTGTTCCACGACTGTATTTTGCTGCTGTTCTTCTTGCCATTTCTGAGTTTTTTGCATTTATAATGTATTAGCCAAGGATTTACTGTAGGAATGGGACAAGTCTGCAAAACCCACGTGGAACCTAAGCTTTGTTTCTCATTCTTTATGTGACTGTATAAAAAGAAAACAGTGTTTGGATCTATAAGAAAGCAGTCTTGTTTTCAGACAGTAATGTGGGCTAATGTATTACATAAAAGATCAGAAGAGCAATTCCTAACTGTACAGTGTCAACTGTATATTCAGTAGATTCTGCAGTCACACATTTATGGGGAAAAATGTTGTATTTTTACATCATAAATGAATACAGTTCAGCTTTTCCATCAAAGGAAGCTTATTCTTGATCCGCAGATGACTGTGGTGGTTGTCATTTGATTTCAGAAGCAGAACTCGTTGAAGCAATATGCTTAAGCTTAAATGTGATTGGTGATGACTTCATGCTTCAATTAACTGACTATAGAAGAGCTCTTTGTTTATCTTTCCTTTGCCTGATTATTACAGGGTAAGGGCTAAGGGTCAGTGCAGAGTCTTTCTGGAGGGCACTCTGAGTTGTTTCATTCTTAAAATAGGTAAAGAACTGGCTCTTACAGCACTTAACCCTGTGGTTCTTTGCAGTAGCTGGGGCATTTTATGCTGATTACTGGTCTTTTAAGCTAGCAAGAAACTTTTCAAAGGTTAAGTGCTAACCTATGCAACTTCCTGATGTGGCTTGAACACTGCTGGTCTCTCACTCACTGCCTGTCTTTGTTCTGTGCCTAGCAGGGTAATTGGAGTTTCTTTAATTGTAATCTTGTACTTTGCTGCTAGAAATTCAAATTACCTCTCCTGACTATTACAGTAGAACTAAAAGAAATGCCTGAAGTATGGACATAGAGAGAAGCAATACTCTGCTCAGTTGGTACAAAGAACTGCATCAGTCTCCATAGTATTTCTTGCCAGCTTTGGGTGTGCTGCATATGAACTCAATCCTTGCAAGAGCTGCTCTTTTTTAGCTCTTTTTTAGACTGAGTGTGATACAGGACTGAGATTATTAGTCATTAGCCTCTCTGTACATCCTTTTACATCTGGCACTTATTGTTATTATCTTTCATCTGCATTTCTTTTTCCTTCCCATTTTTATTGACTAAATTTTTATTTGTCTCTTCCCTCAGTTGGTGTCAACAGTAGTAGTGTTGTGTATCTCTTAACTGTTACATTCATGTTTTATCAATTCCTCTCCTGTGCTCAGAAGTGTTCAGGAAGTGGAAACTAAATTCTTTCATTTAAGTCTGGATTGGTTTCACTGTTTGCTCACTCATACGTTGATAGATCTGGATGAGTTGTGTAGTGGAACTTCTATTTTGTTGGGGGTGAGCAGAGATGCTAGAAAGAAACCTTAAGTTTGCCTTGAGC
Source organism: Cyrtonyx montezumae (assembly GCF_038088225.1). Classification (NCBI taxonomy): domain Eukaryota; kingdom Metazoa; phylum Chordata; class Aves; order Galliformes; family Odontophoridae; genus Cyrtonyx; species Cyrtonyx montezumae. The sequence continues at coordinate 11,473,198 of NW_027072033.1, read as the reverse complement.
TCTGTGGCAACATTGTGCGTGGTTTTGGGAAACTGGATTGCTATCTGTGGTGACAGTATTGTGTGCTGTTACAAAAGGTCTTATAAGTGAGGCCTGAACATTTTAGTAAGAGAGCTGCATGCAAGTGCTTTGCAGCCTCCAGATAGCCTAATTATTTTTGTGGTACAGTTTGTTTAATAAACTGGTAAGATTTTTAGCTCTCTTTCTGTTTGAGGGAAAGGAGCAGAACCAGAGGTTGCACTGTTTTTCTATTCTGACTTGCCAGAGAGGAGTTCTCTATCTCTGTTTATGTGAGGAACCTTTTCCTGAAAACTTCAAAGATAGCCTTGTGGCTTTCACCAGATTAGGCAGGGAAGACATCTCGGACTGTGACAGCTGTCTGTCATTGCTTTCATGTCATTAGGGTTTTGTTTCAATGTAGTGTGTAAGTATCAAGAGGAAATTCTAGTGAGGCTGCTGATGTCACTTGTAAGAGCTTGACTTTTCAATTCTTTTGAACCCTTCAAGGCATTCAAAATGCACTTCATTTGGAAGAAAAAGACTTTCTACAGAAAAGCCAGATGTTTACTATGATATAGTTAGAAATGATGTGCTGATAAATTGTCTTCTAATGCAACTGCCTTAAAACAAGGTAATTCTGGCTTTATCATCTTTAGGAAACTGCAGTTATGTGCTACATTGTATTTAGAAAGTTAAGATGAATTCTTGTATGTTTTTCTTGTTTTCATATTGCTTTTAGTTTTGTTTTTCTAATTTGTGTAAAATTTTATCCATGTGAAGTGAAAGATATGGAGGAGAGAGGTGTTTCTTTGAGAAATTATAGGAAAATAATCTGAATGTCTTAGCATTTTTTCCTTTCATACCCTCCCTATACTCTTCTTCCAAAAAGAGAAATGAAACAAAAGCCAGAGAATTCAGGTAAACAGTATTTCTGTTTTGAAAAGAATACTCGGAACTAATAGTCCCCTTGATACTCAGAACAATGAATCTTTTGTTTCCTCACCTTTCTCCTGGACAGAGTCCCTGGCCTTCTCCAGGGAGCCTGATGAGTTCCCTGTGTTCTCCCTCTGTCTTCTCTCCACCATCTGTAATAACCAGCCTTGTTGGGTTTGAGCAGCTCTGACTTTTCATCCTTTGGGGGCTTGGTCCCCTGCCATGGCTATGGGTGTAGCCAGCCACCTCCCCATCTAATTGCAGGCATCTGAGGATGAGACAAGTACCAGAGTGTGAGGGAGCAGTGCATGAAAAACGCTGAGTCTTCAAAGTCTTGAGGAGCTGCCTTAAGAGATAGTGAGGAACAGCATAACTTTCCTTCCTCTTCCACTCTCTGGGGTGGGGGTAAGGAAGCAGGTTCATTTGCAGAATGTAGAGTGACAAGTTATCTTGGATGCAGGATTGTATGATAGAGGCCTTTCTTCTGGAGGCGGTGGGATTCACAGATACAGACATCGTACTGGTAAAGCTCTGCCATGGGCAGTTTGTTACTGCTTTAACTCTCACCAGATTTCATAATATAAACAGGATGTGAATGTTGAAGTATGACTTAAGTAGGTCTTTAATAGCAAGAGCTGAAAACTTGTTAAGTGTTGGAACTCTGAAAGTCAAGCTGTTATGGGAGAGCACTGACATACTTACCTCAGGTAAACCAATATAAGCACCTCACAAGTGCTCATGTTTGCTTGTCATTTACAGTGCATGTAAGTGAGGAGAGGGTCTTGAAAAACAAAGAACTAGAAACAGTGATGCAAGACTGAGGGTAGCTGAAGCTATACACACCTAATGAAGTGTAATTTTTAAGAGAAGAAGGCAGAGTTGTGTGGAGAAATTAACATCAACTCAAGCTTCTTGATGTTGGGCATTACGATCTCTTAAATGCAGTGTGGACAGAATTGCCATTGCCCTCCTTTACTACACAATGCTGTATCTGGCATGTATCTTGTGTCTGTTTCCTAACTATTGTGTTTTGGTTTTAGGTCACTTCCCCAACAAAGCTATGCCTTCAGCAGGAACATTGCCCTGGATACAGGGGATCATCTGCAATGCCAACAACCCTTGTTTCCGCTACCCAACACCAGGGGAATCCCCTGGTATTGTTGGTAACTTCAATGCCTCCATGTGAGTTTGCCTGCTTTTTGCTCTTTTCTTTGGGGAGCATGTGGAAAGGGCATATTTTGAAGTCACCAGTTCCTTGTGTAACCCCATGCTGTCGAGAGCCAAGTCCATTCTCTTACTGAGTGTTCAGAATTCAGCCCATAAAAAGGTGAGATGCAAGGTCTGTTTTCCAAAGAGCCCCTTTCTGTGGTTAATGAACCTCTGAGATGAATGGTTTAGAGGTGAGAAACAGTCTAAGAGCAGGATTTGCTGGAACTCTCCCTGTTGTGTTTTACTGGCTAATGTGTTAGTGGAAGCTCCACTTATGGTCAGCATTGTTACACCCTGCCTTGTTTGCTGAATTTGTACTGTCAGGCCAGCTTGATGCAGAACAAAAGGTGCCTGCAACCTGGAAAAACACTTAAAAGGGACAAGGACATATTTAAATTATTGAGCTTCTAAGTTGAAGCAGTTTACAAGCAGCAGGAGGCCCTCTCCATCTCAGTATGAACTGCTTTTAAATGCTTGGAGGTTACCAGCCTACCTTGGTTTGACTGTGCTTTAGCAGCCATCTTTTATTAGGCTCCTTAATTTTCCTAGGAGTCATCAACAAAGAAATGGTTAATTGTTCTGGAGAGAGCAGTGACATAACTCAAGGGAGTGAAGTTTGAAACTGGGATGTGAAATTTTGTCTGTGGATATTGGATTACAGGGCTAATGACTACTGTTTGTTGTTTTTTTTTTTTTCCCATTTCTTCCACCAGAGTTTCCCGCCTGTTTTCAGATGCCAAGAGGTTACTCTTGTACAGCCAACAGGACACAAGCATAAAGGATGTCCAGAAAGTCTTGGGAAAACTGCGGAAACTGGGGAACTCCTCTGGCTTAGGTAATGGCATGGTAGAAAGATTCACCTATGTATGTTTCTTTTCTGGTTGATTGTGCACATGTGTGTACATCTGGCACATCTGCCCATAACAGGGAGATTTGAACCTGGTGATCACTGAGGTCTCCTTCAACTTAAGCCATTCTGTGATTTCTGAAATGTGCATAAACAGGAAGGTGCATGCTTATTGCTGATTGCTTGTTAGGCTCTTTCCAGTCCTGTGGAAGTAACTTAAACCTCTCCAAGTTGGAGCTTTTTAGATTCTTCAGTGGAAGAGAAAAATGCCAAGAATAGCAGCTATTTTGCATGTGATATTACAGTCCTAAAACCATTGAAGAGAGTTTAAAATGTTTCCTTTCTTAAAGGACCTTAAGTAGTAGCTGCTTTTGGAAGACACTAGTTACTTCACTGGTTTTTTCAGTGAAGCAATGAACCCCTTAAGGCTGGAATTTATTCCTTTATCTGTAAGCAAGTTGCTGAGGGAAGGCAAATAAGGAGAATCTGATGCTGACTTAACGGTTTGCAGAGTGAAAACTGACTTTTATCACTGTCAGATGACAATTATATCTTTGTTTCCCTTCTTGGTTTTTAGTTTTCCTGTGACTGTTTGAAGTGGGATACTTCATTCTCTGCTGGTGCCCAAAAGGATTTTGAATTATAAACTCTGGAGAAAGTGTTTTGTCTTGAAGGTTCTTACTGCCCTATTTGTCAAAAAAGTAAGATCCTTGTGTCTTTAGCTGACATAGGAAGGTCTGGCATACTTTCCTATCTGTCCAAATGAAAAAGTGGCTAGTGTGAGATCACGTGGAAGGCTTGCAGCAGAACTGGGACTTGCAACATCTTTACCCAATTTTGAGGAATGTGACAGGGCTCTCATTATTGCCAAGCTGCTCAGACATGGCAACATGCTAGAATTTTTTGGGGTACTCTTCTCTGAAAGATTATTTTTCTTGGCTAATTCGTTGGTGCTGCATGCTTCTTTCAGAAGCAATGCTAAGAAATGATTTAGAAAGAAGAAAATGAAACTTAGGGAGCAGAGAGCACAGCCACTTAGTGCTCTCACCTACAGTGAAGGCAGTTAGTGGTATTTTAGAGTTTTATAAAAGTTGTCTCTGGTTTTACAATTGTAATGCTCTTTTCATCTGAGCATGACTCATGTTCCATGAAGGAAATTACCTGGTGGGCTGTGAATAATTTCACGTCTAATGTGATCTAAGAGATCTCTCTGAGACTGAGGTTGCATTTTTATGTTCTCAGTGTTTCTCAGTACATTGTGGGTCACCTTGAAATTGGCTTGTTACTGACAGGCTGCCAGATGTCTGTACATACAGTCAGCATACAGCTGTGCAAAGGCTTTGTTGTGTCTCCTCTATCCCCTTCAGGGCTGTGCAGAATTGTGATGTGATCAGATGTGCAGGTGTTAGCACAAGCTACTGTCTTTCTTCTGGTATTAGTTGATGTTTACCCTTATGTGTAAGGAGCACACTTCATACCTGGGTTCAGTGTCTGTATTGCCAGGCAGCACCATCATTCTTTTGCCTCATTTTGTGGGGAGGAGAGGGTATGTGATGAATCTTCTGCACAGGGATGAACCTGAGCACAGAGATGATAACGAACACAGCCAAAATCAGCTACAATGACTGTATTCCTCCAGGAGAGTTTGAAAACACTTTAGGAGGAACTTGTCGAACTCCTGGTTTATCTCTGTGGTGTTCTGGGAACAAGTCCTGCCTGTGAGAACAGCAAAGGTTGTCACCAGTGTCTGCATTACTGTCTGCAAGGTAATTCTACCAAGGAGAGAAGATAATGGTGTTTTGTGTTGAAACATGCAGTGATCATCAGATATGGACATTTGTAAGAACATAATCAAATCTGTAAGCTGAAGCTGTCATTGCTGGGAAGTCTTGAGGGGGATGAGTGATTCCATGGAACGTTTCACACATCCAGTATTGTACACAAAAGTCAAGAATGCTTGTTTCTTTGTTTTACAAAGACTAGTGAACAGATTACAAAAAACAAGTGTCTGACAAGTCATCAAAGACCCTCTTGCTGTAATAAAGTATTTCAGATGTGTAGTTGAAATCATACATCAAGCCTCTGTGTAATTGGGATGATAGACAGTCTGCTGTTGGAATGTTTGGTTTGTAGGGAACAAAGCTTGTTTATTCTTCTCATGATATGCTCATTTACCAAGCCTCCAGCCTGGAGGTCCCTTCTGATCTTAGGCTGGCTGATTCATTCTGTGACAGCATGCATAAGACAGCATCCTCTAATCTTACAAGTGTTTGTGTATTTATCCGTAGCAATGCCTAGATCTCTGAACAGTGAAGGGAACTGCAGATGAACTGTCCTGCTGCTCTTGACAGAGAGGTGTGAGGGGCAGCTGAAATTCCTTCCTCTCTGTGATACTTCCCCCACTAAGAGAAACCTAAGTGACAGGAATGGTGAATGTCAGATGTGAGCATGCTTCCAAAACCGAAGGGATGCTCTGAATAAATACAAGCCTTCTGGTGTACAGGAATAAGTTTCTTTGGCCTACCTTTATACAGACATTTCCTGCAATTAGTAGGAGGGCTGATTACCAGATGAGTTAATTGTTTTTTAAAAAAATTGTAATACCTCATTCATTCCAAGTCTAGCCTGGACCTGAAGCATCTTGAACCACTGATGCATACAAGTATACCTTTGCAGCTTGCATTTCCATGGTGAGAGTAACTTTGTTCTCTACCTTGTGACAGGGGCTCACCTGCAGTCTCTGCAGCTGTCCCTTCCTACTTTCGGTGGTTTGATGTTTGTCTTCCACATGCTCCCACTGCTGCTTGAGCCTTTGAAAAAACTTCAGGATCACTATGTAGGCAGAGCCTACAATGTGGGAATTTCACTAAGATACGTGAACATACATGACATATGGTTTTGTTTTTGAAAACGGCTTTCACAAACTAATGTCCAAACTGGGACTATTGGTGCTTGACTTGAAATGAAGTGTGTTCTGAACTTTGGGGAAGGGATGCTTGCATAAGATATCATGGCACTTACACAGGTTCAGGAAGTCACGAGTGTTGGTTAGAGAGTAGGTAGGGCCCAGAGATTTTGTTAGCCAGTGCTTTTCACTCATGCCAATAGCCTTTGTGTCTCAGCTGTTACTTGGTGTGATGAGAGGTAATCTCCCAGAAAAGGGCTGGTCTTCCAGGAGCTAGAGCAATGGCTCCTGCTCTCTGCTGCTTCAGACCTATTCAGTCAAGAGAGGAGGGTATGCTCAGTGGGAAACAGCCTATCCTCTACGTACAAAACCTTTTCTAGCCAGGAGAGAACACTGACCAGTGGTGGACTTAGCACCTGGAGCTGTCATGCTGCATGGACACTGCTGTTTGTGTCTGCTTTCAGCAAGTCATGAAATCTGCGTGGATGCATATGTGTACCCCAGCACAATCAACTTTGCTGGCAGATGCCAGTGCCCTCTCCTTGCCAGCACTTGTTACATCTGTGTTCAGCAATGTCACCAAGGTCTTCAGCATACATATAAGGCGGTCTGCAAATCTGAACAGACAGTCAAAGACCTTGGTAACTGCTTTCAAAGAGCATTATATGGCTGTTGGGATTGCGCCTCACTGTAGGCTTGGCTTACTGGTGGTAGGCACTGGCTTTGTAACTGGCCTTAGCACTGCATTAGTGGAGAATGAAGTGTTACAAGAAATAAGCATTCCTTCTGTTCTGGAAGGTGGAAGTACAGCTTTCTTTTATCTCTGAGACATCCATTCTTTTTTATCTTCTCTACAAGGCTTTCAAATGTTTTGCTCTGCAGTGCCATGGGATAACAAAAATCAAAAGTTAAAACTAAAGGCATCTTCTCTGATTGTTGCTAACAGTTGCACATAGAAGCCAGTTTAGCTGGTGTTCACTTCATTGCTGTTAGTTTTCAGTGATCCCAAAGGGCATGTTTTTATTTTCCTTGAAACCAACCCAACTAAACATGAAATATGTGGAGGGAAACAAACATTGCCTAAGAAATTGCATCAGATCTTAATTTGTTATTCTAAATGTGCCCTCCCTTTCCTCATTGTCTACTAGATTACTGTCACCTGCAGTGCAGGAGAAATATCAGCTGGGTAGCAACATCTGCTGGTGTTGCATCTTGGTGGCTCCGTGTCCTGTACAGACAGATGCGCAGGCTGATGGGTCTGTAGGGGCTCCAATCAGGGCTAATAGTCCTACTTGATAAAAAGTGATAAAAAGTAGGGCTTGGGCTGAACGAGTGATGAAGGGCTTGAGAGAGGCTTTCTGGTGGTATGTAATCTGCTGCATGATTATTGGGGTGCTCAGGGAAACAGGATGTTCGGCATTATCTACTAGATGACTTGGAAGTGATAGATAACTCCTTCTTCACTGTCTTCTCACTAATAAAAATAACTCCACACCCTAAAGCTAACCATTTAAATTCATTCTTACACCTACCTGCTAATTAAGTTAGTTCCCTCCCTGATTTATTTGTAAGGATTCTAGCAAAAACTAGCCAGGCTAGAATGAGAATTAAACCATGTGTCTAGGTGGCATTTATGCCCAGAAACACCAGCAGTTGCAGGGTAGCATTCCTGGTATCTCATGGTAGCTTGTAAATATATGACTGGATGCTTTGATACTGTGCTGCATAGTGGCATCTGGATCCTTGCTTTTCCTTTAGGCTGGGGAAGTGCTGCCAAAAACACTGCCCTGTGGAAACAGTGGAGCAATTATGACTCTTGAAGACATTCCAGGAAGGCCAGTTTTTGAGCATTATTTAATTTTAATGTGTTTTCAGTATGTGTTACTTTGCATTAATCCTCAGCAGAACACCCAGGAGGTTTTTGGCTGTCTTCAGGCTGCTGCCACCTCTCAGCTCAGGGCACTCAGTCAGCAAGGACTATGTGAATACAGATGTAATTCTGCTTTGGTTAGATGCATTCTGTCAGGATGGAGCACATGGGAGAAGCTGCCGGAATTGTGTACTTGAATTGTTCAGTTGTGTGCCATGTGGATTACTTAGAAGACTTGGGTGTACAGCAGTTCTCCTACATTTGCCTCGTTACCTTTTTCTTCATATCACTGTGTCTCTGGGCAGGCACAGATGTGAATATCCTTAGTTGGATTTTTTTTTCTTCCCTGAGGTGATTTGGAATTATGCAGTCATCTGTAAATCTGGTAGAAAAACCCTTCCAAAACCATCTTGGAAGAGCATTTCAAGTCACTTCGTGCAGGTAGTGAGCAAACTCTGTGTCAGCCCACTGAGTTCATTTTTCTTGTTCTAAACTCCAGCAGGTCATCTAGCAGTCAAGAAAGGTACCAAGACTGAAGAGGCTTCTTACAACACTGTTCGTCCCAATTTTTGTGTTCGGCTATACAACTTTTTGTCAGTGATATGATAAAGTATTTGCTGAACTACATGTTGGCTCACTTATCACGTCCTCTGAAGTCTGATTGTGCTTTCCTTAATATTTCAAAGGCAAAGACAAGATAAAAGTAATAAAATATTGCTGGTAGAGGTTTAGGTATAAAGGTCTACTGTACTGTTAAACCTACTATCAAGAGAATCATCCTTGCTTCATATGTGAACTTTCAGCGATTTCTATTGATAAGTGTGGTTCTTGTGCTTATAGGCTGGAATGAATATGCATTGCTGTCTTACGGTTCTGCAGAACTGGGCTTTGTTTCCTGTTTTTGGCCTGAACTTCCTTTTTGTTGAGATGTTATTATAATGAGAGTCATAATTTGATTCCAGCTTGCTAGCTGGAATAGTTATGAGTGTCTGTGTGTGTGAATGTAAGATGGAAATACTGAAGTACCTTTGAAAGTGGAGGTCAGATCACCTGGTCAGCATTACATCTGGCATTGCTGTAGCATTTTCACTGTGGTGAGCTTGAGCAAAACATTTTGGAATCCTGTGACAGGAGACAATGCTCAGTGTAAAAACATGCAAGGAGAATCACGAGGATGTCAGTATTGGTCTGCATTGGTAAAGAGCTGTGTTGGCATTTTGGTTATGTTAAGGCATGCTATCCTGATGGTGCCAGCTAATAAATTGACTGTAGCATAACCACCAGTGCCCATAGTTAAAGTTTGCCACACTGCTTATACAACAGTCAAAAAAAATTTGCAAACTCACTATACCTTACAGGCACAGTGTTTGTCTTAGCATTAATTTGACTATGTAGATACACAATGATAAAACAAGAATTGCTAGTGTGGTGTTCACAGCATGTTTGGTATCAGCTGCAGAAGCAGAATAGTGGGAGGCTTCTGAGTGATTTCTTCATTCTCTTAAAACTCTCTTAAGCCTAGTTTTTCCACATTGTCTGTTATCCAGAACCAGCAAATAAAATCAAATGTTAAGTAAACAGTAGCACCTTTAAATGCTCCCTTACTATCTCATTCTTTTTATATTGCAACCTTATCAGCTAAGCTGCCTAATAAAAATATTCTGTTGCTGAAAATGCATTCTCAGGGTTAAGTCCACTTTGTGTTTATTTTCTCCGTTCTCCATCTGAGAACCATTTCTGGGTTTATTCTCAGTGACTCCTGGTAAACTGCCTAATTTGTGCAAGATTGTTTGCTTATCTGAGGTTGGATGAGAGAAAGAGTAACAGAGTGCTAATAGCAAGCACAGTAAGAAAGCAGTCTATTGGGTTCAGCTATTCTCAAAGCATTTCTGTAGATTCTTTCATGAAAGTGACAGTCAGGAAATGACCACTGGTGGAAAAAGGCATGTCCTCAGTGTCTGACTTGGTACTGTGGTGGGAGTGTGTGATTTTGATCTGACCTATCTCCAAAGTTAATACTGAGCCAGTTCAAAGTCACACTTAAGCTTCAGTGCTCATTACAAACATTTATCATCCAATTCTGCAGCATCCCTATGAGTTAAACAGCTGCAAAGGAAGTGGAGTCCTTTTGCAAGACAGTAGCATGTGACATAGTTTTAAACATAGTCAAGATGCAGTAAACAATGATGGCTCTGAAATACTGTTGATGTTGAATCAAGGTTCATTTTTTTATCCAGGCAGCATTGCTGCATGACCAGTTTCTTTGAAAATCCACAAAAAGTCAGTTTTTGAAGGCTGCGTTTTTCACAGAGAATGTGCGCTGTTTGATTTACTTATTTTTATTCTAAAGTAAGTATCAGTGTTGAGATTCTGTCTGATTCTGGTTGAATGCTATCTCAAACTGCTACACTACATTGCTTCAGCGAATAGCAGTGGTCTTTACCTCCAGTCTTTCTTAGTGTTGCTACATATTATCAGGTTGTTGTTTTTTCAAGAGATGAATTTCTGGTTCAGGTTATGTTTTCTGCTTGTATATCACACTCTTCAAGTCACTTGTTCACAAAGTTGGAAAAATCCTTTGAAATGGAGTGGAAATGCTGCAGATGTTACACATTTTTGTTTTAACTGAGTTTTAGTAATTATCTGAGCTTGTTAAAACTGAATATTGCTTGTGGCTTTGTGGAATGTGATTCCTGGCTGATGAAAAATTAGTGGAATAGCTCCACTGTAGTGTTTGCCCTGTGAAAAATCATGCTGACTAGGCATTATTGAGGCTCACATTATGAGTATTTGAACTGATGAGATATATATCCTCTATATAGCAACCAACATGTCTTCCCCTTTTCTGTTCAGCTTGAATTTTAAGGATGATGCAGTAAAATACTCAGTCTTATGGATTTTAAACTCCCTTTTCTGTTGGCTTCTTAGCTTTACTGCTGTTCTAAAAAGGTAACTTTCCAGAGCCAAATAATGCTTGTTAGTTAGATTTCTGATACGCCGGTGGAAGGTTTGCATGAGTACAGCCAATACAATCAGAACTTAACAAACATGATCCGTTACACTTCAAGATCTCCCTTCTATGCAGTTCTCTATGTATTTTAGCACATGCTCCTTAAACCTAGTTGGACCGCTACCTGTGGCTGACTGAGTACACACATACCAGAATTGGATTTGTTCATGGGCAAAGATATGGTAAAGATAGCAACCTCTGAATCTGAATGCTTATTTTTATTTATGCCAACCAGCTATTTAGCAAAGAAACAGCTGTTGTCTAACCAACAAAATGTCATTTCAGAATATTAAAAAAAACACCACTGAAATCCTTTGTCACTTTGAGTCAAGGTTTATACGTGATGCCCTAATGACTGTTCTTGTAGTATGGGCACAGGTGTTTGACACGATCACCAGCCATCAGATCTCTCTGCTGATCCTTGATATTTCCCTTTTCTGTTCACACACTTGCCTGCTGCCCACCTGTTTGGGAAAATATTAACTGTAGTGCTGTAAAGTCAGTAACAGAAATCAAGATAATGGATCAATTCTTTAAGCTCACAGTTACCTTCAGCTGTATCTGCTTCTTTCCTTTTCATATTATTTTGTACTAGTAACTGGAGAAAGTCAAAAGAAGAATTTTATCAAGATGTCCATGCAGGTAACGCCCAAGGTTCCCTTACCGAAACATATTTTTAATCTCACTAGACTGGACAAGTCATGGGTTCTGAAGTATATAAGACTGTGTTCCTAAAGCAGCAAGTGGCGCTGCTCTGTGCTGTGTTTACTTGTAACGTTCTTGCCCTCTGTATGAAACAGGTGACAATAGTGCTGTTCCAAGTAGTGTACTCCAAGATGCATTTCAAAAAGCTAAGAAACTAGAACTGAAAGGGGGAATGATCGATATATGTTCTGTCCAAAGTGACACTGAACTGAAGGATGAGCTCCTCAGACTACCCAGGCAAGGTCTTTTCTGAGTTTACTGAGGTAGGTAGCAACACAGCATAGCACTTCAACAGGCATAATCTCTGTCCAAGACTTTGGTGTGTAAATTTGATCACTTTCACTGTGCATCTGCTTCTCAAACCACGTCTCTCAAGGGTTGAGAAAGGTTTTTTTAACTATTTTGAAATGCTGTTATGCAACAATCTTCATTTATATTAGTGAAGAGGCTGAGTGGTTACAAAGGTTTCCCTAAATTTGTCAGAGAACCTATTTTCTTGTTTCAGCGTTGAAGCTTGATTTTTTTTTTTTTCCCCTTTGGACTTGAACCTTAAAAGCAAAACTGAACTGTATAATGGATAACTTCCCAATGTTCATCTAAACTGAAACACAGGGAACAATTGCAAGGGTTTGAAGTCTTATAGACCTAGGCATATATTCAGAATAAGTAGGCAGTGTTCCTGCTTATAGGTTCATAGGTTCATAAGGTTGGAAAAATGCTTAAATTAATGGGCTATGGTGATTGGCTGATGCTTGTAAATCTTCAGAATTTTGGCTGCCTTTTGGATTGGTTTGAGCCTAGGAAGCAGCTTGTTCTGGAGCTAGCTTTTTCTGTTGCATGAGTATTTGACTCTCGATCTAGAAGTTTTTTTTTCACCTGAAAGTAGGGAAAACAAGATGCACTGTGATCTGCTGACTGCAGCGTTGGTATTGTGTTAAGTCAGATACAAGCTGAGTTCCCTGAATTTGTTCTGGGAGTGAAGAAGGTAGCTGTGGTAGGTTGAAGCTTCACACTCAGAGAAGGTGTGGCTTTTTTCTTCTTTCTTACAGTGCAAAGCCAAGCAGTGGGAGTTGCAGGACAGCCAGGCTGCTTTGATCCTTGGCAGCTCTTCCTGTTTTTTTGCTTATAGTTCACCAGTACCCATACTGGTTTAGTGAGAAAGGTCTTTTAAATTGCAAACCTAGGCTGCTGCTGTTTGGAGTAGCATGGTGTTGCTTGGGCAGTTCTCCCTGCTTCAGAGATTTGAAGCTGTTCTGATTCAGGTATTTTCTGTCTGCATATGAGCAGTAGTCTTCCAGATGCTTGCTCACATATCCAGATCATGAAAATTCTTCCACTGTTAGTAATGGTCATTTGATTAAAATGTCCAGTTCTGCTCTTTCCTATGACTTGAATTTCCACTGAATTTGAGGTCACTTGTCCAAGTATAAGCAACGCTGGACTGGGTTCTCATCAGTCACAGCTCATACTTCCACTTAGATGCATGATTTTTAATAGCATAATTGCATGCTGTGCATTCTCACATGTGTTTGCCATTGGCATACTGTTTTTTTGTGGGTGTTTTTATTTTCCAGAATGTGACCATGTTATTTGTTTAACCATCTGTATTTATTGATCTGTAACATATTCTGCTGTGTCTCTGAGTTGGTTGTTCAGAATCTTCAAAATCTGTGTGTTATCTAGGGCATAATGTTCCTAGTGCAGTAAAAATCCAAACCTTATTTTTAGCAGCTCTTACCTTCCGGCTCTTTTAGAAGCACTTCTCTGGCGTTGCCAAGTATTAATTTTTTACTTCTGAGCTGGATTTGACAGTGTAGAAACCTTCTCCACTGCCTGAAACACGTTCTGTATACCACTCTCGAAAATCGTTTTGTTGTAATAATAAACTATCATATCTGGTCAGATCTGAGGTGAATCAATCACAGTGATTGACAAGCCAGTTCATGGTCTGGGAAGTGTGCAGCGTATCCTGATTTTGTGAAACCTAGCAAGAGAATTTTCAACCTGTTGCAAGTGACGTGTGATTTGGATCTGTTTCAAATTTGCTTCAGAAAACAGTGAATATATTTGACTTTTCTTAAAGCCTGCTTTGCTTATGGTATTGTTTGAAACCTAAGTTGTGGTTTTGTTTTGTTTTTTAATAGGCAATCCATTTCACAGTTGTCTGTGCTGATAACAGTATTTGGCTTGCAGCAGGGGGTTAGACAAAAATATCTTTTCTGTGGTGTTATGCAAGACCTGGGGAGCATGGGAGTTGGAGTGCATCCTTTCCTAGAAGCTCTGGAGGCTGCATTTATTCACAGAATTGCTGCTGAGCACCATGTGGCTTTCACTTCTGGCTTGAGCCTATGCTTGCTGATGGAGAGGCTTTCTGTTGCTGTGTTCCTGAAATAGGAGGGGACCCTGATGACATTTGGGACTTCAGGTAGTAACTAGGCAAAGATACAGCCTTGTGCTTCCTGCAGTCTTTCTGTATAGGTTTGAAGTGGGATCTCAGCTACCTTAAATTGTTTCTGCATTCTTAAAACCAGCGTGCCCTGTGTAAAGGCTAACTGATCCCTTGTACTTGCACCAGTACAATGTGTCAGCTGTGCTTTCTATCAGAGTGATTGTGCTGGCTGTCTGTTTTTAAAATCCCTTCTAAGCAAAAGTGTTAGCTTAAGGAGGAATAGAGTTGGCTTCAGAAGCTTCAGGCCCATGTTGCATGCTGACCTCCCACTACTTCTTTTAATATGCAGCAATGCTTTGGCCAGTGTTTACAGTTCATCTTATGGTGAGCAAAGCAACAACCTTCTGCTGAAGGTGCCAATAGTGGCCTGAGAGAGTGCTGAGTCAGGAACTCCTGATCAGCGAGTTCTACAAATTGCAAGCTCATCCTACCCCTATCTTCCAATTCCCTATTTGTTGTATTGCTGTTTCTCCTCCTGATTTTTTTTCTAAACTCTGTGACTCTTACCATAAAGATGAACTTGAAGCCTCTCCTGTGACAGAGATAGACATATTATTCTGGTGCTGCAGCTTTCTTTAGGCCTTGTCACTTGAAACAATGCTGATGATAGTAAAACAGTGTGACTGGTGGACAATAGGCAAGGTGATCCTCTGGTAAGGGGAAACAGTGTGAATAGCCTGCTTGTGGCTATCCAAGCACAGATCATTCTCCATAGTCACGTCCTCTGACAATTTTCAGCACAGCAAGCAGGAAAGACAAGACAAGTGAGCCCTCTACCAGTGAAGGGTAGGAAAGTGAGAACCTATAGCATAGTGTGTACCTTCATTCCAGGAGACATCCTAGCTGCTGGAAATGATCAGGAGGCTGCCACCTCCATATTCTTCACCAGAGGTGTTTGACATAACAGAAATGTCAAAATTACAGAATCTTGTTAAACGAACGCTCTGTTGGGTGTCATCTAATCCACAGACAGCACTGTTGAATTTCTGATGGACAAGGCAGAGACTTAGAGCCTACTACGAGAACACATCAAGCTGTGTCTACAGAGGGAACAGCTCTTTGATTGCAACCATATTAGACTTGTGTTTTCACATGAGCAGATCTTGCACAACAGGTCTGCTGAGCTGCTTGATTTCTTGTCAACAAATCAGGGCACAACCTTCTAACTTGTTCATAGGGCAGTTTTAGCTCTTGTCAGTATCAGCAGGGATACAGGCAGTTCTGACAGCTATTCCCATGACACAGGTTAAAGACTGCCTGCAGGAAGAGGAAAATTAAACCACAGTTAACTGCTTTAAAATAAAAAAAAAAGTGTGTATATATATATATATGCGTGTGTATATGATATGTCACTTGATCACGCTTTTCCAGATTTTTTTTTATGCTTTTGTGTTGCATAAAGCTAGGATTATGAGGGTGGATGAAAACTTGTGACCTTGCCAAAGCCCAACAGTTGGTCATCTGAAAGGTCTACTTTTGACAGTAGGCTGTTGGCTCAGTTGGGTATAACTCTGGAACAGACTCCTTTATTTGGAGATGATGGTTTCCTTAGAATGAGCATAAATTCGTGAGTCATTCAGATTTCAGTTACACTATTATTGTGTTGGAAAGCCTCTTTTTAATGGAAAGTAGCCTGAGATACTTCTGGTACTGAAAAATTAACACAAAATTTCAGAGTGAGAGTTAATTCCACAATAGTTTATGCTTAAATACTTAGTTTGTCTGCTTTGGTCCTTTTCTCTATGTGAGGAATTGCTAAATATTAAGGCAGCTCACTAGCTGGAGTCCTCATGGTTATGTGCTCAACTTGTAAATGTTTTCAGCTGTAGGAGCTGTGACCAGCTCTTGGTCCACTGGTAGACCATTCACACACTTTTGTTTTGCAAAAGCTTCAGTTGCTGTTGGTATGACTAGTGAACAAGCTCTGCACTGGGTGAATCAGACCTCTAACTAGGGAGCCTTGAAATTTTGTCTTCTGAACATGCCAAGGCCCTGTGGAGCAGCAGTGTGTGGGCTTGACAGGCAGGTATGGATGTAAGTTAATTACTGCCCTTGCATTAAAGCTCAGAGAAGATGCTCTGCTGCTCCCTTTCAGTAGAAGCTCAGTTTCATCCCAGCAGGGAACCAGGTACTGTGAATCTGAACCTATTTCGCTCACTGTTTTCTTCTTTGTGTATTTACAGAATCCTGCTTTCCCTAATAAAGCTAAAGCTCTGTGTGCCCATTTTGTCTCACTGTTTCATCTTGCAGTCATGCTTTTGTGCTACTGTTGTGAAAAGAAGTGGATTGCCCAATTATCATAGGTTCATAGGTTCATAAGGTTGGAAAGGACCTACAAGATCATCTAGTCCAACCATCCTCCTATCACTATCCCTACCCAACTGCTAAATGAAATCCCTT
Organism: Cyrtonyx montezumae; assembly: GCF_038088225.1. Taxonomy (NCBI): domain Eukaryota; kingdom Metazoa; phylum Chordata; class Aves; order Galliformes; family Odontophoridae; genus Cyrtonyx; species Cyrtonyx montezumae. Next base: position 11,456,870 of record NW_027072033.1, on the reverse strand, counting down.
AGCACCTCATCTAAATGCTTCTTGAACAGCGCTAGGGATGGTGCCTCAACCACCTCCCTAGGCAGGCCATTCCAGTGCCTGACCACTCTTTCAGAAAAAAAATGTTTCCTCAGGTCTAATCTAAATCTTCCCCAGCGCAACTTGTGGCCATTCCCTCTTGTCCTGTCATTATTTATCAGGGAGAAGAGGCCCACCCCCTCCTCACCACAACCCCCCTTCAGGAAGTGGTAGAGTGCAATAAGGTCTCCTCTGAGCCTCCTCTTCTCCAGACTAAACAATCCCAGCTCCCTCAGCCGCTCCTCATAAGACTTGTGCTCCAGACCCCTCACCAGTTTTGTTGCCCTTCTCTGAACACGCTCCAGGGCCTCAATGTCCTTCTTGTAGTGACGAGCCCAAAACTGAACACAGTACTCGAGGTGCGGCCGCACCAGAGCTGAGTACAGGGGGATGATCACCTCCCTGCTCCTGCTGGCTACACTATTTCTAATACAGGCCAGGATGCCGTTGGCCTTCTTGGCCACCTGGGCACACTGCCGGCTCATGTTAAGCCGAGCATCAACCAACACCGCCAGGTCCTTTTCCTCTCTACATTCTTCAAGCCATTCTGCCCCAAGCCTATAGCATTGCATGGGGTTATTATGGCCAAAGTGCAGGACCTGGCACTTGGTCACATCAGTCTCTGTGATGAGAAATAAAGGGTCATAGTTTTACACAAGCTTTTCCATTGTCTTCATGCTTGGGTGTAAGGAGTACAGACTTTGTAGTGTAGCGGGTCTGCAGACCACACCACAATTGATACACAGCAAATAGCATAACTGTTTTCTGCCCAGAATGTTTGGTGAGTAAGGACTGAATTCCCTGAAGATAAATAGGCATGCTTGTAGATGAGACATATGGCTGTGCTTTTCTTTTAGTTCCTAAATTAAATGGCATGAATCCCCTTTTTCCTCTTCCTTCACCCAATTCCTTGTAGGAACTTACAGCCTCTGAAACTGGGAAATAAACAGAACATCTGACTATCAGATTCTTTTTAGTCGGTTCAAGTCAGTTTTAAAAACTGGTTGAAAATCTGGTTTATTATAGGTTACGGCACAAACCTCACAAATTGAAGTCAGACCTGGTAAGCTTTGTACTCTACAGCTCATTCAGAGATGTTGAAATAACATTTGTGTGCCTTCTATTTTTAGAAGGCAGTGTTCAGGATATGAAAACTGTAGCCACAATTTCCGTGCGGTTTTGTTTTTCTACCCTATTGTTTCATCTTTAAAAGAAGCTGCATCATTTATGTTTCTGGAGGAAGGTGTAAGCACATTGTGCTTCTGAGGGAAGCAAGAAAGAGTGGGAGGGGCATGTAGGTGAACATTCCTGCTCTCTGACTTGTCTCTGCTTTATTTATTTATTTGTCCCACTTGTCTGCACATGTTTTCAATATTGCTGGAAATAGTAGCTGTTCACTGTGGGACTTCTCATGGTCAACTTAATACTAATAGCAGCAATTTTAAACTGGTTGCTCACTTTGTATTCTCTTGCTCTCTTAAACATGAACTGTGTTAAGAGCCTCTAATAGTAGGTGATGTGTTTCCAGGACAAGGATGGTAAAAACCTCTGACTGAGAATGTGTGGACCATGGACCGTTTCTTCACTGCACAATCATTGCTTCAGTTCTGATCTGCAAGGACAGTAGATTGTTTTATCCATGATATTTCTCATGATTCCACATAGCACTGACTTTCTGTTGATTATAGTGAATGTTTTTTTTCCAATTTAACTTAACCAGTAATATAGCCAAGCGTGGAGATTCTGTTTTTCTAGTTTGTCCCGAGCCCCTTATTCTATTATTGTCACAGTTTTTTGTTCTTCAAGCTAGAAACAACTGGCCTGGCCCTGTGCTCAGAAGTGAAAGTAGTGAAAAGGATTGAGCTTTTGGGAAACTGGAAATCTTTAACTCAGCCCCTTGTATTCATTTGAAACAACTGGCTAGCTCTGTATTTCGTGGAGCCAGCATTTGTGAAATGCTGCCATGTGCGATAGTCTAATACTGACCTGTGATTTCAGAGGGGAAGAGTGGTTTTGTGGTTAAGGCACAAGACCGCCAGCTCTGGAGACTTCTGCTGGAGACTTCCTTGCGTGACTTAAGGGAGACTCTTCTCCCTGCCCTGTATAGGAAGTGGACTTCTCTTTTCCTACTTGTGTCACATGAAAGGTCACTGTCTCCTGCTTTTCTGCTGCGGAGTACCCAAGTTGGAGCTAGTTACAACAAAAACATATCAATCCTACTAGGCCTTCTGGCATGGAGGTGCTACTTCCTGGTTTAAAAGTACAGGCCTAGTTTGTTTTCTCTGATGTCAGTTTTTCTTCCTTTGGGGTCAGGATTGCAATTGCAAAAGTAGTCTATTGTGAATACCACATAACTCACTATTCTGTTGATTGTGATTTCTTCACTGTGAGACAATAACATTGGTTGCCATCCCACCAAAGATTCATGACAATGGTTGATGTCAGATCTGACTTAGCATAGTGGCTCTGTCTGACCTCAGTTTGTACCCACTTTTGTGCCTGGGGCTCATCTTGGTTTGTGAAACCTGGGGATCTTAACAGGAGACCATACCATGTGGTGGTGGGGAGAGCCAGCAGCACTGGTTTTCTCTTGGGGATGGTGAGAGGTTGACCTTTCATATCAGCAAAACATGGAGAATGTCTTTTTGATGCGCCCCATGAATGCTGCAGCTGCATTGCTCTTTGTTGGCCGGATTGCAGTAGCCAACCAGACAAGAGCTTTCTGTCAGTTTCAAGCAGGAGAGAAGATGCATGAGTTAAATCATGTTTGAACTGACATGTTTTGCCTGACATTTTTTGAGTAACTTGATAGTGCGTCTCAGCTTTTATATCAGAAAAGTATTACAGTAGTTGTCCTCTGATTATAAGTGTGTTTTTCTACTCAAAATGTTTGCATTTGAAGTAAGCTTGGTATTAGCCTTCAGAAGACTTGTCTGTTTCTTTTGTTTACTACTTTTGGTGTGGTTCATTTAACTAATGCCCTTGTATTTCCTTAGGCTCTATTAGGTGAGCAGCCTCGTGGGTGAACAGCTGTTTTCAAGACAAAATCTCTATTAACTCTCATATTTTTAAATATCCAGGGCAGGAACTTAGACTGATGCCAGTGGTTGTTTCTTTTGCTCGGCTTCACATGCAGGTCATTATGCAGGTCTCCGTAACTGAGAGTGATAGCATGGCATACGGAGCCACAGGCACTAGAAGTGTGAGGGAGAAAAATGCACTGTGGGGAATTTTGGCTGTTTGCTTTGGGTGGTGCAATGTGACCATGTTGTTGGGGTTTGGTCCCTTGGTCTTGCAGAACTCCCATGTGTTATCATAGGAAGATAAGGGTTATGGCACGAGATCATGCCCAGACAGCTGGAAGCTCAGTCTTATCCCACAAGCTTTTCTGATAACTTCACATGCTGCTATCTTTATGTTCTATTCTCCTCATATTTTCATCCAAACAATGATGAAAACTCCTTCAGGCATTTGTAGGAGTTGCCTTAAAAGGCAGCTTTGATTTTTCAGCAAATAGTAGTGCTGAGCAAGTCTGAAAATACTTAACATGATGAAAAGGAAAGGAAAAAAATGCCTTGTTAACTTTGAATTAGTTAATTACAGCTGTGCAAGGTGGCAGATCATTCTTCCCCATCATGATAGTGAAGAGACCAGCAGTAGTCAAGGTGCTGCTCACCTTGCTTTCCTGTAGCTACCTACTGCTTGCTTTCACAGGGTAGGCTGCCTTTGTGTTTAAAAGTGAATGGCTCCTTTAAGAGGAGCATGAAAAAATGCTTAGGGACAGAGTAAATGAAAAAGCACATCTGATCTTTCCATGTCAGGGTGCTTTCAGCCAGCTACCCCTTTGTCCCATCTGTTTCCAAACTGAGGATGATCTCACAAAAAAAAACCTAAAAAACAAACAAAACAAACAAACAAACAAAAACAACCAAGGCCCAGAAGTATTTGGGGAGCTCAGTGCCCTTGGGAAACAACCAAGACATCAGGGCTGGTGGTGATGTTTCTTTCAGCCTCGGTGAGCAGGCTGGGGAGTAGAATGCAGTGGTTTGCTACAGCAGCAGCTGGTTTGCTTGCTCTGCAGAGAGGGTGGGGGAGAGAGGAGCCTTCGTCCCAGAGTAACCTCTGTGTTGCCTCGGCTGAGGGCGGTGGTGGTGGCTGCTCGCGCAGAACAAGGCGACAGGGCGTTTGTAACTAGATATGTGGATGAGGGAGGAATGACCGCCAGTAACCCTGTGTGCTTTGTGCTGCCAGAGCTGAGTGCCTGGCAGCCTGCCTTGCCACCCGGCCTGCATCAGCCTGGGTCCCGGCACATTGCAGTGGCCTTGGCTCTGTTGGATGGCAGCCAGCTACTCACAAGGGTTCTTACCCAGGGTGTGTTTTCTTGTGGGTATTGCCAGCCCAGTGGAGCAAAAAGCAGGGGAGGAGAGAAAAAATGTGTGTAACGGCAGCTGATGTTCCTGCTGGAGGGGCTGCCTGCATGACTTGCCTGTCAGGGCTCACTCTCTGCTGCTGTTTGCCATGGAATCTTGTCTCTCTTCTTCCTCAAGCAGAAAAACCAGCATGATACCAGCTGGCAGGCTTGACATCTCCAGGAAATCCTCACCCCATTAAATCCCAAGAGGTCTCCTCTCTCAGCACTTCTGGCATAGCTGCTTTCCTCATCCTGGCTTATTTAAGCATAGTGAAGAAAGGACAGCAAGGGGGGTGGTTGCTTAAGCTCTGTGTTTGTGAACTTGAATATTGTACACAGGTTATAATCTCCAGATGGCTCCCTTCTGTTGTGAGGGAAGTACAAATCTGTTGTAAAACTTAAAGCTGCAATGCCAGTGGATTCAGAAGGTGAGGCCTTGGGGAAATAAAATGAAATCAGTGTTTGCAGAAATGCTGACAGAGTGGTTACTTCTTAAATTTGCATATGATCTTGTATCATCTGTTTATTTGCATCTGAATACATTAGACTGTGACATACCGTATAGTAGAGTACAAATAGGAGCTTTTTAGAGTGCATCTAGTAGTTACCATTAGCATAATTAAATACAGACTAGTAAATCCTCCATGGTCCGTGCACCAGCTGCATCCTGCATTCAGTGATGGCACAGGGATTAAGAGAAACTTCACCTTTGTACAAGGCTAACACTGGAGTAGGTTTCACCCCAGAGCAGGGGAACAGCTTGGTCTGCTTTGTTGCTGTTGCTTCTGTTTCTGAACGATGTATGTGTAAATTGATCCTAAGTAGCAAACAAAATCGATCTTAAAAATTCCTTTTATATTTTTTTAGATCAAGGTATCATAGTTTGACATTTCTGAAAACTACCATTCTTCAGAGCATTTGGTTTGGAAGAAGTTCCTGCTTTCTTTGTGCTGTTCTTTGTGTAATCCCCTCTCCTGTTTGTCAGCTTTTGCTTTTCCTGTCCAGTGCTCTCACATTATTTCCTTTTAGCTTTGCCCTGACTAAAATGTTGCTTTGTTTGTCACATTACAGACTTGAAACTTCGGGATTTCCTGGTTGACAATGAGACATTCTCAGACTTTCTCCATCATAATGTGTCTATGCCACCTTCTGCAGTAGAGGAGCTACTGGATGCAGAGGTCAATCTCCAGAAGGTAAAGAGCACTTTCAACCACTATTATAATGGTTAGTATATTGTTTGTTTAACTATCATGCTGAGAATCCTCAGTGCCGGGCTTCTCCATGCTAGGTGTTGTACAGACATAGAGGAAAATGTAATCCCCGTTTATTTCCTCCTCCTCCTTACCCTGAACCTAATGTCTTATTTTTTGTAAGGTGTAAATGCTCTCTGAGACCCACATGGAAGTGTTTTGATCAGAGTAAGAAAGTAGCCTCATATCCTTCAGGCTAAATGGAATTTCTTCTTTCCAGTTTTTTATTTTTATTTTTTTTATTACACGGTGAAATGTTGCTAGTTGCTAGTGCTGTTGGAACTGTTCTTCTTCGATTAGAAATTAAAAAAAAACCATGTTGTTGTAGTTCTGTTGCTGAGCATGTACTGGAGTATGGTTTGTGTGCCACTCTGCCATGGATTCCTGTGCAGGAGAGGGAAGCATGTTCTGTGACCAACTCTTTAAGGAAGACAATAAACTTGTATATTATGTAGTGCATGTGATCTCAAATGAAACTCTGTTGTTCCTGTGATTGTCCTTGTAGATGTTGGCTGCTGTGACTGGGCTGGAGGCCCTATCTTAAGATTGCTGTCTGTCATTGTGAAGCTCAGAATGTTTTTTGCTAGCCTGGGTGAATTGGTCCACCTCTTGCAGCATACTTTCTGCTGCAGAAATCAGGTTCAGACTTCAAAAAATGACCTGTGGTCCTCTTTAGTCAGTGTGACTGCAGAAGGAGAAAGAAATCCATCCAGTCTGCTTCCCAGCTCCAGATCAGATCTCTTCTTTGAAGTGGGATGATTAATAGCTCTTTCAAACTATGCTTTCATGTAGTTACAGATGCTGCCCCTCTTGCACATCTTATGTCATTCTTCAGTGACTTCTGTCAAGCCATCTGTTTCACTGCAGTTTGACAACTAAACCTGCAAGTTGTACTAAGAGAAGTGGAAAGAAATCGAGCCTGTTCTAAATGATAGGTTTTGTTTTATTTGAAACAAATTTGCTTGAAATCTGAATTAAAACATGCTATGGATGGTTCTGCAAAAGTGGCCAAACTGGTTATGTATTCATTCTCCCTTAAGTGATGGAAGACAGATTTTTGAACTGGCAAAAGTGCTTGGTCTGATCTTGTACCATGTGAATACCATGTTTTGATTGTACTAGAGCTGGGAAAGCTAACAACAGAAGAAAAGCCTCCATCTCCATAAAATATTTGAGTGGTAATGAAGAAGTAATCAGTTGGCTGTTGTTCACTTGGGAGTTTTGTCCTTAGTGGAGCTGTCTTGTGTAGATTCTGCCAGTACACAACGAAGGATGTCAGCAAGAATTAATCCAGGCACCTAGGTAGAAAGCTATAGAGAACAGCAAGAAGCCACCAGATCTTACTTTATAAGTACTTTCTAATACAAATAGCTGAAATGCACAGCTCTCCTTTCTTGTTGGATGACTTTCTAAGTCCCAAAATGGACATGATTTTCCTGGAGGTCAGGGGTGGTGATCTGACTTCACTATTCAGCTGCATAGTGATTGCAATATTGATAGAAAATTGCTTGGTTTCTGTATAAATGGATAAAATAATTTCATAACAAAGGCCACAGCTTTGTCCAAATACATGTATTGCTTCCTGGGGTAGAGAAGTTGAATGTTGAGTTGACAGTGGCAGGTGTGCCAAGAAGGTTATGAGATTTGGAAGGAACACAGACCACTGGTGGGCAGGCATCCATGTGTTCAAGCTTTGGATGCTGCCACTGTGGGCGCATCTAGCCCAGGGAGGTTGTGGAATCTCCTTCTCTGGAGATATTCAAAACCCACCTGAATGTTTTCCTGTGAGACCTACTGTAGGGAACCAGCTTTAGCAGGGAGTTGGACAGGGCAATCTCCAGGAGTCTTGTCTATCCATTCTAAAATTCTGTAAAATCTAGTGAAAAAGATGAACAGTGACTGAGGATGGTGGAAGCATTTTTTCATCATCATTTTGCCCTCAAGTTGTGCTGGTGGAGATTCAGATAGGACATTAGGAAAAACTTCACTGAAAAAGTTATCAGGTATTGAAACAGGCACTGGAACAAGCTGTCCAGGGAGTGGTGGAGTCACCATCCCTGGAGGCATTCAAGAATTGTTTAGATGTTGTATTGAGGGACGTAGTTTAGTGGGAAATATTGGTGATAGATGGACAGTCGGACTAGGTGATCTTAGGGAGATCTCCGGAAAACAAAGCCACATTAACTAGCCTTAACAAAGCAACAATTTTCTTCCACAGTGAAGGCTGGTGCCTTCCGTCTCCCTAGGTCTTTTCAAACCTTGTGATTCTGATATTTTGAGTGAACACTGAGACACACTCAGTGGTGTTTTCTGTATGTCCACTCAGGGAAGCTGTTTTTCACTGAGCCCACATCTCTTGAAACTCATTCCAGATCTGTAGGAGTATCCTTTTTTTAGCATGATTCAAAGTGATATTGATAATGCTGGCATAAAAAAAAAATAAAAAATATTTCAGAAGGCTAGTTGTCTTGATGTAGGAACTATTCTGTTTATTCACCCCAGTGTACAGCATAGAAATGTTCTATTTTTGGCATCTGGATTCAGACTAAAGTTTAAAGTTTGCATAAGTGTTGCATTAGAAATTTCAGTCTCATCTGCTTGTTTTTTGAACGTAATGAACTTTTTTTCTCCTGGATTGTTGATGTCCTTTTGGTTTTGAAAGACATGAAAATCTCAGACTCATCTAGCATGATTCAGGAACTCTTCTGGGATGTAAATCAATTCTCTGTTGCTGAAGGTTGGGCAATTGATGTTGGGTATTACAAAAGAACAGGAGATATGAACCATAAAGCTGTTGTTCACAGTGTTCACAATAAAATTGTTAACTTTGTCTAGCCCCAAGGCAAACAAATAATCTTTTCAAATTAAGATTTGAGATTTTCCCTGGGTTTATCAACTTCATGAAATGTGCACCTGTTTGCCATGTACTTATTTTTTGTTCAGCAAATCCAGATGCTGTACTGACTTTAGTAAAGGGCAAACTTGGCTACCTGGTCTGAAAGGTACTCATAATAGTCATGAACAATTTAATGCATTTTCTTCACAAACAAGGTGATTCCTTGTGGGTGAGTGAACCTTATCCACTAGCAAGCCATCACATTGAATAAAATTATGTCTGTAAAAGAAAACTCTCAGATCCTTTCTCTTGTTTGTTGCAGTCTCTAGGATAATTCTTATTTCACTAGTAGGTTATCTGCCCCAAAACATTGCAAAATGTTTATCTTGGCCACTAGGAAAGAGATGTATAAGAGCTATAGGAAAAAGTGATCCTGATCCCAACCACACAGAAAATGTGTCTGGCATATATATATATATATATATAACTAAAGAGTTTGGGACATAGGTCTGTTGCCCTTCACATATATTTACCAGACTTGTGTCTTGTCATAAGCCTTTTTTTTTTTCTCTGTGGCATACTTCCCAGAAGTCTGGAGATTGAGAAATGCTTGGTTGGAGAAGATGGCTGCTGTGGAAGACAAAATTACTGTGCATGTGTGCAGGAAAGTGGAGGGAGACCTGCCTCCCCCAGGACTTCTCCATAATCTAAAATGAAACATGTTTTTCTTGAAATTTAGAGTTGTGTATGGGCCAGGGTCTTGCAACTTGCAGAGAAAAATGCCTTCTTTACTCTATCTGAAACTGTTATGATGAATGGTTTTTCTGTAGAGGTGATAACCAGCTTTGTGCTATGAATCTTGCACGTGAGAATATTTATATACTTTTCTTGTTTTTCTAGGTCATAGTGTCTGGTTACCGAATGCAACTGCGAGATGTCTGCAATAGCTCAGCGCTGTCTGAATTTCTTACAATCCAAAACCACTCAGTGGCCATGGACTCTGCAGCCTCCCTCTGCACCTTACCTAAGGAAACACTCCATGCAGCCGAGCTAGCCTTCCAAGCTAACCTGAATCCATTGAAGCCCCTTCAGGTGAGTACATTGATCACACTTTTGAGAAGCAGTCTCTGACACTGCCATTTTCATGGGGTTTCAATCTTGGAATTTACTGCTGTATTTTCAGAGTGAATCGTTCATTGATATTGAGAAAGAAAAACTGTAGTCTTTAGCATTGATGCTTGAACAGTGTTTCTTCTAACTGCCTCTTCTGTTGCAGTGTTACTTTGTGTAAATTTAATTTGTCAAGATAAAAATATTTACATTGTGTAGTAACATACAAATGCTTGGTTGTCGCTGAGTTTTGGTCAAATGTAGTATCTCAGCTGAAGTGACCTCAGCTGTTACACTATCTTATGCTGAGTAATGAAAATTCACCTTTGCAATTATCAATAATAGGCCACTGAGCACAGAAGTTCTATCCAGCAGCATGCCCCAACCTCTAAGCAGTTTTAATTCATAGAATGAGTCATCTTCTAAAGGCTCTATTTGAAAAGTGGAGCAACTGAATGGATTTTGGAGCAAGTGCTTCAAAACTCACTGAATTTAAGAAAACACATTGTTTACGGGCTATTTGGAGTTTTGAGCAGACTTAGCTGTTTATCCAAAATACAGAAGTGATGCTTTTTTTTTTGTTGTTCACAATATCTGGGTAAAAGCAGAAGATTTATATTAGTGCTGGATGTATCAGAGAGAAGAGACCACAGAACCCACTCTGAAATAAACATTCTCTTGTTGGTATTTCAACTGTGTGAGTTTTCCAGGTATGATGAGCCTTTCAGGGCAGAAAGTCATGTACCACTTGTTTGGCTTTGTCCCCAGTCAAAGAGGTATCATGAACAAGTACTGGAATCATATTCCTGATCAGTGCAGTACACAGTGTTCAGTTACTTCTCTCTGTAGCTTGTTCTGTTTTCCATATGTCCTTCATCCACATTCGTTTTTATCTTCTGGAAGATCAGATTAATCATAAGCATTAAGAGATGTGGTAACTGAAATAATTCATGTTATAAAAATGTGCTCTTTTGAAAATGAATGGCTGTAAGCAATTTCTTATGTACAGTTATGTGTGTATTTACTTTAAACCACTCAGAGATGCTAGATTTTAGGGAACTGAGTGGTTTGAAGGTTGTCAGCTAGTACCACTCAGCACTGGTCTTCTGGGCCCTCTGGAGACTGAGCATTGCTTTTCTCATTTTTTAAAGTCTTCACAGTTTAGCCAACAGAAGCCAATACTGCGCGTGTCTATGACTCTGTTATTACATCTGTTTTGTTTACTGGTGTAAGAAAACAGTTATAAGCCACTGTGACTGTGTGACTTAGCAAGAACAGAGTAGATAAAGAAGATACGTGCAAATCTGGGTGACTTCTTAGAAGCTGGTTCATGATCTTGGCTTCATAAAAGCCCAAGTCATGAAGCCAGCAGTAAACTTGTTAATTGTATGCCATCTTGTAAGGGTCCATAGTTTTCTTCAGGGAAGACTAACAGGATAGTAAAATCTACTGTAATACCTTAGTAAGTGAAATAAAACCAACAGGCTTCAATATGGCCAGGCAGAATGAATAATACAACACTAGGATCATGTCGACAGATTAGAAACTGAGTGGCTTTAAAGGCTAAAAAAGCTGCATTGACCTGCAGTAACATCTTGGAACAAAGAGTGGAGTTTCTGCTCCTAAACAAAGAATGGTTTTGATTAATAGATTATCATTAAAGGCAATGGGAGGTCAAGTCTTGGACAAGCACACTGAAGCTATAGCATGCCCCCTATCCGCTACAGAGTCTTCAAACCAAAACTAGTAAGTTGATTGTCCTTGAGATTTGTTTTTAATTTTTTTGCTTAATGTCTTTGATGTTAGTAAATAAAAGTAAGGGCCAAGTCAGATGAAAGTACAACAGAAATTTTTGACTCACGTGATGAGATCTGAACTCTGCTGGTTTTTGAAGAGTCAGAGGAAAAACATCCTAAAATAATAGTTCGATGCAATTGGGGTGAAAGGCATTTTCAACAATATACAAGGTATCTATAAATTGCGCTCAGGTCTTCAACAGTAACATGTAAGTTTTTGCCACTCAAATATCTGGGGAGTAGCTGTAGTTTCTTCAGCACTGTGTCCGGAAAACTCAAGCCAGCATCCACTTGTTTGTTCCTGACTCTGTGTATTCCTCTTTGCTATTCTGTCTGCAAGATCTCTGCAAGTAAATTGCATTAGGGAATTGATTTGGATTATAAGCGACTAACATGATTGTATGGAGTTACACAAATGTAATTCAAGGCTACTTTTGTCTGTGTAATCAACTCTAGTTAGCTGAAGTATATCCCTAATTTGAGCCCTGTAAATGCTCACATGCAAGCACAGAATGCAGTTAGCATGATGTGTAACTGCAGAGTACTAGGAGACTTGCATGCCCTAAAGGACAGGTCTGTATGAAGGCAGGAGTTTTCAGCCACTAGCACAGTAATTGTACAGGGCAGCAATGCTCAAAACCTGTAAGAACTTTCTTTCCACCATGTGCCTAGAGAAGACAGGTGTTGTTTTGCAACATTTCATCAGAAAACGAGTCATTACCCCCACAGTATTCTAGTGCAGGCATCTAGTACATAGACTGTCACAGCGGGAGAGATCTTACTTTAGGAGAAGTGAATTTAGAAGACACTTTTGAATGTAATGAACTACTGAAAGCCCCTACAAAAAGTTATTTTCCAGGGAAACTGATGACATTTCAGTTTTTTAGAATGTTTAAAAACTCCTTGTGTCTTTTATTTCATACGAATCTTGTGTGATGGATCAAAATGAAGTTCTGTTCAGCTCTGTTTCCCTTGAAAGCTACTCCAGCTACTTCTTCAACTACTAGAATTTTAGTGTTCATAGCTTTTGGTAAGCTTTTTTCTTCCATTGAGTTTTCTTGGCCTTTTTCAAAACCATGTTAACTTTTGTCTTCAGCATTGCATTACATCTGCATAATTTCTCCATTTTGCCTGGGTTATCTGTGAAATAGTTCCTTTGGTTTGTTTTAAACTGATCTTTAGAATTGAAGTCCTCTGTTCGTGTATGATTAGGCACAGTGAACAGTCATCTCCTATTCACATTCTCCATCTCACTTGTAATTCTGCAGACCTCTGCCATATCCTCTATTTATCATTACAGATTGTATTGGAAGAACTACAGACTGTTGTTCTTCCTTCAGTAGCTATTTATATCTTAATTGTGCTTGTAGTCCTTTTTCATACTTGTATTCTTTTAGAGGTGAAGGATCCAAAATGGCACATAGTTCCTGAGAAATAGAAATGAACTGCTGATTTATATTGATGTTGACCTGTGATATCATTGTATTTTGAAGATCTCATTCTAATTTCAAGATCTCTTTTCTGAGTGACAGGAGATAGTTTGGAGCAATCCAGGGGTATCTGAAGGTAGAAATGTCTTCTCCCTATGTACTTTTCCTTGCAGCACTGAATTTTGTTTATCATTCTATAACAGTATGTCAGCATGAGGCTTTCACTAATCCTTTGCATTTGGCTTTTGACTTTCTCTATTCTGAACCAATGAGTATTATCAAAAAACTCTTTCTTGTCCATCCAATCCCTGAATCATTTTTTAATACATTAAACAGCACAAATTCCTTGCAGAGCTGGATGGAGTGTATGGAGCTGACCAGGCTTGTCTACTGCATGAGTCTGGGATGTTCTTTCTCATCTCATTGCTAAAGTGGTAATGTAGCTACGTAGTTTTGTTATTTGCTAGCTGTATTCCTTTAAAATTTTTTGAAGGTCCTAGCCTGCATGAATTTGAACTACTTTTCTTCTAGTTGTGATGCATTCTGGAAAAGTTACTGAGAGCCTCCCTGAATTTACAGCTTCCTTTGGAGCAGGCATGAACTGAGTGCTCAAAATTAGCTAGGCATAAACACCTCAGCAGCAGATCAGTGGAACTGTGCCTGTTTACATCAGCTGACACCCGCTCATACTACCCTTCAGCTGCAACATGAGAAAGTCTCCAGACTGCTTCCAGAGATTGCCATGGGGAAGATAAGAAAATAAAAGGTTTCAGCCCAAAAATTTCTGCTAAAATCAAGGCTTTCCACTGTTCTTCTTTGTGTCAGTCACAATACTGTAGCTTTAGCATGCTTTCAAATGCTGTGACCTGTGGTTACGAACGTGAAATCTTAAGAAATTATTTTAATCCTCAGTTTTCTGGGGAGAAAAAAAATTGTGTCCATGTTATTAAGCTAGAGGTTCTTGATGCTTCTCTTGCATGAAATGTTTCACATAAATAGTAGTGCTTAAACTTAAACAGAAATATAATAGAAGGAGCAAAAGAAGAACCCAGGCATATCAGTTATATGGGAAGCAACTGTAAAGAAAGAGCTGTCTTCCTCTAAGGCAAGGAAGTCTGAAGCAGTGCAGTTTCCAGAAAGTTGTGCTAGCCATTTCCAGAAACTGTTTCTCTTCTGCTTTTTTTTCCCCTTTTTCTTTTCCAAACTCCTTTATCATCCTACAACTACTGCTTCTCTTTTGATGGTGTATGGAACCAGGTTCTTTTAAAATATATCCTCAATTTAGTCTGATAATGTCAAGGCTTGATGGGAGGATTTGGGTGATGAATATCTTCTGAAGGTGAGTTGTGCTGCGTGGCAGAATTTCTGAGCATATGAGCTGGGTGATCCCACTGAAATCCTTTATCTGCCAGTTGGTATTTCCAACCTTGTATATACTTGGTTTCCCCTTCCTAGCACTGGTTTTCAGGATTTTAGGTCTGTTGGCCATCCTTGTTCTCTGACTTGGAATACAAGCTATCCTTTGTCCTGTAAGCATATGTACATACGTATAGCATCTTACTGGAATGGTTATGGCTATTGTGGTATCTACGTGCCCAGACTGTAAGGAGTGGAACAGGTGTCTCTGTTGCATTATGGAGCACTGAAGCCTGTGACAGCATAAGCTCAAGGTTGCACAAAAGGCCAGTTCTCTGTTTTCCCCATCAATCACTTTGTCTTGTAAACAGACCTTACTGCCTTTCTTTACAAGGGTGTTTACAACAATTCAGTTTCCTTATTGGTGCCTGGTAATGACTTCCAGTTTCTTTTTCTCTCTTCTTGCAGAGACAAATTTTCTTTAATTCCTCTTTGAGGGATCTGTCGGAAACTGTGGAGGCTATGAGGGACAGCCTGGGAAAGCTGGTCAAGGAGGTAAGTAGCTTCTTTGTGTCAGAAGAATACCTTAGTGTGATGGATGTCCTAATCATCAAGTACAAGGAGTGCAATTCTCATTGGTGCAACTTGGAGTTAAATCCCTTGCTCTTTTCCAGTCTCCTTTGTCATCCTACAACCATACTTTCTGTATCAGTAGAAGTAACATCTCTATGTAACTTCTCAGCGCACAGAACTTCAAATTTAGGAGTTTCTCAGGTATCTGGCCAGGGAGGTGCAGGAATTAAGCTTTCTGTGGGGCTTACTTTCTCAGCAGTTGCCTTTGCAATATAGCTGCTGATTAGCAGTGCCTTGCAAAACTGCACAGAGAGAGGTTTGTTTCCTTTCTAGTTTTTTCAGTCAGTTGCCAGCCATGCTAGGGTTTATTACTGGCCTCTCTGGGTTTTGTGAGAATATGGCGTGTGGAAGAAGTGATGTATATAGTTTAGGAGCTGCAGGGTGCTCTTTTCCATTTCTGTTAAGAGAGCTAATATTTTGGGGGCAGAGGTTGTGATCTGATCTGTGTGTGGGGCACCCAATGCAGTGTTGTTGCACACTGACAGAGAAAGGCTCCAGTGTAAGGCAGGTTTGTTGAAGCAAAGTGGCATTATAGAGATGGTGAGTATTTGTTTTTGCAGGTGAAATGATGGATTAAGAAAAAAGCCCTGTGTGTCTAGTGTGAATCAGAAGTCTAAAACTGTTCTTTATTTTCAGAACCAGAAGCATATCTTAGTTGCTTTTGGTTGGCTCTGACTTTGAATCTGAAGTACTGCTAGTAGGCAAAAACATTTTTTTCCTCAAGCAGAAATTGTAGCCATTTAAACCAAACTATGCCTCCTCCTCCCCTCCGCAATCTTTCCAGCCTGTGTTGAACAGCAGTGCGCAGTGAACGGCAGTAACCCTGGGTGCACATGGAGGAGCAGGTCACTCAGGGTTAGCATGTAGCCCTCCTATGGAGGGCTGGCTGTGGAGCCAGTGCCATGCCTGCCAGCAGCCCCTGGCACACGTCCACACCAGCCCAGAACCTTCCAGTGGCTCGCAGCTACAGAGAAATTAAGGTGATTCCAGGACCAGCTTCAGTTAAGACCATGACAGAGCTCTTGCTGCCAGCTGGGGGGGAGGCTGCCCTTAAGACTCTGATTACAGCTGTTTCCCGTTACGTCACTTAAGCTTGCCTTGTTTGTTGGTTTGGTTTTTTTGTTTGGTTGTTTTTTTTTGCTTTTGCCTGGAATAAAAATAATTGAAACCATGTGATACTCAGTTTGCTGATGTGGCTGAAAATGTCTTAGAGTAGCATGCCTTTTCCTTGGCAGCTGTTTTGGATAAAATGCCTTTTATTCTGTCTTGTTACTGTGCAAACAAAGGCATAATTTTCCTTTGCAAACAGCGTGAGCTGCTCCAAATGGCTTGACTGAAAGTTATTCCTTATTGTCTGACAGGCTGATTTCTGCATGAAAAGCAGGGACTCACTTGTTTCATGGAGCAGCAGCTTGAGGCAGTGGAGAGAGCCATTTTTTGTAACATGTCTAGAAGCCTTTCTAGCAAAGAATTTTAATTAGAGAATGGTCTGAAGAAAGTATTTGTCTCTTTATGTGAGGATTTGTTGGATCTCTGTCCCTATGCTCCTTAAATCAACCCAGGAGAGCAGATTAAACTGAGAGCAAGGGCAGCTGTGAAGAAACACCCAGCTAGGTCTCATGTCTGGGAGTAGTTCAGTAATGCTTCCAGTGGCATGAACAGAGCAATTCTGCTATCATGGTTTTACGATTTTTGGTATTGGTATTCCACATCATAACATCATGTAGTGTATTGGGAGTTAAAGAGGTAATGCTTCAGCTCTGTGGATCATCGATAGCTCTGGGTATTCCTGTCTCAGAAGAGAGTAAGAACTACGTACCCCAGAGGAGTTTGCGTTGCTTTGTACTTTTACGTTTTTCTGCTCAGAGGGAAAGATAAAAACTGTTTGCATGTCACAAGACACTCTATTACCTTGGGGATCAACCCAGCAGTGGGTGCTTGCTGCTGTCTTGCCTTCAGTGTTTAGTATAAGGCCTTTGGTTTATCAGACACTCTCTCATTTTATTTGATTTATTAGCTTCAATTCCAAATATATTGTATTATATCGTGTTATTTTGCCTTCTGATATCTTAATTAGTAAATTAGCTAAGATAGTAACAATCCTCAGATTGTTGCCACTGTTTTGTTTTTAGGCCCATCTCCCTTTTCCCTTTCCCCTTTGCCCTTTCCTGGAGCGTAGGTCAGTCACGTCCTCGATGTTAGCATCCTGTCAGTCAGTCTGAACCTGTGGAACCAAACTGATTGACACCAAGGTGTAGGCAAAGGCAGGAATGAATAGTGAGGAGATGAAAGGACACTTGAAGCAAGTCTGGACACAAGCACCGAATCCCCAGGTTTTAGCTGTTTTCATAGCTGTCTTCCATCATATCAGTGTGTCATGTGTTTTTGGGCAGCTAAAAATAGAGACTCCTTGCATGTGACACAAAATAGCTTTTGTTTAGCATAAAGATTTTTTGTCTAGATGTTGGCATATATAAAACATGCACAGTACTACAGATGAATGCAAATGGTCAGGCTTACCTACAGTGTAAGGCCAGAAACACAGTCTGTGCTTACCTTGGGTGGAGTAGGATTGAACATTTAAAAAGACACCATTGCTTTCAGGGTTGTCATTGGCTGGCTTTGCCATAGACTTTGAATGTCTGCATTTTATTTAAACAAAGGTGTCTAAACCAAGACACAGTGAGCAAAATCAGCAACAGGGCTGTGAGTGACTCTAAAGACAGGGCAGTTGGGCCATCAGAAGATGTTTCCAAGGTACATCTGAAGACTAATTGCAAATAGGTGTCTCAGCAGCTCTGCTTGACCTTATTAGTACATGTTACTATTCTGGGCAGCACAGCAAGAACATCACAGTTCATGTCACCTGATATTCAGTAGCAGTCAAGAAATCAGATCAAATGCTGGAAAAGACTTAGATATGGGAACCTCCTGTGGAAGATGCTATCAAAGCACCATGTAAATCTACATTTTGCTCTTGTGTTCAGCCTGGAGTATTGTTCCATGCATTTTGTTTCCAGAAAGCAGTAGCAAAACTGGACAAAGTTCAGAGAAGGACAATAGAGACATGTAGAAGAGGAATTATTTTCACATACAGAGCAGGGAGTATGCTGGGACTTACTAGCCTCTTAAAGAGATGAGCTGAAGGCATGACAAGAATATAGAGTTGAGTGGTCCAGAGAAAAATAGAGAATGTATATTCACTCTCTGTTAGTGCAGAAAGCATGGCACTGAATGAAGCTAACAACAGCTAAGTTTAGGAGAGGGAGAGGAGGTTGGTTCTTTCCATTGCTAGATGCTAAATATTTGCAAATGTTCATGTTTTCTGTGGATGACATTCACTATGCATTAGCAAACAGATGTAAGTTCTCTGAGATGAAGATGCTGGAATCTGGAAGGTTACCTCAGGAAGTATTTGTTCTTTGCCCTGCCTATTTCCTAACATCTGCTTGTTGTCACCATCATAGAGATACTGAGCTAAACAGACTTTGAGTGTCTATGGGCACATCTCTGTTTTCTTAAATCTCCTGTCAATTTGATAATAGAGGTTCAGTGTTGTGTGAAAACAGTGTTTGTGGACCTGCATTGCTTTTCTCCTTGTGGTGAGCTAGGCCATATCCCTGAATATGGAGATGTTAATACAGTGTCTGAAGCCAAATACCTGGTACTTTTGTTCATGACAGCTTCTGCAGGTCGTTGCTGTGCCAGATAAGTGAGTCCCAAAGTGCACATCTTCCTAGCCAGCCGTGAGTGTTTCATCTCTGTGCCAGGTGTCAGGCAGACAGGACAACAGAAGGCTTCTTGCTGTGGTAGGCTGCATGTGGTGCGGAGAAAAAGGCTTACTCTGCAGTCAGATCTGAGGCTACAGCTGGGCTTGTTTTCAGGGTCTTTCTGGGAATGCTGTTGACAAAGGGGAGGGAGGTGCTAGGGCAGGGGCAGCATTACTGACCTAGGAGGTCAAAATTTCTGCCTGGTGTAAATCAGGGGAGGTTTGCTGACCTCAGTGGAATTCTGCCAGATGATGCTGCCAGCACTCCAGGGCCTGCAGCTCAGCAAGGCTGGGTTTGATTAGCTGCACTTGCTGTATGTTATTTCCTTATTTCCTTTTCTGTCTCGCTCCACCCTGGAGTGAGGGGATTCTGCTAGAATGTGAGCTGTTGTGCAACCAAAGAGGTTACTTCTGTGTGAGACCTCAGGGAGAGCAGGTATCACACACAAATTTGAATGAGAAAACATGAGTAAAGAGCTTGATGAGGGCATGGTTTGTATATGTGTACAGAAGAGATTTTACTTTTCCTCACTGTGATGAAGGGAAACATGCTTTCCTTGGTCTGTCCTTTTTAGTACTTCATCCAGTGGGATTCAAAAGCAGATGGGTGATTTGACAGAGAACGGCAGGATCTTTTCCCATCAGTAATCCTGTTCCAATCCCCATTTCCATTCTTTTCCACCTTTCTCCTCCAGCTGCTGAGCATGAAGAGCTGGAGTGACATGAGGCAAGAGGTGATGTTCCTGACCAATGTGAATGCCTCAAACTCCTCTACACAGATCTACCAGGCTGTGTCACGTATTGTGTGTGGCCATCCTGAAGGTGGAGGGCTCAAGATTAAATCCCTCAACTGGTACGAGGACAACAATTACAAAGCTCTGTTTGGAGGCAACAGCACTGAAGATGATGTGACTAATTTCTACGATAACTCCACAAGTAAGTATAACCCTGTCATGTGTAAGGTCCCATGTACTCCATGGCTGCAATGGCTACTGTTTTCCAAACTTGCACTGATGAAGGCAAGTGGTCCTGAGGATCAGCATACCACTCTACTGTTTCTGAAGAATATATACACATTGTCTGAACATCCAGCTGTTGCTTCCTGCATGTATTTTTAAGGACAGGGAGGGTACCAAGGTGCAAGGGGTTATCAAGGGACTTGTGTAGAATCCAGGAAGGCTACATGGACACTTTCCATGAAATGGAGTCCACAGTCACATGCAGCCTTTGAAGTGTGACCTTTTTCTGTGTAGATTTTGCCTGTGTCATGCAGTAAATTTTATAAGCTGTGCAAATGATTATGGCTGCTATTGGTAGATTCTCTGCACTTACTGAGCAAACTGAGAATGCTCAGTCTGAAAAGGGCATTTTGTAGAGCTTTGCAGCAGAGGAAGTTTTTTGTTTTAAGACAACTGTTCTGCTGTCAGCTCTGATTGTCTTAGAAGTGCACCTATGCTCACCCCTTCCTCTCCACCTCAGCACCCTACTGCAATGAGCTGATGAAGAGCCTGGAATCCAGCCCACTTTCCAGAATTATTTGGAGAGCTTTGAAGCCTTTGCTGATTGGAAAGGTCTTGTACACTCCAGACACACCAGCCATAAGGAAGATAATGGCTGAGGTAACTCTTAACTCTATCCTCTGAAATACAAAGTGAGGTATGTACTTTGAGTGTACAGCTAGGCTGCTTTGTGTTAAATTGAGCCCAAATGCAAGCCTAGAAAGGATTGTACACAAAGCATAGTGTTCCTGACCTCTCCCCTCTCATACACTTATTGCCAAAGGCTCAAGGAGGAAAGGCCAGGCTGCACTCCAGTTCTAAATCTTGCTGGAAACATTACTGGTGTTGCTCTTTGGTTACCTACAGACTTTGCAAATCTAATCTGGGATATGGGACTGGGAAAGACCTTGGTAAGCCATCAGGTGTCTTCTTCTCCACTGCCTGCTTGTCAGCTGATCTTCAGTCATTTCTGATAGTGACTTACGTAATGTTCTCTCTAATTCCCCAGACTTCCTCAGTAAACTCTTCTATCAAATGGGAAGGAGCTGCCTCTGCGTGCCCTTCCTCTCCAAGCAGGAATCATTCTTCACTGAGCCTTAAGCCCTACTCAGCCACAGGCACTCCCTCTTGTATTTTTCCTCCCATATGCACACAGCTTTCCTTACTCCCATCCTTGCTGAAGCTGAATTGCTGTTTGAGTATAAGCAACACTCAGTACTTTTCTTGACAGGCCAGTGTACCCTCTCAGCCCGTAGTGGATCTGAGCCATGTTTTGGAAATAACCTTCCTCTCTTCTTTGCTAACAGGTGAACAGGACATTCCAGGAGCTGGGAGTGTTTCGCGACCTGGGGGGGATGTGGGAGGAGATAAGCCCAAAGATCTGGACGTTTATGGAAAGTAGTCAGGAAATGGAACTGATTCGGGTCAGTATGCTGTTCTTACCAGAACCACAACCACCATTTTCTGCAGTCAGTGATGAAATGTTAATTTTAGATAATGCTTCTTGTTGATCTGTGCAGATGAACAGTATGCATGTGACCCTCTTTTTGAAACAAGTTATGAGTGTACCAGTCTTGATTATGTTGGGCACTCCTTTGTTTAACAACTTTCTGCAGTGAGGAGCAGAATGTGTTTAACAGCTGTTTCTAATTACCTCTGTGGGGAAATGTGTTGTTTCTTCCACCCTGTTGCCGTGATGCTCTATAAATATCTGGCTGATGATATTTTTGAAAACTGCAGACCTGTGGAGTTGGTGACAGGTTCAGCTGCCAGTGCTGTGCACTGCACTGTAAAAAGTGCTCTCTAGAGCAGCTGCTTTCATGATAGCAACAAAGCAAGCTACTACATGCCTAGATCAGATCCTGGAAAGTGTCATGTGGTCTCAGGCTCTACTGAGCGCAGTTAAGATTTGAATGGTTATTATTTTAGAGCTGAACCTAGATTCCTGGTGATCAGCTGGAACAAACCTTGTGAAAACCTTTTTTGAGTTTACATGGTTCAGTTAAGTTAGTAATAGTTGAGTGTCCCAGGGGAGAGGAGGCATCATGCTGTGGTTTATCACTTCATACTGTGCTATGCTTGCAAGATAATGAGCAAGGAGTTGAGAGTCATGTTTGGATTTGACATGCTTTCTGCTAGCCTGTTGGCTCCCCAGAGCATTGTGCATAGTATAAGACATGCGCTACTATTAAAAGTACAAGGAGCTTAGTTTGTGCTACTTCCCTCAGTAGTAACTCTGAGCAGTGAGTCTTTGTGCTTTTGTACTGGGTGTGTGTTACACAGATATCCCTGGGTCTTGAGTCTTGAAGTTCATTCTTAATTTATCCCATGATGATGTGCAGAATCTTTGACCTGTCCCATTGCACTTCCCCATTTATAGGACATACTAGAGATAACAGTGACATCATTTTCCTTACTCCTGTGCTTCTACTAGCTTTATGAAAGTTAGTTCTGTAGATGCTGGTATCATTGAGATGAGAATCAGACCCGAACTGTTTGCTGCAGGCGTGCTGACAGAATCAGGATTCAGTTATTGGTTTGCAGTTGTGTCCTGTAAATCGATGTTCCAACTTGTTTATTTGTTGTTATTGTTTGTTCTTTTTCAAATGAGTCCAGACTTTACTGGTTCTGTATTTTTTGCTTGTTGTTACAGTGGGAGGGGTACCTTTGTAGTTATCTGCTGCAGTTGGTGCATGCAGCAGTACTTTGTTGTAAATGCCTGTGCAGTACCCAGGCAGCATCTTCTAGTTTTACAAATGCAGTACAGGTCACTTGTACACAGATAGGCTAAAATGTATAGTAGCCTGTTTGGGGTGCTCTCTTCCTGCTGATTGCAAGTCTCTGAGACTGCTGTGCTGCTGGGTGATTGTCAGCTCACAGCTTTCTGGGCTGTGGAAGCTGTTGAGTACACTTCATTCTGCAGAAATAAAGAAAAGTGCAAAAGTATCTCACTGATCTGAGACGCTTGCATCCTGATGCTGCTGCTAATTCCAGAGAGGACGAGATGTGCACCCAGCCCCAGGCTAATGTCCATTGTTGGTGCACCAGGGATGAAGAGTCTGGGCCTCTTGCCTGCAAGCATGGTGTCCTTGTTGCAAGTCAGAGTAGAGTGAGGCAGCCTCCAGAGACTGAGTGTAAAGAGGGGAGCATGCGTGATTCCTGTTCATTCAGATTTCCTTTTTGTGTGCTCTCCTCTGCCAGCTTGGCCTGATCTTTTTTCCCAGTTTGTGGTTCTGTTTTTGCAGCCAGGTGACCTGGTGCCTTCTGGCTTGTTACTAGCAGCTGTACATTGAGGAAGCTCCTCACCTCTCCATTTCATTCTTTGTTCTGGCAAAAATTCAGTTTTCTTTTTTTATTGGTTACATTTTTTAGTTTTCTGTGTTGTGCTGGCTTTTTTCCTCTCCTTCAGTTCAGCTGCATTCCTTACAGTTAATGCTGCCTTCCTACCTGCTGTTACATTGATGCTCATGAGTCTCAGTTCTGCTTTAGTGCTCGAACTTAGGCTGCGGGGTGTTGAATGTACACATAGTGAGACCATAGCTCATCCTCTGGAAGCTAGGAGCTAAACCAGGTGAAAACAACACTATATGCAGTAGGAGATCAGAGAGGTATTGCTGTTGGAGGCTCCTTCGGCTGGTGTCAGTGGCACAACAAAAAAAAAGCATAAGAAAGCCACCCTGCCTTCAGTGCTGCTGTTTTTGTTTAGCAGCTGAAAGACTTAGCCCTCTGTCTGTACCTTACCTGTCTTTATCCCAGTGAGAACCAGAGACTTGCTTGATGAAGGCAGCAGAGCTTGGCAACCACTGGTCAGCCATATGCATCTCTGAAGACATTTCTTCCTTCTCTGTATCTTGCTGGTACAAAACCCACTGGTATCCAAGAAGTGGGGAAGGCATGGATAGGGTTTTTCTTTATGGTTCAGCTCTCTCCTGTCCAAGGAGCCTGGGACACGGCTGCCACCTAGGGCAGAGCAGGGCTTGGGCAGCACTTGCTGCAAGGCTGCTCATAGCTCTCTGCTGTCTTTTCCATGGAAAAATTGAGGCAAGACATAGAGACAGCAAGCTGGCCTGCAGAGCATTCTCAACAGCTTGTTTGTAGTGTGGAAGACCAAGAGGTACCCAGAGCTGTCAGCCCCCTGAGGCTGAGCTTCTTGGTATGGAGAAACAGGCTCACACTATTAAAAAAAAATGATACGAGGAACAGTGCAAGGAGTCGGACAACAAAAATTAGACAAAATGCCTGCTGTGGCACCTGCAGTTTAATGTCAGTGCTTCCTATACTATTTATAAAGACAGTTATAGTCGTTTTCTAGACCAGATGGGAGATCCAACAGTAATTCTCAAGGTAACTATTTCTTCTTTGACAAAAATAACTACAGACACTGCTGAAAAGCAAGACACTCTGGGACCTGCACTTGCCAGCTTCCAACTGGACGGTGGAGGATGTTGCCCATTTCCTGTCAAAGCATCCAGAAGAGTTTGAGACAGATAGTAGAATGGTGTACACCTGGGTGGATGCCTTCAATGAGACAGATAGAGCTATTCAGACCATCTCCCGCTTCATGGAGGTAAGATCGTGCTATAGTGTGGGCAGAGAGCTGGGGATGGCTGAAGCTGGGATTCTGATCACTAGGGAGGGTGGCTTCAGGGAAGGGGAAGGTCAGTGCTCTTCAGTCCCTGTTCTGAAAATTACCAGGCTTGGTGGGGCTAATCAGAAAGGTTAGGAAATACCATTTATTCAGGTATCTCAATATAGATGTGGGTACCTAACTTTAGGCCTTGTTCTTGAAGCTCTTGGTTTGTGGCATGTGGTTTCCCACTCTGATGTTACTGTGCAACTTAAAGTGGCTGCTTGTTTTGGCCGTATAGCAGCTCACATAGCAGTTCATACTCAACGCCTACCTATGTGACCTGGTGCAGGGAACCTGCTTTGGCAGGGGGATAGGACTCGATGATCTCTTGAGGTCCCTTCCAACCTGTGATTCTATGATTCTTTGATTCTGTTCAGGGCTTTAGCTGGGTCCCATAGTGAAGCTAGCAGCTGCTTTAAGCTGAGGAGGGTGTCGTGAATAATGAACTTATCTGCTTGTTATTCATTCACCTTGGCAGATGGGTGCAAACATAAACAGGTTTTTGGCCTGTTGGAGGCCTGGTCCACAGGCTTTGGGAGTCTCTTCGCTGACTTTTTAGAGGCTTTGAATCACACCTTGCTTATTTTTAACAGAGGAAAGTAGGACCTTATCTATGAAAATACACGTTTGGGTTGGATCCTATAGCTACCACTACTATGCTTCCTAACTGCTTGTCCAGAAAATAACATTTGGGTTGTATGTCAGTGACACTTACTTGCCTGCTGAGTGACCAGTAAGCAGGATTAAATGACAACTTGCTGGGCTTGTGTGAGACATTGTACAATAGTCCAGCACTGCAGCCTTTTCTTGGGAGTGGCATTATTATTACAGAGTTCTCCTTCTTTGTCTCTCATAAACTTACGGTATGTTCTAGTTTAACCTGGTCCCATAAACACTTCCATATCTGTCCCTATGTAGTGTGTCAACTTGGACAAACTGGAGCCTGTTGCCACAGAAGTCCGACTTATAAATAAGTCCTTGGAGCTTCTGGATGAAAGGAGGTTCTGGGCTGGTGTTGTCTTCACTGAAATCGCTCCTAACAGCACAGAGCTCCCTCAGCATGTGAAATACAAGATACGCATGGACATTGACAACGTGGAAAGGACCAACAAGATCAAGGATGGGTGAGGCATGATAAGCTTACTTGTGAATAATTTCTTGCAGGATTTGAGGATTTCTAACTGAAACATCTTTTTTCTTTGGCAGCTACTGGGATCCTGGACCCCGTGCTGACCCCTTTGAAGACATGCGCTATGTATGGGGAGGTTTTACATACCTGCAGGATGTGGTAGAACAGGCCATCATCAGGGTGCAAACAGGCACAGAAAAGAAGACAGGAGTTTATGTGCAGCAGATGCCTTATCCATGTTATGTCGATGACATGTATGTACATGGGCTGCTTCAAAAGCTTCCAGGAACACTCTGGGTTGGGAGGCATGGGCTTTAGTAACTCTTCTGGTATGACTTATTGTATCCCTGTTATCAGTGTGGGAATAGATTTCAACTTTCCCAATACCTGAATTAGGGCTTCTGTATGGCATGCTAAGGATTCAGAATATGTAATGGTTTGTGGAGACAGTTGGGAGTAGTCCCCAGGAAAAGCAGCTAAAAGTATGTCTCTGCCCAGCTAAGGCAGCTGGTTTTGCCCCATGTTGGGCGCCAAAAATGTCAACGGTTCACAGGCAGGTTCGGTCCGGTTCTGTGATGATTGGTGCGGGGGACCCACAGACCCACGCCCCAGGGAAGGGGAAGGGGGAAGGGGAAAAGGGAGATGGGCCTAGAAACAAAACAGCAGCAACGATCTGAGGAGAAAAGCTGATTTACTGAACGAGATATCAGAAAGCAAAATAACACAATATGATACAATATAATTGGAATTGAGGCTAATGAATCAAATAAAATGAGCAAGAGAAAGTGTCCGATAAACCGAAGGCCTTACGCTAACGCTGAAGGCGGACGGCAGCGAGCACCCACTGCTGAGTCGATCCCCAAGGAAAGAGTGTCCCGTGACTGCAGACAGTTTTTATCTTTCCCTCTGAGCGTAAACACGTAAGAACACAAAGCATCGCAAAGTCCTCTGGGGAATGGAGTTCTTCTCTTCTGAGACAGGTATACCTGGAACTATCAATGATCCACGGAGCTGGAGCATTAACTCTTTAACTCTAAATGCACTACATGATGTTATGATGTGGAATACCAGTACCAAAAATCATAAAACCATGACACAGCTTTTTACTGCTGCTTTTCAAGGGGAGGTGGAACTACAACTGTCTCCTACTCAGGGCCAGTGTTGTGCTATGTGTAATGTAACAGCATTACTTTGTGATGAGACAGTGATGCTGTGTCATACTCTGCACTTAGGCTGCTTTGTGCAGTGGAGCCCTAGCAGTCACTATACTTCACTAGCCCTTGAGTGGTATCTTCAGTCACACTGATATATCTCACTTTGTTCTCCTGAACCCTTCTTTTCTTGTTCTCAGATTTCTGCGTGTCATGAGCCGTTCTATGCCTCTCTTCATGACTCTAGCCTGGATCTACTCAGTGGCTGTGATAATTAAGGGCATTGTGTATGAGAAAGAGGCCCGGCTAAAGGAGACGATGAGGATTATGGGCCTTGACAATGGCATCCTTTGGCTTAGCTGGTTCATTAGTAGCCTTATCCCTCTCCTCATGAGTGCAGGCCTCCTGGTGCTGATCCTCAAGGTGAGCTCACTAGTTTGGTCTCTGACAACAAAATCCAGAGCACTGATATACAGTGGCCTCTATGGGTACGCTGGGGAGGAGGTGGTGGGTGCTGGCTGGTCAGTGACTGTTGTGCAAATTGGAGCAAGTCCAGAATCCCCCTAGCTGTGGACCTGCTTGTAATATAGCCATATCAGCCCTTTCAAAACCTAATGTATCTGCTGTTCTCTTCCAGATGGGGAATCTGCTGCCATACAGTGACCCTAGTGTGGTGTTTGTTTTCCTCTCAATCTTCGGCATCGTGACCATCCTGCAGTGCTTTCTCATCAGCACTGTGTTCTCTAGGGCCAACTTGGCAGCTGCCTGTGGAGGCATTGTGTATTTCACACTATACTTACCCTACGTGCTGTGTGTTGCCTGGCAAGACTATGTCAGCTTCTCGCTCAAGATCTTTGCAGTAAGTCTTAAGGAAACTGTCCAGAGCACTGGGCTTCTACCACTGTGGCACTGAATTGCTCTGTAGTTGGACATTAATTATTAGTGAGTAGTGGGCAACAGAAAGGTAATTTCCAGTGTAAAAGACTATCAGAGCTTGGCTTGGTAAAGATACTGATAGAACCAGCAGGAAAGATTTTGCTGACTTTGGTAGGAAAGTAATTCAGCTACGTTAAGCTCCCTTGGTCTCTCTGTATGCTGTGGTACTACAGCGCCAGATTTGCAGGGTTGCAGGAGTCATCTGGCTTTCTTCTCTGCAGTACTTGTTACTCATGTAAGAGGATGACTTAGTGGTGTCTTCCCTTGCATAAACGTCCAAGCATAATGGAAAGAGTCGAAAAGAAAACTTGAGTTCTGTGGGGTAGTCCAACAAAGGTTTCAGGCTTTAGTTATTTAAATGGAACAAAAAGTTTGCTAGTCCCTCTCTGCAAATCTAGTCATGATCCTTAGACTTTTGACTTCTCCTCTAGGGCCTTTCAACTGTGTCCTTGATACTTGCACTAGAGATGAGGTGTAGACATGGAAAACTTATGTATTCATGCCTCTCATTTGCAGAGCCTGTTGTCTCCAGTAGCCTTTGGCTTTGGTTGTGAGTACTTTGCACTGTTTGAAGAGCAGGGAGTTGGTGTTCAGTGGGACAACTTCTTTGAGAGCCCACTAGAAGAAGATGGCTTTAGCATCACCACTTCTGCTGTGATGATGTTATTTGACACGTTCCTGTATGGGGTCATGACCTGGTACATTGAGTCTGTCTTCCCAGGTGAGGTTTGCTTCAGGGAAGTATCATAACTGCATACATTCATGTCCTACACCTTTGACAAGATGTAAAACAAATGCCTTTTAAAGCAGAATTGCTGAAAGGTCATGGAGGAAAATTCCTTACCAGTACAGAACTGTTGTTGCAGCTTCTACCAGCGACTGTTTCCCACTAAGCTAGGTTTGAAGTTTGGTGCATTTTAGCTCTTCATTTATGTGAGCTGCTAATTGTACAGACACTGCTAGCAGGAGAGCATTGATGGTATTAACACCATATGTGCTAATTCTAGAATAGAACCTCTGACTCTAAAATGAAAACTATGGAAAGGAGATTACTTTTACTCTAAAGGCTGGCAGTAAAGATCTTAGCCCTGCTTAAAGTAGAGGCTTGCAGGGGTGGAATATTTCCTTTCTTGCACTGAAATCTAAAACTAAAAAAAAAAAGGATCTGGTGCAGTTGGGCTCATGTAATGCCTTTTTCTCTTCAGGCCAGTATGGGATTCCTAGACCCTGGTACTTTCCTTTCACAAAATCCTATTGGTTTGGTGAAGAGCCCCAGGATAGGCAGCACCTTCATACTGACCAGAAGGGGCCCTCAGAAGGTAAGCAAGACTTGAAGGAAGCAAGCAGTGAAGTGTTGATGTCTCCTGCTTTGTTGAGACTCCGGGAGAAAAAGAGTCTGCGTCCTCTGAAAGAAGGGACAGGCTAATTGGAGAGACTACAGAGAAGTTGCCAAGATATGCAGACAGGAAGTTAGAAATGTAAAAGCCCAGCTCGAACTCAGACTGGCTACTGCAGTGAAAGCAAACAAAAAATCTTTTTATGAACATACAATAAGACGAGATAAGGAGAATTTCTCTCCTTTACTTCATGAGGCAGGGAGTGTGACCACTGAGGATAAGGAAAAGGCTGAGATTCTCAATGCCTTCTTCACATCTGTCTTTAATAGACAGAGCAGTTATCTTCAAGGTACTTTTTACCCTGACGTGGAAGTCTGGGATCGAGCTCAGAATATACCTCGTGATCCACACAGGCACAGTCAGAGACCTGCTTCTCCATCTAGACTGCACTAAGTCCATGGTCCAGATGGGATCCACCTTTGGGTGCTGAGGGAGCTGGCGGATGTGATTGCCAAGCTGCTTTCTACCATCTATCAGCATTCCTGGTTATCTGGAGAGGTCCCAGAAGATTGGAACCTTGCTGATGTGACTCCCATCTAAAAGAAAGGCCATAAGGAAGACCCGGGGAACTACAGGCCTGTCAGCCTGACCTCGGTATCAGGGAAGATTATGGAGCAGATGATCTTGAGGGAGATCACACGGCACGTGCATGGCAACCAGGGGATCAGACCCAGCCAGCACGGGTTCACAAAGGGCAGGTCGTGCTTGTCCAACCTCATCTCCTTCTATGACTGGGTGACCAGACAGGTAGATGAGGGAAAGGCTGTTGATGTAGTCTACCTGGACTTCAGCAAGGCCTTTGACACGGTCTCCCACAGTATTCTCCTGGAGAAACTGGCAGTCCGTGGTGTGGACAGGTTCACTCTTCTCTGGGTGGAGAACTGGCTGGAGGGCCATGCCCAGAGGGTAGTGGTTGATGGAGTTAAGTCCAGCTGGCGTCCTGTTACAAGTGGTGTCCCGCAGGGGCTGGTATTGGCGCCCATCTTGTTTAATATCTTTATTGATGACCTAGATGAGGGGATTGAGCGTACCCTCAGTAAGTTTGCAGATAACACCAAGTTGGGAGGATGTGTTGGGAGGCCCTTCAGAGGGATCTGGATAGACTGGAAAGCTGGGCTGAGGTCAATGGGATGAGGTTCAATAAGGCCAAGTGCCAGGTCCTGTACTTTGGCCACAATAACCCCAGGCAGTGTTATAGGCTTGGGGCAGAATGGCTTGAAGAATGTAGAGAGGAAAAGGACCTGGGGGTGTTGGTTGATGCTCGGCTGAACATGAGCCGGCAGTGTGCCCAGGTGGCCAAGAAGGCCAACGGCATCCCTGGCCTGTATCAGAAATAGTGTAGCCAGCAGGAGCAGGGAGGTGATCATCCCTTTGTACTTTGCTCTGGTGTGGCCACACCTCAAGTGCTGTGTTCAGTTTTGGGCCCCTCACTACAAGAAGGACATTGAGGCCCTGGAGCGTGTTCAGAGAAGGGCAACAAAACTGGTGAGGGGTCTGGAGCACAAGTCTTATGAGGAGCGGCTGAGGGAGCTGGGATTGTTTAGTCTGGAGAAGAGGAGGCTCAGGGGAGACCTCATCACAGTCTACAGCTTCCTCAAGGGAGGTTGTGGTGAGGGAGAGGTCGGCCTCTTCTCCCAGATAACTAATGACAATATGAGAGGCAGTGGCCACAAGTTGTACCAGGGAAGATTTAGATTGGATGTGAGGAAAAACTTTTTCTCTGAAAGAGTGCTCAGATGCTGGAATGGCCTGCCTAGGGAAGTGGTAGAGTCACAGTCCCTAGAGCTGTTCAAGAAGCATTTAGATGAGGTGCTTAGTGGGTAGGGATGGTGATAGGATGGTTGAGCTAGATGTGCCCATATAGGTCCTTTCCAACGTAGTGTTTCTATGAATCTGTGAGAGTTCAAGGGCAGCAGTACTCGCCAGGCTAAAGTGAAAATTGGTTATCTATTTGTTATTCGTTTGGGATCAGATGTTTAGAGAAACCCAAGGTACTTAACTGAGCAGGTACTCTACCCCCAAAACTGTGAATTCCTCTAATTTCTGCTGTACAGTAGTGACACTGGAGATTGCTTATGCAGTCAGTAGAGTGGAAAGAACTAAAAAGCAATTTCTATGGGAGGTTTCTGACACCAAGTAAGAAGTGTGGTCAGTTGCTCACATAGCTTGTTTCTCTATAGAACTCCACATTCTTAGAGGCAGTGTGGTGTTTCTTAGAACTCCCACACAGTTAAACAATATTTAAACCCATCATATCCCCTTCTACTTTGCTCTGTTTTCCTTTCAGTCTGCAAGGAGGAAGAGCCTATGCATCTGAGTCTTGGTGTTTCCATCCAGAACCTGGTAAAAGTTTATCGTGATGGCAAGAAAGTTGCTGTAGATGGTCTCACGCTGAATTTCTATGAAGGGCAGATCACATCATTTCTGGGACATAACGGAGCAGGGAAAACCACTACCATGTAAGATTAATGTAATACTTCAATATGATGGAACTGTCTGAATATTACTGTTCCTGCTGATATGATGCAACTGCTGTACAAGTGCAGTGGAGCTCCACTGATGGTGCTTTGCTGATTTCAGAGGAGCTTTGCTGATCCACTCCAGTTGTGCAGCTGCTTCACAGGATACACAGATACAGAGGACTGAAACTGGAGGTCATTTAGGTTGAGGCTGTGCCTGAATGTGTCTGCTGGCAGCATTTTTCAGTAATCCCATTTGTGATTCTGACTTATCAGTGAAAGGAAATGAGTTGAGCTTGCAAGGATGGGAAGCTTTTAGAGAAAGAGGTATTAACTTCACGCATCAGCGTGTGGGTGTGCTTTGATCACTGTGTTGAAACCACTGGAGCCAATTTTTTATTCATTATTAATATGTATTTCTCAGACTACTTCCCTGATGTTGGAGTGCCCAAAGGCTTCCACCCACACTTCACTCATCTGTCCTATCATGTACAGCAGCCAGTTCTTAGTGTTGGAATCTGTTGTCTTTGTTCTTCAGGTCCATCTTGACTGGCTTGTTCCCTCCCACCTCTGGTACTGCTTTCATCCTGGGTAAAGATATCCGGTCGGAGCTCAGCACCATCCGGCAAAACTTGGGTGTCTGTCCACAGCACAATGTGCTGTTTGACTTGTGAGTAGCATCCATAGACACAGGGCTGGTACTATTGAAAGTTTGGGTTCCTTAGGAAACGCTAGTGTTCTTTGAGCTGGGACATCTATATCTTTAGCTGTATGGATGGTGACAGCAGGGTAGTGTGAGACTGGTATGAGAGTGTTCTGATTGTTAATGAGTTCATATGTGCCTATCAATTATTGTCATGAGTGTACACTCTCGTCATTCTCCTCTCTTCAGAGAAATCTACTACATGGAACTTAACTTGGTTTAACAGTGCCTGCTGAATTGGGATGTTATGGTTGCTTTGTTAAGCCCTCTAAAGGAGTATTACTTGCACTGGTGCTGAATTGTAGCACTCTGAAGTGCTACTGGGCACAGCCAATCTGTAGTTGCTAGCTACAAACCCTTTAAAAGATGTTTGCCTAAGCAAACAAATACACTCTGTGTAGTGCTAATACAAGGATGAATTCCAGCTCACATTTGTGCCCTGAATTTGCACTTGTTCCCTAGGCTGACTGTGGAAGAACACATCTGGTTCTATGCTCGGCTCAAAGGGCTACCAGAGAAGAAGGTAAAGGAGGAAATGGAGCAGATGGCAATGGATGTTGGTTTGCCTCACAAATTGAAAGCCAGGACAAGCAAACTCTCTGGTGGGTTCATCAGCTTTTACATTTCTCAGCAGCTCCCTTCAGGGAGGGCCTGGAGAAGGCTGCATCACAGATGGTGTTTGGATCCTCCATTTAGCTATACAGGCTACCCCACAACTAGGCACTTGAAAAAAAGAGTTGTTTATTAAGTACCTAGTCGTGTATGTTAGTAACCTTAACAGTCTTATACTATTTTTCCTATCTAATACTGTAAAAAGCCAGTCACTTCTTCTGAGTATTCTATACTTGTTTCCATCTTCACACAGGCATCCCCTCGTGCCATGGAATCTGTGTACCTGTAGTATAGCTACCTGCGATATATATTCTCCAAATGCTAATTAGAATGTTTGGGTTTTACAGATCTAGGTGAAGGTGACTCAGACCCTAACCTCCAAGTAACTTTACCCCTATTTCATAGAATCATAGA
Source organism: Cyrtonyx montezumae (assembly GCF_038088225.1). Classification (NCBI taxonomy): domain Eukaryota; kingdom Metazoa; phylum Chordata; class Aves; order Galliformes; family Odontophoridae; genus Cyrtonyx; species Cyrtonyx montezumae. The sequence continues at coordinate 11,423,793 of NW_027072033.1, read as the reverse complement.
ATGGTTTGATTTGGAAGTGATCTTTAAGATGATCTAGTTCCAACCCCACAGCTGTAGGCAAGGACATCTCCCTCTAGACCAACCCCATCCTGCCTGGCCTGGAATGCTTCAAGGGAAGGGTCATTCATCACCTCACTGGGCAACCTCTTCCAGTGTCTCACCACCCACACAGTAAATAATTTCTTCCTGATACCTAATCTAAATCTACCTTCTTCCACTTTAAAACTATTTCCCCCTTGTCTTGTCACTACCTATATGTTTAAGTCCCTCCCAAACACTGTACACTTCTTATGTTGCTTTTTCTTCAGCTGACATCCTTCTCCTTGGTTTAGGAATACCAGGATTCCTGTATTAATCTGTGCCAGATAGTTGAAGACTGGGACTGTTTTGTCTCTGACTCAACTATCAGTACATTTGGTTTTGGATAAGGGAGAGCAGATTGTCACAGGCTTACTCACATTGAAGAGCTAATATCACTGCTGTCTCTCACACACTCCCACAGGAGGGGAATCTCCTGGGCATTTATTCCTGTAGCTCAAGCTTTTAGAGGTCTGCTCCAGATCCTCAAAATATGGTTAGGCATGTGAGTGAGGAATATGGTACTGCTGATGTTAAGATACGTACGATTCATTCATAGAGGGGTTGTAGTATGTGCTTTCCTTTAGAAGAATTGCACTCTGCTGGGGAAAACCATCCTGATGAATTATTCTTTGTCCTGCAGGTGATGAGACCCTGAAGACATAAAACAGTAGCAGAGCTCAGCTTCTCAGTGCTCAATTTTGCTTTCTCTTGGAGAGCTCTATTTCCACTGCGTTGCTCTCCGTTTTGTTCTCCTGCTCATCAGGAGCATCAGCCTGACCCCACTTTCTTGTGCTTTTCAGGTGGCATGCAGAGGAAGCTCTCAGTTGCCTTAGCCTTTGTTGGTGGCTCCAAAGTTGTCATTCTGGATGAGCCCACAGCTGGAGTGGATCCTTATTCCCGGAGAGGGATATGGGAACTGCTTCTGAAGTATAGACAAGGTTTTTTTTTTTCTGTACTCCTAATTAAACAATGTCATGAAAATAAAATCAATCTCTGATTCATGACTGTTCCCAAAATAGCAGTATGTCTTTGCAAATCTATTGTTACATTGAGCGAGGAACAAAGAGCTTGTGTGATAAGCACATTCTGATCTCACCTTTTTTCTCATTTTTCATCCAGTTCATGTGGGAGCTCACTGAACAGAGTTCCTTGCTGGATTGTCAGGATAGTTAAAGACAGAAATTCATGCCTTGGGTGCAGCACTGTCCTGTTTTATTGCAGCTTGCTGATATGTAGTTAACCTGCTTTAGCTGAACATGGCAATAGTGTGCAAAGAGTGGGGATAATACAGCTGTGACACTCCTCTGTATTGCTAATGTTGGTCAAACAAGCTACAACTTGGGAAATGAACCTCCCATTTAATTTCATGACAAAACTCAGATGATCTTGGCCTTTCTTGGCTTGGAAACATGAATGTGGTTGACTTACAGCAGTGTCTTTGCTTTTTTCCAGGCCGCACTATTATCCTTTCCACACACCACATGGATGAGGCAGACATTCTGGGGGATCGAATTGCCATCATTTCTCATGGCAAGCTCTGCTGTGTTGGTTCTTCTCTCTTCCTGAAGAACCAGCTGGGAACAGGCTATTACTTGACCCTTGTCAAGAAAGATGTGGATTCCTCTCTGAGCTCCTGTCGAAACAGCAGCAGCACAGTGTCCTGTCTGAAGAAGGTACAACAAAATCTTCCTTCTTGCTTCCATCTTTCATGTGTAAAATTTTAGGAAGATAGGAAGCAGCAGTTAATATTTTACGTAAGAGTGTATTGAAGAGAAATCCCTTATTCTATAAAAGAAGTCTTGCTTGCTTTTACAGGTACTATGGCAGACCACATCTAGTTACATGGGATATATGCCTCCACTATAGTTCCTTTCAATACCATTGTTTCCAAAGATGATTGGAGAGAGACAGGATATATGAAATGGCACACTTCCATAACACTTAGGCACGCTCCTGTGACTTCTTTCATGTAATTTAGTCCTTTGTAGTGATATGTCATCTTTACTTTCAGACTCATCTGTAGAGTATCCAGCGTGCTGTGGCAGTTGCTTGTAGTTACAGATTGTAGCATCTAGACATGATTCTTTTCTAGTTAAACTAAACACTGTTTATTACTTGTCTCCTCTTCTGTGACTAGGATGACAGTGTCTCCCAGAGCAGCTCTGATGCTGGCCTTGGCAGTGACCACGAAAGTGACACCCTGACAATAGGTGAGGCTTGGAAAAACAGTATGATGTTCAGTCCCTTTGCTAACATTACACCTTCTTTGACCTTTAACAATAGCCTTAATTTTGTCCAGCTGTTGTAGGAACACGGGTAGAATTAGCAAGACCACATATTTAAAATCAATAAATATTGCAACATTTTTCTCCATTGAGTCACTTAAGTGCACTTTGAGTATCAAAGATGATATATTACTACACCTCCTATCAGTGTGAGTTGCAGGGCTGCCAGCAGCGTGTAAAAGATCTCTCAAATTCTGCAAATAAAAGCAATAGACAGGCTTGGATCCAAGCCTTTGCTGAATGTAAAAAGAACTTACATTTTCCATAGAAATGAGCTGCTTTCCAGAGTTGTCCGATTTTACCTCATTCTTTTCTGGCAGGGTTCTTCAGACTGAACTCTTTTTTCTGCATGATGAACAGAGTAAAAAGATGAACATCACCTTTTTCTTTGGTTCTTTTAGATGTCTCTGCAATTTCAAATCTCATTACAAAACATGTTCCCGAGGCAAGACTGGTTGAGGACATTGGTCATGAGTTAACCTATGTCTTGCCATACAAAGCTGCTAAAGAGGGAGCTTTTGTTGAAATGTTCCATGAAATTGATGACCGTCTCTCTGATCTTGGCATTTCCAGCTATGGCATTTCTGAGACCACCCTGGAAGAGGTGAGTGAGCTAAAGGTTTTTTTTTGTTGTTTTTTTTTCCAATATGAAACTAGGGAAAATGAATCATGGCAGAAGTAAGAAAAAGGCTGTCTTTTCTTCCTGTAGACATTTGCCTGTTGTGCAGTAAGTAATTCTGTGCTCCTCTTCATATTGGTTTCTCTTCTGCACCATTAAAGTGTATGCATTAAAAATGGAAATGTATTACAAGTAAGCATAGGTCCTTTGTACTCAGTTGCACTTCACTGAGATGTCATGTGAAGGTTAGCTCCAAATTGGTTTATAATGACTGTCTGAATACCTTTGAGGTATTTTTAGGGATGCTTTGCACTGCACTTTACTGAAAATATGCATTTTTTATATCAGAGACTGTTATTTAGAGAAACCCAATAGCCACATGCCCTTGTCAGAGGACTGTGTAGGGCTGTTACTTGTGACTTTTTTTAACTGAGAAGTACCTAAGTCTCTTTCAGACATAGGAAATACATCTTAAAAAGATGTATTTAAGATATACTGAGGACTGATTTGGAAAGTAGGAACAGCTGATATGTGGTTTCAAGCTATGCTTCTGGAGGACAGAGAGGAAGTTCATGCTCCTGTAACCCAGGAAATAAACTGTGTATCTGTCTTCATGCTGCAGATGTCAGTCTTGGGATCTCTTATGATATTTCCTGAAGTTGTCACACTATTGCTTCCCTTCTAATTCTGAATGACACTTACTGTGGTCTTTCAGATCTTCCTCAAAGTGGCTGATGATAGTGGTGTGGATGCAGAAACCTCAGGTGAGTATAGTTAAGTTTCCTTCAACACTGTAGGAAACAAGAGAGGGATAACATCTGTTGTTTAAGCACATGGCTGACAAAGCCTAGAAATTTCAGGAGTAAAGTCTCAGTGCAGGCCTTAGCTCCCTGGGCAGGAAAGAATCTAATGGGTATACCAAATGACGAGTGTCCTGGCCTCAGTAACTATATTTGGACATGTGAGTGACCTTTACATGTGGAGTGTGTCCAGCTATACAGTGACACATGCTCAGGTGTGATATCCCCTGTTTGTGGCTGAACTGGAACTCTCCTGTGGTAAGATTTTTTTTTTTATGACCTAAAATAGTTGTTCTTAGTAAGTTTTAAGTGTGTTTATATACTGTTACTTTCTGCCTACTCACATGGAGGGTTTCTAGTGTTTGAGTATATTGTGAACATGAGTGACATTACTGTCTAACCTGAAGAGTAAGAATTCTTAGCAGGGTTAAATCACAGCACTGTCTGACTTCTTCTGAGTGTATGCTCTTGCAGCATTTCCTGAAAAACTAATGCTAGCAAACTGTAATTTGTGTGAAATGCGTATTACTCAAGAATTTTTCTTGAGTGAGAGTAGTCTCAAGTTTCTGTGGATAAATAAAAATAATAAATGTCCAGAGCACTGGAAAAAGCTTCTGGAATGGAATGTGAAAAATGATGCATAAGCCATGTGACCTCACAGAGTAACAGTTATAGTTTTAGCTTTTCCTAGACTGGAATCACTCCAACTCATCTCCTCAGTCTGAAGATGAAAGTCATGTAAAATGAAAATAATACTGCTTTGCTTTATCTGGTACTAACTGAAGAGAAGTGGAAGCAGTTCAGCTAAGCATGACTATGTTATTTTCAGATGGGACACTGCCTGCCAAAAGGAACAGGCGTGCGTTTGGAGACAGACAGAGCTGCCTTCGTCCCTTTACAGAAGATGATGCATTTGACCCTAATGATTCAGACATTGATCCAGGTATTTCTGGCTCTCAAGCCTATTGTCACGGTGTTATCTGTGACAGTAACCCAAGGGAAACCGAGAAGGGAGAGAGAAGAGAAAAAAGAGAGAAAAAAACTGCGTCAGTGGCCACCCGGGGAGGGGGAAAAGAGATGGGTCTACAAAAAAATAACGGCACGATCTGAGAAGGAACGCTAACTTTACTAAATCTAATAAAATTGAACAATTGAGAGATGAAGTTTCCAAACCAAAAGCTGTGAGCTTATGTTAAAGAGGAACTGCAGGGGAAGCACACGTCCACAGCATGCATTACCTGGCATCCGGTGTGGAGCTCCGCCCCTCTGTTGCTCCCAGCAGCATTAACTCCTTCACTGTTGCATGATGCTCTGGTGTGGAATACCGGCATCAAAATCACAACACCTATTTTCTTACTGTGAACACTCATTACAAATAGTACAGATTACAAGGCTAAGAGTGACAAAGAAGTAGTGGTTTATTTGCCTTCAGAAACAGTGGGCAGTGCAGTATCTGTCAGTGCCTGCTCCATCTTCTTGTTAAGGCTGAGAGAGGTAAAGATGTAAATGCTGTCCTGTGAATTTCTTTTGCTTTCTCCTCTTGTAGCTCTCTTTTTTGATATGTGAGAGTGTTGGTCCAGCCATCACCTTGTTGCTTTAGCACAGAAGAGCTGAAGGAATCTTGGTAAGCTTGTGATTAAGAGTTGTTTCTTAATTCTTGCTAGCAGAATCCAGGGAGACTGACCTTCTCAGTGGCATGGATGGGAAAGGCTCCTACCAGATGAAGGGCTGGAAGCTCTCCCAGCAGCAGTTTGTGGCTCTGTTGTGGAAGAGGCTGCTTATTGCTAAGAGGAGTCGGAAGGGCTTCTTTGCTCAGGTAAGAGCACCAACATGTGCAAGGTTCCATCAGCAGGGACAGTTCTGGACAATGTGCTTTGTCAAGGGTTGAAAGCAGAAAGAAAATCTCAGGAGAACCCATCACTGAAACTTGTCTGCACTGACATATCTGAGCAAAAGGAGGCTTGTGAAAGTGAAAATATGATTACGAAATGGTTGCCAGCTGTTCTTACATGGGAAAGGTGCAGTTGAGGTTCAAATCCAAAATCTCTTAACATGTGGAGTCTTTAGTTGTTCAAGGTTTGCCTTTCTGTCTAGAGATGGCTTGGTAAATCATAGAATCACCAAGGTTGGAAAAGACCTCGTTTAGTCTAACCGTCCATCTATCACCAATATTTCCGCACTAACCCATGTCCTTTATTACAACATCTAAAAGTTTCTGAAACACCTCCAGGGATGGTGACTTGACCACCTTCCCTGGGCAGCCCATTCCAGTGCCTGACTGCTCCTTCAGAGAATAAAAGTTTCCTGACATCAACCTGAACCTCCCCTGGCACAACTTGAGGCCATTCTCTCTAGTCCTTTATTGGGAAACTGGAAAAGTGTTGAGCCATTGACTCACTCAAAGCTGATAATGCCTCTATAATGTTCACCTTAAAAAAGGCTTGCTCTCACCTTGCAATTTCAGATTGTGCTGCCAGCTGTCTTTGTGTGTATTGCTCTCATGTTCAGCCTGATTGTTCCTCCCTTTGGGAAGTATCCCAGCCTGGAATTACAGCCCTGGATGTACAATGAGCAGTATACTTTTATTAGGTATGTTCCTTGTGTCTCAGAAATGATGCTAAAATCTAAAAGTCTTTTCTCCTCTGCTGGATAGTTACTGAGTACCAAATTCCTTATCTGATTGTTTAAACTTGCCTTCTGTGGTTAGCCCAGAAGTATGTTTTAAAGGTATCATAATACTTTATTGTTAAACCTTTAAATGCCAGGTCTAACTACTAGCAAGGCCATTTCAATTAGTGAATAGTGCTATGAGTCTAGTGATAACTGTGCACACACAAAAAACAAAGACAGGTGCTCACAGCCCAAGTGTTCTTCTTACTGTAATTTCTACTGTTCTTTTCCTGAGCTTTTTTATTGTTTTCTCAGCTTTGCTGTGCTGTTGTTTTTTGCTGTATATTTGTTATCCCGCTGACCTGCTGATGTTTCTCTGCTGTACCCATAGTAATGACGCTCCAGAAGATGCAGGGACTCGGAAGCTTTTGGATGCCCTTCTCAATAAGCCTGGCTTTGGAACACGCTGCATGCAGGGACACTCCATCCCGTAAGTAAAACTTATTGCTGCAAAAGAGAAGCCCAGCCTTGGATTCTGGTCATTCAGAAGATGAAGACAGCGATTTGATACTTAAGCATAGTTGGGGCAGAATTTAAACCAAAAGGCCTGTATTTACATTCCTTTTTTTCATCTCAGGGCCTTCTAGAAAGTTGCCAGCACTTAGCATAGCAAGAAGGTGGGATCTGAGTGCAAGTCCTGACAGAGATGGAACAAAGATGATAGTCTCTCCTTCAAATTACTGTTTGGCTCTGAACAAGGAATAAGACCTAATAGTGTTGCTGTATGCTTTTCACTGTAGCTATTTACGCAGTCCTATTTCTAACTGCACCAGAAACCCTGGTTAGCACCCCGACAGATGCCAGCAGACAGCATGGAGAGACAGCAGCATTTGTGGTATTTCCACGCTCTGATGCTGTCTTGCTGCATGGTCTTGGGCAAATAACTGAAGATGTGGGCTGCTTATGCAGATACAGTATGCAGTCTGGGATAGTCTGTGCTTAGCCTGGAAGAACTGTAGCTCATCTTCATCGGACAGTGGGAAAAAGGGTTACAGTTGGAGCCCCATGCCCTAAACGTTGACCACTTGTGGAGAAGTTATTAGTCATTTTCAGAACAGACACAGGAGCTGAGTTACTTGGCTGTGGGTTCTAGAAGGCTGCAGATCATCTGCTCTTTGAGGCTGCCTTGAGAGAGAGCTATGTCCTGATGTCATAGGGCAGAGGCCATCCATGAAGCATCTGTCTGCTGTGATCTTCTGTCAGCTCTGAATTCAGTGTGTGCTGGGACTAACTGAAGAGAGTATCCAGCACAACTCAGTGCTGAGCAGACTCAATCACTTCGACTCCAGGATCTGTTAGAACCTGGTCTTTTGTTCTGAGCTGTTTGTTTCAGTGATGTCAGTCTCCCTTTGGCCTGCAGCCTGCTTCTTGTCTTGGATGCAGTGGTATCTGTTACTTAGATTACTATTAAGCAAAAGCTACCATTGTTATTTTTAAAAGTGCATTTGCCTTCCTTCTGTCCTGACACAGAGACACTCCTTGCACAACAGGACAGAAGGAATGGACCACTGCTTCAGTTCCAGACTCAGTCCTGGAAATCTTGAGAGGCAACTGGAGCATGGAGAACCCTTCTCCATCTTGCGAATGCAGCAATGAGAAGATCAAAAAGATGCTGCCTGTGTGCCCCCCTGGTGCAGGCGGGCTGCCACCCCCACAGGTAGGATGGATCTTGATGGTCCTGAAGTGAGAGTTGGTCCTGGAGAGCAGAGTGGATGGGTCTGGTTACTGTGTGGAGTTCTGAGCACAGTCTGTCTGATTTGGTGGCTGCATTTTCTAATGGACATTCATCTCTATTTCCCTGGTGACACCAGCGAGAACAAGACACCACTGACATCCTCCAGAATCTGACAGGTCGCAATATATCGGACTATCTAGTGAAGACCTATGCACAGATCATTGGGAAAAGGTAACTGTTAAACACACCCTTTCTCATACATCTGCACCAAATGCAGCTTGCTGTCAGTAGGATACTGCATAACTCAAACAGATAGGCCTGGCCAATGTAAACTTCTCAGTGTGTGAGACCTACTCAGCACAAACTATTGTGATCTATAGTTCAAGTGTTCCTGCTTTATAGTGATGACATGGCAGCTCTGGGGAGTAGAGGTGGGCATGTCCTGAAACTTGCAGCCATAGTGATGGATAAGTCTGGGTGCATACCAGAGACAAGTGGTGGGGCACAGGGTGATAAACTGGTTTAGGTGGGAAGAAACCTTAAAGATATGTGCCAGATATGAGAGAGTACCCCACTCATTTTCCTGTCTGCCTGAAGCACTAGTAGCAGTTGTCTCTTTTTCCATATGTAACACATCTGCTTTCTTTTTTCTCTTGTCAGTTTAAAGAATAAAATCTGGGTGAATGAGTTCAGGTGAGTTGCTGCTTTTTCTCTAGAATCCAGAAATCCCTAAGCGCTGCACTAAGCATAGAGTTATTCTGTTTCATAGTTTATTATATGTGGGTCTCAGCTGTTCAGTGTACAAAGGGCACTGTTAAGGATAAACTGGGTCAACCCCAAGGAACATTGCTGAAAAGCCTGCTGCATTATGTGGAGAGCAGTACTGGCTTGAAAAGATTTGCAGTAGCAATGTTCTCACACAGGAGGTGCTGTTTTACCAAGCAAGGGAAGCAAGAAGATACCTTACTTTCCCTGCACAGGCAGCAAAGGCAGCTGCATTCATTAAGTACAGTCTGTGTCATTACAAAGAGAGTACTGAGGTCATAAGCTGAGTATTTAACCTCAGAAATAAGGAGTAGGAGACAGTAGGGCTGAACAGCAGTGTGGAAGGATCAGAGTTTGCTCTTTTTTTATGAGTGGAGACACATCCATTATGGTGCAAAAAGAGAGAGGAGAGAGGGAGAAATGGTCTTTTCTGGAGCTGAACATATAGATGGGTCTGTGCTTCACTCTGTCTGTACTCCTAGGTATGGAGGCTTTTCCTTGGGTGCCAGAAGTTCCCATGTGCTTCCTCCAAGCAGAGAAGTCACTGATGCCATTAAACAGATGAAGAAGATCTTGGAGCTAGCACAGGTGAGTAGCTGTTTCCATAAATCCAGATTGCATTAATGATAAAATTCTGTTTCTTGGGAGATGACTTGGAAACTGTAAAAGGAGAGGTGTCTAAGTTTGTTTTCCAGTGGCCTCTCCCCATCAACTCTGAACTGAGGTTTTCTGGGCTGAGTGTTTGAGAGCAGCAGGAGGCTCAAGACCATATTTATCAGACACTTGCATAACCTTTCTTTTTAAACAGATTCTCTGTGACACCAGCTACAAATCAAGGAAGTTACAGCCACCTCCAAGTGTGTTTTGGCAGGACAGGGAAGGCTGTCTCAGGGAAATTAAAAAGTTGTTGCTAGCTCTCTTAAAATCTCACTTCACTGCTTCTGTGCTGGGTCTGTCCTGGCTCAAAAGATAATCTGGGCCACTGCTTTCTTCTGAAACTGCCTCTAAGCTCCACTGTCTCTGTAGTTTGCCTGCAGCCCTGTATTTGTCACTGGAGCAAAAAAGAGAAAAAACAGAAAAAAGGAAAAAAATAAACAAAAAAAAAAAAAAAACAGGCTTAAGGTTGACCTCTACTACTGGTGAGTTTGCAGAAAGGTATAGGGGAAGAAGAAAGCTGTGCTTTCTTAGCATTCTTACCACTGTCTTGGAACATACAGGCTGCAGTCTGGGAAGAAAACTGTTAGAACTGTGAAAAATGATTCCCAGAGTCAGGACATAGGGGAAGGTACTATCAAAGAGGAAGTGACTATCTCTTTACTGTTTTCAGGGGAGTTCTGGAGATAGGTTTCTCAACAACTTGGCAAGTTTCATGAAAGGTCTGGACACAAAGAACAACGTGAAGGTAAATCAGCCATCTACACTGCCATACCTGCTGTTCAAAGCTCTGGTAACCTGTGGTTATTTTTAGTTAGCAAATCCCCATCAGTTTGCCCTTGACAACAGGGCAGTCTAGAGCTCTTTGCATTGTAATTGTTTGCTTGTGGAAAAACAGGCAGATTCTGTTATTGGTTTCCCTGAAATCTATTTCTCCTTTGGAGTCCAGATCAGAAGTCCAAAAGGAGTTCTGTACAGGATCACTGGCTTTGTTTCAAGGGGCCTGGTTTCCTTCTAGAAGCCTCTAATGGTTATTGGTCAAACTGTGCGACCAGTCCCTGACCAAAGTATCTGGAAATATGTAGAAAGAAGTTAAAAGATAGAAGTTAAAATATAGAAAGAAGCTTAAGAGGGAAAACTAATATACTGGACGCCTTTATGACAGTGATGTGGTCTTTTGCAGGTGTGGTTCAACAACAAGGGTTGGCATGCCATTGCCTCCTTCCTGAATGTGATTAACAATGCCATCCTTCGGGCCAACCTGCAGCAGGGCCAAAACCCTAGTGCTTATGGGATCACTGCCTTCAATCACCCACTCAATTTGACTAAGCAGCAGCTCTCTGAAGTGGCCCTGTAAGTCCTAATGTGTATACAGTTGGGTTTGGGATAATCAGCTGGTGATTACTGGAAATTGGCAACACAATAAAAGCTGTAGTGTCATCAGTGGGCAGTGGCTGGTGGCACTGATGACACTACAATGTTGACCTTAATTTTTCTGTAGTCTGGGCAGGCTGCAGTATCTGCGGTTGAGCACTTGTTCATAAACAAGCACTACCTTTCAGCTCTAGTTTAACTCCTTACTACCAGAGTAGGAGGATTAATCAAAATATAAGACAAACTGATTGTGTAAGGGTTCCAGAAGTTGCTTGCTCTTATTATGTAGCTTGTGTAAATACGGTCAGCTGTGTCAAACAGCCTGTCGCCACTGTTTTCATACTGCTGTGTTCTCAGAGTTGCAATAGTTTCTCTCCAAACAGTCCCTAAGCAGTCAGGTGCCACAGATTTAAAAAAAAAAAAAAAAGATCTTTTTTGTATGAGCATAGTTCCCGATTCTCAGTGCTGTGCAAGCTTTCTGTTTCTGAGTATGTCAAACTGAAATTTTTAAGATCAAATGAAATCCTCTATTTTTCTGCTTCTTGGAGAATTTCAACAGTGACCGTCATTGACTCAACATGGATGTGGTCATTCTTTTGTCCCACAGTACTCCCATTTGACTGAGTCATTGATAGGCTTAAGTTTTGTTCACTCAGGTCTCAGTTACATAGAGCAATCTTGAGGAAAGTAGAAGGACTATTGTGTTGAAGTGACTAAATATTCTCCAGGTCGTAGTGCTGTTTTTAAGACACTTACAGGCTGCACATATTGCCTTTATTGTACAGTTGGAGAACAGCCCTGTAGTTTAGATGGCCTGGTGTGGTCATCCCTTACCTCGCAAAACAGGAACAGCAAAAGGAGAATGAGTTTCAGCATTGCCTGCATCAACTGCCTCGTTTCATTTCAAGGGAGACTGCACCAACATACACTTTGTTTTCATTCTTTTTTTCCAGGATGACCACCTCTGTGGATGTCCTCATCTCCATCTGTGTGATCTTTGCCATGTCCTTTGTTCCTGCCAGCTTTGTGGTGTTCCTTATCCAGGAACGTGTCAGCAAGGCTAAGCACTTGCAGTTCATCAGTGGTGTGAAGCCTGTGATCTACTGGCTGGCCAACTTCGTCTGGGATATGGTAAGGGCTGGATTATACATTGTGGCTGTGCTAAACTGTCCTCTGTCCTGTGTTTGCAGGGTGTCTGCTGAAGTGTAAAGTATAGCTAGAGCCAGTGGTCACTGCATTAATTCATCATAAAATAACTGTTGTGCTTTTGATTTCTGCCTTTACTCTCTTGGGCGATAGTTCACCTAGGTGGGACAAAAAACACTGAACTGGGGATGGGAGAGCAACTATCAGCTCCAGCATTAGCATCAATGACATTTATAATGGTACTTAAAAATATCTGCTCCAGAATGTTTGCTTGCATAGCCCCTTGCTCTGCTCAGAGCAGGCTTTTCAACCTGTAATGCCCAGAACCTGTGAGTCTTATCAGCTACTTATACAAGTACATTTCTTGGTCCTCTGTACTACACTGTAGCTTGTACATGTAATGCTGCTGTGAATCTTCCCGTGTGAGTAGACTTGGGAACAGTGAAGAATGTTGAAAAACATTGATTTAGAGCAGAATGATGCGTTAGTTTTTTGTCATCTGGAAATGAATCTAATGCTGTATTTTTCACCTTCCAGTGCAACTACATTGTTCCAGCCACACTTGTCATCATCATTTTCATCTGCTTCCAACAGAAGTCCTATGTATCCTCTTCCAACTTGCCTGTGCTTGCTCTTCTTCTGATCCTCTATGGGTAAGGGATTTCTTCTCTGCAGGATAATTAGGAAGATGCTTAAGTTTGGAAGTTACTTATCTGATGTTGTTGTCTTTCATCTTGCAGTTGGTCCATCACTCCTCTCATGTATCCAGCCTCCTTCGTGTTCAAAATCCCCAGCACAGCATATGTTGTGCTGACCAGTGTGAACCTCTTCATTGGCATCAATGGTAGTGTGGCCACCTTTGTCCTGGAGCTCTTCACCAACAATGTAAGTCTTCCCAGAAGCTTTTCACTGTCTTCTATTGAGGCGTTCTAATTCGATGTTGGTGCCATGTTCCCATGAGAAACCCCTGGCTTGTAACCCTTACTGCAGTGTTTTAAATGTGTTTAAATATGTTTAATTTTAATTTCTTGCATGTTCTTCCTAAGGGTCAGTTTCTGTCTACTAGGCATTTCAAGCAACTAAACTCTGTTAAGTTGTCCTCAGTTTTGCTTTCAGAGATAAATATCTCACTGACTGTATTGGGAACTTTTATTTCAGTTTTTCCATATCCATTTGCCTATTAGGGAAGGTGCAAGAGCCTCTCATGCCTGTATGTAATGCAAGATGACTTAGCAGGCCCTGTTTGGCACACAGTAGTGGGAAATGCCGTTGAGGGAACTCTGTGGAATTATCTTGTTGATGGATTGCAGCACCTGCCTGTGGACATGAGACAGCTGTCCTTCATGGTGATCCCTTTTGTTATAAAGCCTATTTTATCTCAGCAGAAACACGCACTTTCTAAAAGGCCTGGAAGAGCACTAAAGTAACTTCTCTTCATGACAAGGGCAATGCACATAAACTGGATCACAGGAAGTTTCATATGAAGATGAGAAATAAGTTTACTTTGAGGGTGACAGAGCACAGAAAAAAAGCTGCCCCGAGAGGCTGTGAAGTCTTCTCCTCTGAAGATATTCAAAACCCACCTGGATGCTTTCCCATGTGACCTACCATAGGGAACCTGCTTTAGCAGGGGCTTGGAATTATGATGCCCAGAGGTTACTTCCAAACCCTGCCATTCTGTGATTCTGGTAGTCTGACCTATGAACTAAGCCAACTGGAAAAGAGCAAAGGAAAAGGATTACAGCATCCAGTATTAGCTATGGAGGGGCTACCTAACAGCCACTGAGATAACCAGTCTATGCAATCACTCATTTCCTGTCTCCTCAACCTGTAGCCTTTCTGCATGGTGCTATTTGAAGGCCTTGCCTTTTAGAATGAACGTTTGGAGAAATCTCTCCTCTGGTGTAGTCTGCTTGCTTTAATAGTACCTTGAGCAAAGCAGGAACAACTGACTGCCAGAGGAGCTGTGGGACTGTCTCTTGGCAGAACGCTTCTAATCCCTGATTTTTTTGTGGGATTGCAGTGCTGCCAGCAGGCTGCAGGTGGTCATTCACAACATGGCATCACACTGTGGTGGCTTTTCTCTTCTCAGATGGCTCACTGGAACTTAATTTTATCTTAACAGAAGTTGAACAACATCAATGACATCTTGAAGTCTGTCTTCCTCATCTTCCCTCACTTCTGTCTTGGCCGGGGACTTATTGACATGGTGAAAAATCAGGCCATGGCTGATGCTCTGGAGAGGTTTGGTAAGTGAAATAGTGTGAGCCTGCTTTGGATTAACACCCTTTGCTCTTCTGACTTTTCAGGAGTTCAGAGTACACAGTTTGAAGAGCAGAGTTGTTCAGAGCTGGCAGGTATCCTCAGCTGTCCTCTTCAGGCTGTTTCAAACACCAAAGAAATCTGGCGCATAGACCCCTAGGATTTTGAGTTATAAGAATTCAGATGAATGGGGAAGATCATTAGGCTATGAGGAAGGAGTGGCTTTTTAATTTCTGGAATGCAGTTGTGACATGTGAATCAGTTGCCTTGTGCTTCTTCAGAATGTGGGCCAGCTTCTTTGGTAGACCAAATTCTTAGTGTCCAGTCAGCTTCTCCAAAGAGAACATGCTTAGACCCAGCTTTGCTACAGAAAAAAATGTGCATGCAGTGATGACTTGTACAGGTTGGCCCCTCCTTCCTCTATATGATTGCAGTCATTTCGCCCCAGTGAGCTCTACAGGAAGAGATGACTAGCAAGCTCCCATTGCTCTGGAAAGGTGACTGTACTTTACTTCTCGTCTTTGCAGGTGAAAATCGTTTTGTGTCCCCTCTGTCGTGGGACCTGGTAGGAAGGAACCTGTTTGCCATGGCAGTGGAGGGTGTAGTCTTCTTCCTCATTACTGTGCTCATCCAGTACAGATTCTTCATCAAACCCAGGTAGGTTGTCTGCTTCACTTTCCCAGTGCAGGCAGATGAAGTTTTCCTTGTGAGGAGAAGTGGGGAGAAGATTTAAGCTCTGTCATGTTCTGCCAAGGCTTTACCATGTTGCTCCCTCCAGGCCTGTCTATGCCAAGTTGCCTCCTGTGAATGATGAAGACGAAGATGTAAACAGAGAAAGACAGAGAATAATTAGTGGAGGAGGACAGAGTGACATCCTAGAAATCAAGGAGCTGACCAAGGTAACATAGAAGTTTTGCATTTTTGACACATTTATGCAAAACTATGCAGTTTAGCAGGGGTCTCATTAAGAGAAGTCTAATGAAATCAAAAGGGGAGAATATTTGTAATGTTAAATATGTAGGGCTCTAGTTATAGTTGTATTTTACAGTGCTGTTTTTGTTTGTTTGTTTCTGGTTTCAGATTTACAGAATGAAACGAAAGCCAGCAGTTGACAGGATATGTGTTGGAATCCCTCCTGGAGAGGTCAGCTTATTTGTCATACTTGCTACTTCATATTTTTTTTCAGTATTTAAGAGCAACAGGCAACACAGAGTGAGATTAGAAGCAGGTGGTGTTCAAATTACACAAAACCACATGGCCTGGAAGTTGAAGCAGTTTGTCTCAGTCTCTCTGCTTTTGAAGAACTTGGCAACCTTTAGGAATAGAGGTCAAACTGTGGCACTCTCTAAAGTTTAGTACAGACACTGTGGTGACAGTGCACTAAGGTAATGCTGTAGTTCATTCCTTTTCCCAGTCTGAAGATTTATGCTTAAAAAGAAAGTCCTGTTTATTCAGAAAATGCACTGACTTTCCAGATTACGTTGAGTCAAGTTTGTTGACTCCAGTCTTCTCAGTGATGAAAACTATAGAGCTGGGTCCGGTTCTCAGTGCTCATTTGACTTTTTTTTATATCCCTAGTGCTTTGGACTTCTCGGAGTAAATGGTGCTGGCAAGTCATCCACTTTCAAGATGTTAACTGGTGATACAGATGTAACGGGAGGAGAAGCTTTCCTCAAAGGGAACAGGTGAAAGACAGTACATCTTTCACTGCTTTGTCTTAAAGAAGAACCTTTGCTGCTTCCTCCTTCAACTTTCATGGTCTTTGTTCCACTTCCAACAAATAAAAATACAACCACAGTTTTTCCTTTATACTTTTTCAGCCTTTTGCTGAGTCTACTAAAGTAGCCACTTAGCAAAGTAGACTTAGTCTGGTAGTCACCTCTGAGTACCTAAGTTATCATGTTTCATATTTATAAGAAGAGAAGAAAAAGAATTATGCAAAGACAGACTTCTGGGAATCACTGTTAGTCTTGTGATGCCAGATAAATTGATTGACCTTCCTTCTTTTATCATCTAAATGTCATGTACTTGTAAAATTGTAATTAATGGTGTTCTTATTTTACAGTATCCTGTCCAACATCCAAGAAGTCCATCAGAACATGGGCTACTGTCCACAGTTCGATGCTGTTAATGAACTGCTGACAGGGCGAGAACACTTGGAGTTCTTTGCGCTCCTCAGAGGTGTTCCTGAGAAAGAAGTTTGCAAGGTAAATGAAACACCATAGGACTACCCCAGTGACAAACTGTTGCTGCTTGCGTGCTTGAATCCCACAGTATGCGTAATATTGTAGTGGTCTGTGTCTTTCTGAGTGATCACACTGTATCATTGAATTGCAGTTTCAGCATTCACATATAGGCTTACACTAACACTATTTAGCCAGTTAATAACAGTTGGCAGTAGCATAAAGCACGTTTCTGAATACCAGTTTCTTGGGCTGGCAGCAGCTTTCACCATTTATGTTTTGGGTTCTGTAGAACTGTTTCCAGATCTGTTCTCCAAAAAGTGCCCCACAGCTCTGAGAGCAGTGACAAAACTGCAAGCTTCTTTGAGGTCTCTGTGTTACGCTCCCAGCAGAGGGACCTGGTTCTGGTTCAGGTGCAAATAAACTGAATCTCTTTGCTAAACACCTTTTAGATCCTAATGCAACAAGTGGCTGACAGGTGGCAGTGTAAATACTTCTGAATAACAAACCAGATCCTCCCAGTCTGTCTGAAGGGCTGAAGTATACACCAGTTCCAATTGCTGTGTATCTGGAGAGATGGTGTCTCTACTGCAAGCTCATAGCAATTAAAAAGATGGATAAAGCATGTATTGATAAGACCACTACACCAGTAGTTTCTGGTGCTGAACTGCATGGTCACTTTTGGACCTGGCACAGGTCCCAGTGGAGTGGGCCGCAACCCCAAGCTGCTGGAGTTCAAGGAGCATTTGGAGACTGCCCTTGCATGTAGGGTTTGGATTTCTGTGTGGTCTTGTGTGAAGCCAGGAGCTGAATTTTGATGATCTTTGTGGGACCCTTCCAATTGAAGAGAGTCTCTGACTCCATGAATTTGTGCTAAGCTGCAGCCCTCAGATTATCTAGGCCCTCAGGGGGCAGTATTTATATACTCTGACCTGAGAGTGAATGGGGTGTTTCAAAACATGGAGCTATGCCTCAGATGAGTAGCCCTTATGAAAAATCATTTTGAAGCCAGAGCTTGTAAGGCAAATCTCACTATGTGGATGTTGCTGTGCTTGATTAATGAAGTTATGGTACTGTCTCTTGTAGGTTGGTGAATGGGCAATTAGGAAACTGGGCCTTGTGAAATATGGAGAAAAATATGCAGGCAACTACAGTGGAGGGAACAGACGCAAGCTCTCCACAGCAATAGCCCTCATTGGAGGGCCACCTGTGGTATTCCTGGTGAGTCTGCAACATTTACTCATCAGTGTTTTCCTTTGAAAACAGAAAAATCAGGCTTGGGCTAAGACTAACTGTTTTGTGACCAACTGAAGTGTAAATACAGCATCTGAATATAAGCAGAGAACACAGGGAATCTTTATTTGAGGTTGTTTGAGCCTATCTGAAAGTAGGCTCAAACTAAAATGTGTCTCCCAGTTTCTGCTTGTAAAAAAAAAACAAACGGTGGGGAAGTAGAGATCATTATAGTAGAGTACATGATGCCAAACTAGTATCAGTTGAAGCATCTTCACCACTGCTGCGAAGGTTTTATTGCAAGCTAAACATTATGGCCCTCCAGCATTTTCTATCTCAATCTGAACTTGAATTAATTGAGTTTAAGTTGTTTTAGAACTGGCTTTTTTTTCAATATGTTATAATTGCAAAATAAACAGTTCTCAATTGTTCAAATTTCATTAGCAAACATGCTTTTGAGTGTAAGTTGTTTTTTCATTTAAAAAAATATCAAACTCACTTTTCTTCAGCTTGAAAATGAGCATAATCAGAATGGCTAGATCATTTCAGAGATGAGGTATGTGTTGGTAGAATGGAACAGCATATCCAATTTTTTGTATTTATTTTGTAGGATGAGCCGACAACAGGGATGGATCCCAAAGCACGTCGTTTCTTGTGGAACTGTGCTCTGAGTGTAATCAAAGAGGGCAGATCAGTGGTGCTTACATCTCACAGGCAAGTATCAACCCCATTGTATCATACTTCAGCTATTGCATTTGCTGGAGCTGGATGCAAAGCTCGGTTCAACTGCTCTGCCCTCCAACACTCCTTGCAGCACTAAGGAATTTAATTCTTTCTACAGCATGGAAGAGTGTGAAGCACTGTGCACTCGAATGGCAATAATGGTCAATGGGCGATTCAGGTGTCTGGGCAGTGTCCAGCATCTAAAGAACAGGTAGCTATTTTGTTATCATTTACATCAGAGAGTTGTCTGCATTTTTAGAGATACAGTCAGGCTTAATCCCTCATGCAGTATTCCCATTGCTCTTCTGGCTATGGGAAAAGCTGCTCAATTCTAAGTTGTACATGTTTCAATGCCACTTATGTGAACTTCTCTGCTGGTGTTCTTGTGTACAGGTTTGGAGATGGTTATACCATAGTGGTGCGAATTGCAGGGGCTAACCCAGACCTGAAGCCAGTTGAAGAATTCTTCGGGCATGCCTTCCCTGGAAGTGTCCTGAAGGAGAAGCATCGGAATATGCTGCAGTACCAACTTCCATCTTCACAGTCTTCACTGGCCAGAATATTCAGTGTTCTCTCCCAGAACAAAAAGAGACTCCACATAGAAGACTACTCTGTTTCTCAGACCACACTTGACCAAGTAAGTTTTTAGTAGCCTGTGTGCCAAAACCGTGGTCCTGGAGAGGTAGGAAGGAATCAGCCTGACCTATCTTGTAAGGGCATTTCAGCAAGCTAGGTACTGAATCCCAGGACTAAGTCCAGAAAGGACTAAGAATGCTCTAAATAAGTGAAAATCCAGAGCAGTGTGTGACATGGCCTTTTTCTTGCAGGTATTTGTAAATTTTGCTAAGGACCAAAGTGATGATGACCACACTAAGGACCTGTCATTGCACAAAAACCAGACTGTGGTGGACATTGCAATTCTTAATTCCTTTCTTCAAGATGAGAAGGTAAAAGAAAGTTGTGTGTGAGTCAATTTCAGCCAAGAAATAATGAGC
The DNA here is from genome assembly GCF_038088225.1 of Cyrtonyx montezumae. Taxonomy (NCBI): domain Eukaryota; kingdom Metazoa; phylum Chordata; class Aves; order Galliformes; family Odontophoridae; genus Cyrtonyx; species Cyrtonyx montezumae. Next base: position 11,404,328 of record NW_027072033.1, on the reverse strand, counting down.
AGAATGCAAACTTCCTTTGCCTGGGGATAGATTACTCCCAAAGAAGCTAGAGGGAGAGAAACTGGACACTCTACTGATAACCATTCAATGCAATGCAATTCAATGCAATGAAAACAAAATTCCATTTTAGGGGCAGTGCCTCTTGGAGTCGTACTGTTCTCAAGTAAGACTTGAATTTAGCTCATTACAGTACAACCCTGTGAAGCTGTGTTAAAGCACCCACCAGATGCTGCGGGCCTTCAACAGTACTGCATCTTGTCCTGTAGAGTATGTTTTTACTGGGGTTGCAAAAACAGTTCGTTGAGAAAACATGGCCAGTGGTTACTTTGATATATTAAAGACATATGTTTTACTCTTGAAAACATACATGTCTGGAGTGGGAATTCCCTGGTGCTACATCCATTGCTGGCAATGAATGCACCAAGATAGGCAGTGGCAAGAGAAGTCACCAGCATTGTGACCTTTGTTCGCAAAAACTTACCTGACCAGCTGCTTTCCCTAGACTGGTGTGGGTCAGTTGGTGACATTATCTGGGGCCATGAAGTGGTCCTGTGTAGATGGGATGGCAAGAGATGGGCCTTTGTGTCCATACACCTACTTCACAGTGGAGATATAGAGAACTGTGAACCCTACAAATGCACGGGATTGTCCCACCAGCATCACAACCAGTAACCTACTCCAACTGGGTTTTCTTATAGTTAAGTACTCTCCTGCTCCTTTGAGGTACAGCAGTAGCTGCACGAATACCTGACAGAAGGGAATGGGTGAGAAAGCAGACCACAGCAGTAAACTCAGTAGTTGTACAAGCTGCTAATACCAAGAGCAAATTCTAAATCATGATATGCCACTCAGATATGTAATGTCTGCTCTTTAACCCCTGCTTTGCACCAGAAAGGTACCTATCATCTAAAGTTACTGCTTAGCAAAAGTGTTGCCATTTCTGGCTTTGCCAGATACAACTGTAATGTATTTTTTTTTATCAGTATTATTAATATGAATAGGCAGGTAGCATAATTAGGGATTGAAAGTGCTTTCAGTTGATCTTTGTAGCCAAGTATTCTTTTACTTTATGCCTGCAGTGCTGTGCTTTTGTTTTTCACATTTAGCAATGGCTACATTCATGATCCAGACAGGTTTCACGCTCTTGCAATTACCCGCTATCTGTATACAAGCTGCTTACCTTAAATTTTCCCTCATGGAAGCTGGCATAATATTAGATTAATGTGCAAGTTTCTACTTCTGTTGTGCAGTGCAGTATCAGTCAGCAAGGTGATCCCTAACTGGAGAACACTCTTAATTCACATGAGAAACTGTCAGTACAACTCATCTTGAACAAGACAGTTCTAAGCAGGAGAGCTACAAATTTCATCAGCCAAGGTTTAAGTTTTACAAGGTCAAAATATAATAGTAGAGTGAAGGTTATATGGTGAGAGCAAGCAGTTCTTATTCATCCTGTACAACAGCCATGGGAGAATACGCTTTTGTTAAAAAATTTATGGGCCCTTCTGTCTTACCTTTTGCATTTAAAAATAGGTTCAGTAATGTGGTATGAAACCAAGCATAGTTCCTGGGCAATTCCTGTGTGTCATGCCTCCGCCTTAAGGACCTGTGCAAGTTCTGCACTAGTTCTTAATGTTCCACCACGAATGCATCGTGGACCATTTTCTGTGAATGCCCTTAGCAGCAGGACAACAGTGAAGAGGCTGGAGTGAGCCTTAAGAAGGTTGAGTACTATTTCTAGGTGTACTTGATAACATTGACCAATTCAGTGTTTTTAATACATGAACAGTTAAATATTTAGCACAGGTCCCCAGTCCCTGCTGTGACCTACGTTTGGATAAAGTAATTGCTTATACATGTTCTGCTGAAGTGCCTTTTTTGTACTAATTATTTCTTATCTATCTATGTCTTTGCTACGGGGATAGAAAGGAGAGTGATGGGGATTGGTATACCTCACCTAAGACATGCTTTGTTATTACCTTTATGGCACTGTTACCCCTGCAAGGATGAGTCTGCACCAAACTTCTATGTGCAGAACAATTACCAAGCAGCTGAACTACAGCCATGACTTTCCAGCAGCAGGCTGCTCATGTTATGCCATCACTGAGACAAATAAGAAGTATTGAATACTTAACACTGCTAGGAATCATTACTGCCAATCAAAATTAAGTGAAAATCTCAGCATAGAGACTGAAGTGAAGGGCTTAAGTTTTGCACTGTAGAACTACAGCCAGTTCTAGGAGGATTCATATTTGGTCATAAAAGAACTGTGGTTTACTCTTTGCAACTGCTCATATAAATAATAAATTTAGCAGGAAACAACAGTGTCTTTTTTTAGCTTAGCTGACTAGAAACAGATTTTTGGTTCCTACACCCTATGAGTGTCTTGCTTATAGTCTCTCACAGGTGGAAGTTTGGTATCTGTGACAAAATTATTGGAAAGGCATGGATGTTACCTGAACTGTTTCACAACTCTAGTTCATTTTGTTTGTAGTCATACTGAACAGACAGTGTAAAACAACTCTTGTGCAGATCTGTCATGGAGTAACCCCAGAGACCCATTTGCCTACCCTTGTAATTCTGCACAGGGAGAAATCACTTGAGTCATATACAGCGTGATTGTGAACCACTCTGGATAATGAAACTGCACTGAGGCGTTAACTTACTTTAAATTGTGTTACTGGTGAAATATTGCACCCCTCTTTGTAGTACATTTATATTTCAGTAAGGAGTTGTTACACTTTTCCCAAAGTTAGCACCACCGCTTTGTGCTTATCTGTGCCTCCTGAATTGTAGTTGGTCCTTCATTCCAAGCACTTTATGCTATCTTAATGGGATCTATTTTTGCACTGGAATATCTGTTAACTTTGCAAAAATCTAGTGAGATTTCACAACTGAAATTTCTGAGTTAAATCCTTAAGTGCACATTTTCATTAAAAGAAAAAAGAAGTATATAAAGTATATATATTTGTATTTGCTAATAACTGTTATGTGAAGTATTAAAAGGCACTCTAATTGCCTTGTATTAAGTAAAAAATAAAGCTGTTTCTGGCACCTTTGGTCTGTCAAGTGTCTTTTATGCATATACTCTTCTGGAGAGTGCTGCTCATAAGTTCAGTTGACCCTGTTTTCATCTGGTGTGAACTCTGATGCTTAATGTATGAGCAGGTTCCAGCATCACCACAGATAAGCAAGGGGCACGTACTATTTTCAGGTAAGTAAATAAAGTGGTCTGAGATTTGAAATGCAAGCACTGCATGAAGCTTCTAAATTTAATAAGTAAAAACGTCTCTGACAAATCCAACTGAAAGTAATCAGTGCAACTATCAAATTTAGCTACAGAGCTTCTTGGCATCAGACCTATCTGAATGTTAAATCCAAAGTAATCTACCTGCCCCAGAATATTTCTGTCACAGAGATGCAGCCATATTTCTAGCAAAGGGAAATAGCAGTTACCAATATTCAGTACCTACTTTCATTGACAAAGCAAAATGTTGCATAGGGGTTTGAAATACTCTTAATCTCAGCTAACATCAAATTAAAGTACAGTCCCTCAAGTTGAGGGACAATGTATTGATTTTAAACAGCAGTTTGGAGAAGAAAGCAGAGCAGTGGTCTGACTGCTAAAAGGGAAGGTGATCTAAAATTTTTGGCTTCCACTATCTGTTGTCCTCCTATCAGCCAATTAAATTCCAGAATCCAATTAGTTATCTGTTACATTTTGACAAAAATTCTTCTAGAAAAAAAACCCAGCTCATTTGTCCTGTTTATTCTGCCTTAATGCAGTGTTCAGCCTGTGATTGGGGTAGTGTGCTATGCTCATTATCTTTCTTGTGCCAGAAAACAAACAAATATTGGAATAAATTACAGTTCCAACACCTCCAGTAATCATCACTTTCAGTACTGCTAAAATAGTGTTATTCAAAAAAAATGTCCTGCTTCTTCAGAAAAACTTTGCTATCTGTTTTTCATTTTGGTTAATTAAATCTGAAAGTTATGTGTTGATTTTTCTAGTACTTTCTGTGAGATCTTAATGCACTTGACAGAAGCAATAATAATTACTGGACAGATTGTGGAAAAATACTTAGGGAAGTTAAATCTGCTGCTTGTTGCAGGTCAGTTAGTAAGCTGTGGTAACGCCTCCAACCTGCACAGCTATTTTGTGAGCTTTGCATTTCAGCAGGGGGTGCTTTCATACCAGTATACGCATAGCGTAACCAGCTTCACAGCCTGCATACCTTCTGGTCTACTGCTACATGCCAGCTTTTTAAAGGGCTCCTTGACCACTGCTAGCCAGATGCAAAGCCTGCAGAAGATTGTACTTGCAGAATGACTTCTACCACAGGTCCAAAACAGTAAAAGCTTGAGATGCAAAGATCAAAACTTCACGTTTTATACAAATTTATTTGGTTTTTAACAGTCTGGCAGACCATATTTCAAAGAAGGATACATAGATGAGGTAAGTTTGAGATAGATAAATTTTGCACCCTAAGAAGTATTAAAATAATTAAGACTACAATTCTTACTGTAGTGTTTACAGGATATAAAATTAAAGGGATGAAGTTAATGTAGACTCAATCAGAATGCTACCTAACTAGCTACACTGTAGCACCTTCTTGACACAGTTCCAGTCACAGTGAAGTTTTACATTACTAAGAATTAATATAAAGCATCCCAATGATATGTCTGATTAAAACATAATTGTGTTACAAGGATATAGGGAGGTAGTCCTTCTTAAGCCGGTATGTAATAACCTATGATGCAATGGTTACAAAGGTCACCAGCCCTGAGCTGCAACCTTGGAAAAGAGTGCTTCACTCACTAGGCCCTACTAGCTATGCAGAAAAATATTAAAAAGTGAAGGGTTTAAATTAAAGATCTGTAAAGTGAAGTTTCGTGTTGGAAGTGATATTACCTGAGTTCTATTTCTGGAGATGTCAGAATATCACCATAAACCATAGAGGTGGAGAATTTTACCATGCTGATCAGCATTTTGCATCCACTTGGAAGAAAATCCATACAGCTTGTGAGGGTATGACTGTGAAGATCCATGCAACAGTTCTTGCCAACAGCACATCCATCTCTCCTTTTCCACCAACATTCTGTAGACTACTTCAGAGGAGAGCAAGCCAGAGGAGTCAGGAGCATATTTTGCTGGGATTCCAAGAATCTGACACTGTCCCGTACTAAAATTAAATGCACATTTAATTAAGAAAGAAATACAGTGAAGAATAATACCTTTTTCTGCACGCATGCAAGTAGAACTAATGAGTTCTCTAAACCCATCATCTCTTACCAGCTGCTACCACTCTGGCATCCTCATGGGCCCTGCGCCTTCCTTCCGCACGGTGATCTGAGCTCTCATTCCACCAGATCACGTGGACTGAAAGTACAAATAAAGTCAGCTCATCATTTCTGCTGTTACATTGTAATGCAAAGTACAAGTCAGCTCTGTTCACATAACACCCTTACGTGTTAGATGCTTTGTAATTAGCAGAAACAATTCACCAAGCACAAATGTGGTGACATCCTTTGGCAAGCCTTTAAATGGCTGGACTCTTAACAAACAGATCAGAGAATATTTTAAAGTTGCACCACATGACTTAAACATATAACAGAATACACAAAGCTGGGTTCAAGGACTGTTTACAGGAATTCCATGATCCATACCAACGTTTTTTATCAGGCCATCCAACCCCAATCCAGGACCTTTTTCTCCTTCCCTACCCATTCCTATACCAAAGACTGTATCAGAAACTGAGTGGCACTTGTACCTGTGTTAAGTAACCCATACTCTGTGTGGAAAACACCAATTAGCCTGGTATAGCCTGTGTTGATGTGAGCATTGATTGCAGCTTGAAATGCCTCGCCCCAAAGTGCTGGCCCACCAGGCTTCATCTGAAAAGTAACCCACTCATACACACCTAAAGAAAAGACAAAAGATGACTAAGAGGAAGGAAATAAATAAACACCATTTTTCAGTCTTTCACAGGCATGCCTTCTTTGTTACTGTGAAACCAGTATTGGTAACCTTGCTTATTAGGGCTTAGAGGCCATCAGTCTGCCTCCTCCCACCCAGGCTGCACAGCATCTCAGAGAATCACAGGAGCACAGGGAAGTTGATCTTTAACTGCAAATATTTCCAGTGTATACTGAAGCACCAGGACCCAGCAGTACAGAAGAATTCCCACATACCTCAGCTGAAAGGAGTGTTTGCATGAAGACCTATAGCAATTTCATTTCCTTGGCAAAAATCACTAATGTTCTCATAGCTGATGGTGTGGTTTGGAGGCTGATGGAACCATGCAAAGTAGCCTTAGTTCTAAGACTAGTGATGTTTTCTGGAATTGGTTTATTACATAGTAAGCCCTTTCAAACTCAAGAGCTGGCTACAGCAAGATTTGAAGTCAAAAGCAACCAACCAGAACTACCATCTCTGCTCTGCCAAACACTCTCCCTTAGTTGGAGACAAACTGCACGATACGCCCCCCAAAAACAGTCCTACTAAATATCTTATCGGCCACCTTTCCATTCACATAGTTACTCTGAATCACAATTGCTAACATTGTAATAGAAATCCAGACAACTGCTCTATGGCAATGCATTGTCTGTTATTTTTCCCCGACAACAGGCTGGAGATTAAAAACAAGCCTAAAATTGAATGAAGTGTTAGAATTGACAACTATCCCATTTAAAGAGAAAAACTGACTACTTTAAATTCACTAGTAACATATCATAAAATTCAGAATCTGAGGGAAATAAATAAAAAAGATTACTATATATATATATATGCTAAATTAGGGCATACATTTTATTCATGCAGCAGACTGCTAAGTCTACAGATTTTCCTAAGTCAGTGAATAGTCAATACTCTGAGTATCTCATTTGCTAGAGGGAGAAACAAAATACAGACAGGACATCTAAAACCAAGCTATAAGCTACTAAGTATGCTTGACTTCTATGTACCTTAAGAAGTAGGTTTGGGGGGGTTGGTTATTCTTAAAACTATTATGCACAAGAAGTAGCATCAGAAGTGATAAATGGGAGAAACCTCTGTGAAACAGAAAATAATTTTAAATGCTTCTGGGAAGTGTCCTGTCACTGATGGATGGACAAAGCAAGCTCAGGATGACTGGGCCAGACCACTCAGAACACAGTATGGGGTTGTCATTTTGTGCGTTTATCAACTCACACCTTGTTTCAAGCCTTAGAGTTGGTGTTTCAGATGGTTTTTGATGTAATTTAGTGTAAAATCATTCCTAAGCACTTCGTACATCACCCAGCATTACATGAGTGTACACACATGCTCTTGTTACAAAAGGGTTATAAAATCACACAGTACATTAAAACTTTAAGCCATGTTTTGTAGTCAGTCAGCATCAGTAGGATTAATTAGTAAAAGAGAAGTTAGCTCACCCCCTTCCTTTGAAGGTTTCCCAAGCTGACACCAGGGTACCAGATAAGCAACTTCATTGTGCTGCTTTTCTATAAGGGAAAGTGCTGGAGAGATGAATTGTCCCTGCCACTCCTTATCATTGGCTAGGGCATGTCGGACTGCTGATCTGTGGGCAAAATTATCTGTAAGACAGGAAAACAAAAACAAAAAAACAACAAAAACACAAAACAACAACAAAAAACCCACATTACCACATCAGGCAGTAAGATTAAAATACAGCATCTAAGACTGGAAAGAACCTCAAGAAATATCAGTGTCTTGGAACTGAAAGATAAACGTAAGCATTATTCTTAGCTACTTAACAGAAGTTAAGGTGGTAGATAATGAAACAAGGAGGAAGAATATGTAACACATATAAATATAATTATGAAACTATTAAAAATAATTGGATTTCTCCTTAGTTTCCCATTTTAAATGTTTCTGAGAAACAATTTTTTTAAGATAAAGAAACAAACAAGGCAAAAAATTCTAAGAAGCACGACATTTTCTTAACCACAGATGCAGTAACCTTATTCCTGTCTACACTTAGTAACAACCTTCTCACTTCGAGGACAGAAGGATGAGCCATCACTTTAAATAGGCACTGTGAAAACATTTCAAAGATCAGACTGCAGCATTTGTAAAGAAAGTTCTAATTACACAGATAAGCCCCAGCCTACAACAAGTATACAAAGAAATGACAGAAGTGTGCCTTCCCATGTCTCTATAAACTCTTGGGCTCAGAGGAGAGCACAGCCAGCACAACCTTTCTCATCTTTTTTTTTTTTTTGTGGTTCAGCAGCACCTTCCAGGATAGCACTGACTCCAATATCATAGAAAGTTGATGATTACAGCGTCAGAAGCCTGTTGCTTACAATGCTGAAGTAGCAACACAGTACCTCATGCCTGTGCGATGACCATACTGGTGAAGCAGCCTTCCAGCTTGGCACAGCATAGCTTCAGTTTAACCACACAAACTACATGCTATTTGTTTTATAGGACTCATTGCTATTTAAAATTAAATATATTATTTTTGTTATATATGTAATATTATATATTAAATATATTATAATATATAATACTATGTATAATTTACATATTTATATATTAATATACATAATATATATAATTTGAGAGGACACAAACATATAAACACAGACATTTCCATAAATATGGCCTGCAACTGCATTATTTTCATATGCATAACCTGAAGGGAGGATATAAGAAAGAAGGGGACAGTATCATTAACAGGGACTGCTGTGATAGGACAAGTGGAAATGTTTTCAAAATAGAAGAGATTTATACTGCCTATAAAAAAGAAGTTTTTTATACTAAGAGTGATGAGACACTGGCATGGGCTGCCCAGAGAAGTGGTGGATGCCACAACCCTGGACACACTCAAGGTGAGGCTAATGGGGCTCTGAGCACCTGATGGAGCAGTAGCTGTCAGCAGGGGAGTTCCAACCAGGCCCTACCTACTCAAGTGATTCTATGACTCTGCAATATTATCAAGGAAGTCTCAATCCCTTTTTAATTTATTTTGAGACTCTGAAGACGTATTGTAGCCTATGTCGAGATGGACCTACCTGCTGGTTGAAGCAAAACCACGTAAGTTCTCAGGTTCTCACTGGAGATGAGAAGTGATTACTGGAGCTGCCTGACACCAAGCACGAGGAAAATGTTCTAGGTTTACTGACCACACATTTGGGTACAAATTGAAAAGAAATATCTAGTTTCAAACGCAAGTTCATCTTATACCAGTCTGTCTGGCCCTAGGCAAACTGAATTGCAGTTCACAGATCCTTCACTTGGCAGACAAGTGAGAGGAACCTACTGCAGACAAAGCACTCTGCTGCACTTCATCTCATACTGGCTCTCATATGTTAGAAGAGCGTTGAGTTTCTGAGAAGATTCATGTTACTGAGCTTGCAGCTGGGAATGGTAAGGTTGAACCTGTATGAGTAAGGCTCTGGGGAGAGCCAACAAGGAGGGCACCTTGGAGGGGGTCCGCCAAACCAGGTCGAAGAGACAGATGAGGCATCCTACAAGCAGCTGGCACAAGTTGTGCAATTGCCAGCCCTTGTTCTCATGGAGGACTTCAACTTTCCTGATATGTGTTGCAAATACAGAACAGTGCAGAAGAAGCAGTCGAGGAGGTTTCTAGAGTGTATGGAAGATAACTTCCTGATGTAGCAGGTAAGAGAACCTACCAGGTGAGCTGCCCTGCTAGACCTGATGTTCACAAGAAGAAAAGGTCTGGTGGGAGATGTGGAGGTTGGGGGCTGTCTTGGGCGCAGCGACCATGAAATGGTAGAGCTCCCGATTCTTGGTGAAGTCAGGAGGGGGGCCAACAAAACAGCTACCTTGGACTTCTGGAGGGCAGATTTAGAATTGTTGAGGACCATGGTGCAATGGAATTGCCTGGTCACAGCCTAAACTATTAAATGAGCAACTGAGTGACCAGAGTGGGAGAGCCCAGATCTACCCATCGTCTCACTCCCTCTCAGGGGTGCTTCTGGCCGTGCTTCCAGGAGCGCCTATGCACTGAGGCTGTGCGGGTTGTCCCCTTCCTCCCCTCTCACTCTCTTCCTTCCAGAGCACCAGACTTTCAATGAGAGACAGCTGCGTTCCCGAACCCAAACAGTTGCTGGGAGGGGTGCGTTACTTCCCCTTTCTTTGGTATCTTGTTCTATAGCATCTGTATCTCAAATAAAGGCTCTGTGATCGCCTCTGTTTGCTTCACACATGGTAAAAGGAGGGTCCCTTGGGACCTGAAGGGTTCAGGAAAGGCTGGTTGCTCTTCAAGAAGGAAGTCTTAAAGGCACAGGAGCAGGCTGTCTCCCTGTGCCACAAGATGAGCCAGCAGGGACAAAGACCGGTGTGGATGAACAGGGAGATCTTCCTGAGGGCCCAGGAAAAACAGAATCTGCCTCCTGTGGAAGAAGGGGCAGGCATCTCAGGGAGAGTAGAAAGGCCCCACAAAGCGATCTGGACAGACAGGATTGGTGGACTGAGGCCAATGGGATAAAGTTCAACAGGACCAAGTGACGGACCCTGCACTTTGGCCAAAACAACCCCAGGGGCAGAGCAGCTAGAAGATCGTGTGGAAAAAATGGACCTGGGACTGCTGGTCAGCACATGACGGAACGTGAGCCAGCAGTGTGCCCAAGTGGCCAAGGCCAATGGCATCCTGGCATGTATCAGAAGTAGCGCAGCCAGCAGGAGCAGGGAAGTGATCGTCTCTCTGTACTCAGCAATGTTGAGGCTGAATCTCAAGTACTGTGTTCAGACTTGGGCCACCTGTTAGAAAACACTGAGTCCCTAGAGCACGTTCAGAGGAGGGCAACAAAATTGGTGAAGGATCTGGCACGAGTCTTAACGACAAGCAGCTGAGGGAGCTGGGACTGTTTAGCCTGGAGAAGAGGCGGCTCAGGAGAGACCTTAACCGCCCTCTACAACTACCTGAAAGGATACTGTGGCAAGGTGGAAGAAAGCCTCTACTCCCACATAACTAGCAATACGACTAGAGGTTCAATTGGATATCAGGAAAAATCTCTTCTCAGAAAGAGCAGTCAGGCACTGGAACGGGCTGTGCAGGGAGGTGGGCAAGTTGCCATTCCCACAGGTGTTCAAGAAATGTTTGGATGTTGTACTAAGGGACATGGTTAGTGGGGAAATACTGCTGACAGGTGGATAGTTGGACTGGATGATCGCAGAGGTCTTTTCCAACACTGATGATTCTATGATTCTATACACCTGCTCAGAAGAAAGACTACTTCGTAAGAACAGCCATAATCCCCTCAATCCAACAGACCAAAATTGCACCATACTGTGGTTTTTTTTCAGTTTTTGTACTCATGGTAAAAGCAACAGACAACACTGTACGTACAGGGAGGTCTCAGATCCCCTGCCTGCCAGCACACTGAGCAGTGTTGAACATACCATACTTCCAGACGTGCACAGCCTTATTCATTGCTCCCAGCTCTGCTGTCCAGAATCCCACTAGCTCTGAGTGGGCTGTGCGGAGGTGCAGGCACTTACAGACCAGTTCCACAAACTCCTTCATCTTTGATGGCTTAACATCATACGTGCGAATTTCATAGAAAGTGGCATTATTCTGTCTGGGCCCCGTAGCAAGAGATGCAAATACCTACAAGAAAATGTGCAGAAAAATAAGTAGAACTAATTTTCAAATCAGAAAACCTTGTCCTGTCCCACTCCTAGGTCATTTTTGGTTCTGTTTGTTTCACGAAGAAGTGTTTTATTGAGGGCTGAGAATGCTGCAAGAGTGTCTTGTGACTTCTTCCTTTGGAAATACTTCCTGTGTGAATTACCTGCTGCAACTCCTTTGGCAGTGCAACAAACCATGACATGCCCTCTACCTGTCCCACTGAACTGTTTAATTATTACCCTGTACCAAAGCAGGAGCTTCCTGCTAGGGTATCCCAGGACGACTAGGAGAGACAGACCCCCACACAGACAAGACGCTATGAAAACAAGATGAGAATCAAAATGAAGTAATGGAAGTGAGATGAGTGCTGACATCATGGCCTTCTTAATATCATTATTTGCTGGATAGCTAAGACTCACTTTGCACCTCCAGAAGTGAATTCATTGCATGTAGAAAGAAAGGTAAATAACTAACAGCAATGGGGAAGTATAGAAGAGGACTGGCTTTTTTTTTTTTTTTTTTTTTCTCCTCATCCTTTTTCAGTTTTAATTTTACTGAGGAAAACGTTAATTCAGCTAATGTTTGTGAAATCAAAAGTCAACCCAGCTAGGTCTTCCCCATGTAAACCTTCATCTGCATGACCATGTAAACTCTTTTTCTTCACAGACTTCTCAGTGAGGTCTATGAAGGAAAAGAGTTTACATGGTTCACCTTCACTGGTGAAGCAGTGAAACCTGCTCCTGAGCGTGTCCCAGCACGGATTCTCTGCGCACCCAACGCAGGACCGCCCGAGAGCTTTCCCAACCGAACCGATACTGCAGCCGCCTCTGCGATAAGGAAACGGCAGAGCTGGGAACGGCGTCCAGTGCGGCACTCGGCCCCGGTCGGCAGGTGTTCTGCTCCGGCCGTGACCGACGCCGCACACTGCGCCCCGATTGTGCCGCTCCCCTGGCCGCGCCGCACACCCCGCGCTCCAGCCCTGACCCGCCGCCTCCCCGCGCCTCCATTCCGACGGCCGCACATCTCTGCTGACCGCCCCGCTTCCTCCGCTTGGCACCGGATTCCAGAGGAGGAAATACATCCGCCACGTACCTGAGGACTGCCCCCGGCGAGGCCAGCAACGGCGGCGAGACGCCGGCAGAGCACCGGCGGTGAAAGCATGGCGGCGGCGAAAGGCGGGACGGCTGGGAGCGTCCAGCACGAAGCTCGTGGAGATGGGGCGGGAAGGAGTGGGGCGGAGACAGAGCTGTCGTGAGAAACGGGGTGCTAGGCCGTGAGGTGGAGTGTAATCCTAGCATCGTGGATTGGATGGGCGCTCAAAGTCCACCCCGTAGCTCCACCCCGTGCCATAGGCACAGCTGCACCCGCCAGCTCAGGCTGCCCAGGGCCCCATCCGACCCTTGCGCGTCTCTAGGGATGGGGCACCACATCTTCTCTCAGCAGCTGCACCAGCGGCTCACCACCTTCTGAATAAAGAATTTCCTCCTGACATCTAACCTGAATCTCCCCTCTTTTAGTTCAGAGCTGTTCTCCCTTGGCTTCCACGTGCTATGTGCTGCCCATCACCTCGCTGGCTCTGATGACTGGGTGAGCAAGCAGTGAGTGGTTTCCTGGTATATACACAAGGCAGAATTCTGCATGAAATGTGCCCTCTGAGTATCCCATTAGGCCTGAACATGTACATGTTAGGCCATGAACAGCCTCTCGTTTCCATCTCCACAGGCCTGAACATGTACATGTTAGGCCATGAACAGCCTCTCGTTTCCATCTCCACAGGCCTGAACATGTACATGTTAGGCCATGAACAGCCTCTCGTTTCCATCTCCACAGGCCTGAACATGTACATGTTAGGCCATGAACAGCCTCTCGTTTCCATCTCCACAGCTGTTCCATATGAAAATTGGAGTAACAGCTTACCAAACTCAACATTCTCCTCCATTCCTGGCCACTTTGTATTCCTCACCTTATCTAAACAATCTATATTGTTTGTAAACATTTACTCAGTGGCAACTGTGGGAAGCAGTGCCAATCTCTGCCTTTAGCACTGGAGTTATGGTGGCATTCTTTGCACATGGGGATGTGCTTAAGCCACAGTTGTTTGTGTACAGGTGCCCTACCAGGCAGTGAATGGGCAACAAGAAACCTGCTATCACACTTTCCCTTTGCTGTAGAAGGCTGTGTGATGGTGAAGCAGTGCTTTCCCTCTCTGAGAAGCAGATGTGCACAGTCCACCGTGCATTTATTTACTCCACACAGGCTGAGGTTTGACACAGCTCCTGACTGCATTGGGGTGCAGTCCACAGCTGTCCAGCCTGCCTGGGAGATCAGAGCCTCTAACGGCCTCACTGGAAGAAGAAAAAGGGGAGAGTAGGGGTACATAGCTATCTGGAAATGAGTTGGAGAGTTTCTTTATAGGGGCACATAGCTATCTTGAAATTCATAAGTTCCTAAGTTCATAAGGTTGGAAAGGACCTATAAGATCATCTAGTCCAACCATCCTCCTATCACTATCCCTACCCAACTACTAAATCAAATCCCTTAGCACCTCATCTAAACGCTTCTTGAATAGCGCTAGGGATGGTGCCTCAACCACCTCCCTAGGCAGGCCATTCCAGTGCCTGACCACTCTTTCAGAAAAGAAATGCTTCCTCAGGTCTAATCTAAATCTTCCCTGGCACAACTTGTGGCCATTCCCTCTCGTCCTGTCGTTATTTATCAGGGAGAAGAGGCCCACCCCCTCCTCACCACAACCCCCCTTCAGGAAGTGGTAGAGTGCAATAAGGTCTCCTCTGAGCCTCCTCTTCTCCAGGCTAAACAATCCCAGCTCCCTCAGCCACTCCTCGTAAGACTTGTGCTGCAGACCCCTCACCAGTTTTGTTGCCCTTCTCTGAACACACTCCAGGGCCTCAATGTCCTTCTTGTAGTGAGGGGCCCAAAACTGAACACAGTACTCGAGGTGCGGCCTCACCAGAGCTGAGTACAGGGGGATGATCACCTCCCTGCTCCTGCTGGCTACACTATTTCTAATACAGGCCAGGATGCTGTTGGCCTTCTTGGCCACCTGGGCACACTGCCGGCTCATGTTGAGCCGAGCATCAACCAACACCCCCAGGTCCTTTTCCTCTCTACATTCTTCAAGCCATTCTGCCCCAAGCCTATAGCATTGCATGGGGTTATTGTGGCCAAAGTGCAGGACCCGGCACTTGGTCTTATTGAACCTCAATATATGAAATGAATAACAGAGATGCTTTGTGGTGCTTCTTTTTTAAATACACTTGAGCCTGATGCTGGATGTTACAGTCCATTGTGTTAATCTCCATAAGCACTAGGAGGAACTAAACTTTACTGTATCAAACATGGTCCCACTCATCTTGTAAACGACTATAGCCTGAACTGTGTAACAGGCTTCTATGTCTCTCTGAATTAAGTCCAAAAGAAAACATTTAAGATGCATTCCCTGTTCTTTGTTAAAGAAGGCATGCTTCTTAGAAGCTCAAATAAAAGATTCTTTTTAGGAGATCTTTAGTGATTCCAGAGGAAGAAACATGTTGAAGATAACACACGTCTCAAATCCTGTTAACTGCTTCAATTTCTTGTGCAGTAAAATAGTCTTATTTCAGAACTCTCATTAAAGAAAACAATCTTTCATATCAACAGCTCTTAAGTATTACATTCAAAGACTTTATTAATTGTTTGAGCTTATTAGTAGACCATTGTAATTGTGATTGTTCACCTTAGAATATCTCCATGTGCTTTGTTGCTTTGTGAATATTTTTAAAATTTGAGAGTGAAATATTCCTTTCAATTAAATTTGAAAAAACAAAACAAAACAAAAAATAAAAAAAATCTGTTTGCACATTTTCATGGAGAAACATACGCCACTTCTGCCACTATGGCTATTTCAAGCACAGTGTACCTAACAACTGTGAGGTCTGTGAAGAAAAAGAGTTTACATGGTCATGCAGATGAAGGTTTACATGGGGAAGATACCACAGTATACATACCACAGTATGGTGCAATTTTGGTCTGTTGGATTGAGGGGATTATGGCTGTTCTTACGAAGTAGTCTTTCTTCTGAGCAGGTGTATAGAATCATAGAATCATCAGTGTTGGAAAAGACCTCTGCGATCATCCAGTCCAACTATCCACCTGTCAGCAGTATTTCCCCACTAACCATGTCCCTTAGTACAACATCCAAACATTTCTTGAACACCTGTGGGAATGGCAACTTGCCCACCTCCCTGCACAGCCCGTTCCAGTGCCTGACTGCTCTTTCTGAGAAGAGATTTTTCCTGATATCCAATTGAACCTCTAGTCGTATTGCTAGTTATGTGGGAGTAGAGGCTTTCTTCCACCTTGCCACAGTATCCTTTCAGGTAGTTGTAGAGGGCGGTTAAGGTCTCTCCTGAGCCGCCTCTTCTCCAGGCTAAACAGTCCCAGCTCCCTCAGCTGCTTGTCGTTAAGACTCGTGCCAGATCCTTCACCAATTTTGTTGCCCTCCTCTGAACGTGCTCTAGGGACTCAGTGTTTTCTAACAGGTGGCCCAAGTCTGAACACAGTACTTGAGATTCAGCCTCAACATTGCTGAGTACAGAGAGACGATCACTTCCCTGCTCCTGCTGGCTGCGCTACTTCTGATACATGCCAGGATGCCATTGGCCTTGGCCACTTGGGCACACTGCTGGCTCACGTTCCGTCAAGTGCTGACCAGCAGTCCCAGGTCCATTTTTTCCACACGATCTTCTAGCTGCTCTGCCCCTGGGGTTGTTTTGGCCAAAGTGCAGGGTCCGTCACTTGGTCCTGTTGAACTTTATCCCATTGGCCTCAGTCCACCAATCCTGTCTGTCCAGATCGCTTTGTGGGGCCTTTCTACTCTCCCTGAGATGCCTGCCCCTTCTTGCACAGGAGGCAGATTCTGTTTTTCCTGGGCCCTCAGGAAGATCTCCCTGTTCATCCACACCGGTCTTTGTCCCTGCTGGCTCATCTTGTGGCACAGGGAGACAGCCTGCTCCTGTGCCTTTAAGACTTCCTTCTTGAAGAGCAACCAGCCTTTCCTGAACACTATACCCTTCAGGTCCCAAGGGACCCTCCTTTTACCATGTGTGAAGCAAACAGAGGCGATCACAGAGCCTTTATTTGAGATACAGATGCTATAGAACAAGATACCAAAGAAAGGGGAAGTAACGCACCCCTCCCAGCAACTGTTTGGGTTCGGGAACGCAGCTGTCTCTCATTGAAAGTCTGGTGCTCTGGAAGGAAGAGAGTGAGAGGGGAGGAAGGGGACAACCCGCACAGCCTCAGTGCATAGGCGCTCCTGGAAGCACGGCCAGAAGCACCCCTGAGAGGGAGTGAGACGATGGGTAGATCTGGGCTCTCCCACTCTGGTCACTCAGTTGCTCATTTAATAGTTTAGGCTGTGACCAGGCAATTCCATTGCACCATGGTCCTCAACAATTCTAAATCTGCCCTCCAGAAGTCCAAGGTAGCTGTTTTGTTGGCCCCCCTCCTGACTTCACCAAGAATCGGGAGCTCTACCATTTCATGGTCGCTGCGCCCAAGACAGCCCCCAACCTCCACATCTCCCACCAGACCTTTTCTTCTTGTGAACATCAGGTCTAGCAGGGCAGCTCACCTGGTAGGTTCTCTTACCTGCTACATCAGGAAGTTATCTTCCATACACTCTAGAAACCTCCTCGACTGCTTCTTCTGCACTGTTCTGTATTTGCAACACATATCAGGAAAGTTGAAGTCCTCCATGAGAACAAGGGCTGGCAATTGCACAACTTGTGCCAGCTGCTTGTAGGATGCCTCATCTGTCTCTTCGACCTGGTTTGGCGGACCCCCTCCAAGGTGCCCTCCTTGTTGGCTCTCCCCAGAGCCTTACTCATACAGGTTCAACCTTACCATTCCCAGCTTCAAGCTCAGTAACATGAATCTTCTCAGAAACTCAACGCTCTTCTAACATATGAGAGCCAGTATGAGATGAAGTGCAGCAGAGTGCTTTGTCTGCAGTAGGTTCCTCTCACTTGTCTGCCAAGTGAAGGATCTGTGAACTGCAATTCAGTTTGCCTAGGGCCAGACAGACTGGTATAAGATGAACTTGCGTTTGAAACTAGATATTTCTTTTCAATTTGTACCCAAATGTGTGGTCAGTAAACCTAGAACATTTTCCTCGTGCTTGGTGTCAGGCAGCTCCAGTAATCACTTCTCATCTCCAGTGAGAACCTGAGAACTTACGTGGTTTTGCTTCAACCAGCAGGTAGGTCCATCTCGACATAGGCTAGAATACGTCTTCAGAGTCTCAAAAGAAATTGAAAAGGGATTGAGACTTCCTTGATAATATTGCAGAGTCATAGAATCACTTGAGTAGGTAGGGCCTGGTTGGAACTCCCCTGCTGACAGCTACTGCTCCATCAGGTGCTCAGAGCCCCATTAGCCTCACCTTGAGTGTGTCCAGGGTTGTGGCATCCACCACTTCTCTGGGCAGCCCATGCCAGTGTCTCATCACTCTTAGTATAAAAAACTTCTTTTTTATAGGCAGTATAAATCTCTTCTATTTTGAAAACATTTCCACTTGTCCTATCACAGCAGTCCCTGTTAATGATACTGTCCCCTTCTTTCTTATATCCTCCCTTCAGGTTATGCATATGAAAATAATGCAGTTGCAGGCCACATTTATGGAAATGTCTGTGTTTATATGTATGTGTCCTATGTATGTGTTTTAAGTTACAGAAGATACTACTGAGGGATCACATGGTCCTTCTGCAGGTAATTACTAGAGTGCTTCTGGGCAGAAAAGCATATCTGTCTCTGTAATTATAGTGGATAAGATAAAAACCACAGTTTGAAATTACAGGAAGGGAAATTTCAATTAGATGTTTTCCACTTGCTTTGATAGTGAAATATTTGAAAATTTGAAAATTTTTCATTTTCTACTTTGCCTGGGACAGAGTAGGATATCCAGGTTTGGAAATAGAAAAGATGGGTACATAGTATTCATGCTTTTGAATAGCTGGTGTAAGCTAGATTAGCATTTTAAACTGATCTGTCATCAGAAACTAATAGTCCTTGAGATGTGCAGTGTCCATGCTTCCAGGCAATGACAAGACAGGCAACAGGGATGTGGCAGATCACTTCCCTCTGCTCTGAGGAATTACTCCAAAAAAGATGAACTCCAGTAAAGATAACATTCCGTAAAATGGTAACCCTTTGACCAAGCACTAAGTAACCTATTCAGTTGTGGCCAAGACTTTGGTGCAGCAACCTATTTAATTGCTAATGCATTGTCCTTTGATTATCAGGGCAGTTAGCCAGGGAAGAAAATGGAGTCCTCTACTTAGCACCAGCAGTGTTTCAAAAGGACACATTGTGTTGCTGGTGTTCAGTCACCAATAATGCACCTGTGATAGCCGGGCATGTGAATCACGTGGAACTTCTACCAATGTTAACAAAAGTGAGACATTCTGTGAGGTCTCATTTCCTGATGATTTGCTCTTTTGGCTTTGCCTTATGCAATGCTATCAATATTTCCCATTTCCCATTTGTGTTCTAGTGGATAGCTCTAGCAAGCCAGAAAAGTACTTGAATTTGTATACACTACTTGCCAATGCAGACTGCTGTACAAGGGCTGTGCTTCTCCATGTTTCAGCGCAAGCATTAATCAAGTGCTCATTTCCATTAACCTACTTTTCCCTGAGACCTCTGTCCTACTTATGTTTGAAATTAGCTATCCAATTCAAAAGATAATACAGGAGGAGGGCAGATAAATATTACAAGATTATGGGTGGCATAAAAGGGCTAAAAAGTCCACTCTTTAATCAGGCTGTTGCTGCCTGTGTGTTAGTGAAGTCTGACACTCAAGAGAAGGTCTTAACCTCAAAAAAACAAACAACAAAAAACAACCAGGAGGCCAAATCCAGCACACTGCTCAGGCACGCACAGTGAATAGAAAACCCTAGCTGATCTGGTTGGTCTGAGAGAATAATCTCTGCCTAATATTCAGAACTGTCACTACTGGATCAGCAGCCTTTAGGCATAGGAGATGAAAAGCCTTATAGATGAAGGACAGGACTGATTTCAGAAGGACAGGGTTTGTTCCCATCTGTGACAGTAAGTTCTTCTGGAAACAGAAAGAGAATTTAAGGCAATGCGTTGAATGCTATGCCAAGCAGAAAACAGCAGAATTGCAGTAGAAAGTACTGCCTTTCAAGACAAAAAATAAAGTCTCTTTTTCACATGATTCCTAACGAAACAACAGATCTTAAAAATGTCATTCAGATTGAACTATGACCTTCTTGGGTAAGGAGAAATGTTCAGAAAGTATTCTGTATTTTCTTGTCTATACCACAGGGTAAAATCACAGAATCACAAAATTGTAGGGTTTGGAAGGCTATATGAATAGGTTTTTTGCGGTCTTTACCTTATTTACTGCAATATGTTCTGATATTTGAAACCTTTGAACTGTGTTTATCTTCAGGATAGCTTTCATTCTATGATCCACTCTAAGAGCATGAAATTTCCCCATATTTTTCCAGCTTGTCTCAGCAGTATAATTTGAATTAATTTGACCATTCCCAGTCTCCTAAGTTCATGCATGAGTTTTGGCTAGTGAATTGTCTTGACAACTTTAGAGAAGATCTTGATGGTTTGAGAAGCATTAGTAATAGGCAATGGGTAATGTGTTTTGCATACTACCATTGCCCATGTCTTTTACAGGCTTTGGTCTATAGGAAAACTTATGTTTGTAGCGAGTTAAGAAGACATCAGTCAGGTCAGTTTTGCCAGCTTCCTCTACCAGATCTCCAGAAACACACACTGGCTAAAGGAAACTCTTAAAGTCTACACCAACCTCTTCCAATTCTTGTAAAATGTCCCTTGGATACCAGAGATCTTCAAGCTTTTATTAGAATTAAAGAAGAAAAAAATAAAGGATATTTGTCAATTTCTTTTTGCAAGGTAACCTTACTGCATATACCACAAATCTTCTTTTAATGTCTTTGAATGTTTTATATTTAGAAGACATCCTTTGTGAGGTGACTGAAATTCCTTAGGCAGCATCAAGTAGTGCTGTATGGATTGAGGCCCATAGCTTTGATAAAAAAATTACTTCTAGTGATGTTCATTTTACAGTTCAAAACATACTACCTGCATTTCCTGAAGGGAAAAGGATTCTTGTCATGCCACTATATGAAACAGTGATTTTGCATCATCACAAGCCTGCAGTATTTGTTTTCTTTGAACATAAATACTATTAATTAAGCTAGTCCATAAGCAAGTTAGTCATTAAGCAAGTTACTGCATCAATAACCACCTTCCCAGTATGTAAAGGAGAAATATTTTCCACTGTTTACTTGGCTGCTTGTAACCTCAAAAATAAACCTGTGTAAATATGATAGATATGTCTAAATAATTGCTGCATGACAATTTCTTTGGAAAAGATGTACCTTTTAATTTTACACATAGGAAACTGATCTTCATTGGTATCAAGAAAGCAGCTAACATTTCAACAAATACTGACTAAAAAAAAGAGGCTGAGAGCTCCCGTCCAACTCAGATAATCCCCTCAAACTCAAACCCAAGACATGAGTTAGGTTTATTAATATGAGGTTACTGATGGAAAAGTGCTTCTTATGCAGTGAGGGAGGAAGGACAAACCTGAGTGCCACAGTAGATTACTCTCCTTTCCTCATGCAGTTCCAACAGCTCAGACCAAAGCAACATAGGGAAATCTGGCTTCTCCTTAAAGGCTTAATTGAGCAAGGCTTAGAGACTTGAGACAGTTGTGCTGGCTGACAATTTTGTAAATTTTGTAGGGAATATGGATGTGGTAAATGTGCTGCAGCTCTTGCCTTAGCATTGTGCTTGAACAATGTCTGAAAATGTGAATATAAATCTAGGATATTTGGGTCCATTTCATAATGCATTTGTGTGCCTGGTGAAAATAATGCATTTGACTATCTTCAGCACATAGTTGGTAGGGACTGTGCTGAAAGGCATTTGGTTTATTACTACGGAGCAGATTTTGCATACTGACTCTAACGTTTACTTGCATCTGTAGTCTGATTGTGTCATTTAACTTCTCTACCTCAGTTGTTTCATCTGAGAAGTGAGAATGCTTGAACTTGACTTTTTGACCAGGTGATTTAGGAAGATTAATTTATGTGTGCCATGGACTTCAGAGAAGTCTGAAAAAATGGAATTCAGAATTGTTTGTCTTGCACTTAAAAACACTTGCACAGCAGCCTGGTCCTCAGCAAAGCTGACAGCCACTACTGGTCTAAGCAGTTCCCTGTACTTAGCAGGATCGGTCAGCCTAAAAACTTAGTTTAAGACATGCCTATGTCTTCATCCTCTACTTTCTCAAAAAAAAAAAAAAAAGGAATCCAATGTACTCTTCTTGCCAGGAGACAAGTCTCTTTGAAATCCAAGAAAAGGAGGAAAACAAAACGTTGCTTCTGCATTAGCTATCAAAAATGTAGTATCTTAATTAAAAATTTAAATGGAAAAGAATTCTGGAGGACTGGTACACATACTTATGGGATGGAGTGGTTTTTTTCCCTTGGGCTGAATTTGAAATTGGATTTGATTTTGAGATAGTTATGGAGTTGCAAAGCAGGTTTTATGGAGCTGTAAAAACTCAGCAAGATGTTAGAGGAGAAAAATTCAGACTCTCAGAAATGGAGAAAAGAATGGGGAGCCAGGAGCAGCACATCGTTTTCATCTGTAGATTCTGGATTCACATGGAGATGGTGAGTGACATGGAATCAGAAATGACAGTGTCCACCAACACACTCAGTTGCTGAGAAAAATCCTGCTTTATGGGAAATTGGATTGCTATGCTAGAGATCTGTTTATATAATTCATTTCATGCCTTCTGAATTCCAGGTAAGAATTTCCTGAAAGTAAGAGGATGAAAAGATGTAGGTGCTATATAGCCTGGCTTTTTGTGCAGCCACCTAGTGTGTGGAGGAAGATGTATGAACATCATGAAAACTAATTTTGGGAGCTAGCTGCGGAACAGGTAGGAAGTGTTTTATCCAGTTGCTAATGGAAATTTAAGTTTATGGTACAGGAAGATGGGGTAAGAGTAAAGATGATAGAAACAGTTCATTTGATGCAAAAATGTAGTAGAAAAGCTAATGTTTGCACAGACTTGGCGTTGCAAGATCTGGCATTTGGCACAACTTCCAGATGGTAGGAAGGAGTGAGAGCAGTGTGAGTGGGGACTTCCTACAACTTTCCTGCTGCTCACACTGCAAGTGATGTTGACTGCCAAAGTAATAATAAGTGGATAATTGGTTGCTTGAGAGATAGGGAATGGGAGACTGGGAATGTATGTCTGTGGGACTGGGGCCCTTCTTTGAGGAGACAGCAGTGGTTAATAGCAGAAGGACAGAGGAATGGAAGCTCTTGTGTTGGGATCTGCTGTTGGGTGCTGTTAAAAGACCAGGACTGTGTGGAGCAAGAGGTGAGGTTTGTATTGAGGAAATGGGGAGGTACAGGAGAGGGAGAACATTTAGAGGATGTTTGCTGAACTTGATATCTGGGGTGGGAAGAAAGTGTAGAAAAGAGTTCAAAAGGAGATCTGGGTCTTACTTTGTTATTGGAGCTCTATAGGAGACTTACATGAGAAGAGAGGGCAGGGCAGGGCATGGGAGTTGTCTTCTGCTAGAAGCTTCTTTTCTGCACCAGCTTCAGTAAGTATATATGCCCAGTCATCTGATACAAAGCTATTGCCTTCCTTCTCACTTAATCCTCCCTAGAATGGCCTAGTTGGACAAGCTTTTCATCTCTTTATGTGACTCTTTAAAGCTGATGTTGGCCCATGAGGCTTTGCAGCCTCTTGCTTGTCAAGCTGATTCCAGGAAACCAGCTTTAGAGTGGAGAAAATGCTTTGACCTCTCCCTCCCCCAAAGCTGACTATAGAACCTTCTAAGATGCAAGTTGGCAGCTGTTGCCATAGTGCTGTACCTGAACACTGATTTGTCTCTGGTGTCACTCTCTGACAGGACACACGATACCCTCAGCTCAGGTCTTCTTTTGTTTTTGGCTCCTGTTCTCTACTGTGGGAACTGAGTCTTTCTTTGCTTATAAAATATGTCAAGAGAACTGGACACAGAAATCTTTCACTTCCAAACAAGTCATTACCAGTTTGTTCATGTTGGTTGGGCTTGCTCTGTCCAAGTGAAATGTGCTGTTTTCCCCATGTAAACTTGCATCTGACACAAACACTTGTTTGTGGCTCATGAGGAGGGATATGAATGCAGTCTTTTCTAGCTCTTTGTTACCTACATCCACTGCCACTTTGTGTAAGGAAGCAGATCTTGTTAGTGTGACTGCATGTTTTCTTCCAGAATGGAAACTGCATTCCTGAAAAGGTTTTGCAATATCATATGTGAGGAGGAGAGAAATTTGGGAAGTGGAGAATGGATGTGAACTGTGTAGGAGACTGAAAACACTGTAAACATGGTCTTCATCGTACACACTGTTGGGACCTAAGCCAATACCGCTCTTCTAAGTATGCAGGCAGACACCAGGAAACACTATTCCTCTCACTGGAAAGCTGAGCATGGCTGTTTGATATTTCACTTGCCTAAGGGGTCCCATTGTGCTCACTGGACCAAAGAAGCGAAATGAGGGGAAATACCTGCATATGGAAGAATTTCTCATGCCAAGTACAGTCCTGTAGTGAGAACAGACAGTGAAATGTAATGTAGATGGCTAATGCATCTCTTCTAGTCACCTTTCCAGTATGGTGAGGTTGTTTTATGTAGTTGGTTTTAGTAGTTTCATTCTTAATGGTTTTAATTCCCTTTGCAGCTGCAGCATTTCATTTAGTAGCTGCTGTATGAATGTCCCAGTGTTGTGAGCAATAGCAATCCTATTTTGTGGACAACAGTGAAGCGTCATGTTTACCTGACTCTGAAGGCTGTTTGCTGTATACAAATGAAGTCATAGCTGTAAGTGCAGCAATCTTCCTCTGACTCTGTTTTTCTATGCACTGGTAGCACTGTTAAAAGGTCTTTCTTACTCTAAAAAACAAAACAGAAAAAGCCATTGAGCACATGACACTCTATTTCCCTCAGCTCTCAGTAGCTTGGCCTCTGAAGTACACTCCTAGTCAGTATGAATAACCTGTGGCAGAAAAGAAAAAGTCACATGGGGAAAACCACACAGGGGGATTTTATAGGATAATTCCAGTGTCTTGGGAAGCCAAAAACACAAAGCCACAGTGTCTTGGCTTGAAATGTAAGTTTCCTTTGATCACAGCATGTAGCTACAGTGTTTTGGCATCCTCTTCTGGTGGACGATTTATGTAAGACTGGCTAAGGTTTACCTGGAAAGGATGTCATTTTGTAGAATCAAATATGTTATTCTTGAGGGAAAAGCATAACCTGTGAAAAGACCACCAGGAGCATTTATCTTTGACTCAAATACAGTGTCGTGTCCTTCCCTGTGCATTGCATTGGTTGCACTTTGTACAACCCTGTACTTTCCTTGGTGCCAAAGATTTGTTTAATAATATGCTATTGGTGCTCATGCAAAACTTTTTCTTCTCTTGGTTGTTAGTCCAGATTGGCTACTTTGCTTTGCCTAGAAAACTGTCAGCATTACCATTTTCAGACACAAGGCAGGGAAGCCAGAGGGATCACAGCACCTAGGGTAGATGGTGTTCTAAGTGGAAGATCCCTTAGAGTAATCATGCTTAGTAAAGTTCTCCCCAGATTATTTTGAGATGGCCTGCAATTGGTAGGTTTGAGTAAGTAAAGCACCACTGACGTGATGAACATCTGGCGGGGTGCTTCAATTGGAGGAGAAAAGGTTTCTCCTTCCTTATGTCCTTTCTTTGCTTGTCTGCTGCTAGCTGATGTTTCCTCTGGGACAGAGCTCATGAGCTGTGCATTTCAGATGTATGGAGTGATGCCTGATCTGTGCTAGATGACAGAGGAAAAGCCCCTTCCCCCATAACCTGTTCAGGTTGAAGCCTCCCCTTGCCATATGGATGACAGAACAAATAAACCAACCAATGATTCTTTCATTTACCCTTTATATGTTTGGAGAAGGCAAGGGGTGTTTTGTGATTTTAGAAATCTCCCTCATTAACACAGATCCAGCCATGGATACAATACTAAGATCCTAGAACTACCTGAAATTTGCTTGTCCCTGCCCCTACTGTTGGTGTTCCTGTTGCTGAAGTGTGCTGGACTCATGGACCTGGCTCCTTGCTTCCTGCTCAGAAACAAGATGGAGGGCTTTCCCCACTCAGAAGGATGGCTGCCTTGCACAATTTAGTGCTGGGAAACAGCAGGAGCAGAGCTGAGGAAGACCTGAGAGCCGAGGGGTAGCCAACCACTTCTCTATCATTTCCAGAGGTGTCTGGAAAGAACACTGAAAACCTCAGTCTGGCTAGGACAGTTTGCTGAATTCTTCACTCTACAGAGCTGGGTCACCGGCATGCATGGGACTGCCACTTGTAGACAGGGAGCAAGGGAAAGACTTAGTGATCTGCCTCTGTTCCCACATAAACTCCCAGGAGCTGTGGCCCCTAGAGGCCTCTGGCTGTTTGCTAGGGAAGTGAGGGAGCTCTTGTCTGTCACTGGTGACATATTCAGAAGGACAGACCCACTGCAAATTGGCTGATTTGGAGACTGTGCCATGCTTTGCTATAGAGAAGGCCAGAAAGAGAGATCTGATAGAGATAAGGGAGGGAAATGATTAAGAGAGGAATAAAAGAAGAAATCCAGAAAGGATCTTAGAGAGCAGGGACATTCATCAGGATTGTGCTGTCCCATTTGAATGGGGCTTAAGAAGGAGATTACTAAAGGACAGAGACAGATACAAAAGGGGAGATACCTATGCTGTGAACGTTTTCAGATAAAAATGTCAGGTTGGAGACCTGCAAAGAGGACAGATGAGATTTCCATCAAATGTTTTAATTTAGGCCAGCTATAGGGCAAAGTGAGAATCAGTTAATCCCTGTGTCATGGTTTTATCATTTTTGTTATTGGTATTCCACATCATAACATTGTGTAGTGCACTGGAAGTTAAAGAGAGAATGCTCCAGCTCCATGGATCATCGATAGCTCTGGGTATTCCTGTTTCAGAAGAGAAGAACTACATACCCCAGGGGACTTTGTGTTGCTTTGTATTTTTACATTTATCCACTCAGAGGGAAAGATAAAAACTGTTTTTGTGTCACAAGACACTCTCTTTCCTTCCGGATCAAGCCAGCAGTAGGTGCTCGCTGCCGTCCGCCTTCAGCGTTAGCGTAAGGCCTTCAGTTTATTGGACACTCTCTCTTGCTCATTTTATTTGATTTATTAGCTTCAATTCCAATTATATTGTATTATATTGTGTTATTTTGCATTCCAATATCATATTTAGTGAATTAGCTTTCCTTCTCAAATCATTGCTGCTGTTTTGTTCTTAGGCCCATCTCCCTTTTTCCTTTGTCCCTTTCCCCCTTCCCCTTTCCTGGGGTGTGGGTCTGTGGGTCCCCTACCCCAACTGTCACAGAACCAGGCCAAATCAGCCCATAAACCATTGACATCCTGAAAGAGAGATTTTCAGGAATCTGAGATAAAAAGCCAGTACAGATCGATCTGCAAGGAAAGAACAAGAGGAAGTATGATGGCCCTGGCATGGCTTGCAGTACCACTGCCACGGTAATGCCTCCTAGCCAGCCTATGTGTACACCAACTCATTCCTTGCAATGACTGTCACTCAGGGCTTTACTGTAATGATTTATTGTTAATGTCCATCTCTTCTTAAGAAATAACATAAAGGTTACACTTTTTACACATACCCATCTTGTATACGTACCCACCTCTGTACCTGCTGTTTCCCTTGTGCAGCTAGAGCAACTCTTCCACATAAGAGCAAAAGGGTTTTGATGGTGACTGTTATTCTGAGTAAAACAAGAAAAAAAATGCTTTTGCAACTTTTTCCAGAAAAGACTAGACACATAGAAGAAAATCCAATAATGATTAACTCAGTCTTTCCATCTGCAGGTAATAGTGTTTCTTTTGGTTTTGGGTTGTCGTTTGTTTTGTTTGTATTTATTGCTAGCCTTCTCCCTCCCCCATGGAAAGAGGCATTCTCTGTTTGATTTGAAATGCAATGTCCTGAGCTGTTTTCTGGTGAGCACCTGGATGTTGTGTTTCTTCTACCTTTGAATGAGGAAGAATAAACTGGAATTTAGTTTCCTGTACTCCTCTCATCTCTTTGTGAGAGGAGAATAATGAACAAGACAGCACGTTTATAGCCAAAAGATTATAGTTATCCCTCCTGTTACCTTTGCCTACCTCTCACAGCTGTTTGTCATGTCTGGCAGCTCCTGGTGTCACCTCCAGCTTCCTGCATCCTGCTTGTTCCTGCTGACAGACTGTTCACCTGCCTGTTGCCTTCATACTGTGTTCACTCTCAGATCCAACTCACCTGTGCCACTGTGGAACTCATGGTGCTGGCACTGCCCTCGACTATGGTTACTTGCAAGTGTAGTCTCTAGACCAGGCTGGAGATTCCTGCTACTTTTATCAAGGTTGCTACTTTATCAAGGTTGACTAGTGGGTTTCTGCCACCCTTTTTTCTTTTTTAAATCTAGGTTGAGCTGTGCTAAAATACATGCCACTCAGAGCACTCTGAAGAAATGATGACCTTCATAATTGCTTACCAAGCTACCAGATCTTGTGTAGTATCGGTTTTATTTGCAGTTTTTTGCTGCAATAATTTTTGAGATAACTAACTGAAAACTTAAACAAAGTTTCTGTAAAATATATAAAAATTTTCCTCATGAACACACTAAAACCATCTCATTTCCTTCATTGTCTATAGCAGTGTTTTGGGATTTATTATTACCTCTGTGCCAAAAGTGATGATCAATGGTGTAAGAAATACCACCTTCTGTCACGCTCTAATATAAAGGAGGGAGACGAGGTTCTTAGATTATGTGTATACCCGGCCTGAGATTAAGAAACAACGGTTCAGATGTTGGTCCGACCAGTTTATTACCAATATTGACCAGGGAGATGGGGAAGGCGACACTGTTAAGGGTGATGGGGAAGGGAAGGCGAGCGATAGGAAAGACAGGAAAGAAGCAAGGGTTTGTACAACGTGGGGAAAGTCACCAGCCAGGATCCCAGGGGCGGTCCGGTTGCAAGCGGCTCCGACGGTCCGAGGCAGAAGAGCAGGGGCGGCAGAAGCGGGGAGAACAGCAGCAGCGACGGGCAGCCCTGAGCAGCAAGCAGCTGTCCTGGAGAAGCAGCATTGGGTCAGCACAGGAGAAGCAATGCAGGGTCAGTCCAGGAACAGCATCAGCCAGCACCAGAGAAGCAGCGAGGGGTCAACCTGAAGGGGCAGAAGCAAACAGTGATCTGCTCATGAGGTCTCTCCTAAGAGAAGGCCTCTCCAGGAAGCAGCGAACAGTGATCAGCTCCTGAGGGCTCAGATGGTAGAACACCTCGAAGGAGCGGCGAGGTCCAGGAGAAAGCAGCATGTCTCAGGCAGCAGGCCCAGGAGGGAGTTCAGCAGCAGGGATCAGCTCACGAGGTTTCCGATGGAAGAACACCAACAATCTCATGGTGGTCAATCCCTCTTTTATCCTCCATTTTTCTTGCCTATGTGACAAATCCCATGCTAGCGTGCCAGGCATCTCCTGAGATGGCTATCTCCCCACGGAGATGAGTACCACACAAAAGAGTGTTCAGTGGCCACTGAGCTGCAGCTTACCTCTCTCGTTGCCCCAGGACATGCCCATCTGCTTGTCCCTTAGACAAAGGATTTCACAACCCTTGCCCAGGACTAGCTTGGACATGTTCAGACA
Organism: Cyrtonyx montezumae; assembly: GCF_038088225.1. NCBI lineage: Eukaryota > Metazoa > Chordata > Aves > Galliformes > Odontophoridae > Cyrtonyx > Cyrtonyx montezumae. The sequence continues at coordinate 11,374,901 of NW_027072033.1, read as the reverse complement.
TGTTCACCAGCAAACTTGGAGGCGGTGGTATAAAATAATAGTCTCTTACACCTTCCCTTGTGCAAATCACAAGGTGAATGGTGCCAGAACCTATCACCCTCCTTTGCAGTGAACTAAACTTACTCAGATGCCAGCATGACAGAGGCCTGTGGCTCATTCTTCCCCAGGCTAGCAAACACTCTCATCCCAGCCCAATGGCAGACAGCATATTCCCAGCAGTCCAAATTTCTGAGTGGCTCAGGCCAGTGAGAAAAGGTCAAATTCTTCTCAACTGAGCACAAATAGGAAAACAAAAAACAAACAAACAACAACAACAAAAAACAACAAAAAACAAATCAAAGTTCAGTGGACACCTATGTATCCAGGGCTGGGCCATGGGCAGCTGTGTTGCACAGAGTAGCGTCAGCCCACCAAACACTTCAAAAATCATCTTTTGCTTCCAGCTGCCTCCTGGCCAGCACCAACATTACTTCAGCCTGAACTGAGAGGAGCCAGATGGCACAAATCACCTCCTCAGAGATCCAGACACTGGGTGTTTTTTCCGCTGTGTTAGCCAGCTCAGATGTGGCACAGATGGGGAATCTGTGATCTGTGTCCATGTGGGTCTTGGGGCCTCTAAGGAATGTATAGCAGCTGGAACAAAATGACATCAGGGAAGAAAAGCATATGTGCTTGGGCCTGGCAGGAAGGGCTCCTTCTCCCAGGTAACAGCGATAGGACAAGAGGGAATAGTATCAAGCTGCGCTCAGGTTGGATAGGAGGTAAACTTACAAAAAAGACTGGTGAGGCATTGGAACAGGCTACCCACCATCCCTGGAGATGTTCAAGAAACATGTGGATGTGGCACTGAGTGACATGGTTGCAGGGCATGGTGGGGATGGGCTGGCAGTTGGATGGTCATCTTAGAGGTCTTTTCCAACATTAAAAAGTCAATGATTCTATGGTACTGCACCACCATTCCACCCACAGCCTACACCTGTCCCAGGGCTGCAGATGATAGGTGAGGTGTCAGTGGATGCAAAGGTGTCCCAGCAGAGCTGCACATGCTGGCCCTGGGTTGGAAAGAACTTTCAATTGTATTTCCAGTGCCAGATCACCTCCATCAAACCCTGCTGATGCCCAGCAGAAAGCCCACAGTGGTTCTGGAGGGCTGAAGAAAGAGAAGATTTCAGCTGCTACTAAATGAAATGTAAAGAAATGAGCATCCTCCTTCCTGCTCTCTGCCAGCCCCTCGCTTGAGCTTCTGCCACAAGGCCTATGCCATCTGGGGGTATTCTATAATGCAGCTTCTCATGGGGAAACCCAGGACTCACTGAAGGCACAGCTTGTAGTTTCTGGTTTGAGAGCCCCCACGCAACTGCATGCTCAGAAACCTGAAGCTTTGAGACGACTTCCAGTGAACTGTGAAAAATAAGTCAGTGCCAAGGGTTCAGCTGGGCTGCTCAGAAGACATCTGTGCTCTTTTGCGCTTTGCATCAGGCTGCGTGGAAAAGCCCCTGGGCTGCAACTGGGTATTTCTGTAGCAGCTGACAGACGCACTTCAGGGAATTGGGAGTGCAGGAGAGAACAGCACGTCCTTATGGCCGCGGACTTTTGGAAGTGCCTCTCACACACGCCGTCGTTACGAGTACGCACTGTTTTGTGTTTCTCACTCTGTTGCTTTCGGTAATCCCTAAATTCTTTTTCCTCTTTTAATCTTTTTTTTCTCGAGCACGTGGTATACCCTTCATCCTTCTTCCCTTTCGCTACCTCCCCCCCCCGGCTTCCCCTTCCCCCCTACCGTGCCGCCCGAACCCCGCCGCCGGCCCGCCCCCGCCCCGCCCCGCCGAGCGCGGCCCGGCCCGGCTCCGCCGCCGGTCTGCTCCCGCCGCGCCCACCGTACTGGGGCCGCCCGCGGCCGCGCTGCCCGGCTCCGCCGCCGGCGCTGGGGCCGGCTGGGCGCCGCGGCCCGCTGCGGCCTCGCGAGAGCGCGGCTGCGATCCGCCGCGGCCGGCGATGGGAGATGGACGGAGCCGGCCAAGTGGTAAGGGCAGCGTGCGGAGAGGGAGCGTGGCGGGGGCGCGCCCGCCTGCCCGACGGGGCCACCTCTTCCCTTTCGTTTCCTTGTCGTTCTCTCCTCTTTTCACTTTTTCTTTCTTCTTCTTTCCTTCCTATTACTTTTTTGTTTGTTTTAGTCACCAGTTTTCTTTTGCTTTTCCTTTTTTTCCCCTTTTCCTTTTTTTTCTTTTACCTTTAACTTTTTTTCCCCCTTCTTCTTACTTTTCTTTTTGTCTTTTATTTTTTTCCTTTCCCCATTTTTTTCCCCATTTTTTTCTTTTTTTTCTTTTCTTCTCTCCTAAGGAGCAAAATCTTGGAGCCCGCCTCCACTCTTAGCTGCCAGATCCCCAGCCGCACCAGAGAGGCAGTGCTGGGACTCCGTCCCGAGACCCCTAGCCCACATCTGCATGATTGATTTTGCTTCTGTCTCCGTGTAACTTGTCAGTGTAACAAACCAGCGCTATTGCTGCACTGACAGGCTCTTCTAATCATGCCGAATTCTTGAATTAAAGGAAATCTAGTGCAAAACCCGGCATCTTTGGATAAGTTAGCACCATGGTGCTTTTTGAGTAGGAGTAAGGGTTCAGGCATATTCACCAAAGATACAGTTTTACAGCATGGAACTGAGACAGATATGTTCCTGCATGAGCATCCTCACAAGGATGTTGCCTTAAGCCTTGCTGCAGTGCACTGGAGCTGTGCTTCTCAGTGGGAGCAAGTAGAGTTGTAATAATCTTGAACTTCACACACTCATTAGAGATGCTAACTTCTCTTGCAGATGCAGTATTTCCATGCCACAAGTATTTATGTGTCTCTACAGGGTGCCGGTTAGTACATTGTCAGGCAGGGCATATCTATGTGATTTGGGTGTGGAATAGGTAACTGCAGTTATTTCTGCTTTGCAGCTTCAGTCACACTTTAATTCTGTCTGTGCATAGGAACATTAAAACAGGGAGAGAAAGTCAAATGCAGTGTCTCTAAGGAAAATGCCTTCTGCGTATCCACTGTTAGAAGAAGTTGTAATATACTGCTGATACTCATCCAAGCAATCTAAGCCATTCTGGTTTAGCTGGTAGTTAGGAATCTCTTTATTCTAAGTGTTTTTTCATCAGTCATATCCTCAGTTGATGTGCTTTAGCAGATGTTGCCATTTTAACACTAGTTGTGTGTCTGACCTAGCTCTGTTAGCCTGTACAGACTGGGAATTTGGCTATGCAGTTGGTTGTTTGGGAGCATGCCTTTGATGTGAGAGGAAGTGAGGAGAAACCAGGTAGGAATCCCTGTGGAAATACCTTCATTCAATTATAGCCCTGGTTTGCTGTAGAAGAGTGTAAGAAATTCTTTTGTGGTAGTGGTGAAGTTAAAAACAATTCCAAGTATGCTATGCATTGCTCTTTTAAACTTGACATAAAAAAAAAGGACTTCTTGATAGATAAAGAAAATTCTTGTACCACTTACCTGAGTGAAGGAGGTCCTCTTGTGCTGCTGGTGCCCATGCAGATTACATGGCTAACTGTTGCCATTCTTACACCATCAGATTGGAAGGAAGAGTGGTGAGTATTCTCGTTAACACACCTGATATGTTTTCTTCTTTTCTTCCTCTTCCTCCCTGGATAGCTGCTGAAACTAGGGGAGCAAGAATTTCTTTGCTGTTGTCAAACTGGGAGGCTAGAAGATCTGGATGTAGTTCAGAGTCTTTCCCCTCCCTACCTCATCCCAGGAATGGTTATTCTATTTTCCCATGTTTCCAAGAAAGTTTTGCCTTTAGTTTTGCACTTTGGAATTAAGAAGCTGAAGCTGTTTGGGCTTTGTTTCCTGTGGGATGAAGAGGCAGCTCTATGGGAGGGTTGTGGCTGCTGCCACAGAGCATCTGTGAAGACAAGTGGTTGTCTTGATGCATGTGCTCCTGGTCCAAGCACCAGAAGCTCCAACACTGGGGCTGGTGGCTGTGGCAGCTAGAATTGTGGCTGTCAGTATGTAGGAAGGATCCTTTGGCTGTGGATGTGAACAGTCCTTGTGTGCAGCATTGGGAGGTGGCTTGAAATGATTTCTGCTCCATGGACATATAGGCTAGCAGGCCTGGGAGGTATAATGGGTATTCTGAGTCACTCATGTTGCTTTCTGGAGTTCCTCTGCTGTAATGATCCTGACTGAGCAAGTGGCTAGGGTTCTTGACAAAGCTGTGTCTTGGGTTGCAGAGTACCTGGTAGCAATCTGCCATGCTTTTGTGCTCTGCCTGAGGTTGGGGAAGCCCATAGTCAAAGGTTGGGTCAGCTAGCCAAACACTGAAGCATTCCACTACATACTGGCCCTGTGACAGTGAGAGTTGCAGTGTGGCTAGTGGGACCTCCTTGCTGTGGCTTGCAGACCATGTTGAAATAGTTGAGAGTCATGTTCCAAGGAGTCCAGCTGGAGTTCCTTCCTTTTGGAGTTTCTTAGGGTACTTCTGATCAGACAGCTCCTCCAAGCCATCACAGTATGAAGCATCAGGGATACAGGCAGACTAAGGTTGATCTTGATCAGTTTCTGTCTTAAGTGTCTGAATCTCCTCTCGAGGGAAATTCTGTGCTCTGGGACCCGTGGTAGCAGAGATTATTTCCAGTCCTTTTCTCCTGTTTGCACTGAGATGAGGCTGAGCGGTGGGTGTAGATACAGCATGTTTCTGTGGGATGAAAAAGCTATTTCAGAGCTTTTAGCTTTCAGCCTGGCCATGCACGTCATATTCCTCTCAGAAATGACACCATTTAAAGTATGCTTTTGCAGTGTGTTTCCAGATGCTTTTTGTGACCATGTCTCCTCCTAGGTCAGAGGTTCTTGCTGTCACACCAACTCCTGCCAGAGACCACATGTTCCTGGGATGCTTTTGCATCTGGGTCTTTGTGCTCTGTGTCATAGCAACAAGGGAGATGGCTCATGGATGGGCTTAAATGCAGGGTGGAGTGAAGTTTATTCCAGGTGAGGCTAGGCTGCTATGGGGTTGTATCAGAGGAATTGTCTAGCCCTTGAAGCTTGAATTGCTCCCAGATTGACTGTACTTCCTGGATGCTGTAAGCAAACAAACCTCCTGGGGCACAGGATCAAGCTGTCCCATCAGAGAAGCTCTGTGTTACCACTTCCACCAAGCACCTTGGACACCAGCTCCTGCTGCTGGAAATTCAGTGTGCTTGCCGTGGCTTGTTTTGCTAAACTGTACTGTAGGAAAAGATTTTCAGTGCCATGACTGGTGGGATTAGCCTGAGCGGACCAGCTCAGAGCAGGCTCTTGAGGCTGAGCTGTCAAAGCAGAAGCACACTGGTAGCAGTTAACATTAAAGCCACAGCAATTTTTTTCACACTTGGTAAAATAACTGAATAGGAAGGTGTTGTCTTGAGTGTGCAAAACAGTAGTTCAGAGCGCTAAGAAAACAGCCCAAATGGCAGAGATTAAGCAATGAAAGCATCCCTTTTTGGAGGAGCAGTAAATGTGGCATGCTCTCCCTTTTTAGCATGAAATGGCATAGTGGAAGAAGTGGCTTATCTCCAAATTGTACTCATCATTTTTTACAACAGTTTTCAAACAGTAAGTGTCACTAATAACTGCATGTTCCAGGCTGGGCAAAGGCCAAATGCAATGGCAAGAACCACTTAAGCCTGGAATATAGCTTCAGCCCTAGCAGAGGAACCCTTAACCAGGAAGGAACTTTTATCAGAAGATGACGAATTGTAATATCAGTGAGTTCTGGTTTTCATCAGCTTTCTTCTGTGTGAATTGTCTGTGGTATAATGAAAAAGATTGATGACATATGTATCAGCTTCTTCATCATTGGGACAGTTGTGCTAGCTGGCCCACTTTATGCTACTTGCAGGGAATGTATAACCTTTGGTGTCTTATGTCTTTCTGCCATGGCCTGGTGGCTTCTGGCCATCCATGGGCAGCTTGAGGGTGCCCATGCTGGCACTCTCTGACTCATACTTTCTTAGCAAGCACTCTTGCAAAAACATATTTTCAGTCTTACAGCAGGAGGCTCACATAAATTTCGTTTGTGTGACCTAGAGTCACCTGCTTTGGTTCTGCAAGGGGAGGACAGATCAGTTGAAACTTTAGACGGATTTCTGATCTGAATAACTTCTGATAAGTCTAATTAAGACTCAGAAAGAACAGTGGAGGTGAATGTTGTGAAATGAATTTAAATATGTGGTATGCAGGGCCAAAGAGCTTCTGTGTCAGAGGCAGATCTAAGCAAATTTTTGTGTGCTCTGATACTGCATTGTAGCTTTGTAGTTTGTCTTTGCTGCAGAGGAAATGCAGGTTTTTACACCTTTGAAAGCATAAATTCTTCCAGTCACTCTTCTGAAGAACAGTTGTTTTTTTGTTACTTTTTCCCCCACTCTTGAGTTTCCTGAGCTTGAGGCGTAAAGAATATTTTAGTCGCTCTGGGCTGTCTTAGACCAACCGTGTTTGTAACACTGATTTGAGAAAGGAAAGTGATCTCTCTTGATGACCCTCTATATTTATTTCCATTAATAAACCTAGAAATTTTTAGCTCAGTGTAAGTGAAACATAGGTGTAGCACTTGAGTTCTGCTAGTTCTCAAGTCTCAGAAGATGTAGGCCTGGGTTTTGGAAAAAAACTAGCTGCTTAAAGATACAGATGTAACTTCTGGTAGCCTCATGAAGAGCCTTATTATAGCTTCTGTAGGGCTGAAATTCATGTGGAGCAGACCTGTAGTCAATCTAAACATCGTTCTGCCTCCTGAGATACCTAAATATTGTGGAAGTGCAATACCTGTAGAACAGAAGCAGTCTGTTCAGTTTGCTAAATATAACGGATTGAAGAAAGAAATTAAACACAAGATGTCTAGTACATTCAGCGTTGAATTCTCTGAATAAAAATGTTGTTGTCACGGTGTAGTCCGTGACAGTAACCCAAGGGAAATAGAGAAGGGAGAGAGAAAAGAAAGAGAAAAAACAAACAGACAAACAAACTGCAGTGGCCACGCAGCCGCCCGAATGGAGCCGCGCGCTCCGGGGGGGAGGGGGAAACGGAGAGGGAATAGATGGGTCTACAAAAAACAACGGCACGATCTGAGAAGGAACGGTAACTTTACTAAATCTAATAAAATTGAACAATTGAGAGAGTGATAAAATTTCCACATCAAAAGCTGTGAGCTTACGTTAAGGAGGACCTGCAGGGGAAGAAGCACACGTGCTGAACCTCCACGGCAGCCCAGAGCAACGCGCCCAGGCAGAGCGCCGCCTGCATCCGGTGCGGAGCTCCGCCCCTCTGCTGCTCCCGCAGCATTATCTCCTTCACTGCTGCGTGATGCTCTGGTGTGGAATACCGGCATCAACACCACAACAGTTGGCTTTGTGCAGTTTTCCTTAAATCAGGCCTCCATCCTAATGCTGTCTGATATAACAAAGGAAAAATGTTTTGACCCTGTGACTTCTGATGTTTTAGATCATTTTGCTCTGTTTTCTAAGAAAGTGGTTCTTCATTCAGTGAGCAGCAGCATACCTCTCAGTGAGCTTGCTTTGAGCTCTTGTGTAAACTAGAAATAATGCATAGATGTCCAGAGGTCCATACAGCACACGTCAGAAATCACTGACTCAGCAAACAGAAAATGCCAAGTGACCTTTAAAGGTAAAGTGTAATCACAAAGATTGAATTAAAATGCTGTACACATTCACACAGTTACAGCTCAAACAGCGTTAGCCTTTGCATCTTAAAAAGCATTTAATTCAGAATAGCAGCTGACTGCTTCCTTACAGCTTCAACCAAACAACAAAGCAAACATTTCTTTACTGGGAGAAAAACTGATGTACTGGTATAGAACAAAGTTAACAAACTGAAAACAAAGTTTACCTGCAGCTGTTTTTTTCTGCTGGTAAGGAATACATTTTTAGTTACTGTTCCTATGGCTTTCCTAAGAGGAGGGTGTTGTGCCTAGTTTCTGAATTGAGCTTCTCATCAGACACTGAACTTTTGTGAAGTCTGCCTTTGAGGGAGAGCAGCCTTGATAGTATCTGCCTTCTTTTGGTTCTGCTCTCTTCAGCCTGGATGCTTCCCAAGAGGCAGCTCCTGGTAAACAAATTCTGTGAGTCCTGAGGGTAATAAGAAGCCTGCAGAGCCCTTGTTCCTTTCGGCAAATTCCTGGGGTGAGGGCACAGGGTGTGTGTTGGGGAGAGCCTTGCAGTGGTGATGAAGGAGCAGAGCCACCTGCCCCAGGACTGAGCCTAAGGCCTGCCTTGTACTGAGACATGATGAAACCTGGTAAGCAGGTAGGAGTGCCAGCTGATGATGACTGGGCCCACAGTCAATCCAGGAGCCTGAAGGTGGTTGTGGATGTCAGCAGGTGCCTGAGAATTATTTGTTTGGAGTTTCATGAAGAGAATACAGTGGTCTCTACCTTCATTGAGGATGTGTATCCCTTAAGCTTGTTTGCCCTTTTATTCTGCTCCTGTAGGCTTCTGGACTCTGTGACCTTGTGTTTTAGGGAGCTCTGTGGTTTGACTACCAACTACGCAAGGAGCCATTTCCTTCTGCTTGGTTTGATGCTGACTCCTGATACCTTCTTTTGATGTCTTCTGACTGATGTATTAAGAGGTGGTGAATCACTTTTCATAGGCCTTTCAAGACACCTTGTGAGTGCATGCATCTCTGCCACACATTTCTCAATCAGATCTTTCCTTGAGTTGAAAAGCTGTGCCTGACTTAGTCATCCCTCGGTATAATCCAAAACTTTCTGCTGGAGAATGAATATATGGACTGACCTCACATGAGTCCTTTTCTTTCTCCCAGGCCTCCTGTCTCCCTGTAACTCATGATAGTTAGAAATCACTTAAAACTGCAAACTTGAGTTTTTTTCTCTCCCAGAATCTTCACTAACATTGACATTGTCAGCTTCAGGTGAGATGTAGCTTTGCAGAACTCCTCTTTTGAGTCTTAATCAATTTACTAATGCTTTAATTTAAAAATTGCAAGCACATAGTAGCATGTGGGAGTGTATGTGAGGAAAACAAGAACATGTTGTATGAGGTCATACAAAAATAAAAACTACAAACCATCTCAGTAATCTTTTTATGAGCATCAGTGCTCCCTCTCTGCAGTCAGTGCATTGGCTTTCAGTAGCTATAGCATGTTTATTTTAACTCCAGCTTTCCCCATTTTATCATGTTACTTTGGAAAGTGACTTAAAAACTGAACAGAAATAGTCTTTTCATAGTCTTTTCAGGCAATTTGTGCAACCTGTCAGAAGAATTAAGGCCTGCTGAGTTCACATCCACACAGGAATTTTAAATATGCTTAGAAACCAAGGGCTGACCATTAGTAATGCCAGGCATTTGGATGGTTTGTCTGTCTGTTACCACAGAGGCAGAGCTCTCACTGCTTGACCATGAAGATTTGAGCACTGAATGCCAGCTTGATGTGGTCACTATTGGGAACTTGCTGAAGAAGGCAGCACATCTCTCAAAGCCTGTCCATCATTCTAACCTCTCCTTCTTTTTTTTTTTTTTTAATTTTATTTTAATCTAGTTCCTTTTTGAGTTAATATGTTTCAGTGAATCTCTGAGGCAGATTCTGGGCTGTGGAAGAGAACATTGATGCAGAAATTTAAACTCTTCCTGAGGGTGTAAGCTCACCAGATCAAGGTATCTGATAGGCTGCTGAGAGGCATTTTCTGTCTTGCCAGGGATTATGGTGAAGTGAAGGTCCTGGGATGGGAAGTGGTCTGTGTCTGTGAAGATATTCACAGCTGATGCTGGGTGTACTAAATTCCCTTCAGCCACACAGCAAAGAGGAAGGTAATCTGTGGTAGGTGGAGCTCAGCACAGAAGAGTGCAGAACTAGGGCTACACCCCTGTGGCACTCTGTAGCTTTGTAACCCCTCACACTAACTACTCTGTTCCCTCTTGAACCTCCAGAAGAACTGGAGTCAAGTAAGCCAGAACTGGAATTGTGTTTCTTTGGCTGGTCTGGCAGTGTTTCATTAACACACCTTGTAGGGAACCCTCTGAAGGAACTTTCACTTCTCTATCCTGGCACAGTCCTTACCAAGAAGTCCACTTCCTCCTGAGGTATTTTTAACGTGACTGGCCTCCTTCTGTCTTACTGATGCTACCCTAAGGCTCAAGCTTGTGCACTCCTTCCAGTCTGATTTGTCCTCAACACTGTGTTGTCAGGTTTCTTACATGAATTCATCGTGGTCTGTCTCGCAGTATTTGGCCTGCTGGGGGACACAGGACACTTCAAACTAGCATTTGCCAGGTAGTTGCCTGCACCTTTGAACACTTCCTCATTATTAAGTATTCTCAGAGAAAACACAATTGTGTGAGTGCTTCAGATGGCATGGTTTCACGTGGCATGCTTGCTGAGAACGGCTCATTTCTTGTCACAGCAGCTATGTGAGATGTCATAGAATTATAAATCTGTAGAATGGCTTGAGCTGGAAGGAATCATCAATTTCCAAATCCCCCCACTGTGGTTGGAGAATGTAGTTTTCTGCTGTTGAGACGCAGAGAGATGGAGCCCAGCTTTCCTGTTGGTTCAGCTCCAGAAGGGAGAGAGAGAACTAGACTATTGGTGTGTAGATCAGAAATTCCTGACTGCCTAGGAACTGGACTGTTCTGCCCATTTTATCTACCATTTAATTCATCTGTGAGTGGGATTTGGCATCAGCTAGAAATCTGACCATGGCATCCTTTAGCATCAATCTTTGTCTGGCTTCATAAGCTGCTCCTGACCAGGATATCTCCGAGTAAGAGTTTTTTTCCTTCATGCAGCTGTCCCTTTTCCAGTCATTCCTGCCACAGATCCTGGAAATGAATGCAGGCCTGAAAAAACAGGAGAGACATGGAGACTTCTTCCATGTTGTATTATCATGTTCATGACACTATTCTTTGTGCTACAGAAAGTCCTTGTTCTGTTTTTGTTTTGGTGTGTATTTTTCTTTAATTATTTGTCAGGCTAATGTTAACAGGTCCATCAAAGTAGCTATAAGAGACATAGTGATAAATAGTTACACCAGTGAAAGAATGATGAATACATCCAAGAACCTGGTAGACAATCTAATGCTCAGTTATTATGGATGTGTGCTGGACCAAATTCTTCAGCACAGGCTCAAGGCAGAGAAGTGGGAGAGGTAACTGGGGAAAAAAAAGCAAGAAAGCCAGGAGCTGTTCTAGGGTGTGGGGCAAGGTGGTTATTTGCCAATATGGAAAAGGAAGAAAATGCAACTGTTGGTGAGCAGCCCTTGAGGGAAAGTATATATTTGTGATTTCAACTATTAAAGACCATGTGTTCTTGTGAATAACGTGTCTCCTATACTTTGTTTGTCCTATACTTTGAATTTGTTTGTAGCCAACACTTACCCTAAGGTATTTGATGGAAGCGTACAGAAGTTATTTATGTCCTGGGGGGCAGAATGTTCCATCTGCTTTTTTTTTTTTTAAGAGTATTTTTGTAAGCTAAGATCTTTGCCAGTATGAACCGTGAAATGACTTGATACGATGTAAGAACTAGCTGCTTCAATCATAGGATATGAAAACAAAGATTGATGAAGTATTTGTAGAGTTTATGATTTATTTCATCTGTCACCTTAGAAACAAGAATTACAAGCTCTGTCTTGTTCAGCTAGGTAGAAACCTAGTGCTGATTGCAAACAGTATTTGCAGTACAGTTCATTGTTGGAGTATGTCTTGGAGATTTGATTTGTCCAACAGAAGACTAATTTTAATGTTAGTCATGCAGCTTGTTTTCCTCTGAGAAATTGGCCTTTACTGTGTCAGATTGCTTCTTATGAGTAGAAAGTGGTGGGTGGATGCAAGACTGTGTGACAGCTTGATGCTTGATCTGTCCATTCATCCATCCCCTCACATGCCTCCCTGCAAGCCAGGAGGACCACCCTGAGCCTCTTCCTGAGCGCAGAAGCAGGTTTAACTTGTGTGGTGGGATCATAAAAACAGGTTACTGTCCTGATGTAAACAGTGGAGGTCAGGTGTGGGCTGCCTGACGAAGACTCTTAGACCTTTTTACTAAGCTAAGTGCCTTTTTACATGCTTCACTATCCTTTTTGTAATTTCTGACTTTCACTGTTGTAGCTCTTGCTCCTCCTTTTTTATTACTTTTACCCTACTCTTTTTACTCAAAAATAAATTGTCCTGTTTATGGTTTTCATAGCTGTTCTACTTTTTAACTAAGCAAGTTACAATTCACAGGTTCTGATACTATTGCCCAAGCTTTAAGTCTTATCTTATAGTCCACCTGAATGTATCTCATGTTCCTGCTGCCATTTCTTTTTCACTGAGAGATAAGTAAGCTTTATTTATTTTGATTCTTGTCATGAAGTTATCTTTAGATCTGAGTCTGTGACAGGGACACAAGGGGGGAAAAAAAAAAAAGAGAGAAGAAAAAAACCCGCCTCACCTTCTGCAACGCAGCCACCGAGCAGAGCCATGCACTCCGGCGGGAAGGGAAGAGTAAGGAAATAGCAAATGGGTCTAAAAACAAACAAACAAAAAAAAAACAACCAGAAGGAACGCTAAGTTACTAAATACAACAAAATCTAACAAAATGAGAGAGAGTACTGTCCAAGATATGAGATCTTACGCTACAGGGGAAACACACCTGCTCTTCTGCGCACTGAAACCGAGAGAGCCTGTGAGAGCAAGCGGCTGGTGGTTCCCGGCCAGGAGCTCCACCCCTTTTCTTCTGCCTGCCAGAGCATTAACTCCTTAACTCCCACTGCTCTACATGATGTTCTGATGTGGAATACGGACAGCAAAAATTACAAAACCACAACAACTCTGCAGACAGAAGCACTTGTGTGGGATAATGATATATCAGCTCATGCCCAGTCTGTTGTCAAGGCCAAAAATTAATTTTTGTTTGGCTTAGGAGAAGTTTTCAGAAGTGGGTAAGTGTTATTTATCCCTAATGTGTGCAAAAACAGCCTGCAGCCCATAAGGAGAGAATTGCACTAGCTGCTCCTGATAGCCACACAAGGGCTCATTCGCTGTGCTGTACTGTCTTTTGCCAGCACTCAGTGCAAATACCACATCAGAAGACTGTGTTTTGGCCACACCAATTCTCTGTTTTATGCCCCTACCTTTCTGTTTCCCTCATTTGGGTCACATCAACATGATGGTGGGGGCTCATATGCCAGTCACACTCAGGTGATGGGCTGGATGGAGCCTAGCACTGTTATGCAGCAGTCATCTCAGTCATGCGTCTGCAGTTCACATGCCAAAACACAGCTCTGCCTCACAGTCCTTCCAGGAATGTCCAACAGCTAGAGGTAGATAAGATTTTAATTTAGATACTCAAGGTATACCTGAACTGCTCCTTCCTCTGTGCTCAGTAATTCATGTATTCCAGATGCAGTATCTACTGTTATGCCTGAGGATCAGTCTTGTCTCTGTGCTTTTCTTTCAAACAGAGGGGTGTATTCTACCTTTTCCCAACCCAAGCTTATATTAAAAAAAGTAGTTACTATATTTGTTTTCTTTCCTTCATTTTAATTACCATCAATCCCTGCCCTTTTTTTCAAAAGTATTTCCTTAGGCTCTTCTCTTTGCACCTTGATCCCTTCTAATTGCAAACTTTTAATTAAAGAAGATTCTCTTGCTACTGGAGAAGGGCAGCACAGAAACAAGTTGTGTATGCCCTTTCACTTCAGTCAGGGAAAAAAAGAAAAAGGAAAAAAAAAGGTAAGGAAAGTTCGGAAAGTGAGTAAAACGTTTATCCTGGATATTCTAAAGATAAAGTCTTCCACATGGGAAATCCTAATTACAGAGTAGTTGGAAACATAAAACCCAGCAGATGTCTTTATTTAGGAATGTTAAGAACTTCTGCAAATTGCCACAAAAATATATAGAACATTATTATATGAATCATAGTGACCTCATTTCTTGTTTGGTAATAGACAATGTGAGAGTATTATCAGCAGGCGTTAGTACAATTCCGGAGATTGACATTAAATGAAGTATGTTGTGTCTACTAAATCCAAGTCAATCTATTATTGTTACTGGCCAAACAATTAGCAAATGTGATCGGCATTTAGAGTCATTTGGGTACTTAGAAATAAAAGAAAGGGTAGCAAAGCATCAGCGAAAAGTATGGTCTTATGTGTGTTCTTCACCATAATTTTCCAGTTTTGTTTCTTGCCCTGTATCTGAATTGCTGTCTGTACCTTATTAATTAGAAACTGTTAGTTAATGAAAAGGGAGCAGCTGCAGTGGAAAAATCTGCAAATAATTGTAACAGTGCTTAACATCTAACATTTGTGAACCACATCCACTGTGCTATACAAGTGTTTTTTCTATACCATTGTGCCCAAAGAATGGATGACTTTGATCAATACCAGACTCAGAAAGGGTCCCTAATCTTGCAGCAGGTGGGTTCTTCTGCAAGAAAAGCAGAAGTTGAACTCCATATGGGACCTTAAGGAGTCTCCTTGGCCCACGTTCTGGCCAGATAGATTTGGTGCTTGTCCTGTCTGGAATCTGTAGTGATGAAAGTCTACTTAGCCATACTTCTTCTGTTGTGCATTTTCGCCAGCTGGGATGAGAATGTGTGCTCTCTTTAAGGCTGCTATTCCTTCTGCCCAAAACTCAGGTTTCCCTACTGTGTAGCATTATTCCTACCTAGATCTGTTTCTTGCTTTCACAGGCAAATGCAGCCTCCTCCTTCTGGAAAATGCTTGACCTAAACGGATACACAAGGATGGTGCTGCCCTTCTACTTGTTTTCTTTAAATCAGTGAGTTTCAGTTTGTTGTTCACTGCAGATGAATGAGTATGGAGCTGACTGAATGCAGTTGTACAAACTCAGGGCCCTGTACACCAAAGCCCAGCTTCCATTGACTTACTGTATACTAAATATGCCATGATAGAACTGCAATTTATGGAAACCGTTCAGCAGAAGCAGCTATGCTTGGAAGTCTCTTTATCTGTGTTAGGTGGAGAGGGAAAAACACTACTGAAAATCCAAACCAACTTGCTACTTTCAGAAGTTTCTTTTAAAAGAAAGATGTAATGCTTTTCATGTGTCAAAGTATGTAAGATTTCAAGTGACTGACAGATATTGGCCAGGAACAGCAGTCCTGTTTAAACTTAATCAGAAGAACAGCTTGTCACTGTGAGCAGTAAAGCTGTATTTTCTTTTATCTAACCCAGAGAAGTTTCACCCATGCCTTGGCTGGCCTCCGAAAATTAGAACACAATACATAAGCTGTTGAACAGCTTAATTAGTTCTTCTCACAGTTTATCCTTTCTCTTGAAAACCGTGTTATTACTGAGACCCTGCTGGACCCTGTTGAGAATACAATTTTTTTAATTGTGTAGTCAAATACTTGTATTGGATATGACATTTCATGAAGAGGGAAGAATGACTGGGGGAAGGCATAGCAAAAGCTTTGTTTTGCATAGGTCTTACTCTGGAGACAGCAGACATGGTTAACAAGCTGCTGTGCTGACTTTTACATTCCAGTTTAAGCTTGTGATCACTTTCAGAGAGCAGAGGAGAAAAGAATCCAGTTAGACGCATGCAGAAGAGATGCTTAATTGCTGTATTCAGTTGTGCATGCTTACAAAGCTGCCACATTACAAACAGCTCCTCATTTCTCTCTTTCCTGCCCTCAGTCTGCTTTTATCTGGGAGTTTTGTAATCCCTGATGATCTGTACTCACACTATCTTCAGTGTGTGACTTCTGTCTGGCTTCTTTTCTTTCTCTTTTGTTGCAGGTCCTCCTCCTTGTAGGAAGTGGATAGATGTATCCACACAGAAGCAGGTTCAGGCCCCCAGCATCCTTGTCTCATCCAGTCAGGATAAAGGGACGTGTTTTCCTGCAGAACCCTGCTCATGGTCTCTGTGGCCATATACCCAGCATTGCTTCACCATACTCCTTAGCAGAGCCTCAATCTTCTGCCTCCAGCAAAAGAAAATATTTTCTAAAATCTGATCTTGGCGGGAGTACACAGGACATCTTCTCAGCTTTGCTAACTTAAAGGGTGCTTGTTGTTTTGGTCTGAAACATATCCTCTGGATCTGGCCATGCAAACAGTGGTCTCTGTTGAACAGCCCTATCTCTTAGGCCATGGTAGTACTGCAGAGTACTGATTTTTCTGACTTAGTGCTTCAGACATCTAAATGCCAAGAACCAGAGTCTTGACAAAATGACAGTCCTAAAAAGTGCTTCCCTTATTTTGTCAGGAGTCCTACAAGATAACTATTTAAAGGAACATGCAATCTAAGAAGTTCCTAATTCATATCATATGAGGAGAGAAATCCAAGGGAGTTGTTAAGAAAATATCTTCTTTAAATTCATGAAATCTTTCCTGTGACACTTCTAGGAGGGGAAGCTTTCACTCCTCTGTAACAGACGGTTTAATCTCCTTGTTCACAAAAAAAACCCAACACTCTATACAAGAAGTCCTGGGGTTGCTATGCAAATCTGGTCTTTCCCAACTGCTGCTGGGAAAAGGTTGTTTTTGAATTCCTGGTGAAACAAATAGCTTTTAGGAAAGCCTGTCATGCTCCCAGTTTTGTGTAAAGTGAGGTGTCATGAGGCAACTGAGCTTATTGCAACAGCTTGTTTCTGCCAAAAGAGATGGTTCCAACCACACACTGCCATGGATTGCTTCATGCTAAAACCTTTGCTCTTCTGATTTTTTAGCAAACTTAATTCAGCAAAAACTTAGTAAATGTCAATGGTTTACGGGCAGGTTCAGCCCAGTTCCATGATGATTGGTGTGGGGGACCCACAGACCCACGCCCCAGGAAAAGGGAAGGGGGAAAGGGAAAAGGGAGTGTGGGGTAAATAACTTCCAAGGACGGTACTTCGCAAAGAAATAGTATAGATGATGGTATATTTTGAGTAGGTCTATATAGATAGGATACAAATAATACAAAAGAGAGGATGGCTCACCTTCAGGATATCAAGGCTCACAGGGGACTCCATGTAGGAGGGATCTCCAAGAAGAGACCCTTCCCTAGTGGTGGTCAGCCCTTAAATGGGGTTTGGGAGAGGTGGAGCCATGCTCCACTCCTTCCAATCACACAGGTATGTCACCTCCACCTGTGCCCCCATGGCTGACTCAGTGCTCACCTCAGGTGACCAATCAGTGGTTCAGGCCGTGATTCAGCAGTTCCCATACAGGGAGATGGGCCTAGAAACAAAACAGCATCTGAGGAGGAAAGCTAATTTACTAAATAAGATATCAGAAAGCAAAATAACGCAATATAATACAATATAATTGGAATTAAAGCTAATAAATAAAATAAAATGAGCAGGACAGAGTGTCCAATAAACCGAAGGCCTTACGCTAACGCTGAAGGCAGACGGCAGCGAGCACCCACTGCTGAGTCCATCCCAAAAGAAAGAGAGAGTGTCCCGTGACCGCAGACAGTTTTTATCTTTCCTTCTGAGCGTAAACATGTAAAAACACAAAGCATCGCACAGTCCTCTGGGGAATGTAGTCCTTCTTTTCTGGGACAGGTATACCTGCAACTATTGATCAATGGAGCTGGAGCATTAACTCTTTAACTCTAAATGCACTGCATGTTGTTATGATGTGGAATACCAGTACCAAAAACCATAAAACCATGACAGTAAAAAAAAAAAAAAGTAACAGAAAGCATAGCTTTTCCTGGCAATATGTGTGGAATTATTTCTGCAAGTAGTCAAACAGTGCCACAGCTGACATGCAGAATAGAAAGAAAAACATACCTTAATCCATGCCACATCTTTATTCCTGAACGTGTATCATGGAGATGAGTGCATCTGTTGTAGATTTCTTTGACTTGTTTCAAGAGCTAAGGAAGAGAATGGTGTTGTTTCTTTGCACACCCTTTTTGTGGTCCTATATTGCTCATTTAAGCAGACTTAAGAAAGTTACATCTGTAACTTGGAATAAAATAAGCATCACTAACTTTCTAGGTTGTTCTGCTTTGCTTTCTTTGTCTTCATTGTTTCCTGCCACACATGTCCATTTCTGCTGCATCCTCCTTGCGCTGCTCAAATGTGGCACCTGCCTGACCCTTTCTCTCAAAAAGTTGCTTAGATCAGATTTTTCTTTCTCATTGCAGTCTCGCAGTCTTTTCTTTCTCTCACAGTCTTGAAAGTCTGTCCTCCTTGATTTGGTGTTTTCCTCTGTGCCCTTTTATTTCCTGAAAAGGAGCAAAAAAGCATTCTCTGAGGATTGAAGGCCTGCCAGTTTCCAAGTCCATTTTGCTCCTGAACATAGGTATGTACATTTGAGATGCTTCACAGAATTACACAATTGTAGGGATTGGAAGGGACTTCTAGAGATCATCTAGTTCAACCTCCCTGCCAAATCAGGCTCCCTAGACCTGGTTGCACAGGTAGCCATTCTGCAGCATTTAGCAGGGACACATGTAAAACTGGAATCTGGAAAGCTAAAATGTGGTTCTCACACACTCTAGATGCAAATTCCATCATTCTTTTATGTGTACTTGAATCTATAAGCTAAGTTCTTGTTTTTCTGGGGTCCTACCACTGTTTGTGGCAAGGTGAAGACTGGCAAGAGTTTTTAAATGGTAGTGTGGCATCGCTGTATTTTCATGTGGCTGCCCCTGATGTTTGCTGTCCCTGTCAGGCAGTGAGACATTAAGTGAAGCCCGCTGCTCTGTGCACGTCTTGTGACCTGCACTTGAAAACTGTAGTTCAGGTTATAACCTACACTTGCAGGGAGAAGATTGCCACATACTTGACTCAGAAAGCAACAAAGCTGTTTGAAGGGCAGGGATTTAGTAGGAATTATGATTAAAACATGGACTGTTTGTTTATTGATTTTAAAGGTACAGAATTAAACACTCAGTGGCTAGGAAATAGCAGAGCAGTACTTTCCTCCTCTTTTGTTGGCGGTTGGCAGAAGCGGGGGAGCACCCTGACATGAGTGCACTGATAGTTGAGGACTGGTGTTGAGAGCAGCCCTTGGTTCTAGCTGGTCTCCTTCAGGCCCCCTGAGTTGATGCACTGTTGCTTGTCGTTGCAGTGGGCACCTATCAGCTTCTTGGCCTCAGCCTCATCACTTATTGAGACAGATAAGGGAGGCAGCACACAGACACAAGTCCTCTGACAGGTTCATAGGTTCATAAGGTTGGAAAGGACCTACAAGATCATCTAGTCCAACCATCCTCCTATCACTATCCCTACCCAACTACTAAATCAAATCCCTTAGCACCTCATCTAAACGCTTCTTGAACAGCGCTAGGGATGGTGCCTCAACCACCTCCCTAGGCAGGCCATTCCAGTGCCTGACCACTCTTTCAGAGAAAAAATGTTTCCTCAGGTCTAATCTAAATCTTCCCTGGCACAACTTGTGGCAGAGTTGTTGCCCTGGTTCATCTCTAAAGGCTTCTGGAGGAATAGCAGGTTGTCCTGCTGCTAGGGGAGTCTTGATAATGAATGTGCTTAAGATGTTTGATTATAATTACACAGCCAGATGGAATTCTGGTGTAGTATTGTACTGAAAAAGCTTAACACGGTACAACAAATTTTTCCTGCTGCCGATGTGACATGGAGCAGCTTCTGCGATGGAGCCCTGTGTTGTTTATTTAACACAGCTCAGCTTCCTGAGGAAGGGAATCTCATTTGCCATGCTGGTTCCTTAAGAGTTCCTAGCAGTGCCCAAGCACACCTTTAGCAGCAAAGGCTGGGAGACTCATACGTCCCTCCATGCCCTCTTTTTATTTAAACTGTATGTGTAACTTGATATTTAGCTCTTGGGGTGTGTTGACAACTGCTTAGGATGCCTTCTCTTAGCCTGATTAATTGATCCTGAATCTCAAAATGCAACAGAGGATATCCTTTCTCTGTGGGTGTGTCTGGTTTCCTCAGTGGCTGCTGCAGTTTCTCAGATTTGTGATCAAATGTATGAGTTGTTTGGTTTTTTTTTGTGTGTGTTGTTTTTTTTTTTTAAGATATCATTTCTACCTTGAAATCTAGAGAGGTTTTTCTGTATTTCTATTTAAAGGATATTTTGCTGTTTTAATTTAATTTACGGTGTATTAAATACTTAAATACAAGTGCATACAGGAAGCTACAGAGTCCTTACTTGGTAGGGTCTGTGAGTATTGAAGCACCTGTGGGTTGTCACTGCTCCAAAAGTTTGCCTTAGGGAGTTTTTAAAATAATTCTTGATATCAGAAAGTCTGTTTGAACTTAGAAAATTACCTGGTAGGAGCTTCCTTTCTGCAACGGGCAAATTAAAGTTTGGATTCTTTCTGAATTTGCTGTTTGAATTTTGGGTTTAATATTTACATTTCCCAACTTGATGCCTTTGTGCTAGCAACTGTTTCACTCGACACTTTTGCTTTCCAGGGTAATAACTCTGGGGACTGAACTATCTCATTGACCATCTGTGGCCCATGCAGCAATTTGTAACATATAATCCCTCCCACTAAGCAATTCCAGCATGTGCTGTGTGTTAGTTTTGGACAGGGTCCTGTTCAGAGCTCAGTGTGGGCCTGCAAGCTGCTGTGGCAGGGTGCCGTCCTTCCTGCAGCCTGGGCAACAATGATGTGCCCAATGGAGGACTTACAGTTCAATGCAGTTTGAGTTACACCAGAAGTTTCTAAACTCCATTTACTGCTGGGAAAAAATAGAAATCTCTGAAAGAAATAAATAACATGCTGTTCTGGTCATTGCTTTCTTAATGGACAGTATTTCATTGTGCAGTCTGAGAGCCCTCCTCGATTTCTTTTTCACAAGCAGTGATGACTTGTGCTGCATCATGAGCTGCAGGAGCTGGGGTATTACTGGAAGCTGGAGAGGCTCTTGGTGTCTGTATCTGATGTGACAGCAGCTGTCCCATAGCAGGCTGAAGGTTCACCTCCTGCAGCCTCTTGTGGCCACAACTAGAATTTAGGGAACAAAATGCTACATAGAGTGGTACTTCTCTGGTAAAGTCTTCAAACGCCCTGTAGTCCTGGGGCTTCCTGAGCATCATGGGGTAACTTTGTGGATGGAGTCCTGCCCTGTGCTGATCAGTCCAACCGTGGGCTCAGTCTGGGCTGTTGGCCACTGCTGGGTCTGTGCCCTTGGGGCTTGTCAGAAACCCTCTCTGATCCTCTTTTTTTGGGGGTGAGTGATACCAGGTTGTGTGATTCCTTCTTCTGCTTAGGCCATTCTTGTTCCCCTTCACCTTCCTTGGGTGTTTTCCTAAGCGCGTATGGAGACAGCAGTATTGTTTAACCTGCACTTACTTAATGGGCACCACTCCTTTCTCCTTCTGCTTCAGTCAGCTCTTATATTTCCACCATGCTCTTTTGCACTGTACTGGTGGGTAGGTAGAGGCTTGGTTTCAGCTTCCCTGGGTAAGTACAATGTCCAAAAGCCTAGAGCAGCTGAGGCCTGCCTGAGTATGGATGCCTGCAGTTTGATCAGAAAAGCTCTGTTCTCCATTGTGTAAATCCCTTGGCTTTGGCTAGTAGAGGACTAGCAGGGCATGGGGAATGACATGATTTGGAAAAAACTGCTGACAGCGGTGGAGAAGCATCCCTCCCTCCTACAGGCAAGGACCACTCCAGCTCAGCCTGCACAGGTGCTGCCATGTAGATCCGGATAGATCTAGGTACTGCTGAAGTTGTGCTGGAGGCAGTGTGCAATGTGTGTGACTCCCCCTTCTCTGAATGGGTGTAAATAATGATACTGTCCTGCAACTGCTGTGATTTGTTCATTAAACTTTGTCACCCAGAGATTGTTTCCTTGTAACACACACATTTTTACTGCTCTAATCTGTCTTTTAAAAAGAAAGGCATCAAATGCCTGCAGCAGAAGGAGGTCACTGCTGCAATTCTGCATGTGGCTTCACCTACCTGTTGCTAGTGATCAGTGCAGAGAGCTGTGGAGAAATAGGATGCAAGATGTCTGCACTGTCGTGTGAAACCTTCAGCTCAGTAATGCTGAAATGCTGCTGGGCACCTCTTGCTCTAAAGCCAACACAGCAGTCTCAGAATCACCATTCTGCCCCTTTATTCCTCCATGAACATGGCTAGAGCTAGTGGCAGTTAAGCTCAAACATCTCTCTGGCAGATTGTCAGGCAGCCTTTGCTGGAGAAGAATTTTTTTCTCTCTGCAAGCTGCCAAGGTGGACTCCTTAACTCTGGCAATAGACTGAATGAGACTGCAGTTCCCCCCATCAGTTTCATAATACTCAGAAAGCTTTCATTTACATCACTGTGTGCAGTGCAGGGCAGCAGGTGCCAGGAAATTTGAAACAATTTTTATTCCAGTTGACTAGAACAGCAGCCATTGAATTAGCTGGTATCGCTATAGATAAACTGATGATCTGTGCATTTTATTTCTTTGACCAATGGGTAACTGCTGGAGCTACAGTAACCTCTGTGAGTAAGGAGACTGTTCAAGCAAATATATCTAATTTCTCTTCCTAGATAATTTATATATATATAAAATTTGGTATAGAGACACTCACACCATTTTTTTGTAAAATGTACCTGTAAACAAAATGTCTCTCTGTGCTTGTAACTTGCATTTTTCTTCCTAAAATTTCCTTTTATTATGCTGTAGACAAGTTTGATTGAATTGCAGTGGTTATTTATCTATGAAATATCGTATCTATGCCTGATTTAAGCCATGAATTCTTTCAGCCTCTAGTCATCAGAAAGGCTGCCAGCTGCTGTTAGATTATATTCTCCTGGTCTCCGTTTTCTAGCCACTCACCCCCGTGCTATTTTAGCCTTTTCTCTCTCCTTGTAGCTTTGCTTTGTTGAAAGAAGCAGCTTTCAATGCAAAGTAGAAATCGGTGTTACCTGAGAATGTGTGTCCTTTCATTGTTTGTTTGGTGGTGTGTGTTTTTTTTCCCTGCTCATCTTCAGTGTGGTCCTTAAATTTTGTTGTTGCTTTTCTAGCCTTGTTTGTAATGCAGTCATATTGGGGGATGGGGTTAGACAGGATATGCCAGTAGCTGCGGCAAGACATGATGCTGTGGTGGTGGATGGGAATAAGGGAGGAGTTTCCCTTAAAGAGCTAAGGCTGCTCCAGGCACTCGCACCTGAAGTAATGTGCTGAGCAGTGTGGAAGGCTTTGCCTCTTGCAGGAGCAGGTGGTACTGGTGTCTGCATGGAGCAGAGACTGTAGCTACACTGTGTGTGACTGTGCATGATGCAGTGGGAACAGGCTGTTGCTTTGGTGCAATGTGAATTTTTTATTCATCTCTGAATAAGATAACATTTCTCCAGGAGGCTGTGAAAGCAAGAATCCCATTCGCTTGTGGTCACACTGCAGCAGCAGAAGTCCTGCCAGAGCTTGGCTGCTGTGGACATCACTGTAGAAAATGCCTTTATTTTATACTGTGAAAGTGCTTCCTCTTTCCCATGTGAAACACCTGCAGCTTGTGTGTTCACCAGAGAGGTGTTCTGTGCTCCCTCCCTCTGTGTGTCTGTGTGTGCCTGCATGTACACCTGCCTGTTCTGCTTGCCTGGCTTTTCTTGAGTGTACTGGGCTTGCTGGAGGGTAAGTTTGGAAGTAGGTTATGGAAAACATTTAGGAGGAGAAGCAAACCAGAAGCTTTATGGAGACTGTTTACTGTTGTGTGCAGCAGCCACCAGCAATAGATGGGGCATGCAGCAATGTGTTCAGCTAGAAATAAGAATAATTAAAAAAGAGAAAAGATTAAAAAAAAAAAAATAATTCACTGCTAGAAATACGTCCACTTCTGTTTCCCTCATCTCAGTTCAGAAGCTAAGATAACGATTAGCAGAGACAAGTTTGGCCAATTAGCATGAGCTGTATGTGTGTTGCCTTGTTGGAGATTGGCCTCCAGCACTCATTGACTGCATCTCAGCCCCATGGAGGTCTGGGGTGGATGATGATACTCTGGGCTAATTTCTAGTGTGGGGAGCCTTTTGCTGGCTTGAGGTTGAGCTAGTCCTGGTGCAAGTGCGGGATCACTGCAACTGCATAGCCTTGTTCCTGTTCACTAGTCTTGTCCTGGCAAATGCATGTCCAGATGGTGACTTGGTGCTGCTGCCATAAAACATACAGAGGATGCATGCCCTGTGTGGTTGTACAGCTGAATGCAGTGGATGCTATTTATCTGGAGCTTCTAGGCACTTAGAAAAGACACCATGCCTAGAAGCACTCATACTGGGGAAGGAGACATCACTATCTCCTAACTCTTGCAGTGTATGCCCACCTGTGAGCTGTAAACACTGTGATAGAGCCAGGCCAGCAGTGCAGGTGTGGACAGAGCATCTCTGCTCTCCACAGTCATGTGGGATCTTACTGTTTAGTCTGAGGCTTCATGAATCTTTGTAGCAGAGGAGACCCTTGCTTGTCTCAGACACTATCCTCAGTGGCAGCCAAGTCATCTCGGTAAAATCTGACCCACTGAAGTTTTATTGTGGAATGAGTAAATCAAGGGTGCAGAGATATCAGAGAACCTACAGGGAACAAAACTCTGTCTTGGCACAGTCTGAGTCTGTCTGTTTGATTCAGTGCACACTCACCTCATGTGCAGTATTAACACTGTGGTTGGAGCTGCTGACTAGTTAACTGCCAGGTATGAGCTGCTTCTCCTTGTCTTTACAAACCACTGGCAGATATATATGCACACCTATGTGATGCTGAGCTCACTTTAAATTATCCTCCCTTTTACCTTGAACTCAGCCTATCATTAAACAGATACATGAGTTTCTACTCAGCATTGGCTTGTGGACACGCTGGAGCAGAGTCAGCCATGTGTTTGTAGAACAGCACCCAGAGATGCACCCCCAGCAGGGTGAAGCATCCAAATGCAAACAGATATCTGGTTTCAGATCTGTCCCTCTTGACATTTTTCACAATCGTGTTTGGATCTAGCCTCCTCATTGTTTGGTTTAAAGCAATTTAAACATCAGGCCAAGCCTTTCTCTAAGTGTACAGTGAACACAGCTGCAGCTGCTTTTTCTGAAAGCGCAGTTTCTCCCTGGACCATGATATCAGGTGGCCAGATAGGCGCCAGTGTGCCATCCATGCTGATTCATTCATGCCCTGAGAACAGCAAGTTCTGTGTTACCCAAGAACAATAGGGGCCACTGGGTTCTCAGCTCCTTTGAAAATGCCACCATTGGTTTTCTCTCCCTCTTTGTTTACACTGATTTGAGAATCAGCATGAGGAGGGAGTGTTAGCAGGTTTTTTGTGAAGCATTGAATGTACTTTTTTAAAGAGAAAATGTGAGCTACTTGGCATGCATGCGTTTCTGCAACACGGCATTCAGTTACCTGAGTTGTTAAAGTAGGAGGGTAGTACTGGCAGAAAGTTGATTTGCCATGTAATTTACATAATTGATTTTGTAGGATTTATTATGGGGTGTGGCCTTCCTTGTGTTTCATCTTAATAAGTGAAAATTACCTAAAGTATTTCTTAAGCAAAACCAGTGCATATGGCACATGCTGTGGATAGATGTTGGACCTCTGAATATCTGCTTTCTTCTTGTTTTGTGTTTGGCACATGGCCTTAGATATTCATGGGCCACTGGGACCCTTTTTGAGGTGTAGCATTTTTGGCTGTAGATATTTTTGGCTTTCCTTCCTCAGCAGTACACACTTCCAGAGTAGGGCTGCCTAGAAACTCATATGTAAGAGGGACCAGTTGTGGATAACTGCACACAGAAGTCTGTGAGCATGCAGAAGTGAGTTAAACAGAATGGTATTTTCCCTCTGGGAAGTGGGGATTAAGCTTTTTGCTTATGCATATGGTAGGTTAATCCATGTTCTGCTTTCTTTTTTTGCAGGTAGTAGCCATGGAAGTAATACTTTGTTGCCCCACACCATCATCAATGAATTTCCAGAGTATGGCACTATGGAAGCAAGTACAGATGCACTGAGGACTTCATCAAAAAGCCAGGCAGAACCTGAGATGTGCACTCCAGAAGGACAGGACCATCACCAGGCACCTGGCAGGCCTCCTCCCCAGTCTGTGGCTTCTGCAGATGAGTCTAGAGCTCCGGTTAAGACAGCACAGCTGCACACTGCAGAAGAAGAAGGTTTGCAACTTGTGGGTAACTTGCCGGAGATTATGAAAATTTCTCAATGGCTAGGAGCAACAAAGGTACAAGAGAGAGCAAATACTTCTCTTGATTCAGAGACACACATGGAAAAAAAGAGTGTTTCTGGCTTCCAAAATGTGCAGACAGACAGAGAACCAGTTGCAGCAGGCCAAGAAAAACTCTCAGACATGCCTCTTCCATTTGAACGAACAGCTGAGGAAAAAATGCATTTGATCATAGAGAAAGATCTGTCTCCAATATGGACTGGTGAAAAGCAGTATGAGTCCTTGCAAGACACCAGTAATAAAGCTGAGGAGGTCCACACCGCAGAGGAGAGAAGTTGTCATAGACCATCTGTGGCAAACGTGGAAGCAGCCAGCAGAGTGGAGGGGTGGGCACAATCTGAGGAGTCTCCAGCTTATTGTCACGGCAGAATGCAAATGGTTCCTGAGAGGAGACTCTCTAAAGAGGCAGCTGTGAGCAAACATGTAGAATTTCAAGGGGTGGAGATTTTATGGCTGCAAAAAGCAGAGGAGCAAAGCAGAAAGAAGCATTTACTGCTAGAGACCACATCTATGGAGAGGAAAGTGTTCCCCAAAACATCTAGCCACTCTGTGCCACTGATGGTTGCCCCCAGCTTGGTCACCTTGCTGAGCAATGCTGAGAGAGAGGTCTGGGAAGAGCCCAGGGTGGAAGCTGCCCATGGAGCCACAAATCTAGCACTGCTTGAAAAGAGTGGGGAGGATGAAGTTTTTGTGAAGGACAAGAAGAACAGCAGCAAGGAGACCACTGTGCTAGAGAGTGGCCATGGCAGGTGAGATGGTGCCTGAATGATGTCGGGGGAAAGGATGAGTGTGTCTCTTTTCAAGCATGGGGCCTGTGTCTGCCCATTTAGGAGCTTCAGGTTTGCTATCAGCAGTTTTTGTTTGTCTTCTGTGCAGCATGTTGGAAACAGTAATGTTTAGTGTGCAGTGGTGGGCAGTGCCAGAGGTTGAGCTGGGCCCAGTCCACACCACACTGCTGGAATTGGAAAGGAGGCTCAGATTTGGAAGTGTGGAAGTGTCTCTTGCAATCTGCCTGGTAATGATTGTGTAATGAAGAAACTGTGGCACGTGTAAGTAGCATCCAGGCTTGGTAAATCATTAAATGTAGGCATTGCATAGGTCTGCCCACATGCACTATTCTAGATGTTTGATTTTGAGCAGAGCACATGGAAGAATGGTGTGGGCTGTTCTTTGTAGGGATATCCTGATTTGCTTGCTTTTCCTTACTGAATGTGTCTGTAACGGAATGATGGGTGCCTTGGTGGCTGTGGGATAGACAGCATGCATCTATTTGGGTCCCTGAGCACTTTGCTTTGGTTAGTGCTAGAGCTGCTCTGGTTTCAGCCCAGATGACAGATGAGTGCTGTAAACACTTGAAACCTGCCCCTAGGCCTCAAGCCCTTGCTGCCATGTGAGGGCACACATTGTAATGAGACATGTCAAAAACTGCTGGATTCTCTCAGCAGGGGGAAGCCTGAAAAAATAACCAGAGTGCACTCTACCTACCTGATGCTGTGTGAGCTCCGGTCCCTCAGGATCCAGGCTGGGATCTTACTTGCTTCACAGTTTGAGAGGCTTCATCCAGCCCCCGAGAGTGCCCACCTGGGCATGTGGCTCCAGGCTGTGCAGCCTCCATGGCCAGTAGGAATGGTACTAGTGGACAGCTGGTGAATTTGTGAGTGCAGAGACTGACATTACTTTACATTAGGCTGTATATAGTGTTTCCTCTGTTGCCCAGCAGACTGTATCCTTTTGTGTCCCCTAGACTGTAACAAAGCAGAGAAGGAGATGGTGCTGCCATAAGTGGAAGCAGCATGAGGAGAGATGCTGGAGTGCTGTCCACTGAATGTTGTCCTGAACAAAGCACAGACCTTTCTTTCTATGTAGGTGGGGAACGAGGTAGTCTGCTCAGAGGTCCAAACCTAGCTGCCAAACTGAAACAAGCTGTTTGTGATTAATTTCTAGGATCATGGAGGAGGGGGAAGCAGTCATGGGAGGATATGAAGATGTCCTTGGACAGAGGCACTCTGATGTTTCCACTGATCTGTACAGCTCGCAGTTCGAAAACATCCTAGACAATGCCTCTTTATACTATAGTGCAGAGTCTTTGGAGACATTATACTCAGAGCCTGATAGCTACTTCAGTTTTGAGATGCCACTCACTCCAATGATCCAGCAGCGTATGAAGGAGGGCAGTCGGTTTTTGGAGCAAACTTCAGCCTCGGGACAGATGGATGTCTTTCAGCTTCCCCCTGATAGGGAAGCAAAGAGCTGCTGTGAAGGGATCACCAATGGCTTAAGGAATGTAAGCGAAACGTTCTTCAGAGGAGATGTCACAGAAGTTCCTCATTTGGGAAGGTAAAAATAGTGGATGAGCTTTCTGTGTTTATGCTTAATTTTTCCTGTGTACTTCAGCAGGCCATCTCAGGTGTAATTATTATTCTGCACGCTGCATACTTTGTACACTAAATGATTTCCATTGCAACAGAGTAAGCTACAAAAGAGACAAGAGCCATCCAAACCTGTTGTTTACTAGAAAGTACAAGTTTAGAAATTTCTGTAGGTCTTTCTGTGATTCCTGCAACAAGAAAAATGATGAGATGTACTGTAGCATCTCTGGGACCTGACCCAGAGAAGTTAGTGACCTGATACAGATGAACATTATTGTTTTCACTTCCATGTGAATTTGCCAGCAGCAATTTTAGGAAAAGTAAAATCCCGTGCACTATATAATGATGTGTCCAAACAAACTTGTGGTCTGGATGTTAAAGGTGTGTCTCTATTTCCTCTCTTAGAGATCAGCAAGAGTTTTTCCAGTTACTTTTGTTGAGATGAGGCTTGGCTCCCACTTTGCCCTAACTGCACTAGTTAGCTGATTTTCTTAAATAGTGACACTAGAAACTAACTGAGAGAGGAAGGAGTGTTACAAAAACTTCAAAGATTCAGGCAAAGGGAGAGACAAGTAAGAAAAGAACTTGGAAGGAAACACTGGGCTATGTAATCAGAAAATCTTATATATATATACATATAAATTTACTTGCTCCATGAGCAAACTTTCCTCATTAAGGTGTTGTCAAAGAGAGATGGGGAGACAGACAAATCTTAACTCAAGGGTACCACCAAAAGCAGTGGAGGGGGTAAGAGATCTTGCTAGGAACAAAGGTGCCTTGGGTCTCTTTCTTCCAGGCAGGACGTTATGTTAGTAGCCCTTAGACAATTCCCTTAGATGAGACTGTATAGTCTAAGCTTTCCGGGGCATTTGTAGCAGGAGGTCTTTTGTATGTTTGGACTTTTTGTGCAAGTGTGAAATTATTCACTGAGCAGAGGTGGTTTTGTCAGCTTTATGAGCTGACAAAAAAAAAAAAAAAAAAAAAAAAGCCAGAAACTGAGCAGCTCTTTTGCCCACTGAAAGACTATGGAGTAGTGGAAGACAAGCAGTGTATGTACACCCTGATGTGTTACTGTAGAGTAAATAACTCCTAATGACGATACTCCACCAGGGAATAGTATAGAAGATGGTATATTTTAAGTAGTTCTATATAAACAGTTATACAGGTAATACAAAAGAGAAGATGGCTCACCTTTAAGATGACAAGGCTCGCAGAGGACTCCACATGGGAGGGATCTCCAAGAAGAGATCCTTCCCTGGTGGTGGTCAGCCCTTAAATGGGGTTTGAGAGAGGAGGAACTAGGCTCCACCCCTTCCACCCACACAGGTATATCACCTTCACCTGTGCCCCCATGGCTGACTTGGTGCTCACCTCAGGTGACCAATCAGTGGTTCAGGCCGTGATTCAGCAGTTCCCATACACTCCACCCCTTCACGACATGAACCACTGATCAAGTAACCATAAGGTGAGTTCCCCTTGATACAGAGACCCAATACATCGCGACGCTTACATAATTGCCCGTCGCAACGCATGCTGATGTAATCTGATATGAGTGATGATCGGCGCATCCGTCGAACTCTTCTTTGGGCCAGTGCTCGGTGGTATCTACTGGAAGCATGTAATCATACAGTGCAGGTCCATCTTACGTGTCATCAGTCCCGGTTAGACCATCACCAGATGCTTCACATGGTCTTATAACAACTCTGGAACACTGCAGTATTGTTTTGATTCCTTCTGGTGATTCATAGACTTATGGGGAGTAATACAAGTGTTTTAGAGGTACCAAGAGGGGAAGATCCGCTTTCCAGGGCAAGATACAGGCCGTATTCCTGTCTTGGGTTAACACTTCAGCTTGTACAGGGGCACGCCCTGGTCGCCTGTACCAAACCCTTTGACCCGATGTCTGTGGCTGGACGACTATATCAGGCACCAAAGGGGGTGTCCTGATCTGCCACAGAGACATGATAGGGGTCCCCTTAGCAATGAAGACTGGAGTGTTAACCATTATTTCAGTAGGCCATGTACCTATAACCGGAGGAGCTACCGAACCCCCCACCTCCAATAATCTCCCCCAAGGTGCAAGTAGGCCGCACCATCGTGGTCCTACCTGCACCTTCCAGGGCCATTTTATTCTATTGGTACCTGGTTCTAGGTCCTCAGGGGCAGGGAGCAGAAGGTTGTTCTCATTGCCAATCTGAGGTTTCACTTCATTATCGGTGCCCGTAATTTGGATCCTAAGTGGGGAGGCCCATATTGTTTGTAACATTTTCAAGGCACTGGGTCTGCCATCTCTAGGTCTTTCATTCAGGTCCCGCAGGGTCTCATGGAGTCTCTTTGTCCACCCCTGCAGGGACTGAGAGTCTGTCTTCAGGGCAGCCTTGAGAATACCATTGTAACGTTCGATAAGGCCTGCCCCCGTTGGATTATATGGCAGGTGGAATCGCCACTCAATATTATTTTCTTCTGCCCAGCGTTGTATCACTGCACCCGTGAAATGACTTCCTTGGTCACTCTCGATGACTTGCGGTGTCCCGTAGGCAGCCATCAACCTTGTGAGTGCCTTTATAGTGTATGCCTGGTTGGCTTTTGGTACTGGATAGGCCTGCATTAGCCCACTCGCGGTGTCGACACAGGTTAGGGCATATCTCGCCCCCTCAGACCGAGGGAGAGGCCCAATATAATCAACCTGCCACCTCTGTAGAGGATTGTGTCCTCTAGCAAGATGGGCTGTAGTTTCAGGCAACGACCTCGGTCTTATCTTAGAGCAGGCGTCACAGTCTCGGCATGCTTGAGCGATGTCCGATAGTTGTACGGGCAGTCCCCACGCTTTAGCGGCTGCCCACATGGTCTTCTGCCCAGCATGCCGCAGCTTTTGATGTAGCCAGTAAGCGATATTCTCAGATGGAGAGTTCTCAACCCATCTAACTCGGGCCAGTGTGTCGGCTTCATCATTTCCTGGTGACTGTAGGGGTTGATGACCAGAAACATGGTAGACACACACAGTTCTGTGTTTGACTGTATTCCATATGTCTAACCACATATCTTTGCCCCAGATCGGTCGGGAGTGGATAGTCCAATCCTGGGTGGCCCACTGTGCGATCCAAAGAGTGAGCCCCCGATACACAGCCCAACTATCTGTGCAAATATTCAGGATACCATCACCAGGTTCTTTGGTTATAACCATCCACACCGCCCGCAGCTCTGCCCACTGGCTGCTTTGACCATCCCCCTCTTCGAACCAGATTGTGTCTGTGGCAGGATGGTACGCTACTGCTCTCCACTTACTTGGGTTGCCCTTGCTGGACCCATCCGTGTACCAGGCATCTTCAGGAATAGGATATATTCCTTCCTGGACGGGACTCTTCTGTGGTGGAGCAACCGAAGTTTGTTTTGGTGCATCACTATGATACGTTACTGGGCCAAGAATCTTCTGAAGCTCTTCTTTCAACGGTGAGGAAGATAGACTACTCCTCTGACTGAGATAGGCAACCCATCGTGCCACCGTCTGCGCCTGGGCCACCCCCGTCTTAGGAAGGTGGGTCAGATCTCTTACCCACCCCTGGATTGGCAATGTAGTCTTGACTATAACTTCGGCTGTTTGGGTTATTGGCTCTACCGCTTGTAATGCAGAATAGGCAGCCAATAACTGTTTTTCAATCATACTATATCTTTCCTCTGCTCCATGCCACACCTGAGACCAAAATCCAATGGGGGTCCGAACAGAACTCTGACGTTGCCACAGGCCCCAGCCAAAGCCATCTTGAGTTACGTGAACATCTAGCTCAGCTGGAAGGGTAGGATCAAATATACCCAGTGCCTGGGCTTGTTTAACTGCCTGTTTCGCCTGTTGAAAAGCATCCTGTTCTGTTCTCCCCCAGTCCCATAATTGGCCCTTTTTGGTAAGTCTATATAAAGGTCTCAGCAGCTGCGCCAAATGAGGTATAAAGGAACGCCAATATCCCAATATACCCAGGAATTCCTGCAGCTGCTTTGGTGTTGTAGGGACTGGAAATGCCTGAACCTTATCTATGACGGCATCAGGTAATACTTTGGTCTTTCCTGACCAGACTACCCCTAGAAATTTTACGGACAGTCCTGGACCTTGCACTTTTTGAGGATTGATAGCCCATCCTCTTTCACTTAGGTAGGCAGTTAATGAATCTGCTGCCTCCCCTACTGCTTCCAGTGAGTCGGATGTTAACAGGAGGTCATTAATATAGTGGTATAGGTTCACACTGTTTGGTTTCCTCCAATCAGCCAGGTCACGTGCCACCAAATTATGACAGTATGTTGGTGAGTGCACGTACCCCTGTGGCAAGACCTGAAAGGTCCACTGCCTGCCTCCCCACGTAAATGCAAATTGATCTTGTGATTCTTTAGCAATAGGTATGCTAAAAAACGCATTCGCTAAATCCAGGACACAATGGTAGGTTTTAATTTCCCTACTAAGAGTGTCCATTAAGGAGGCAATATTGGGTACGGCCGCATGGATGGGCGGCGTGACCTTATTCAGTTCCCTATAATCCACCGTCATTCTCCATGTTCCATCCGACTTCCGTACTGGCCATATGGGGGAATTATATGGGCTGTGTGCAGGCCTTATAATACCTACTTTCTCTAATTCCTGCACTGTTTTTGATATTTCTTCTTGTCCACCCGGGAGTCTGTACTGTCTTACATTAGTAATCCGGCGTGGTTTTGGCAAACAAATGGGCTCATGTTTCGCATGGCCCCTCAATATTGTCCGTATTGCCCGGATACTAATGTACCTCTGCCGTAGTCTGAACTCTCCCACAGTTGTCTGGAGAGCCAGACCCCATAGAATGTCTATGCCCAAGATATATTCTGGAATTGGGGCAATCGACACCTTATACTCCCGGGGCGGGAGACGCCCAACCCCCAATTTCAGCCACGTCTGGGTGACTGGAATAGTCTGTCCCCCAAACCCACCAATCATCACTCTATTACCCTTAAATTTCGTTGGGTCTCCATATATAATCGATGTTTCTGCGCCAGTATCCACTAGAGCCATCACCTTCTGCACATTTGTCCTGGACCAGAATATTGTTAGTTCTACATAGGGCCTCCGGTCACAGCTAGAGGCCCTATGGGGACCAGAATTTTCCGTTAATCCATGAATTTTGCCAGATCTAAATCTTTTGCCACAGGTGGCTCAGGCACTGTAGCCTGTGACACCTGCGGATTTTTTTTTCCTTCTGTTCGGTATTATAAAGTCAGCCAAATTCCAGGTTGTTGTTGGTGTTTTTTCTATAATTCGTACTCCCGATTTTCTGGGAGCACTCTGAAATTTCTGATCATTTCTAAGCTGTTTCCACAGCTGTAACAAAACATGGTTGGGTTGCCCATCAATTTTGGTAAATGCAACCCCAGCCCGTATGAGATCATTAAACATAGTCCTCCGGGATACCCGTACGGGGCCTGATCGGGGCATCCGTGGAGCAGGCTTTTTAGTTCTAATAGGGAAGGCCTCAGCATCTTCCACTATACGAACATTACGCCTGGTTCTTACGCGCTCCGTCTCCCCTAAGTCTGCTACTAACTGGGCTGCCTGCTGTACGATGGCTTCTGATGCCACCAATGGATTTAATATGGAAACCAACATCCCATATAGGTGGGAGGGGGCCTGCTGTAGTATTAGATCTCTCATGCCCGCTGTAAATTTTTCCGTATCGGGGCTTTCAAAAGTGTCCGCATACAGAGCCTCCCTCATACCCAGTTCTCTGATATAGGTCTGGAGGTCCTCCATAGAGGACCACAAACCAGTATTAAGAGGGATATCGGTTTTGTTGGGCCATGTTAAGCGGCATGCAGCCATCAACCAATCTATAATAGAATGGTTTTCCTCATTATAATGGACAGCTGCATATAATCTTTGTCTTAATGCCGGGTTTATCGTTATAGATGCTAATTTTGACATTTCTGTTCCATTTACTAAAACACTTTCAGCTCCTGCATCCCATAACCTTAGGAGCCATGATGGTATGCTTTCTCTTGGTTTCTGATGGAACCGTTGTACTAGGTCCATCAACTCATTAGCTGTATATGGACGAGCGGTCACATGGAGGCAGGTTTCTGCAGGGGGCCATTGGTCAGGAGGCACCCCTGCTGGTCTATCCTGTACCTTCTTTGTTTTTTGAGTTATAATAGGCCGAATCTCGAATGGGTCCATCATAGATGGAGTTTCGAGATCTGCCTTAGAGATCTTTTCCCCTGTCATATCAGAGTCTTCTTCCTCTGATTTTGGGGTGTCTTCTACCAATATATTCCTTATTTGTCTTGTGGGGACATTTAGGCCAGGCTTTTTGGTTGTTAACGTACCCAGCTGTTGTTCCAGTTTCTCAATACGGTCTCGTAATAACTGATTTTCAGTCTCCATATTAACATTTGCAACATCTAACTTGAGTATGGCCATTACTAATGGCCAGGCTACTGCAGAGGCAGCTAACCGCCGCTCCTTGGTAACAAGTATGTCTTTATCTAATCCTACGAAGTAGTCAGTCAAATAAGATGGAGAAGGAGCGGCAGTCCCTGGAACCCGCATGGGTCCCCATTTCTCAATAACGGATGCCAATCCATAGTAGGGTGACCCCATGAATCCTGGAATTAGACCAGGGATTGTCTGTTCTAGGGGGGTAACGTTCTCCCCCTTGGCCCATTTAAACATACTCCAAATAAACGACATTATGGATTTAGTTAGAGCTGCCTGGCTCGCCAAATGTAGAGTAAATAACTCCTAATGACGATACTCCACCAGGGAATAGTATAGAAGATGGTATATTTTAAGTAGTTCTATATAAACAGTTATACAGGTAATACAAAAGAGAAGATGGCTCACCTTTAAGATGACAAGGCTCGCAGAGGACTCCACATGGGAGGGATCTCCAAGAAGAGATCCTTCCCTGGTGGTGGTCAGCCCTTAAATGGGGTTTGAGAGAGGAGGAACTAGGCTCCACCCCTTCCACCCACACAGGTATATCACCTTCACCTGTGCCCCCATGGCTGACTTGGTGCTCACCTCAGGTGACCAATCAGTGGTTCAGGCCGTGATTCAGCAGTTCCCATACAGTTACCCCATCAGTGTTGCTTTAGGTGACCCTCATGCTGAAAAGTACTGTCAGGTAAGGTCCACACTGGCTTTTGGAGACAAAAGTTGTCTTGAGGACAAAGTGAGCTTAGACAGAGCTTGGAAACATGTTGGTTGCCCACCTAGTGTGGATTTCATTAGGAATTATGTTCATTTGAGTTTAAACTTGTAGCAATAGAGAAACACCAATGGAGCTTTTTAAAACCGTCTTTTTACTAAAAAAACCCCAAAATGTTCACAATAGTGATTTTGCAATCAAGCCACTATTTTAGTCTGCACAACTTTGTTAGGTACAAAGCCTGAAAGCTTGCTGGCATAGTGGATGGGATATGGATAAAGAGTGTAGCTGCAGCAGAGCAGCCAGACGTGTGTGCCCAAATGGGTAATCCTCCAGACAATAGACTAATTAACACCCCCCCACTCTGATAGTCCAAAATTGTGTTGTATTACACCAGAGCACAGATGGCTGACAAGCTGTGTATGCTGTGCAACTGAAGCCATGAAAGAACTGTGGTGTTGCAGCATGCTGTTGAGGAGTTTGAGTGTTGAGGCTTGCACAGGATTTATTTAGGCAAGAATCAAGATGTACTGTTACAGTACCCAGCTAACAAGCAAACCGCAGATATTATTGCTAAGGGATTGCATGTGTGATTAAGTTGCCTGAAGCAACCTCATGGCATTCAGTACATCCAAGTGCAAGGTGTTACACCTGCATCATGACAGCACCCACTATTAGGATGAGCTGGGGGATGTAAGATAGAGCACAGCCCTGCCAGAAATGGCTTGGGTCTGCTGGTGGACAGCAGCTGGATGTGAGCCAGCAATGTCCCCTCACAGCCAAGAAAGCCAACTGTATCCTGGGCTGCATCAAAAGTAGATAGCCAACAGGGTGAGGGAGGTGATTCTGTAATGGTGAGACCTCACCTGTAGTACTGTGTCCAGATGTGGAGTCCTGAGTATATAGGAGAGACATGGACCTGTTGGAGCATGTCCATAGGAGGGCCACAAAAATTATTCAAGGGATGGAACACCTCCGAGAACAGGCTGAGACGTGAAGCTGTTCAGCCTGGAGAAGGTTCTGAGGACACCTGAGAACAGCCTTTCAGTATCTAAAGTGGTGTCAGGGTGTAATCCGTGACAGTAACCCAAGGGAAACCGAGAAGGGAGAGAGAAGAGAAAAAGAAAAAAAAAAACAGCGTCAGTGGCCACATAGCCGCCCCAGCAGATCCGCGCGCTCTGGGGGTAGGGGGAAACAGCGGGAAGAGATGAGTCTACAAAAACAACGGCACGATCTGAGAAAGAACGGTAACTTTACTAAATCTAATAAAATTGAACAATTGAGAGAGAGGTAAAATTTCCAAACCAAAAGCTGTGAGCTTACGTTAAGGAGGAACTGCAGGGGAAGCACACGTGCTGAACCTCCACGGCAGCCCAGAGCAACGCGCCCAGGCAGAGCGCCGCCTGGCATCCGGTGCGGAGCTCCGCCCCTCTGCTGCTCCCACACCATTAACTCCTTCACTGCTGCGTGATGCTCTGATGCGGAATACCGGCATCAACACCACAACAAGTGGGACTTTTAAGAAAGGAGACAGATTCTTTAGTGTAGTTTGTCATGATATGGCAAGGACAAATGGTTTCAAACTGAGGGAGTGCAGATTTAGATTGGGTATAAGGAAGAAGGTTTTTCCAATAAGTGTGGTGGAGCATGGGCCCAGGTTGCCCAGAGAGGTGGTGCATGACCAGTCCCTGGAGACACTTAAGGTCAGTTTGAGCACCCGATGTAGCTGTAGGTGTTCCTGTTAGTTGCTGGGTTGTTGGACTAGACGGCCTTCAAAGGTCCCTTCCAACTTGAATGATTCTATGACTCTGAAGTGATCCTGAACTGCCATATCACCTAAACGTCCACATGTGTGATGCTTGCACAAGAGCCGCAGTGGCTCCTTGGCGACTTCTGTTAGAAGGGTGTGTTTTTGCAAAGCTGTGGCTGCGAGGAGCAGGGCGCCTGCACGAGCACTGGGTTGGTGGGTGGCTCCGGCCCATGCCGGCCTGCGGCGCGGCGGGGAGCCGCCAGGGGATCCCGCTCCCCTCACCCTGTACCCGGCAGCGGGGCGAGCGAGGGGTGGGCGGGCAAAGCAGCGCGGTGTAAGCACGGACCTCCTCTTTTACCGAAGCCGCGCTTCCAGCGAACCGAAAACGGAAACGCAGTAGCTTCCTGCGCGCGGATGTTTCCCTGACTTATAGAGCGTTTGGCGGAGTACTCTTCCCAGTGACAGTTGGTGGGGGGAACAGGTTGTAAAACGCTGATAGTTCTCGGTTCTGCATGGGAGGAGGGGATGGATATGGAAACAAAGAGCTTTACACCTGGAAATGGCACGCAGCGTCCCTGCTGCAAAAGGAGAATGGGGGGCGGGCGGCCGTGCGGCCTGAGAGCAGAGCCGGCCCACGGAGCCCGTGCGGCTCTCTGAAAGGACAGTAATGGCACACAAACCCTAGGTGGCGTGAGGCTGTAATGCACGGCCCGCAATAACCCAAAAACCCCGTGTTCTGCCGAGCGAGCGGAGAGTAACATCCTTCCCAGCTCTTAGGAAATCACTGACTCTGGGAGGAGTCATTCCTGGTGTGTGAAGGCCAGTCACGTGCCTTCAAATCTGAAAAAGCAACAACAACAAAAAAAAAAACAACAAAGATTAAAGGCTTGCAGGCTGCTGGTTCCTATGCGCTTCTCTGCATCTGGATACTTCATCTCTACCAGCTGCTGGCCATGGCTGTATGCAGTAAGTGTTCACACAAGCTGTTCAGGGCTGAGTGTGCCCCCCTGGTAAGAGCTGGTTCTGCTCTGCAGCTGGCCTGGGGAACCCATACAGGTCCCTGCAAATAGGTTAGCTTGCTTTGAGAAAACAGTCCTTTCCCAGCAGAGCTTCCTCATACTTTGCATCTGGCTCAGAGGTGCAGAGAACCTTAGAGAGGATATGTGTGCAGTTCGTGTTCTTTTGGGAGCAACTCCAGGTCTCATTATTGCATGGTTGAATCTCTTAATTATGTTTGAGACATTTCTATGGGGAAAAACAAATTTCTGCTGAGATAGGTTTAAGTTTTCCCAGCTGAAGGGAGACAAACTGGGAGAAGGGAAGTGTGTGTGAGGTTCTGGACCTGCTTTCATGTTTTTAGAACATCGTGGGAGTCCTCACACAGCATGTAGTGGCAATAACCTTGTATCTGGATGGCATTTGGTCTTCTTCCCTGTGAGCAGTCCCTACAGCTGCACCTCCATGCCAGGGTTGGGCCCTGCTCCTGCCTTGTGTTGGCATTGTGTTGAGAAGGAAGAGGGGGGCTCAGGCTCAGTGCCTGGGATTTACTCTTTCTCAGAGATAATAAATAAGAGTATTTTCAAGGTTCTACACAGTCACTGAGCCTAAGTTTGTATGGACCAAAGTAGGTGTAATCTTTCTTGCTAAATTGAGAGTGGGAGAAAGGGTACATATTTCTAAAACAAGCTATAACTCACTTTTCCCTGAGTTGTCTTTGCTGTGTATACAGTGAGCAACTGAACAGCACTGTATCTAAAAGCAAGTGGTTCTCTCCGTGGTGTTGGTCACTATTTCTTTTCTTCTTTCTGACTTTACAGGGTGAGTTTGTTGTAATCTTTTTTCTATATTCTTTGTAGCAGACTTTGCATTCCTTCTTCCTTTGTATGCTACTGTGAGAAAAAAGAAAAGAAAAAATCCAAACTTCTGGCATTTATCTTCTTAAGTTGTCTTGGAAAGTGTGGTCTCTGTTGGTAGGACATAGCCCAACATTTTTCCAAATCCAAAGACAGCAAAAAAAAAAAAAAATTGCAACTCCAAATCCTGAAAATTCTAAATATTTGCCACCTGCCATCATCTTCAAAGAACTGCTACTGTTCAGCAATTTTTGCATGTCCTGCTATTTTATTTTTCTCTAGCAATGCAAACACAAATTTAGGCTCATATGTATTTGTTTGTAATTCAAGGGGTGGTGGTGAGAAACAAGCTTCCTAAAGCAATCTGCTGGTTCTCGGAACAGATACAGAAGAATGCTGACTGTGGTTCCCAGTGATTGTCAGGTTACTCTTAATGGATTGGACCTCTCAAATTCTCATCATAGTTCCCACTTGTTTTCTTTCTTATGCATGTGGGTCATTTCCAGTGCTTTCCTTATTGGTGGTCTACTTACCCTCCGTAGAGATAGTAAATTTTGTTTATAGATAAAGTCAGTTTTGAATCTGCTCTCCTGGCTGATTCTTCTAAGTTTTCCTCCATCTTCTCAGTATTCTGCATGCTATTTACACTTCTGGCTTTCAGTTTGCTCGTTTTTCTTTTTCCAGTGGTAGCTTATATTTGACTTTCAGTGTAAATGTGAGATGTAGGACTTGCAAACTCAATGTGTAACCTTTCTTCATTCATTTTATTAGCCTATCCAGTTGCAGCCTGGTATGACTTGACTGTGTGTTTTTGTTTAGTGTGAAATCTGCCTAAGATCCCTATGTTCCGAAGTGGCTGTGTTTTGGCCTTCATGTGTGACATCACAGTAGTTCCGGTTTCCTAGGAGATCTGGGGCTGTCAGTAGGTACTGCCACTCCTTATCCACTGCTTTGGACCTACGGAGAAGCATGTGGTAAGAGCTAATCTGGTAAACTTTGGATGCTTGAATGCGCACTGCAGCCTAATGCTTAGTTTGGTTTCTTCCTTGGTTACTTCTGGATGTGAGTTTAAGTGGTGCAGTTGGGAGCAGCTGCAACTGCCTCTCAAGCTAGTATCTTTTTGCCTGTGTGTATCCTCATGAGTTGTCCCTGCTGTGATGAATGGGTATATCATGCTTCTTGCTGTGTCAGCTGCTGGCAGCATCACACAGAAATGGAGATCTCCGTAGCTGTCTTTTTCTCCCAATTCTCCCTTGAAAAATGCCCATTTAGAAAATTGAAGCTACTTCTCAAATCACTGCAATGACAGCAACAGCAGTTGAAATTTCTGGAATTAGGAAGTGAGCTTATCTTCTTTGTAAAGAAAGAATGATGCAACTCTGTAGTGGAAGGAACTTTTTCTCTGGAAAGGGTTGAGGGTACTAAAGGAAGCAGAAGTCACTCTTGAGCCTGCCTGTCAGTGCATCTGGGCTGTTGTCTTTCTCAGGTGCCTTTTCAAAGGTGCAAAAACCCTGCTATGCTAATTGTTAGATTTTTTTCTCAAAATGCAAGAATGCCTGGAATAAGGAGAACTATTCTGAGAAGTGTTGCTCACTGGTGTTGCAGAAGAGTGAATGCATCAACCATGTTTGCAGCCAGACAGCAAGTACACACAT
Organism: Cyrtonyx montezumae; assembly: GCF_038088225.1. Taxonomy (NCBI): domain Eukaryota; kingdom Metazoa; phylum Chordata; class Aves; order Galliformes; family Odontophoridae; genus Cyrtonyx; species Cyrtonyx montezumae. Next base: position 11,334,019 of record NW_027072033.1, on the reverse strand, counting down.
ACTGGAGTGCATTTTCTGTGCATGGGTGGTGTTTTCTGATGCCTAAATCCATCAGTTACTGAGCTGTGAGAAAATGTGATATCCTGGCATGAACACACTAAGTCCAGGTAAAGACAGTGTAGCACAATCAGTGGGAGTAGGTTTCTTGGGAATCATAGAATCACGAAGGTTTGAAAAGACGTATGAGATCACTACGTCCAACTATCAGCGCATCTCCCCCATGTCCACCATATCCCTCAGTGCCACATCCACACAGTTCTTGAACACTTCCAGGGACAGTGACTCCACCACCTCCCTGAGCAGCCTGTGCCAGTGCATCACCGTTCTTTTGGGGAAGAAGTTGATCACCTCCCTGCTCCTGCTGGCTACACTATTTCTAATACAGGCCAGGATGCCATTGGCCTTCTTGGCCACCTGGGCACACTGGTGGCTCATGTTAAGCCGAGCATCAACCAACACCCCCAGGTCCTTTTCCTCTCTACATTCTTCAAGCCATTCTGCCCCAAGCTTATAGCATTGCATGGGGTTATTGTGGTCAAAGTGCAGGACCCGGCACTTGGTCTTATTGAACCTCATCCCATTGAGCTCAGCCCAGCTGTTCAGCCCATCCAGATCCCTCTGAAGGGCCTCCCTACCCTCAGGCAGATCGACACATCCTCCCAACTTGGTGTCATCTGCAAACTTACTGAGGGTACACTCAATTCCCTCGTCTAGGTCATCAGTAAAGATATTATATCTTGCCCTTCTCTGGACACATTCCAGAGCCTTGATGTCTTTGAGGAGCCCAACAATGAACGCAGTACTTAGGGTGCTGAGTGTAGAGGGATGATCACCTCCAGGCTCCTCCTGGGTGTGCTATTTCTGATATAAGGCAGGATGCCCTTGGCCTTCTTGGCTGCCTGATGACACTGGTGGCTTTCAGCCCCTCTGTAGGGCTTCTGAAGCTGGTATCAGCGTTTTGACAGCTAGGGATTTGTCCTTTTGTCATGTTAGAGATGTTAAGACACTTGTCACCATAGTGTCCCCTGCAGATAGGTGTCTCATGGTGAGGCACTCAGCACAAAATGCAGGTTTGCCCTGCTGCTGTAAACACAGTACTTGTAATAGAAGTTCAGCAAGACTTTGTAGAAGCACCCTCCAGCTCTTAAATAAACTGTTGTTTTAAGGAAAAAGGGCTGCTAATTCCTTGCCTCTTCAGTTCCCAGCCTCCTCCAAAAGCTAAACAAACAAAACAAATATCCAGGAGCTGACAGGAAAAAAAAAAAAAAAAAAAAAAGGGATGTGGGGGAACATGGGGCAGCTAATCAGTTCACTGCACAAAGCACTCTGTATAAAGCTGTCAGTGGCTCCACTGGTCTCGTATATGTTGGCATATCTCCATTAAGTCAGAGCCAGGGTTAGGAAGCCTCTGTTCACCCAAGCCCGGGCACCTGCCAGCCTGAGCTAGTGCAGAGTGCAGGCTGCTGCCATGTCCACTGACCACGTCTGGCTGCCCATCAAGCCTCGAGGTACTGTGGGTTCCCTTCCTCCTGCTGCAGTCTGGCTGTTGGGATGGGGGACAGGCAGAGTGTGTGACAGCACTTGTAAAGAATGGGAACCTTAGTGCACTTTACCATCTCTAACCCTACCATAGCGATGTAAGGAGCCTGAAGCTGAAACAAATGTGGAGTACTTTGAGCAAAACATTTGTAGATGAATGGCAGAGAGCCATCTTAATAAAGGACATGCTGTCTCCTGAAATTATTGTAATCCTGTCACTATGTGCAGCAGGACTTTGTGTCCTAGTGCTGCAATCCAGTAAAGGCAGCATTTGTGATGCAAGCCTACCAGAACTGACATGTTCTGAACATTTCAGCAGTTAGCTCTGTATTAACGATTGGCAGGAATTCTTTAAATCAAAGAAAAAGGCATCTGATCATAGGGAGCAAGAGGTTGTTTTTAGGCATCGGCATTCATTTCAGTGCTGGAAAGTGACTTTGCATATATGTTCATTGATAACCAATAATACAGACCGCAGGAGCATAAAGTGTTCTTGTCTCTGCTCTTTGTGATGTGAAGCAGCGTAAATACCTCTTCTCAGCTCCTTAGTGTTTCTGGGCTGTGCAGTCCTCCTTCCATGTGTGCTCATGGACTCTGTGTGTGAAAGGCACTCCTTGAACTGAACAGCATCGAGGTGTAGCTGCACCAGTCCTCAAAGAGTAGTCTAATTCAAAGCATGCCTTTGAAGAGAACTCTTTTGTAGGACTTCAAAGCTCATTTAACAGTTGAAATTGTACAGTGAGTCATCTACCAGGAGAAAGCATTATTTCTTTATAACCTTTCTGTGGTCTTTATTTTGGAAGAGCCTTGAAACAGGAGGTGACTGATAAAATGTTGGTTGACATGGTTTTGTGCTTACTGCTGGCCCGAAAGAACCTGGTTCAGAGCAGCTCTCAGTCTGTCACTTGCAACAGGAACCAAGTCATCATGCCCTTAATGCTGCTGGGGTTTCATTTCTGTCTGAGGCTGAAATTCTTCCTTCAGGACCAACCTGTTCAGCTCCTTCAAAACAGCTCCTTCAAAACAGCTTAGCCAGTGCCACAAATTGTTTCTGATCTGCACTGATGCATGGAAGTGTGGCTGAGTATGAGCATTCCATAGGAAGTTTGTGGGGTAGGGATTCATTCCCTTAGCAAGGGATTTTTCGCACAGCCTAGCTGGGCTCAGAAGTCCAGGCTGTTGGCAGTGACCCCCTTGTTCCTGATGTTCATGCTGCTCTGCAAGGTGAGAGCTGCCGTGGGGGTTGCTTGGGAACCAGAAGACTAGGGTTAAACGCATTTCAAACAGCAAGCAGTGTAGTGTGCAGTGTTATCAGCCCTGGTTTTGCTCCCTGGCAGATTCTGCATTCCTACCGCAGACAGCATTTGTTCTGGCCCTGACTTCAGTGAGCCAGAACTCTTCTCCACCTGTCCTTATTTTTAGTGGTTGCTGTGTTCTTGCTCTGATAGACTTTGGAAAATGCCTGATTTAGCCTGCTTTGAAGCAAAACTGATACTAAAGGCCTGCATGTTTGTTTGAGAGAAAAAATGTATCATGAACCCCTTGCTCCTTCCCTCCTCCTGTCCAAAAAAACCTTAGGAAGGTCCAGCCCTGAGCATCTTCTGGCTGGTGGCTGTGTCGGCTGCTCTGTTTTATATCTGAGCAGGAGCTCTTTCCCTGTAATGCAAAATGCTAACATATTTTTCTCTGGGACAAAACAGAATTATTTCCTCAGAGGTTTGCTAAAAATTAAGAGCATCCCAAGGTCTGATGCTCCTGACACTGCAGGTACTCATGTTGAGGTTTCCATCTGTGGCCCTGTGGACTGGGAGATAGAAACTGAGATGCAGCGTGCCTGGACCCTTACTTCTGGGTTAGTGATTTTCTCTGGTGCTGTTGGGAAGCTGCAGCTGTTTACCAGCCCCCTTCAGCATCACTGTGGAGGGTTTGAATTTTGCAAACATCAAGAGGAAAAAAAAAAAAGTTAGTGTGGAAGGTTCTTAAACAGATCAAGTGTGCCAGGTGTTGAGCTCAGTATGAGACACCTTGGTGTTAGAAGCTAAATCCCCAGGCACCTGATCAGTAATGGAGTAAGTAAAGAAAAACAGTATGAAATGTTTCAGTCTGGCTGTTGAGGCGTGCTATGAGAAAGCAGTTTTGCACAGGTTGCTGTCTGCATGTTTCATCTGTGAGTGCAGCGGGGTGGTTGCTGCTGTTAGACAGCACTGAATTTACTGCAACAGTGGTTGTTCGTTTAATCGCTGTAATTTCTGCTGGCAATATTGGCGCAGAGCATGTACATGCTCAGCTGAGAATGTAAGGATGTTTCAGCAGGAGTGGTAGGGAAAATGAATCATTGGTGGGGACAGAAAGGAGGTCGAAGGCCTTGGTTTCAAGCTAGAGTCCATGCACTGTGAGGCTGAAGTGGTCTGTTTTTCTGTAGCTTCTGTTTCCTGATAGAACAGATCAATACAAGAGTCTCTGAATGAATATCAGCAGCTGTTGCTGTGCAGGCAATTACCAGTGGTATTATAGCAGTTTGGCCTTGAATCCAGGATTAAATGAAATATAATTTACTACATTATCGGCCTTCCTTTGTCAGTGAAAGTTTCTCATTTTTATATGACGAAGAGTAAAGCTGCATGAGAAGTCCATGTCCAGTCATGCTTTCCGTCTAAAGCCCTTTCTTGTCTCTCTTTAGCTAGTAATGCTGCTGTGGACCGAAGATGTGTAGAAACTGAAGACTATAGGAGACAGGCCTGTCTTCAGCATGGGTCACCTCCTGGTCTTTGGTTTAAATTCTTTAAAAGCACTTTTCAGAAAGAGGCTGATGTCAGTATCTGCATTCAGCTGTGAGTGGCAAATGCCACTCACATATGCCACTCACAAATACCTGCAGAACCTAGAGGTGCTAGAAGATGTTGGCCCTTCTCTGAATAACACCTTCCAGACCCTGCTAAATTGGCATGTCCAGGAACAACATGGAAATGGCAGCTTGGGTATTTGTATGCCTAAGCTTTTGGTGGCATGAACAGTGTCTACAGAATATATAGGAAGCTTGAGAATTGAAGTCTCTTTCCAGTTTCCCTGAACACGAAGCTTACAGACAACCTGTGTTATCAATTCGATCACCTTCTTGAATTTACTCATTAAGCAGTAAGTTAATTTATTGCCAGAATGACAGAAGGAAGTCTGCAATCTGATTTTGTATACCAGGACTCCCAGTGAGGATGAAGAGTTTAAGCCAGGGAAGGTGGACAATGATGTTTCTATGCAACTGTATCAATTTCTTGCTAGGTTTTCCTGCTCTGTGTCAGAATGGCAGACAGGAGAGGCAGAATAGAAGTCTGCATCTCCTGCATCGTTTATTGCACTAAATGGCAGATACTAGCACTTCCTCTTATTCTAAACTTGTGGAGATTTGTGATAATGTTGACTCTTGCGGCACACAAGAAAGTGCAGATGTTCATTGTCAACTCTGGATATCTTTCAAGGCTATAAATACTACCTTTAGTAAAGAGTGGTGTTGAAACAGGGCTGTGATTTATGAATGAGGCTACACAAGTTGACCTGGCTTTCAAAGCAATGCTAGTGTGTGGAAGGCACTGTGGGTGTGTTAGTTCATCTCGTTAACCTTATTCTTGTTCTTGTCTTTATATCTTGTTAAGTGTTAGAGATGGGTATTCAAAACCTGCTGTGGCAAGTGTGAATGGATAAGGTGTTGGCCATGTGTTGGAGGAGTTGGAAATTTGCTTTATTCACAAGTTTCGGGCAGACCAAATTTAGCAATTTTGTTATTTGTAGGGGAATTTCCAGTGTTGGCTGGCCCTTTGTTGAAGAGGGCTAAGGAGGTATTTCTCAAAACAACAGTATGAGGAGGGTCTTTTTTGTTTGCTTGCTGGTGTGACTGCTGGGCAGTGTTCTGAATGCTGTATTTTCAAGATTAATGCCATAACAGAGCTTTTTTTTTTTTCTCACATAATTTACACTCAAATAAATGCAAATCTGTAAAAACAAGAGAGTGTCTGTTTTCCTCAGATACTGTGTTAAGATTTAAAAAAAAATGGGGAGGAAAAAAAGATGTTGTACTGAAGTTATGTTTGATTCTTCCATTTGGTGTTAACTCTGTAGGCCTTTGTCCAACATTTGGGCTGTAACATCTATGTCAGAAAGTTGTCTTCTATGATTCTTTTTCTAGTAGCACTGCACACCTCCCTCACTTAAACCATGCATGAAAAGAGAGAGAGGGTGCAAGTGATGATGTGCATTGAAGGAAGTGTGTGGAATAGCAAACGTTTTTGTTATTAGTTCACAGTGGATGAAAATCTCATCATTAAAGGGTTACTAAATGACTAGCAGACCTTCCAGTAAATCAGTAGGTAATTGCTGCTGGAGTGATCAGTTGTGCTGACTGTGGCTTGTCAAGCCTGAAGATTGCCGTAGCATAAGAAACTCTGGCATGTGGAAGTGTTGAGTTTAAAATCATCTTTAACTCATTCCATGCATATCTGCCCTGCACATGACCTCTGCTGATCACTCATTAGCCCCCTGTAAACTAAGGCTTAGTGGAAAGAATTTCTGTGTAGTACTTTTTTAAAAACAGAAATGCTGTCATGCACACAGAGCTGAGACTGTGCAAGAATTTTCACGCAAGTATCCAAGAAAAGTTTTTCCAGACTTCAAAGAAAAAAAAAAAAAAGCCTTTTCCATGTGCAGGAGGTGTAGTTGGGGGGTATACCTTCTTATGTGGAAGGTTTTTGCCTCTTTGAGCAGAAAAGCAATAAGCAGCTTAGCCAGAACTTTCCTCCAGTTATACAAGTGGGAGGAATCTATAAATCTATGATTTATATAAAGTGTCCTGGGACTGCTGAACACGCTGAACGTCTTGACTGAGCAGCTGATGAGGGAAATCACTGCTGCCAGGAGGGAACAGGAGGAAAGCAAGCAGCTCTCCAGACTAGCCCAGTGGTTTGTGTCTGTCTTCAGTTCTCCACACCAAGCTACTCTCCCCAAGTCCTGCGGCTGTCACTGGTGGAGCATCTCAGTGGGATGCCTAATATGTGTGCGCTGCATGGATGCTGCTAAGACTTCTGGGGAGGTTATCTGGAGAGTAGCATTGTTTCCAGGATGACTGGGGAAGAATGAGGACAGTACTTCTGATGAGTCAGTGTGGAACTGCTGAACGTCATAGCTATGTTTTTCTATGAAAAGAGGCTAGTGGCTCACTTATACAGAGGCCCCTTCAAGCTGTTCTCAAACACATTGGGTATCTTCTACTTGCAGATGATTGAGTTAAAATATACTAGTACAAAAAGTAATTGAGAAGTCATTATTGTTGGTGCAGTTGTAGGTTGACTGTAGCAAACAGCTGTCTGTGCAATGAGAAGGTTTTGGATGCAGCGTATTCAGAAGGTGAGCGCAGAGCAGAATGCGTTTCTGGGATGGAAAACCCTTATATTTGGGTTTCCATGTTAAACTATTATCCTCTGATAACAGTTAAATAAATGTCCCTGTTTTACACACCTGCTTCAATTAGTTGGTACTAGCTCTATCACGTAATGTCACTTCTGTACCATTAATTACCTTTTCTCCTAAGAGGAATTGTTCTCAAAATTGTGTGTTGTCATTTTTTTTCTTTCAACATTTTTTGGATCTCATAGCAACCCTGAACTACAGAGTATGGAGTTAGATTCCAGTGCCGCCATTGGGAGCAATAAACTTCAGGAGAAAGATGCTGCTGGAGCCCTTGGCCGTGATCTCAGCAACAGCAATAGCAGCAATTTGGAAGCAGCCAGACTAGCTAAACGTCTGTTCCATCTAGAGGGATTCAAGCACTCTGATGTGGCAAAGCATTTGAGTAAGAAGTATGTGCTAACATGAGGATGTATGCCTTGTTGTTTGTGTTACTGATTGGGACTTCCCTCCTGAATGATTAACCTTTCTTTCCTATTTTCTTTGTTCAAAGCAACGAATTCAGCAAGCTTGTGGCCGAAGAATACCTTAAGTTTTTTGATTTCTCAGGCATGACACTGGACTTCTCACTCAGGTATATGCCTCTTTGCAAACCTGGTGTTCTAATGCTGTTTGCTGTGCTGTCCTGTTTGAATAGTGGGAGTGTTAGAGGGTAAAGCAAGTGAATTGACATACCCTTGGTTGGAGCATTTCTCTCTCGTTTGGCTTGGCCTGCTAATATTGTAGCTTTCTTGGTGCAGTGGCATTTCCTGGAGAGGGAGATTTTTGGGTGAACCTGCTTAGGTATGATCCTTGACACAGAAGATAGGGAGAAAAATGACAGATCAGTAAGCAGGAGGAATGCCAGGTACAGCTGAGAAATGAAGGTGCTGCTCATGCTGAGCTGCGTGGTGCTCACTGACATTTTCACTGAAGACTTTCGGGGCTTGCTCTGCTTGGCTGCGCTGTGCAAAGCAGAGGCCAGGATTTTCCGTGGCTCAGCGTCTTGTTGCGTCCCTCTGAGGCACCTAAAAATATGCAGAATAGCAAAAGGTTCTGGACTGAAAATGCCTATGAGAGTTTGGCGGCTGCCAGTGTGGGTGTTTGAAAACTCATCTGTCAAGTTTTCTATCTTTTTACACTGGAGTTAGGCCTCAAATATTTGTTTTCAGTTTTTTTTCTTAGGAGACAGCATACCAAATTTTCGTAGCAGTGGCCTGTTGGCAGAGTTGGTAGACAGATAAACGCTGACAAAAAAAGGAAAAGGGATTTGAAGTGAGTTTCAGTCATTTGGCTTGGGGTTATTATTTGTCACTAACTATACAAACCATGAAAGGTTGTGGGTTTAGTCAGTCCCCTTGCAAATAATTTCCAGGGAGTCAGCTGCTGGCAACTGTAGATGAGCCATGCCCCTGTCTGTGGGGAAAATAAACACTCAAGTCCTTTATGCTAATAGCAGTGGGAGCACACCTGCGGAGGGTTTAACAGTGTGCTACAGTGCTGGTTGCTCCAAGAAGCTGAGCACCAGCCCAGTGCAGGGTGGAGGATGCTGGCTTCTTGTTCTGGGTATGAGGTGCCCTGAGGTGTGTTTCTAAATATACCTGTCTTTTAAATTGTGAAGTCCAACACCTAATTATTTTCCAGCTCATTTTTAGGCGGTCTCTTCTCCCTGTGGATCTCCGATTAATATTAATAGTTGTGACCTTCTGTAAAATATGCTCTCTCTGGTATGATACTTAGACTCTCAAAGAACTTGAGCCAAGCTGCAGAGGCTGCCAGGCACCCTGAGTGCATAGAACAGGCTGAAGTCAAAGCGTCAGCTTGAACCCAAATGCTGCCCCGAATATGCAGTGACCAAGAACTATCTGGGCCATTTCTGCTGTCTTACTGGTGAACCATGGTTTGTTAAACCATGGTGATGTATTGAGACACTGCAGCCCATGACAGCAGCCCAGACCCACATTACCCTCAGACTGTATGAAGCTATTGTATAGTGTGTAACACAGTTGATGGAGAGTCCAGGACATAAGGACAGGCATTCATTGCCCAGCTCCGCTTCCACACTGTATCTACATGTCGCCTTGCATCACTCATGCATCTTTCTTGTTTGTTTACCAAATATTGTTCTGCTGCTTGCCAATGCAAGGGGTCTTTCAGGTGGGTAAATGTCCTGAAGACAAGGAGAGGCTTGTAGGTTTCTGGTGCCTAGCATGAGCTAGGGCTATTGCTGGAGGGAGCCTGAGCTGGGACAACTAGTTGTCAAAATGTCCTGCTGGGGCAGGAAATAGGATTGGAAGAGAAACCCTGCAGAGGCTCAGTTGTATGTACTTGTGAATTTATTTATTTATTTGCAATACATTGCCTGTGAGATGAATTTGTTACCAAGCAGGTCACACTTGGGTATGAGATCACTGCAAGTATGCTCTGTCTTTAACCTTACATAAAAAACAAACAAACAATTAATAGTTATTCTTCTAGGCCAGATAGACTTTAAGTGCTTTAGCAGCATATTCCTCCCTTTTCAGATCTGGTGTTCATTTCAGTCCTATGAGACATTTAAGTTTTTAAGACTCATTTTATATGCCTTATTGCTTCAGACCCAGAGAGTCTGTTTTCAGCCTTTTCTTGGAAAGCATCTTCACAAATGAGTATAGGATGATATTATGGGGGTCACCCCTTAGCTGCAGATGCAGGGATTTGGGCAAGTACAGAAGTTCCTAATGAATAGTTGTCTGCAAGGTTAGCTTTTCTAGCAGGAGAAATAGTAGGGTGAATAAGAGGGAGATGAAGATAGTTCCTTTTCTTTACACAGGCTGCATCCCCATATATATCTGCCCTCTGCCCAGGACTGTCGTGAGCAGGGCAGGTTGCTCTTTCTGCTATTGAAGCACAATAGAAGAAATTTTTGCCCCCTTTCCCACATTTTCTACAGGGCACATGGCCACACTGCCCTTCTGCAAGGTAACTTGAGTCATGGCTGCTGTGTTACATGTCCCATTGGAAGGAGGACTGCACATTCAGTCCTGACTGCAATTTCATGGTGCATGTGTCTCACTTCACTGCCTGGATTTGTTCCTCTAATTTTGATGGGCATAACGATGGCTGTGAAGTTAAATGGCAAAGGTGAAAAGGGCAGAGAATATCCCAGATGTATGTTGTACGTAACCTAGTCTAGTTCCTTCCCTGAAGAAATGAAAAATACTAAAAATTACAAATAACTAGTTCAATTAGTAAAATTGCTTGTTAGCTGGAATATCCTGTGGCTAAGACCAGTGGTAGTTTAACTCATGGTTCATGTACTGTGCATGTACTGTGATGTTGCAATTAACCGCTGTTTTGTTCCTAGGCCCATCTCCCTTCTCCTTTTTCCCTTTCCCCCTTCCCCTTCCCCGGGGTGTGGGCCCGGGGGTCCCCTGCCTCAATTGTCACGGTACCGGGTCAAACTGCCCCACAAACCGGTGACAGGATGATAGTCTCTTTTCTAGACAGGCTTCCTGGAGTCAGCTGTTGGACATGTGCTTATGGATTTCTTAATCTGTATAGCTATATATGCTATATGGACTTATGATTTTAATTTCTCTTTTCTATGCAATTCTTTTAGGAGTTTCTTTAAAGCTTTTTCACTTATTGGAGAAACTCAGGAACGAGAGAGAGTTTTAGTCCACTTTTCCAGCAGATACTATCAGTGTAACCCAAACACCATTTCTTCTAAAGGTAACTTTGCTTTTTGTAAGAATGTGCTTAGTCTCCCTCTGTCCTCACCCTGTTTGTATGGTTGTATGTATGATGATGAATAATTGCTGTGCCATGCTTTAGAAATGTTGTGTTGTGAGCATGGAAACCCTTCACATTGTCTACACATAAATGTGTAGAAAGGTCTTTAGGCATCCTCAGTGTAAATCCTTTGTTTTAGCATCTCTAGATTTAAGTGTTTTCAGTTCTGAGTGTGTGTGGGTACTTGCACTGTAGGTACAGGCACATGAATAAGAACACCGTCTTATGTGAAAGCTGTGCAGTTCACTTTTCGTACACCATTCAATGCTTGACTCTTCATGCACTGCTTCTGCAAATGCCCATTCTTGCCAGTTACGGGGGTGAATTTTGGGTGCTGTGTCCAGATGCTGTCGTGTTTTCATCTTTACTGACCTCAGTCGGAATGCTGCCTCCTTGCCAGTGTTTTCAGTCATTTTGGAAACCGATGGGAGAAACAAACACACAGGTCAAACTCAAGAAAGTTGGCATTCAAAGAGAGCAGTGTCCACTGGCATGGCTCCTGCATTCAACCAGACATGCCAGCAGAGGAATGTGACTCTAATTCCAGTGCTGGCTGATCACACATCAAGAAAGCTGAGAAAGGAAGGAGGGTGAGAAAGAAATATGTTTATGCTGAACCATGCCTTTGGTCTCTAGTGTAGATAAGGAAGAACTGCTGCATTTGGAAGAACTGTAATGTTTACTTACCCCTTGTTTTGTGATTAACTTCTGTTACAGTGAGATGGTATTTGCCCTCATTGTGTCTCTTTAGCTTTACTGACTTGCCTATCAGACAAGAGAATAGGTAGCAATAAGATGTGATCTGTTCTCATATTATCTCTGTCCTCTTTATTATGCCTTTCTTATTTTAAGTCAGGAAAGGCAGTAAGTAAGAGCAAGTGTGTCATTTACAGATTAAAACAATGATTTGTATTTTGGTGTGGCTTCCTTACTCTAGTCCAAGTTGCAGAAAGTACATTTCCACTTTAGAACCTGAGCATCTGGATTAAAGTAAATCCTGCAGATTTTGCATAGGGTTTTAATAGTTTTGATGCTGGATTTCCACTGTCAGTAGTCAAGTGATGCACTGCAGAAATGTGGTGTTCATTTCTTTTTGTGGAAATCAGGATTGCATTTGCTTTTCTCTTTTCCCCTTTCTCAATCCTCTGAATATATTTGTGATTTGGAGTTGGGAAGGCAAACTGCTATGGAGAAATGCATAGGTCTGAACAGAGACACCACAGTCCCAGATTCAAGCTGCTTCAGACTTAACACAGTTAGTGTTAATGATAGTGCTTCCTTCATACCATGCTCTGCTTGAATTCTGCCACATTGCTTGGGTACTAGGCCCTGTACAAACATAAGAAAACATGGTACTTGCCTTGGGGGATCTTTTTGTGATGGCCGTAGGCCTGTGATAGTCATACTAACTTTTAAGATATGTATATCCCCATCCACCTTTTATTTTACAACACAGGGGAATCTGTATATGATTTAGTTATGAGAGATTTTACTTACAGCACATCTTTGCTTTATAAATGACCTTTTCTCTCACCCTTGTGAGAGAAGGGAAGATGATACCTGGTGTTTATAAGCAAGAGAATGGAGAAATTGCTTTTCCTAGTGTAATCAGTGGAACTGAATTAAGCATCTGAAGATTTAATTTAAAAGAGATGCCTGGAAAATGAGGAATTATGAGGGTGTTGTATACTTTTGCAAATGGTGATCCTTACTGACATTCCAAGGTCTAACACAGTGAATCTGAGGATGTAGTTAGGAATATATCCTGTCTCTTCTGGTTCCTTGTGGAGGTCCTGTGCTATGTACAGGAACTCCTCAGACATTGCTGGAGTATTCACTACCCAACACAAAGTCTAAACTAGACAGTGTAAATGGCTAGCCGAAGTTTTTCAGAATTCTCCACTGAATAAGGAGAAGGCCAGAGGGGGAGAAAAAACATACAACTGTTGCAGTGTCATACTGTATAGAAGAAAGAGTATATTCTATCTTCACTTTCTGTCCCAAGCAGATTAAAAAAAAAAACCTGAACTGATTCAAGCTGTGGCACTGATATCGGCATGGTTTCCTGTTTGCTTTATCGATGGATGCTGCAAGATAGTTTTGACATTCTTTAATGATGAAAGAAAGGTTGCTCTGTTTCGGCAACTGTTGAATGACCTCATTGTTGATTTACTTACACATATTTCTTGATAAACAGATTCTCATTAAAAGAACAGACTCAATTAGACTATGAGGCTTGGTTTCATCCATTCTTAAATTGAACATGACTTGTTATATCTCTCTGCAGATGGAGTTCACTGTCTCACTTGTGCCGTGATGCTGCTGAACACTGACCTGCATGGCCACGTGAGTATGCACAGCTTCATATAAATTGTTGCTGACAACTCTGTGCCTGGAGGTAGTCGTCCTCTGGCAACAGAATCCCCTTGCTGATGACCACTGGAACCTAAAGCACTCAGAGCATCTCTGTTGCAGACAGCAAATAGCGAGGTGGTTTTTCTCCCTGGAACCGCTGTAGTACAGAGCAGAGCCATCCAGCACGCCCAGAAGCACACATATTTAGGCCTGGTGTTGCACTTGATTTTGCCATTATGTGTGAAGATGCACCTTGTCATTGAGCTCTTTCTTTTCTTGTCTGATTCCCATCCTTTCCTGGTGATGGCAAGTAGTTCTGACTGGGGAACTGCTGCTGGGATCAATTTCTTCTTTCCAGTATGTAAGTGTTCGGGAAAGTGGAAATAGGAAGAGAAGTGAAGAGAAACTGGGAAAGTCACAAGGGGAAGGTGATCATTGTAGGCATTTTATTGCAGGGGGAAGATCTGGTGGAACCAGAGTGCTGCTCAGCCAGCAGCAAAAAAAAATTTAAATGATGGGTGTGCCTGGAGGCAAGAAACTGAGGAAGGGACATGGATATCCTAAGCTGAAGCTCCAAATCCCCCCAGCACATGCCTCTCCCCTGTGGCTGCCTGGGGGGAATAATTTTCTAGCTGGAATTTTGTTACTCACACCACCAGGGTGCCAGCAGCCCTAGGACATGTCTTCCAACTATGCAGGTATTCTTGTGGTGGGAGGTGTTCTCATCCTTCCATGGCAGGGATGGGGGTTGGGTAGCAGGGAACAGTGGCTTGTCCCTGGCTACAGCTGTAGCCTGGGCTGCATTTTGGTGGGTCTGTCTGCACACCAGGGAGGGAGAACTGAATATTGTGACTGAGCTGGCAGTGTTACCTATTGCTCTCTGTGATATTTTAGTGTGCCTTTTTTTAGGTACTGGAGTGAGAGATACACTCTCGCCCTTCATTGCTGCTGTTGATTTGCAGCTGGAAGTAGAATGACTTGAGTGATGCAGTGTAACTTTGGAGACTTATCCTATTGGCAGCTAAATGTATGGAGCGCTAATGTTTGCCAGACTTCTGCATGTGTGTTGCTTCTCTATGTCCCTCTGGGATTTCCTTATATTTTGGTTTTCTTCATACTGTTTTGCATTTTTCTGCATAGGTGGTAACTCAGGCATTTCTGACTTGGAATGCAGCACAAATATACTAATTGCCTGTTTCCTAACAGGCACAGTGCTTCAGTCTGACCCAAGCATGACTCTGCTAGAGCAGAAAACAAATGAATTTGGGCTTGTCTACACTGAGATTTATTTGTTGCTAACATACCAATAGTTAGTGCAGATGCTTTTGTTTCATAGTAAGCTCAACAAGTAAGGCTGTAGGCTCTGCTGTGCCTCCAGTCCATACCTTCCTTTAACTTGTAGGCAAACTCTTACTTTTTCCTTTATTTCCCCTTGCTTCATTCAGCACACTTCTTTCTCTTTCCTAAAATCATTATTTTTTGCTTGCTATGTCTCAGAGATGCATGCTCACTTTTCTGCAGGCAGGGCATTACCCAGACTGTAAAACCATGTTAGAGAGGACTATGTTCAGGGTAGCTCTAGACTTCCAGGCATATCTTTTGGAACATGCATGGTACTGTGTAGAGACATTAGCTATAGTCCTGAAGGAAAAGAGCCGTTCATTTGGAATGCTAATTGTCGCAATACATAATGTGGGCCATATTGCAATTGGGCTTGATCAATGTGGGGAATTCAAACTTCTGTGGAGGAAACAAACATAAACAGGCTGACATCTGTAATGGAAAAAAAACAGCATTTGCAGGTCTCTTGGGAACAGCTCCAGCCTGCACCCAAAGACTGAACTGTATTCTAAAGTTTGGCAACCAAGAAGCCAAGGTTGTAGCCCTACTATGTTGTTAAAGTCTTTACTGATGTAGGAAATAGTGTACTGTGTACCCCTCTAGAAGTATCTCCTTTCTTGTGGAGGAGTATTGCTGCCTGTCTTCTTTTTGCGGAACTATGTGTCCAAAGACTATGGAATCTTCATCTAGATGAGGTTGATAGTCAAGGTTTGATGATTCTCCAGTTTGGTCTGGTCCTCTGTTATGGAAAGTTGGGTATGGGTGTTGGACTCAATGATCTCTAGAGGTCCCTTCCAACCCTATGATTCTGTGATTCTATGAAAGAGAGTAGATGAACAGTCCAAGCAATCAGGTAGCTGTAACACTGAATAATCTGTATATTACTGACTCATCCCTTTCTTGGTTCTTCACTCCTGTCCGCATAAAGCTCTTCCACTGTAGGTTGTCAATATTTCACTTTTTGTTTGCAAGGCAGGGCTAAGGGTATAAAGTTGGAAGGCTGCTTCCTCAAGGGGATAGTAAGCAGTCTGTTTTGCATGCAGAAACAAGGCAGGTACTTTGTAATGCACTTTCATTAGTCAGAGGGAGCAAGTGCAGTACTGCTTATTGAGACATGGTACTGCAGGTGTATGTTTGCAGCTTGGTAGCCTGACAGTGGCTAGTTCTGAGTTGACCTAAAAGCCTAAAACCCAGTCAGGTTTTATTCTGCAGCCAAGGTGTACCATGACCATAGAATACTGACAATCTTATCCTCTCTGGCATCCATACACATACTGTGGTCATCAGAAGACCCTGATTTCCCATTGTTCGTAGCATGTTTCAGAGCTCATTCCGGGCTGCTTACCTTTCCTCGGTTCTTCTAAGTCTTCCTTTTTTATCAATTTGATATTATCATTTCTGCCCACTCCCAAGGCTTCTCACATGCAAATTTGGGGTTTCTAGCACACATAGTACTGGGGAGACCTAGCACAGACACTTAATCTGATGACTGTCTGAAACTAGGATTCAAGAGCAATTTAAGCCTCCTCAGGAGGGGATTTGTGACAAGCAGTCATTTGCTTTATGACTTGAATGTCTGCAGAGAAAGAGACTCCACAAACTCCCTGGCAGCCTGGGCCAGTGCTCTTCACCCTTACTGTGAAGAAGTTCCCACGCACATTTGCGCAGAACTTCCTATGCCTCAGTTTGTGGCCATTTCCCCTTATCCTATCACCACACACTTCTGAGAAGAGTTCAGCCTCGTCCCTTGGCCTCCCGCTTCTCAGATATTTGTAGACGTGGATCAGATCCCCTCTGAGTCTTTTTTTCTCAAGGGTGAACAGACGCAGGCCTCTCAGCCTCTCCTCATAACGGAGGTGTTCCACATCCTATATCGTCCTTGTAGCCCTCTGCTAAACTCTTTTGAGGAGGTCCCTGCCCAGAACTGGACACAATACTCAGGTGAGGCCTCACCAGGACAGAGTAGAGGGAGAGGATCACCTCCCTTGACCTGCTGGCCGTGCTCCTTCTAACACACCTTGGGATCCCATTGGCTTTCTTGGCCTCAAAGGCACACTGCTGGCTCATGGCCAACCTGTTGTTCACCAGGACACCCAAGTCCTTCTCCACAGAGCTCCTCCCCAGAAGGTCATGTTCCAGCCTGCACTGATGCATGCGATTATTCTTTCCCAGGTGCAAGACTCTACACTTGCTTTTGTTAAACCTCATCTGGTTTCTTACTCCCCAACTCTCCAGCCTGTCTGGGTCTCACTGAATGGCAGCACAGCCTTCCGGCATGTCAGCCATTCTTCCCAGCTTTGTATTGTCAGCAAACTTGCTGAGAGTGGACTCTATCCCCTCATCAAGGTCATTGATAAAGGTGTTGAACAGGACTGGACTCAGCACTGACCTCTCAGGAGCACCTCTAAGTACCTGCCTCCAACTGGACTATGTGCCATGGATCACAACCCTCTGAGTTCTGCCAGTCAGCCAGTTCTCAACCCACCTCACTGTCCACTCATCTCTTCCACACCTCCTCAACTTTGTTATAAGGATGCTGTGGGAGACAAGTGTCAAATGCCTTGCTGAAATCAAGGTAGACTACATCCACTGCTCTCCTCTCATTCACCCAGCCAGTAATTACATCACAGAAGGCCACCAGGTTGGTCAAGCCTGACATCCCCTGGTGAACCCATGTTGACTACTCCTGATAACTCTTCTCTTCCAACTACCTGGAGATGGCATCCAAAACAAACTGTTCCATCACCTTTCCAGGAACAGAGGTGAGACTGACTGGCCTGTAGTTCTCCAGATCCTCCTTCTTTCCCTTTCTGAAGATCAGAGTGACATTGGCTATCCTCCTGTCTTCAGGCACCTCTCCTGTTCTCCAGGACCTCTCAAAGATTGAGAGTGGTTCAGCAGTCACCTCTGTCAACTCTCTCAGCACACGTGGATGCATCCCATCAGGGCCCATGGATTTACGTACATTGATGTTACGTAGATGTTCTTGGACCATCTACTGCCTCACCAAAGGGGAGCCTTCCATTCCCTAGATCCTCCCACTTACTCCCACAGGAGTCCTGAGGGGGAGTTCCCACAGTGAAGACAGAAGCAAAGAAGGCATTCAGCATCTCCGCCTTCTCTGCATCCCCCATTACCAGAACACCTGCCCCAGGTAGTAGGGAACCCACTTTTTCCCTAGTCTTCCTTTTACTGTTGACATACTTAAAAAAACCTTCCTTATTATCCGTGAGTCCAACCCCTTGCTCCACACAGCACTGCCTGAAATTTAAACCCTATGTTTGAGAAGATGTCCAAGCATTTCTTTGAACTCTGGCAGCTTGGGGCCTGACCACTGCCCTGGGCAGCCTGTTTGATGCCCACTGCCCTCTGGTGAAGAATTTGTTCCTAGCACATCCCTGACCCTCCTCTGACATTAGCTCCATGTCAAGTTAATCTCAGCACTGTGACTCAGAAAGTGGCTGCTCCTTGGCATCTAACTCTTGCAAGGCAATTGTTACTGTAGGATTGGAAAGCATAAGAGAAGGGTCTGGAAAGGGCCACCGTTTTTTGTTTCCTTAGGCCTCACAGCACAACTGAGTTCATATTTTCTCTAAGAGGCTGGTAGAACCTTTGGAGACATGGGGGTGGAAGGCACCATGCATATACCAGTGTGCTTCAGCGCCACCCTCTTCATCACCCTCCAATATTTAGCTTTTTTCTTTACAGATTGGTCTGTTCAGATGGATCCAAGTGTACCTTGCCTTTTCCAAATAAGTTCACAAATAGATGCTTGCCTGCAAGTAATGTTGGGAATGACTTTGTAGTAACACCTGCCTTGGACTTGAATTAAAGCTGGAAGATATCATTTATCAGAGATGTTGCATGTTTGTGTCATTTTAGAAAGTAGCATGGCTGAAGTGCTTTGTTTCTCTGTCATCCTTTCCAGAACATTGGGAAAAAGATGACCTGCCAAGAATTCATTGCTAACCTCCGGGGGATGAATGATGGTAAAGACTTCCAAAAAGGACTGTTGAAGGTAAGAAATGAACTGCAGGATGTGGATCTCGGTTGTAGTGTGAGGTAGCTCACACCCTGTCTGTGTTTTCTGAATGTTAATTGTAAAACAGTACAGGCAGTGTTTCTTCTTCTAAAGTATATGTAGTATATATTATGTGTATTCTATTCTTTTATCTCTGCCTTTCCTTGAATGTGACTGAGATTACCTGCAGCATGAACAGGCAAGACCTAACTTTAGTGGGGCTAGCTTCGGAGCCACATAATTTTAGGTGGCCATGCAGTCCCAGATTGCTGTCTCTTGATTAAATCAGAGAGAAGCAGCCAGTTGGTTCTGACTATTGAATATGTAAGGACTAATCTTGAGCTGTGTATCTGGAAGGAGAATGTTTCTCATCAAAGTTGTTTTGGGGTTTTCACATCAGAACAGATGTAATTTCAGATTATAGTGTGCTGTCTCGTACAGACTGCTTTGCTTCACATTTTATTCATTGGGTTTATGCCAGGAGTTAAATCTGTGAAAGAGGCAGAAAAGAGTGAATCTTGTTTCATTGTCAGCAGTAATGAGAATGTTTCATTTCTCTTGTGCATGATTGTTGGCATGAAACAGTAGTCTGAATGAGGGGTGCAGTACATACACCAGAGTTCATAATTTTTTTTTGGTGATAGAAATAATGAAAGGTTGCTGCGTCTGTGATCTGACCCAAAGCCTACTGAAGTAAATCAGAAGAGCTGCTGCCTCTTCTGTGGGTTTTGCAAGGCCTATTGTGAATTGCAGATGAACCTGCTCAACTCTTAAGTTTCTGATATTGGTAGTTTCTTCAGTTTCTCCAGCTTCTTTGGGAGGACAGCAGGACCAAGTGCCAAGCCCTGCACTTTGGCCACAACAATCCCAGGCACTGCTACAGTCTTGGGGTAGAGTGGCTGGAAGACTGCGTAAAAAACAGATCTTGGGCTGTTGGTTGACACTTGGCTAAACGTGAGCCAGCAGTGTGCCCAGATGGCCAAGGAGGTAAGTGGTATCCTGGCTTGTATCAGTAGTGCAGCCAGCCAGAGCAGGAAGGTAATCATCCCCCTGTACTCTGCTGGGGAGGCTGAACCTCCAGTACCTCGTTCAGTTTTGGGCTCCACACTAGGAGACAGACATTGAATCCTTGGAAAGTGTCCAGTAGAGGGCAGTGAAGCTGTGAGAGATCTGGAGCACAAGTCTGCTTGAGGAGCAGCTGAGGGAACTGAGTCCATTGTGGAGGAGAGGAGGAGGCTCAGGGGAGACCTTACTGCTCTGCAACTACCTGAAGTGAGATTGTTGTGAAGTAGGGGTCAACATTGTGTAACTGGTGATAGGACTAGGGGGAATGGCCTCAGTTTGCATTACTGGAGGTTCAGGTTGGATGTTATGAAAAATTTCTTCTCAGAAGGAGTGGTCAGGTGTTGAAATGGGCTGCCCAGGGAGATGGCTTAGTCACTGTTGCTGGAGGTGTTCAACTGTGTTGTACTAAGGGACATGGTTTAGTGGGGAAATACTGGTGATAGGTGTATGGCTGGACTGGATGATCTTGAAGGTCTTTTCCAGTCTTGATGATTCCATGTTTCTGTGATTCATTGTAAGGAAATGAAAAAGTAAACTCAAATCCCTTAATTATTAGTTTTCGTGTATTTTTAAAATCTGAATGCAGAGTGCTTCTCTGTCAGTAGCATCACTTAATTTTTTTTTCAAGGAAGTCCATTCCTTGAGTCCGCATCTCTGTCATAGAGAGATGCGTTGAGATTAATTTGCAAGCTAGTTGCAGCCCTTACTGAATAAAAAGGTCTCCAGGCTGTGTTTAAATAACCTTCTGAGTGTACTGAGGAGAGATTTCCACTGGTTCTCACCTGCTGTTGATTTTCCTGCTGACAGAAATACACCATTGGAGCTGAATCTTGGTGTTTATTATTGACCTTCAGACTAATACTGAGGATGGCTGGCTCTTTGCCAGCCCACTGAAAGCAAGAGGATAGGATGTAAGACATAGTGGAGGCAGTAGGATGGAAGAAACCTGGTGCCAATCCTGCTTCATTTGAGATGTTCTGCCCTTCTCTGTATGCTGCTCTGATGCTCTGGGGACAGATGTTGCACCCAACTTTGGTCTGTCATGTGACTTGTCTGAAGATATTCAGACAAGGTGTTCTAGATGTTCTGCCCCTTGTTCCTTAATTTATTGGTGAAGGGAAGCAGGGCACGTGGCAGTAAACGTGCACTTCAGTATCTACATTACAGTGCCAGCAGCAGCTAGCCTGACACTAGATGTGTGATTACAAAGATTTAGCTGAAATTAAATTTGCGTTAGTGTCAGTAAATTCAATTCACAGAGCTCTGCTTCAGCACAGTGCTGAAGCACGTTTTGCTTGCTGGTGCATTATCAGAATGGCTAGTGATGAACAGCTGAGGCTGCCAGCTGATTCCTGGCAGCCCTTCAAGGTTTCTGGGAGAGAAGGATCATTTCCACAGGGTGGCAGTGTGCCCCTGCAGGAGCGAGATCCTAACACCCATGACGTGGTTGGGATGTAATTGTGCTTTTCTCCCTCTGGTCCTCCTGTGTTCCCCTTGTGGCACTGAGATGAGCATTGCACTGCTGTGTGAAGTCTGCAGCTATGCGTCATAGCCAAGCCTTGAAGCAAAGCTGAGCAATGTTGGAATTGAGAGAAAAGGGGAGATGTCTTAACAAGTTGCTTGCAAGTGGTGTTCCAGGACTTGGAAGTACAGCAGTTATGATGGGCCCAGTACATGAAGTCAGTCAGGGCTGCAAATCCTGCTTGAGCTGTCCCAGAACACACAGAGCATACAGGCAGAAGTCAGATCAGTTGCTACAATTTCCCTTAGTTCTGTTGAGCACAAAGTGCGGCCCTGGGTGTTTGAATAGAAAAGAAGACTTTCATTGGGAATATATGAACATGTGAGAACATTCAGATCTCCTTTAAGCCTGATCAGCCTTTTGATGTGAGATATGATTGCACTTTTCCCCTGGTTATTCCAAAAGAGGACCCAACCTTTGTTTTATTTATTTATTTTCTTCCTAGCCACAAGGCAACTGTGGTGAGCACCATCAGGCCTTGTAGTTCAGACCTTGATTCTCAGTGTCATTGATAGTGCTTTGGGAATGGGGATTTTCTTCAGACTAGCAGGGAAATGAGAAATGCTAATGATTTTACTCACTGTGTATTTTTTTTGTCTATTCATTAACAGTGAAAATGGTTTCACTTTTGTACACCCATCTGCACAATGGCTCAGCTCTTTTTTTCTTCTTTCTCCTTCCTTCTTTTGGATCTGAGGTTGCCTTCAAAGTTGGGATCCATAATACCAAACATGCCAAACCTCTGATTTCTGTTTCTCCCTATGGAATCTGCTTGCAGTGTTCATATATTCAGTGCTTTACCAGACAGACAGATAAATGCACCTTCCGTTTTATTCCATTTTAGTTCTGATTTGACCATCTGTCACGCATCCTATTAATCTGCCATCAGCTGCTAGTAAAGACCAGAAGTAGAGACAGTAGCCTGTCAGTGCATGTAGACCTGAGAGTTGTAGTTTATACTTACTCCAGGATTTCTCTATACCTTCAAAGTGGGAGCAACTTTTTTTAAATAAGAAGCAGCATCTCAAGCTGTGATTTGCTCAGACACAGGACTGTCTCTGTGGGGCTGACTGGTGTTAAAGGTGAATCAAGCCTTTTAAGTCCAGACAGGTCATTGAAATTAAATTGTTCCAAGTCAAGGAAACCGCAACTGCTGTCCTTTGACTCTGAGCAGTCACACTCTGAGCATACAGATAATTTTATATTAAGTTGGGCAAGATGATCCTGAATTGCCAGCAGTGTTTTCATCTTTGCCATGGTGAGTTTAAGCCTTGGAAGGAGTGCAAAGGCATGTGTGTAAAAGAGTTGTGACTACTCATGTTCTGACTGGTGCAGCAGTATTCTGGTATGGGTGGGCTCAGTGCTCACTCCTAAGGCTGATTGTGAATCACATACTTATCAGTATTTGCAGATGGAGATAAGCGACAGATTTTACCAAGACCAAGAAACACAAAGGGACTCAGCTGCAATACTGATTTCTTCCAAGCAGATATGCCTGAAACTCCAGGTTAGCTACTGCAAGTGCCACTGGAGAAGGTGAAGAAAGCAGGAGAGATTCTGCACCTCCATTAGTGAGGATGAGCTGAATGTACCAGAAACAGATACAACAAAAACTACATCCCAACATTTGGGTTGTTAGCCAGAGGGAATCCACTGCCAGATCATTGTTCATTTATTCCTGCAGAAGGGCAGATCATGGTTAGTATCAAGCAACTTTGAAGGGAAACGAAGTCACTAACAGAGTATCAGGAGCCTCAGGAGTCTCCTGCCTATGTTGCAGGACTAGCTTACTGCAGGCTAATTCCTCTTTATACTCATACCAGCTTTAACCTGATATACCATCTCTGTGGATAGTACTCTGTTATGGAACTGTTGTCTTTCTCCACTGTTGGGCTTAGTGAGACTGGCTTGGAAGTAATCTAATTTGGTTGTGCTTCATTTCCCACAAGCATTCTGGTCCTACCTAATTCTTTGCTGGTACACTGATGGCCATTGTGTCTTCCTCTGGTCACCTTGTTCCAGTGAGGAAGCAGTAACAAGGCCTTTCTAACACAAGGAGGAAAAATGACAAACCTGTCCCATAGAATGTGCAAGGAGTCATCTCTGAAGAAATGGATCCCTGCATTTATTAGGCAGTACTTAGATTATGTGATGGTTTCCACTGTAGGAAAAATACTCTGTTGTTGAGCCATGTGCTAAGATACCACCTGCCCATGTTATCCTGCATGTGTCCTTGGCATGTGTGTTGTCTTAAGATAACATTTTTATGGAGAATCATGGGAGTTTGTTGTGACACAATTGCATGGTGTGTACTGAAAGGAGCTACTAGGAGTCTACCTTCATTTCTGTACATCTGCAACGCCTCTGCTAACTCCTGACTCTGGTGGCTGTGTTGCCACCTAGGAGGATCACTGAACACAAGATGTGCCTGGCCACATGTCTTCTGTTGGAACTGCTGGCTCTTCCCCAGGGTGTCAGGCATCCTCACCAAGCTGAAAGGGCTGGGATGCTTGACAGGGGCTTGACTAGAGCAGTCCCAGAGAGGGGGAGGAGATAAGACTTCAGGTATAAAATACTTGCTTTTTCTCAAAGTCTATATATTTTTTTTTTGGCTGGGTTTTATCTTCTGGAGAAGCACTGTAATGAAGTGATCAAATTAAGTGGGAGTTATTGGTGCTGAATTCTTCTGAAGAACTAGTCTCCCTTAATTTTCTAAATAATAATAATTCTTCAGGATTCTTGGGATACGTAATTTCCTAAAGAAGCTGCAAGGTAGAGTTTATCTCATTTTACTGTCAGTTCTTTGCACTTTAATTAAGGAATACTTTTTTTTTTGCCAGCCTTTGTCTCCTATCTATTTTCTTCTCTTTCCCTGCTTAAAGACCACCCAAGGCAAACACTCAATTAAAAGAGAGTTGTTGCCATTTTGCTTGATCCTTTCCCATCATTTCTGGTGCTTTGTGGAGAAGAATAAGAATCAGTAAGCTATCTTTTTGTCCCCTTTGTGTTTACTCAGAGGAAATCACACTAATCTGACTGTTGTGTACACCCCTAATTGTTCATCTGTAGTCTCTATGTTTCTATTTTGTGGTAAATGCCTTTCAGCAGGGAATCTCTACCTTCCTGATATTTCTGAATGGAAGAGAGGGCCTGATTAATACACAAGAGGAGTGTAACAGTATGCCAGAAGAGCCCCAGAGGGACAGCTCTTATTGCTGGAGCACTGTGCAGCTGTGGGAAAGCATGGGGGCGGAGGGGACAAAATATCTGTGCTTTGCTAGAAGAGCCAGAGTTCTACTTTGCAGGAATCAGATCTTACCTCCTTGATTCCCCTCCAGAATGAAGTTTTTCCTTTTTAAAATGTTTCTACTAGGATAGTACTGGGGGCAGACATTTCTTATGTTTGAAATGAAAGATCTGTTACTGAAGGCCTTTTTCAGCTGCTAGGAGGCAACTAAATCTAATCCAGCAGTATAAAAGTCAAGGAATGCAGGATAAAACCATTAATCCTTGTCTTTAACAGTTGTTTGTGAAAATACTTTCCTTGGAGTCACCAAGGAGCCACAGTGACTGAAGGGAACACCTGGATTGATTTTCCTTTCCTCCAGCCTCAGCCAGGACCTTCCTGCAGTGATAAGCTTTGATTGTTTTGGCATGTGATGTTGCGTGTTGTAGCCTATCTTCGATAGGGATAGTAACCAGTTCAAGCATGCCTGTACAGAACTGGTAATTAAGCCACGTTACTTTCGGTTCCACACAGTCTGTCACCCTTGTGCTCAATGCACGTCTATTTTATGTTGTGTTCCAGGAATTTGGTTCAATTCATATGAAGTAAAATATCCCAAAACTATATACTTTTCTCGAACAAGCTCAGATATTATGTATAGGAAAGCAACATAAGATAATAAAAAGTCTAATGCTCTCCACTGACTTTTTGCCTCTGAGCAGGGAAAGTGAAACTTTCAAAAGGCCTTAAAATGTAAAATTTTGTGATGGCGATGCAGGAATGATTTCTTTGTGTGGATCAGGGTGGTATGAGGCATTGCTTATCCTGCTAGGAAGTGGGCATTTTGAGATGGGTCTTTTTCTGCTTTCCTGGCCTGCATTTCTCTGAATTTTTCTTCTCCAGCCTTTTATCTCTGTGATTTGAGATTATTATCCAAAAGATCTCACCTAGCCCACCAGGCTTCTGTGTTAGCAAGAAGGGAAACTCAAGCAGTTGGCTAAGAGTTTCTGCTAGGACACACCTCAATAGCAGACTCCCAGTGTATGTTAGGGAGGGTAAATTTCATTTGTGGAAGCAGAGTCTCAGTAGCATCTTGTACAAGTTGATCATGCAGATGAATCATTTGATGTTTAGCTTCTCCATCCTGTCAAGCCAAGGCTGTCAGTTATTCTTCAGTTTAACCAAGATGATACGCATCTCCCAAGGACAAATGTCTGAGTTTCTCATTTCCTGTGCTGTCACTGTGAAGAATACAGAATGGTAGTCTTCGGCTGTGCTGTGCTCTGTAACTTTAAAGAAGGAATTTTAGGCTCTTTTTAAGCTGGGAAATCTCTAATACAATGTCACACATACATTTTGGTCCCTATGACATATTACTCCCACTTCCATGTAGGTAGAAAACAAATTCTGAAAAACATTCTTTGATCTTCCACCCACTGATCTGCTTGAGATTTTAGTTCTGTACAGCAACTTGAAGGAAGGAGGAATAGGAATATAATTTATATCATATTTAATTACAAAAAAAAAAAAAAAAAAGGAGAAGGAGAAAACACTACTTCCACCAGTTTGGGAATTACTGCCATAAATCTTTGGTGCTCCTGCCTTCTGTTAGTTGTCACACTTTTGACATTGGGTTTCTCTATGATGTAGTTACACTGTTGCCTTTCAGGCAAATGTATGTTGCTGCTTGAGTTTCTGTATATGTTTATATATATGTGTGTATATAATATTAATTTCATTTTATATTAAATGAAACATCTGGTTTCTTTCTGAGGTCTTACTTTTTGGGTGACAAGATATTTCTAAGATTCTGGTGAAATTACGAGGCAAATCCAAGACTACTGTTTCCTGCTCTACTGACTGATTGGCTTTGGTAGGCATTGTGAGGGCTGTGCTTCTGTAGCTGAGGTCAGTCAAACATCCCTCCATAGGTGTATACATTGGTGGAGGATAGGAATGCTGGAGGCTGTGCCTAGTTATCCTCTGCAGGCTGCTTCTTCCACAGTGCAAGGCTTGCAGTACGGGCAACACCCATGTAAAATTTAAGTGGCTCTTGGAGTGGCATGTTTTTTGTTTGTTGTTGTTTTCATGTTTGCTGTGTATCATAGGGAGGTACTGAAGAAAGGCTCTTTTTTAAGGCAGTCCCCAGGGGAGGGCTGAGTGGTAAGGGGTTTATTTAAGTTGTTGACTGTAGTGCACTCTCGCAGCTTCAGAGGCAGCAGTTGTTTGCAGCTGACAGAATCAGCTTTGCAAGGGTGTTTGTTTTGCCTTACTGGGGGTTTCATAGAATCATAGAATGGCCTGGGTTGAAAAGGGTCTCAAAGATTACCTAGTTTTAACACCCTGCTGTGGGCAAGATTGCCAGCCTCTAGACCAGGCTGCCCAAAGCCACATCCAGCCTTGCCTTGAATTCCTCCAGGGATGTGGCATTCACAATACTGTGGGCAACGTGTTCCGGTGTGTCACCACCCTCCGAGTGAAAAACTTTCTCCTAACATCTAACCTAAATCTCCCCTGTCTCAGTTTAAAACTAACTTTCCCCTTCCTGTTGATATGTTATCTTCAAGTACTGGAAGGCCACGTTGTGGTCTCCCACAGCCTTATAGGTTCATAGGTACATTAGGTTGGAAAGGACCTACAGGATCATCTAGTCCAACCATCCTCCTATCACCATCCCTACCCACTGAACTACTATATCAAATCCCTTAGCACCTCATCTAAATGCTTCTTGAACAGCGCTAGGGATGGTGTCTCAACTCCCTCCCTAGGCAGGCCATTCCAGTGCCTGACCACTCTTTCAGAGAAAAATGTTTCCTCAAATCTAATCTAAATCTTCCCCAGCGCAACTTGTGGCCATTCCCTCTCATCCTGTCATTATTTATCAGGGAGAAGAGGCCCACCCCCTCCTCACCACAACCCCCCTTCAGGAAGTGGTAGAGTGCACTAAGGTCTCCTCTGAGCCTCCTCTTCTCCAGACTAAACAATCCCAGCTCCCTCAGCCGCTCCTCATAAGACTTGTGCTCCAGACCCCTCACCAGTTTTGTTGCCCTTCTCTGAACACACTCCAGGGCCTCAATGTCCTTCTTGTAGTGAGGGGCCCAAAACTGAACACAGTACTCGAGGTGCGGCCGTACCAGAGCTGAGTACAGGGGGATGATCACCTCCCTGCTCCTGCTGGCTACACTATTTCTAATACAGGCCAGGATGCTGTTGGCCTTCTTGGCCACCTGGTCACACTGCTGGCTCATGTTAAGCCGAGCATCAACCAACACCCCCAGGTCCTTTTCCTCTCTACAGTCTTCAAGCCATTCTGCCCCAAGCCTATAGCATTGCATGGGGTTATTGTGGCCAAAGTGCAGGACCCGGCACTTGGTCTTATTGAACCTCATCCCATTGAGCTCAGCCCAGCTGTTCAGCCTATCCAGATCCCTCTGAAGGGCCTCCCTACCCTCAGGCAGATCGACACATCCTCCCAACTTGGTGTCATCTGCAAACTTACTGAGGGTACACTCAATCCCCTCATCTAGGTCATCAGTAAAGATATTAAACAAGATGGGCCCCAATACCGACCCTTGGGGACACCACTCGTAATGGGACGCCAGCTGGAATTAACTCCATTAACCACTACCCTCTGGGCACGGCCCTCCAGCCAGTTCTCCACCCAGAGAAGAGTGAACCTGTCCACACCACAGGCTGCCAGTTTCCCCAGGAGAGTACTGTGGGAGACCGTGTCGAAGGCCTTGCTGAAGTCCAGGTAGACTACATCAACAGCCTTCCCCTCATCTACCAGTCTGGTCACCCAGTCATAGAAGGAGATGAGGTTGGACAAGCACGACCTGCCCTTTGTGAACCCGTGCTGGCTGGGTCTGATCCCCTGATTGCCATGGACGTACCCTCTGATCTCCCTCAAGGTCATCTGCTCCATAACTTTCCCTGAAACTGAGGTCAGGCTGACAGGCCTGTAGTTCCCCGGGTCTTCCTTACGGCCTTTCTTGTAGATGGAAGTCACATCGGCAAGCCTCCAATCTTGTGGGACCTCTCCAGATAACCAGGAAGCCTTCTCTTCTCCAAGCTAAACAAGCCCAATTCCCTCAACTTTTCCTCAGAGGAGAGAAATGATCATCACTCTGATCATTTTAGTAGTCATCATCTGGACCTGTTCAAAGAGCTCTGTGTCTTCCTTGTGCTGAGAGCTCCAGGCTTGGATGCAGGCTGAGTAGAGGGGGACAATCACCCCCCTCTCTCCGCTGGCTACCCCTTTTTTAATGTAGCCTAGGATATAGTTGGCCCTCCAGGCTGTGAACGTGCACTAGTGACTCGTGCAGCTTCTTGTCCACCAGGACCCCCAAGTCCTTCTCTGTCGGTATAAATACCTGGGATTGCCGTGGCCCAAGTGCAGTGCCTTGCACTTGGCCTTGTTAAATTTCACTAGGTTCACATAGGCCCATTTCTCCTGCCTGTCCATGTCCCTCTGAATAGCTTCCCATCCATCCAGTGTATCAACTGCACGGCTCAACTTGGTGTCATCTGCAAACTTGTTGAGGGTGCACTCACTCAATTCCATCATCCATGCCATTGATGATGATGTTGAAGAGCACCTGTCCTAAGACTCACCCTTGGGTTTCTGTTACACCCACTGAGGAATGTTGGATGTTTTTTTTTTGTTTTTTTTTTTGGGGGGGGGGGATGTTTGTAGATTTCCTTGGGATTCTGCTCTGTTCTGTAGCTACAGTTGGCAGTTTTAACTTAAGGAACTTTGTGGTCTCTGATTTGAAATCTCTGATTTAATGCTCACTCTATGGCTCCATTCATTTCTGCCAACCATATTTGCAGTAGGTAGTAGTTCCCAAAAGAATGATGCAGGGGGAGAAACTATTTTCTTTAGAGACTACACTGCTTGGCCAGGGAATGAGCCCTAGTCTGCAACACTGAGCTGTTCTGTGACATGTTGTGAAGAAACTAAAGGTGGGTAACTGCATCCCTTTGCTTGTAATGGTAATCACTGTAAAGAGGGCATGGTTTCTTTGAGCTTCTGTTGTTGTAAAAGAGCTTTTTCACAGAATCACAGAATTGTAGAGGTTGGAAGATACCTTTAGAGATCATGTAGTTTAACCTCGTCGCCAAAGCAGTCTCCCTAGACCAGGTTGCACATGTAAGCATCCAGGAGAGTCTTGAATGTCTTCAGGGAAGGAGACTCCACCACTTCTCTGCGCAGCCTGTGCCAGTGCTCTGTCACCTGCACTGTGAAGAAGTTCCCACACACATTTGTGCAGAACTTCCTATGCACTAAATTTATTTCATGAAACTTAACACTTTTCTATCATTCTCAGCAAGGCAGTACATCTTAAGAATAATTTATTATGGCTTATGCATGGATTCTGAAGAGACAGAGGTACTAGAATTGATTGGTAATTCCACCAGCCAGCATGGTTTCATCACTCAGCCTGCTTTTAGTGACTTAGTGATGTAAAAAGCCAGTAGTAAACATTAGTGTCTATGATTGCAGGTCAGCCAATCATGGATGTGCTTTTAGCCCGCTTCTTGTATAAAGCAAAACATACAATCTTAAGTTCCCCTAATGGGAACAATGCTTGTATTTTTATGCTACTTTGACTTTATGTGCTTTGTTTCTTGGTTGAGGTGGTCTCAAAGAACATACTCATGAAGTTACAATAGACATAAGCAAGTGGTTTTTTTTTGCTGATAAATTTGCTGACATTCAGGTAAAACCAAACATCTCTGTAAATGTCAGATAATAATCTCCTGTGGCTAGTGAAAAATATAACTATCTCACAGGGTAAACTAAGCAGATAATTTGGTGAAAAATGTTGAAAATTTCAGTCAATGTCCATTGTTCTCTCACCATACAGGAAACTTGTTGACCTGCTTGCTTATCCATGTAGAAACAAAGCTGTAGCTCTAGTATCTCTGCTATTAACAGGGTTGGCAGTTGGAGACATTAACATTTAATCTTGGTTGTCAGCTCCCCTTGGTCATCAGACCTCAGAAATCATTATTTTAATATCACTGTAATGTCAGTTAAATAATATCACCGTTGATCAGTTGTTGAGTATTAGTTCTGTAGCCATCAAGTATAAGTAGTTTATCCAAGAGAATTAACTTTCCCTTCCACATCTGTTTTTGGAGAGGA
Source organism: Cyrtonyx montezumae (assembly GCF_038088225.1). Lineage (NCBI taxonomy): Eukaryota > Metazoa > Chordata > Aves > Galliformes > Odontophoridae > Cyrtonyx > Cyrtonyx montezumae. Next base: position 11,303,595 of record NW_027072033.1, on the reverse strand, counting down.
ATAAAAAACAGGCATGAAGGAAGGAGAAAAGCAGTCTTCTGATGAAAGATTTAATGTTTATTTAAGAAACAACAGTATATAATAGCAATATTAAAAACTGCTGCTTTCCTGCTGCACAGATATGCAGTTACTGGCTCTTGAGAGTATATTTTAGGTAATTGATATGTGTATGTGTTTTGTTAGCTTTTTTTAGCGGTATTGTCACTGGGATCAGGCTTAAATGATACAAATGGATTCTTGTGCGTTTGTCTAAGGACACTGAAGTTCTTCAGACAGAATAACTTGGTCCTTGGGTTTGGTCCTTAAAAGCTAGTTTTAACTTCAAATTCCATAGGTTCATAGGTCCATAAGGTTGGAAAGGACCTATAAAATCATCTAGTCCAATCATCCTCCTATCACCATCCCTACCCACTGAACTACTAAATCAAATCCCTTAGCACCTCATCTAAACGCTTCTTGAACAGTGCTAGGGATGGTGCCTCAACCACCTCCCTAGGCAGGCCATTCCAGTGCCTGACCACTCTTACAGAAAAAAAAATAAAGGAGAGAAATTTTCCTTCGTTTTTCTCTTGCTGTTAATATATTTGTAAAAGGGTTTCCTGTTCTCCTTTACAGCAGTAGCCAGTCTAAGTTCAAGCTGGGCTTTAGCATTTCTAACTTTCTGCCTGCAAATCTTGGCCAGTTCTCTGTAGTCTCCCCAAGTAGCCTGACCCATCTTCCAGAGGTCATAGACTCTCTTTTTCTCTCGGAGTCTCAACAAAAGATCCCGGTTCATCCACACTGGTCTTTTTCTTCTCCAGCTCGACTTACAGGACTCCGGGACAGCCTGCTCCTGTGCCTTTAAGATTTCCATCTTGAGGAGCATCCAGGCTTCCTGGACCCCTTTACCCCTCAGGAGCGAGTCCCAAGGGACCCTTGCAACAAGCGTCCTGAACAGGTCAAAGTCTGCCCTCCGGAAGTCCAAGGTAGCAGTTTTGCTAGTCACCCTCTTGACATCACCCAGAATAGCAAACTCCACCGTTTCATGGTCACTCTGGCCAAGACAATCTCCAACCTTCACATCTCCTACTAGTCCTTCCCTGTTAGTGAAGAGCAGGTCTAGCAAGGCATCTCCCCTGGTAGGCTCTTGCACCAGCTGTGTCAGGAAGCAATCATCCACACATTCTAGAAATCTCATGGACTGCTTCCTCTGCGCAGTATTGTATTTCCAGCATATGTCAGGGAAGTTGAAGTCCGCATTGAGAACGAGTGCTGGTCATCGTGCAACATCTACGAGTTGTTTATAGAACACCTCATCTATTTCTTCATCCTGACTAGGCGGTCTATAACAGACCCCCACCACGATGTCACTCCTAAAGACTATCCCCCTGATCCTTATCCATAGAGACTCTACTTTATCATTTCCAACCTCAAGCTCTTCAACATCAAAACACTCTTTGATATAGAGAGCTATGCCACCACCCTTTCTTCCCTGTCTATCCCTTCTGAAGAGCTTGTAGCCATCAATCCCAGTATTCCAGTCATGGGAGAGGTCCCACCATGTTTCTGTAATAGCCACAAGGTCATAGTTAGCCTGCCTCACAATGGCTTCAAGCTCTTCTTGTTTATTGCCCATGCTGTGTGCATTGGTATAGATGCACTTCAGCTGAGATATCTGCCTCACCCCTTCCTCCAGCACAGCCTCCTTAGGCTCTTTACTGATGAGCCCTGTTTTATCCCCTTCCCCCATCACAGCTAGTTTAAAGCTCTCTCAATGAGTCCAGCTAGCTCCTGTGCTAGGATTCGTTTCCCCCTTTGAGACAGGTGCATTCCATCAACAGATAACAGGCCAGGAGCCGAGTAAACTGCCCCATGGTCAAAAAACCCAAAGTGCCTGTCTCTACGCCAGCCTCTCAGCCAATTATTCATCACCTGTGTTTTCCTAGCCCATTCTGTGTCCTTCACTGCCCCAGAAGGTATGGAAGCAAACACCACTTGTGCTCCCACCCCTTGAACTAATCGCCCTAGTCCCCTGAAATCTCTTTTCATAGTTTGCAGACTTCTCTGAGATATTTCATTGCAGTCTGCCTGAACTACAAGTAACGGGTAGTAGTCGGTGGGGCGTATCAAATTCGGGAGTCTTCTAGCAATGTCCCTGATCTGGGCCCCAGGGAGACAGCACACTTCCCTGCGTTTTGGGTCTGGTCTGCAAATGGGGCCCTCAGTTCCCTTTAGAAGGGAGCCACCCACTACGATCACCTTCCTTTCTTTCTTAGTAGCAGCAGTCTCAATGCACGGAGTTGACTGCCTTGCCATTGGTGACCTCCTGCGGGAATCTTCCTGCACTTCCCCCCTTATCACCTCTTCAACATCCAATGCTGCAAATCTATTGCTTAGGGGGATCTGGGGACACTGGGGAGGCAGAGGGAGAGATTGCCCACGGTACCGAGCAGGGACTCTGCGAGCCCTCCCTATCCCTCAGATATCCCCCTTCTGCCCTACGGGGACAGGTCAGGGAGTCCACCACCAACTGTGGGGGATCTCCCCGGCGCCTTTCTCTCTGGCACTCTAGGGAGCTCCTCCGCCAGTCAATCTCCCGCTCACAGTCCCTGATGGCCCTCAGTCTCTCAACCTCCTCTTTCAGTTCAGCCACCATGCTAAGCAGATCTTCCACCTGCTCACACCTTGCACAGGAGAACTGCTTAGCACCCTCATCCAGCAGTAGCAGGCTCTGGCACTCCTTGCAACCAGAGACCTGTGTAGCCACGCTTCTAGGCAGACCTTCTGTCTGGGTCGCCACAGCCTTTTTAAGGCAAGCCCTCTGTCTAGTAGAGACCATGGAACACAAAAGAATAAAAACAAATAAATGAAAAATTGAAAGTAAATAAATAAATAAAAATAGCTTATAATAATATATATAGAGATATGAATAGTAATAACTTAAAAATAAATAAATAATGATAATTAAAAGATATATATATATATACATATAAACACAAACAAATAGTGGGTAGTGACACTTCGCTGCCCTCCCTGAGCCCTATTCAGCTGAGGTGTGTGGGCGAGGGTGCTGAAACCCTGGCAACACCTACACCTCATCAGCCTCTGGTGAGAACAGCCTAAGGGTCTGGCCGCTCTCACTCGGTTCCCGTGAGACAGGAACCTCCCGAAAACCCGCCCTGTACCTCAGTCAGCCACTGCAGCTCCGGCTGTGCCGATTTCAAAGCAGTTGATCACGAGGATTGATTGAATTCCATGGCTTTTCTTTTGTTTTTGATTTGTTGAGTAACATTAAGAGGACAGAGTAAGGACTGAGTAAATTTGGCCTGTCAGGGAAATCTGACTGGTGGAAGGAAAAGATGGGAAAGCGTTTATTGCACAGTAAGTTGGCGCATCTGCCTGTTACTTATATGGTTGATGTAGTCTGCTACAGTGCCTGTGACAGGTGAAAAGCTTTTTCGTAGCTTTGAAAAATAAGTGGGATGGGAAGAAGAGAATTTGCCTCCCAGCCCCTACTCCACCTTCATTTGCTTTAGCCCAGAGTTTCAAATTAATCTTCAAGCTTATGGTTTGCACCTTAGAGATGCTGTTAGAAAGTTTCCATGAATAGGATCACTGTCCTCTAGGTCATCCAGGTGGTGTCACCATGCTGTTCTGGCTCACTGCCAACCAAGCATCTCTGCTCTGCTCCTCAGCTAATCACCTCTCTGATCTAATAGAAGATCGTGGTTTCTTGCCTCAACTGGAGATTCCACTTGTGCAGACAGGTTTAATTTTTTTTGCTGGTATCGCACAGACATAACAATCCATCCTTAAAGAAATTACTTCTATCCACCTTTACATTAACAACCCATTTCTTTTCTCCCTCCCTCAGAAATCCCTGTTGCTCAGTTACAGACACAGATCAATCCTGTGTGCTTGATAATTTCTAAAATGGTGAGACTTCTTCAGTGTTCAGGAGTGGTCTTTCCCTAGAGGAAAAGCAATTACTGTGTACACAGTTCTACTTTTTTAGTCAGGACTATGTGACTGTATTAAAATTTACAGATGAAAATTAGGAACCCTGACAGAATGACGGAATTCCTAGGTTAAAGATACAAAAGGCTTCAAAAGCATGATCTCAAGGAGCTCTCTCTGTTGAAGAGTGTAAGCTGACAAGTGTTTTCCATGCTTTGTCTTGGGGTGATAAAAAAACAAAAAGAACAGGAGGCACCCTGTCTCCCTTTTATGTTTTGGACCACTTCTTGTTTACAGCTGAACCAGATCTGATCCCCTGTAAATTTAGGTTCCCATCCTGCTAACCTTAGCTTGGAGAATACTGGATAGCAAACTGCAGCTTAGGGGTTGTTTTTGTAAGCAAGGGAAGGTAAGTGTTTCAGTGTTTCAGTCTAGCTTGTATTTAATAATAAAAATGCTCTACAAATTGCGTATTGGCCTAGATCTGCATGTGGTATTTAAGGAATATAATTATCTCAGATGCTTAGGGGAGGTGGCCTTATAAATCTGAGAGTAGAATATTCTGCTTAGACAGGGGGTTGGTAGGTTAGGGAGTGATTTGTGGCCATTTATGTAGTACCTGTCGGAACCTGCTGCTTAGCTCTTACGGAGCTGTTTGATTGCAGTGTATTTCCACTAGGGAGATTTTCTTTAAAAAGCTTTTGCTCTAGCAGTGGGTAAATTCAGTTGGGTTAAGCAACATTAAATGCTTTCTGGGAAGTGGTGCAAGTAGCTTTGAGCATGCAGTTGATGTTTCCAGAGTAGAAGGGTCTTCTGTTGCCTTCCTTGGAAGGTCAGTTTGTGTAGAATGGATGGAGCTCATCTGCATTGCAATGCTTATGTGTGAGATGGGAATGGCCTTTCTAGATCAGACTGTCATGGAAATGTAAATGGAGATGGTGGTAGTCTAGTAGAACAAAGGCTGCACCTATGAAGAATCAGAAATCTCTCAAGAAGTGCTGATATTTTGATTCCTTGTTCCCTCCTTCAGTGAGCATTGTCCACAGTAATCATGATCTGTAGTCAGCATTTGTGTTTATAGCATCCCTGGTGTAGTGTGAGCAGAGTGACTGCTGGTGTATGCTGGGGAGAGAGTGGTGTCTTCTACAAGCAAAAACACATCTACGAACATAATGTGGCTACCTAGTCATTTGTCCACTCAGGCCTGATTGCAGAATGCTGGGAAAGTGTAACTAGGTAAAACACCCACTCAGTTCATCTGCTTATTTAGTCCTGGGTGCTGCAGCACAAGCAAGCCTTTATGTGGTTCTTCTGACTCTGAGTGGGACTTGGGCAGGAGGCCCTAGCTGGCAAATGTGGTTCATTGTGAGGTGTTTGTGCCTGGGCAGAGGCCTCTTGTCCTTTGCTGTGGTCATCACTGGCATGTGGGTGTGCCACATGATGAATGTAAGGCCTGGCTTCTTGGGACATAGTGCTGATTCACTGGGGAGAGTACAGGAAGAGAGGAGTCTTTGTTGGCTTTTCCAAAGAACTTGAGCATGTGGTTGTAGGTGTCTTCTGGTGGAACAACATGCTCTGGGGTCCTCCAGACCTGTAACCCTGTTTCTGGCCTGGCCTTGCCTCTCATGATCCAGGTTGCCAAACCCAGTGTTAGCTGGGGTGAGGTGTCCATGCTGTCCTCCATCCTGGTTCCTCATGCTGCCTTTTCAACAAGCTGCTTCCCCCTCTAGAGTTCGGATGATGTCCCATTTGTCTGCTCCTGCCTCGGCACTTGTAAGAGCTGCTCCACCTGTCCCAGCATGTGTCCATCAGCTGCTGTGAGCCCATGCTGAGCATAGTAGAGTTAGTTCTCTCTTACTGTAGGATGTTGCCATGGCAATGTGCAGTCTGCTGCACTCTGGGTCTCCAGGAGTCAGAAATGATGGTGCTTTTACAACATCAAGGTAAACATCTCTCTTTTCCCGTGTATAGCACATCCACCCTGGTAACAGCACTGGCTGCAATTGGTGCTGGCTTCCCCTTGTCCCATGCCTGGGAGAGCAAAGCTCTGCATCCTGAAAGCATGTATGACCCAATTAGGGGTTTGAGCATGCCAGCTGCACACATGGATGCTGGTAATTGCCCCATAGCCACAAGGTCATGTGGGGTTCCTGTTGGGGAGGAGCAAGGTGCAGCTCATGATCAGGATTGGCCACTGAAGGATATGCTTTTCTAGCAGAACAGTGTGCTTGCAGCTGCCAGTAATTTCAGGGGAAGAGCTGGACTGGCAGCTGCCTGCTTGCAGTCTTGCTCCTTGTCTCCATGGGGAAATCATCTCTTTTTCCCCCAGCCCCTGTTAGAGTGAGAGGCCCTGGCCAAGGATTAAGAATGCTTTGGGTTGTTGAACAAATTCACAAAGGATGGATGTGATGGGGGCATCTCTATGGGGCTTGTGTGGTTCCCAGACTTCATTACAATGCTGTGGGCTTTCACTTGTTCCTCCAGTGCTTTGGGAACCCATCAGTATTTCTAGCACCCAAAAGCCTGTAGCTGGCAGGTCCTGCAGTGTCCTTTGTTATTTCAGGCAGTAATGAGCATGGCAGGCTGTTGCAGGCAGGGAAGTGTGGCTGTGTGAACTGAAAATGAATCTCTTGCTTGGTATGCTGGCATTTGTTCCAGCATCTTTCTCTCCTCCTCTCTCCCTCTCGCCGCTGGTGTGTGTATGAAGGGGGTGTCTGTGCTGGAGAGGGGAGTGGAGCAGGGGTGGAGTTTCTGTCATCCTTTTTCTTTCCTTCCTTCCTTTTTTTTTTTTTTTTTCCCCTATCCAGTGACGTGAGCAATGCCTGGAACAATCAGGCTGGCTCCAAACAGTGTGCCTGAAGATGCTGGAGGAAACAGCCTAGTGCACTTAGGCAAACACTGATTGCTTGAGCCTGGGCTCTCCAGACGCGATCTTTTCCAATTCCTCTGCAGGAGATTGGGAATTGGCATTAGCTTTCTTCTTCCCCATCCTATCCCATCACTATTGGAAATGATTGGAGTTAACAGTGTTCAGAGCACCAGCAAAGTCCGAGTGAGAGCCACAGGTTCAGTGAAATACTCCCGAGAAGAATCCCTCTGGCGGCAATCCCATCGGTCAAAATCTATGAAAATCTCCAACTCTTCTGAGTTTTCTACTAAAGAAAGCAAGGTAAATAATTAATATTTATAGTGTTTCGCTGTGAATTTTGCTAAGAATGGAGGTGACGATGTTTAAAAGGTTATGCTCTGCAGGAATTAAGGGCTCTGGATAACCTGCAATGATCAAAGAGTTACTGTCAACTCAGAAAGATATCTGGGCTTGAGGAGAGACTGAAAGTGGAAAAGATCTGACGTGTGTGGTGATAGTGGTCAGCTTTTAGAGGAATGCCCTGTCATTGAGCTTGGTGCAGTAGTAAGCAGTGAAAACTTGCTACTGAATACTAATTGGAGCTTCAGGAAAGGAGACTGAGTTAGCAAGCAATGTCCTTGCTATTATCTATCTAATGGGAATAATTTTCTGAAGAAGAGTAGTTTTTGCTCTTTCTCTGCAGCTCTGTGTTATAGTAGGTTTGGATGCTAGATAAAAACATTATCTCACTTGCATGCATGATTAAACATTGCCATCAAGTATTTGTTTGGAACACATCACTTGTGCTTATAGGAATACATGATTGCCTGTCAGTCAGTGACATAGGCTATGCCCAGCTGCTACAGTGGTTTCGTTCAGTATTTCCTTGACCGGCACAGTTCTTTGTTTCCTAGATGAACAACCCCTCACTTTACACAGTATCACTTCTTTTCTTATTCCATCACTCTTGAGAGGTACCTCAGGCTTTAATACCTGTCTCCCTCCCAAAGATACTCAGTGATTCTAAGCATTAAATGAACTTTATGCAGTGACTAAATATGCTTCTGCATATTCCTTCTGCAAATTGATTCTGCTTGGGATTAAAAGATACAGTCATTTGTTGAAGTGTGCTGAATGAGGCTGAAATATTTCAGGACAGATAAATGTGTTTAACCATGTCTTGAGTCTGTGTGCATAAAAAGAGGCAGGCACACACACATATCTCCCTGTACTGTCCCTTCTCTAAATCCTCTATCTGTACTGAGATAAACCTCCTCTGCTATCACAAAAACATCCTTATGCTGTACAAGAGTTCCTGGCAGATCACACTCCACCAGATTACAAGTTATGTGGTATTTCAGAGGCTTAACTTCAGAGCCTTAGTCAGAGTGATGCAAACAGAAGTAATTGATATTTTATTCAGTTTTGTTTTAGGAATTTCTGTTTTGAGAGACATATTCACCATAACTAAGAAACAATGTAATGGTAAAGGTTATGGCAGAGGAATAGCATGGCCATCATTCTTGATCTGTTGCTGATGCTGTGTCTCCTACTTAAATACTGCCACCTTGGCACATGCCAAAGGGAAGGATCTTGCAGGTGCCCTAGTACCCTGTTCTTGGCAAACGCTTTCACATTAGGGATTGGACTTGATGATCTCTAGAGGTGCCTTCCAACCCCTACAGTTCTGAGATTAGGTACTGGAATAATTCTAGTGTATTTGCTGGGAGGTTTTCTGTACATTAAGTTTCTGTCTATGGGAGTCATTGGCAGTCAGTGAGCCACTTAATCTCTGTACCTCTCTGCTTCCTGTCCCAGTCTTAGTGTCCACTGTGTACACATGGTGTAATGTCCTCAGAGTGGAGAATTTCTCCCAGGGGTGATGTCTGACACCAATAGCTTCTGTTGCAGTGGTGATCACTGTGATCATCCCTCTTTTTCTCCCATGTCTCCCTCCTGAGTGCTGAGCACAGAAGGTTGTGGCGAGGGGTAAAGCCACTTGAGCTTCTAGCTCAAGCAATTTGAAGTCTATTGCAGGTTTTATTTTGTTTGTGGTTCTCTGACCTTATTTTATATTAAGATAGTTGTATCTCTGAAGTACCTATAACCTGTAAAGACTGTTTTATGGAGGGGTGAGAAGGTTCCTTCCTTGCCCATCAGTGGTACCTGCTCAGCTGATAGGATTATAAGCTTGCATGGGTTTATTCTGCTTGTCTGTGTTCCCCCTTCTGTCCCTAATACAGGCTGTAACATTTATTGCAGACAGAATTGCAAGTGAGATTCTTATTTTTGGCTATGCCACTGATTACATGTGTGATTTTGAACAGCCCTGTTCTTTCCATGGATCCTTTGCCCCTGCTGTTCTTTGACAAACTATTTTATTCAGATGTCACCAATTTAGGGACTTGATTTATGGTTGAATTTTAGCTCTTCAATACTGCTGTATCACTGGAAGTCATTCCCTCTGTGTGCCATTGTGAAGGAGGTCTTTTAACGAGTGAAGTCCATGACTACGTACTTGTACACTTCTCACAAAATGTCTTCAGTTCTAGGCTGGATTTTTTTCTGGATGGTGGTACCATATTGGTCCCCTCTATCTCAGAGATTTTGGTTTGCAGACTTATCCTTTGTCATATCTCTGTGGACGTATTTTCCCTTTTGTCTGGTCTGCTTTGTATTATCTGCTCTCAGTACAAAGGAACTATGGCACTCAAGAGCTGTTTCCATAACTGCTTTAGCTGCCAGGGGTAGAAGACAGATCTAATCTGTTTGTGCCCCAGAACCATATTTCACTGATGCCTTTGCACTTACATAAAAGTCTATTTTGCTAATATAGGGAGTATTATATGCCCTTGTGCTCTAGCCAGTATGAACAAGGCTCCAACATGGTGACTGTGTGTAAGATCTGCCTTTTGCCAGTGTCAGAGAAGTCAGACAGCCCAAGGGCACATCATCTCCCTTAAAAAATAGGGAAAATGTTTTTCACAAAATGTTTTTGTGAACATGTACACTTCTTTGTAAGAATACAGATTTCACTTGGTGATATATTCTGGGTATATATTATAGGCTGGTATCACAGTCTCTGGCCAGCAAGAGAATCTGTGAAAATAATGTTGTAAACTGATGTTTTCTTATTCTCTGGAGAGTAGTCTCAAACCCGGGCTGCAGGCAAAATGAGTTGGAGGACCTCACGGTCTTCTGTGGATCCAGCATGCTCAGCAATCTCATCTCCCGACAGACACTGATTTCCTGAAGCCATGGATGGAATTGCAGAGTGCCTGTACCTGTCCTGCCTGCAAATGCACAAGTCTAGTAAAACAGTTTCTGAAATAAGCAGAGTGGGTGCTTTACTATCTCGAAACACTGCTCTAGCATTTTTTTCTGTTCATTTGTAATAATTCAGTGTGCTGCCTTTACCAATATCATTAATGAAACACTCTGGCTAGTACAGGAGAAATCCTTCTAGCAACCCCCTTGTGTCATGGTTATGGAGGAAGCATTTCTTGTACGGCATTAATTTCTTGGCTCTTGGGAGCTCCAGCTAAGCACCCTTTTATGATGATGCATCTGACACAATCTTTTTTTTTTTCCTTCCCCCCATTTCCCATCTTCTCCACACAAACCAGATTTTTTAACGGAGGAGTTTCTTTTAGAAATGTTCTCCAGTTGGTGACGCACTTGAAATTCCCTGGGTGAAATGATCTCTTTTCCTTCTCTCTAAAACATTTCTATCAAGCCTGTCTCCACCCACACCAAAACAACATTCATTGCATCCATATGCTGCTGAACAGCTCTGTGCTGCTTTATGAATAATGTATGCTGGCTTGTTAGAAGAATGTTTGTTGTACAAACCAGTGGAATTTAAAATTGAGAATGATATCAGAAGACATGCCATGCTGTGCACTAATCCATGGGCTTCTTGGGGTACTGCTTTGGCATCCTTGCTGTACCCCTGTGACAAGTAGGAGAAAACGCATAAGCAGACTTTGAAGTTGGCAGCATGCTATAGGCACTCAATGTTCAGAGTCCTTATACTAATCTCACCAGGCGTTACAGTTCCATGTATAGAAAGAGGAGAAAATTTAAAGATCTGTATGTTGGGGGAGGCTAGCGAATAGGAGATGGTGAAGTAATGGAGACCTATATGCAGCTTGCATTTCAGGGAGACGGTCATCCTTCAAATTGTATATATCTTCGTATAGCAACATGTCTTGCTCTGTTGAAACCTGTTGGAAGGTAGTAACTCTGAGAGACACCCTGGTCCAAAGTACTGGAGTGTTAAGTACAACACTTGTCAGAACTGCATATAGACATCTGTGATGTTCGATGTTTGTTGCTTTTTCAGTCTATTTCATTCCTCTACCGTCTGCTTCTTCACTTGTGCTTCTCCAGTAAATGGTGTATGGTGGGAGCTGGACAGAGCCTGGCTGACTGCTGTAGTCATCAGGGTAGAGTAGATGGATTGGTTCTGAATGAGTGAGAGAGACACATCAGCATGGAGGCTGGAAGGGAGTGGAGTGTGGTTCTCTCTGTTATCACCTGTGGAACACAAAGGAGACGTGGAGGAGATGCTTTGAATTTGTCTTGCTTGAAGGTATGCACAGACTGCTTTTTCCAGTCCTAGCTGTCGCCTTCCCATTTCCTGCAAGCTTTTCTGGTTTCAAGCTGGGGAATAGGAGTTCTATGTCTGGGGCTTAATTGTCTGCCCGAGATCAACCGTTCTGCTACCAGCCTAAAATGAAAGAGATATCCTCAGATAGGACTTGTGAGAGTAGCTACAGGGTGGCATGGACCAGCTTCCAGGAGTACAGTTGCAGCTTCATTCTCTGTCTCCTGGCTGGCTGAGCATTTGATGGGAGCAGTAAAGATCACTTGGTGCATCTCGTAGAACCATAGAATGGTTTGGGTTGGAAGAGACCTTTAAGATCATCTAGTTCTAATCCCCCTGCTATAGGCAGGGACACCTCGCACTAGACCAGGTTGCTCAAAGCGTAGTCCAGTCTGACCTTGAATGCTTCAGGGAGAGGGCATCAAAACCTCTCTGGGCAACCTGTTCCACCACCCTCACAGTAAAGAATTTTTTCCTAGTATCTAGTCTGTGTCTGCCCTCTTCCAGTTTAAAACCATTTCCCATCATCCTGTCACTACATCCCTTTACAAGAAGTCTCTCTTCAGCTTTCCTGTAGGCCTTATATGAAAAGACCCAGCTCTCTCAGCCTGTCCTTGTAGGGGAGGTGCTGCAGTGCTTTGTTGATTTTTGTGGCCCTCCTCTGGACTCACTTCAACAACTCAGTGTGCTCCTGCCTGTGTTGTGGGTCACAGAACAGAATGCAGTGGGGTCTCACAGGAGCAGAGTAGAGGGGCAGAATCACCTCCCTTGACCTGCTGGTCATGCTTCTCTTGATGCAACCCAGGATCCAGTTGGCCTTCTGGGCTGCAAGTGCACACTGCCAGTTCATGTTGTCTTTCATCAACTGACGCTCCCAAATTCTTCTCCTCAGGGCTGCTCAAGCCATTCTCCTCCCAACCTGTATCTGTGCTTGGGATTGCCCTGACCCAGGTGCAGGACCTTGCACTTGGCCTTGTTGAGCTTCATGAGGTTGGCATGGGTCCCCCTCTCAAGCCGTCCCAGGTCCCTCTGGATAGCATCCCTTCCCTCTAGCATGTCAAGTGCACCACTCAGCTTGGTGTTGTCTGCAGACTTGTTGAGAGTGCATTGAATCCCACTATCCATTTTGCCTACAATGGTAATAACACTGGTCCCAGCACCAGTCCCTGAAGAACACTGTTCATCACCTGTCTTCACTTAGACATTGAGTCATTGACTGCAGTTCTCTTGAGTATGACCACCCAGCCAATTCCTGGGTGATTCTGTCTCTCCAGGGTTGGTTTTGTTTTTGCCTGTTACCTGCTCTTGGCAGTCATTTCTGCTGCCTTCCCTTTTTGTGCACAAAGCAGGGTAAAAAAGTACCAGTGGTGTATTTTCGTCTTAACAAGCTTTTCTTGGTATGTGCAATTGTGACCGTAAAGTGTAGATTACAGAAAATCACAGGATTGTAGGGGTTGAAAGAGACCTCTAGTCCAACCACCCTGCCAGAGCAGCTCCCTAGACCAGGTTGCACAGGTAGGTGTCCAGGCGGGTCTTGAACATCTCCAGAGAAGGAGACTGCACCACCTCTCTGGGCAGCCTGTGCCGGCACCATGCTCTTCTTAATGCACCCCAGGATCCCATTGGCCTATGTTATTCGGCCTTATGAAGGAAGGGCTCATGCAGTGCCCCAAGAGATCTTCATTTCCTTGTGCTATACTGGCCAGGCTTTATTACCTGAACAGTTCATCTTGATGAGTACCTTTTTTTTTCCCTTACATCTTTGTTGCTGTGCAAACCTGGTTGTGTCTTCCTCTACTTTGCATGCAGAGTCTGACTCACAGCACAGCAGCTGTGGCCTGCAGGTCAAGGGAGGTGATCCTCCCCCTCTGCTCTGCCCTGGTGAAGCCTTACCTGGAGTACTGTGTCCAATTCAGTTCAAAAAAGACAGGGATCTCCTGGAAAGAGTCCAGCGGTGGGCCACAAAGTTGGTAAAGGGCATGGAACACCTCCCTTATGAGGAAAGGCTGAGACCTGTGTCTGTCCAGCATTGAGAAAGGAAGATTCAGAAGAGATCTGATCCACGTCTATAAATATCTAAGGAGTGGGAAGCAGAGACAAGGCTGGACTCCTCTCAGCAGTGCTTGGCAATAGGATGAGGGGAAATGGCCATAATAAACATAGGAAGTTCCACACAAATGTGCATGGGAACTTCTTCATAGTGCAGGAATCAGAGTGCTGGAACAGACTGCCCAGAGAGGTGGAGTTTCCTTCTGTGGGGATGTTCAAGACCCACCTGGATGCCCACCTGTGCAACCTGGGCTAAGGAGCTGCTTTGGCAGGGGGGTTGAACTAGATGATCTCTAGAGGTCTCTTCAAGACCCTACAGTTCTGTGATACTCCGGAGTGTTGTCTGCTGGAAAGAGCTGCTGTCTGAATCAGACTCTTGAGAATACAGCCATGAAATTACAGAGCAGGTGCTGGGCTGTTCACATCTGCTATGGTTGCAAAATATGGGAGAAGGAAAGTAATTTTTGTATCATGAGAGAGCCCAATAGGGTTTGGACTCAATTTCTAGAGGTCCCTTCCAACCCCTATGATTCTGTGATTCTATGATATGCTAATGCATAAACAGTGTTGGAGAAAGAATGTGAAGCAGCCGTAAAAGGCTTATGCATCCAGTGGCCAGTGCACAGCAATCTCTGCTAGAGAGCTGGATTGAGAAGTCACAGTTGAGAGCAGAAGCATTGCCATACCTTAAGAGATCTGTCCGCCAAGGTCTCAGTGAACATGCTCCGTACACAGCTGCCTGGGCTGTGGGTACTTTCTGGGGTTTGCTCTTCCTTTTTGCAAATAGTGGAGACTTTCTGAGAGGTTGTATTTGATGCTCCATGGGGGACACTGTCCTTTTTCCAATGTATGCCATATGACTGGATTGGTGTCTGTTATTCCCTAAAGAAGGAAAGTAGAGTCTGGCTCATACATAAAGATTGAGACAAACACATGCCACTTTCTACAAGGCAGAAGCCTGGGGCATTTGTTGTTCCTTCACCAATCTGGGTTTCTGCTTTTATGTGTCCTGCTCTTTGGCTGAAATGATCCTTAGGGACCTCCTTAGCAGCAAAATCCATTAAAAGCAATACTGCACAGGGCAAGTGTTCGTTTTCAGATATTGTGACTGAATCTGGTGTTTCGGCAACGAGGCATTTCTGATACCTGACAGCAGGCTAAGTTACAAAAGCTTGTCCAGCCAACTGGAGAAAAATTGTCTCTTTACCTTGTATTAAGAAACAGCTTTCTGGCTTCAAACTATAGGAAAATGTTTTAATAGTAGAGCAAAAAGGCCAAGTCAGAAATAATAACAAGGCTTTGATTAAATCACTGGAAATGTTGTAGCTTCTAATTTGAAGTATTGGGCAACCCCAGGCAGTGAGTGTTACTTTTCTGCTTATGCAGAAAAATGGAAGTCCTTGTAATTCTTCAGGACTGCTAGCTGCACATGATAAGAGAAATGTAAGCCATTTGTGTTTTTTTTTAATTTTTTTTTTTTTGTAGTTTTTGTTGTTGTTGTTTTGGTTTGGTTTTTGTTGTTCTTTCTTTTTCCTACAGCGTATTATTACAATCTTTTAGTAACTCACATCTGAATATTAAACAGTGCCAGCAAATCTCTTTCCTTCACTTTGATATGGCTGTTTGCCTTTGGATAAGAGGTTCTTATGCAGATTTGGATGAATAGACAGTGAGCACTCAAGAGTTGAGAATGTTTCAGTATATTTCTGTGAGTAGTGCAGGAAAACCCTTTAGTGGTGGGAACCTCTTCACTGGTGTGAGCAGTGTGGAGGATGTTTCCTCCTGATGGAACTCGTACTCTGTTCCATTGCTCTGAGAAACCTACTTTTATGGCACACAGTGTCTAAAAGTTGCTAAATGTGCAGCATCAGCATGAAGCAAGTTTTTCTAGTGTATTTGACCTAGTTGTGCATGGCTCAAGCAAGCCAGATTTTCACAGAGCTAAATATTAAGGATCTTGAAATAGATTGTGTAATATTTGGAAGGGAGTCAACGGATCATACACAGGATGAGCAGTGGAGAATGTTCATGGGATTCCCACTGTAAATTCCATTGTGATAAAGACAAAAGACTAGCTTTCAACTCTTCAGTCTTCCAAATTATTTTTTATTTGGGTCAGAGTTAAGACTATTTAAATGTTAATGTTTCTGTTGAGCATGTCATAGTTATGTGTTTTTCAGACTTGTTCGTACTTGATGTGCTTCTTTTTGGTTCTTCTTCACATTAACATATTTCAAGGTTGTGTAGGAGTTACGTGCCAGAGGGAGTAAATCTATCTGTGTATACAAGGTAAATCACAAATGTGGATTGTAAGTGCGAGAATCAGGGACATTCCACACCAAAATACTTCACTTGAGTCAAGTGCCCTATTTGAGCAACTCCATTAACGTATAGTAATAGCATGCTTTTATCTGTTGTATGTATCAGCTCATGAAGAGATGAAATCAGGTGCTCTTATCCAAGTGATATATGTCCTTTCTCTCAAAGGGAATCCATCTCAATTACTTGATTTCTTCCCAGGCTTAATTCACCCTCCCTTTTCATTGTAGGCTGGTATAAACAGTGGATCCCTGTTGTCAAATTTACTAGCTTCCATCTTTAATGTAAAAGAGTAACTTCATTAGCAAATAGCAGTCTAAGACATTGATCTTCAAAAAGAAAACCTGCTTACAGTTTATTTTCTGTTTTACACTTAAATTAAAAGTATTCATTTTGAATGGGGGAAAGTATTCAGGTGACTTTGGGGTTCAGAGGCTTTGGGCTGTTATCCTGGTATGGTTTTATGGGAAAGCCCATGTGGTGAAATCTTGTCCTCATTAATATCAATGGCCAAAAAGTCTTAACTGGCTTTAGGAGGAATGAAATATGACTTTGAATTTCATAGCGACATGCAGGAATCTAGTAGTGCGAATTTTTCAAAGTTTTGGGATTATTTAAAAATAAAAAGTGAAATAATTCTATTCTAGAAAGTGAGTGTGCTCTAAAACCCTTTATTCTGTTATTTTTTCCTTAAACAATTTCTGCTCAAGACTTCTCTGTTACCATTAACAGGTATGGTTCTTTCTTAATCAGAGATAGGTCACTTGCTGGTATAGTTAAATAACTGTCATTAGCATATTAACATATGAATAGTAAAGGTAAAAATAAATCACATTTCCTTTCTTTCCCTTTGCAGGCCCTCTACAATTCAGTCAAGAATGAGAAGCTTGAATGGCCATTGTAAGTATTCTGCATGGGATTTAGGAATTTAATAAATTCCAAAAGCCTGATGTAAAAATCCAAAGCCTGTAGAAAATAGCTAGTATATGCAGTGAGTTTGCTTTTCTGTTAATGAATGACCTGGCAGTACTGTCTCATCCATTTCTCCAGTGAGGGGAGAGTTAGTGACAGGAACCAACTGCATTTGTAAGGAAAGAGGACATTTCATTTAGTAGGAAACTGTAGCCTGAAAAGAGAGAAATTAAATCCTCCATTGTTCTATGACTGCATAAATAAAACAGATGTTGATTTTACCCTTTATCTTTCAGTACACTATGTCAGATCCACTGAATAGAAACACACGTCTTGGATTGAGTTTCCTGGTGTTGGTTCATTGTTTTGGTTTGTCTTCTGATTAAATATGGATAACCTGACAACAACCTGATATGAAAGATGATAAACTGAAAAGTCCGTTATCTGCTGATGTTAGCTGCTTGTAACAAGCTAATACATGTTAACTGCTGAAATACTGTGGATAAGAGCTTCTGTTTCTGACCAAGTTAAACTGACATGTTGTTTTGGTTCTATGATTTTTGTTGTATTATTAATATTCCACATCATAACATCATGTGGAGTATTGGTAGTTTAAGAGTTAATGCTGTGGTGTAGTGGTTAGGAGCTGGTGCTTGCACGACCGCGGCCCAGGTTCGATTCCCGATCATAGAACCATATTCCCCTCATAGAACCATAACACATGTGTCTGATCAGGTTTTATGTGGTTTGGGTATACCAGCAACAAGTAGAAGAGTCTACTTTAGATCTTGCCTCCTGAAGAGGATTTTGGTGTAAAACAGAGGAATGATATCTTTATTTATTTTGGCTGTACAAAATACTTGCCTGCATGGATTTACCTACCTGAAGCCTCACCTTCCTGAGACTACATGCTTATGTGTCTTTTGCACTAGCAGTCCTAACAGGTCTTGCAGGCCCATTCATTTCTGATCTCCCTGAAATTTTTGATTTTCAGGTGGCACTCTTGTAAGGGCATAAAACCTCTCTGATAGGGGCAGCTAATCCCAACTGAGGCTGCAGCCCCTGGTCAGAAGTCTGTTCGATAATATCAGAGTAGTGAGGAAGGTGTACTGGTAGTGAAAGTTACCAAGAAATGCAGTCTCTAATGAGCCTTACAGCCTTAACAAGAAACAGAGTGAGTGTAGGAGTCTTACCTCTGACAACATCAGAGCTCTTTGCAGGACACTGTCGTTGATATTTTAGACGCTGCACAATCTGTTACAGGACTTTCATGTTCTCAGAATTTTCAGCTCTTTGTGTCAAATCATATGGGCAGCTTCCAGATAGGAACTGGCTCACACTTGGCTCTGTTCCCATTAGCTTCAGTCAAGGTGATTTATGAAATAGCCTGCCCTTACATAGGCAGTGACTCTTTTGGCATTTACATAGCCCAGTCCATATCCTTTGCTAATTAATTATTCTGGGGAAAAAGGTGCAAGCAGGCTAGATGGGAAAACAGAATCTTAAGGCTTTGGGGTATGGATGTAAAGCAACTAAAAAGAGTCCTGAAACTGATGTGAAAATTACTTTGTGCAGTAAGAAATGAAGCTCACTGTGGACAAGGCTAAAGAGGTAGTAAAGGCACTCAGAGGTCTGTCTGGAAGAGAGAGCGTGAAGATGTCCCTCCTCACTATTACACCGCTGTTTGCTGATGTAAAGTAACTCCAGCCAGCCTTAGGACTGCCTGAACTGAAGGGAGAAAACACATTACTTTCTCTTGCAGAGACAGGTGGATAGGAAAGAGATGTGATCACTTTTGCTGTGACAGAACTGAGGAAGGTGCCTGTCCTTTTCCAAGAGTATCCCTTTGCTTCTCTTGTGGAGTTGGCTGGCGGAGAAGTGAGGCAATGTGGAAACAGAGCTACAAAACCTCAGCATAAGCTACCTCATTACTCTGGTATGAAGAAACACCTTTCCTCTAGCGAGAGTAACCATGAGGCTCTGTGGCTCTTACTTATGAGCTAGGCAATAGTTTAAGAGTGTCTCTGTCAGTGCACTGTTGGTGAATTAATGTCTGTCAATAAGTCCTTAGGCAAAGATGTCTAATGGTGTTGAGTGTGATGGGTAAGACTGCCACCTGATCCTTATCTCAGTAGTTACAAGCTAGACATAACATCATCCTAAATTGCTCACTGTCCCTTTCTATTAGAATTACAGTCTGGTCCTAAGCCCAGTAAGAGAGAAGGCTACCACCGATTCCACTTTTGTAGTCACCAGAAGTTGCACCTTAATAAGCAGATGTGCTCCTCATTTGTTTCCTCAGGCACTGAGTAGAAGGAACATTCTTTTATACTTTATGAATAAAGAAACATGAGTACAGCTGTGGAAGAGAAAGTGGCATTGCAGTTCCTTTTTCTGCAGTAGTTGTAGTTTGTTCTCCAAAAAGTTAAAAGTGAGTTACTTGCCATAATCTGTAAAACAAACGAATCAGACCTGAATCCACGGAGAGCTGGTAAATGTATTTATTTAGGTAGGTCTTGAGAGCATTCTACTCAGATCCCAAACTTTTTGGTTACTTTTCACTGTAGAAATACCAAGAAATTTTCTGCCAGTGACTTTGATTACTTGCTGTTTCCTCTTGCCTACCTGCCTTAATAAAAGCAGTATGGAAAAACTGATCAGATGCATGATTTTTCTGTTTCTTATCCTGTTCCATATTTCTTGTACATCATACCATTCAGCTCTCCTGTCTGTTGTGCTGTGGTTCATTTCCTCGAATCACAAATCAAGCAGAAAGTAGTGAAGTCACTGAAATCATTGGCAGAAATTCCTACTTACCACAGTGAATCCAGTTATTGTTTCATCCACATATTACAGCAGATCCTGTTTTCATTGTGCTGATGTCACAAAATCCCCAGTTTGATGCATTTTGCCATGATAATTGTGTTGTTCTTCTTAAACTTCTTCATTATAACCTCTTCTTCTGAGAAGAGACAGCGCTCATGAGAGGGATCTGTATTTTCAGGTTGTAAAGGCTGTTGCAAAGGGGAAAAGTGTGAATTATTCTTTATAACCATCGTGGATGGGCTTATGTTTGAAACAAAAAAAGTATGGGTTTAATGTTAAGAAAAACTTTCTATCAGTACTCCTTGTAGCTATTCCTTTGAAGGAATTATTTGAAGGTTGGAAATTGAAGGTTGACATTCAAATAGCACTTCTTCCAAGCTCATCATCGGTACATTCCTAAGAGTAAGAAAACCTGCAAAGGCTGCAGGAGACCTGTGTGGATGAGCAGAGAGCTCATGGAAAAACTCAAATGGAAGAATTTGAATGTGCCTATGGAATTTGGAAAAGAGGTCTGGCCACTTGGAATGTTGTCAGATCTTGGCAGGGAAGCCACAAGGTTATTACTCACTTGGAATTAAATCTAACAAGTGAAGTCAAGGACAAGACTTTTTTCTTATGTCAGTAGCAAAAGGAAGACTAGGAAAAAATGTGGGCCCACTGCTGGTTCTCACTCCTGAGAATGGAGGATACAAGAAGGCAGAGCTACTGAACACCTTCTTTGCTTTCCTGCTAAGGCTACTCCTTGAGAATACCAGACTCTTATCACCATAAAAGAGTCTGTAGAAAGGAAATCTTCCTTTTGGTGGAAGAGTATCTGATCAAAGATCATATAGGCAAACTTGACACACACAGTTCATTTGTGCCTAATGGGCTGCAGTGATAAGTGCTGAGGAAGCTGGCAGTGATTTCTGAGCCACTACATATAATCTGTGAAAGGTCTTGGAGAATGGGAGAGGTGCCTAAAACAAAACAGCAGCAACAATCTGAGGAGGAAAGCTAATTTACTAAATAAGATACTGGAATGCAAAATAACACAATATAATACAATATAATTGGAATTAAAGCTAATAAATCAAATAAAATGAGTGAGAGAGTGTCTGATAAACCGAAGGCCTTTGCTAAATGCTGAAGGCGAGATGGCAGCAAGCACCCACTGCTGAGTCGATCCAAAAGGGAAGAGGCTGTGTCTCTTGACACACCAAGTTTTTATCTTTCCCTCTGAGTGGAAAATGGAAAAATGCAAAGCAATGCAAAGTCCTCTGGGGTACGTAGTTCTCTTCTGAGACAGGTATATTTGGAGCTATCAGTGATGCATGGAGCTGGAGCATTAACTCTTTAACTCTCACTGCACTACATGATGTTATGATGTGGAATACCAATAACAAAAATAATAAAACCATGACATTAAGCTAACATAGATTCACCAAGTGGAAATCATGCTTGACCAATCTGCTAGCTTTCTACAGTGTCATCACCAGTTGGGTAGGTGAGGGTAGAGCAGTGGATTTTGTGTACCTCAATTTCAGCAGGGTTTGTGCCACTGTCTCCTACAACATCTGCGTAGATACAAGTTTAGGAACTGTGGTATAGGTGAGTGAGCATGGAGGTGAGTTGATAACTGTCTGCCTGGCAGAGCTCAGAGACTTGTGATCAGTGGTGCAGTCTAGTTGGAAGCCTGTAGCTAACAGTGTTCCTCAGGGATTGATACTGGGTCTGGTCTTGTTCAACATCTTCATCAGTGACCAAGGCAAAGAGATAGGTCCCACCCTCAGTAAGTTTGTTGATACAAATTAGAGAGGAGTGGCTGACACATCAGAAAGCTCTGCTACCATTCAGCAAGACCCAAACAGACTAGTGAGTTGAGTGGGGTAGGTTCTTACCTGAGGAGGTTCAACGAGAGCAAGTGTCGAGTTTCACACCTGTGGAGGAATAACTGCATGCACCAGTACAGGCTAGGGGCTGACCTTTTGGAATAGAGCCCTGCAGAGGAGGACCTGAGTGTCGTGGTGGACAGTGGCTTGGCCATGAGCCAGCAGTGTGCCCCCGTGGCCAAAAAAGACTATGGTATTAATAAAAAGTGTGTAATTATCAGGTTGAGAGAGGTGACGCTGCTCCTCTGCTCTGTGCTGGTGAGGCCACATCTGCAGTATTG
The DNA here is from genome assembly GCF_038088225.1 of Cyrtonyx montezumae. Classification (NCBI taxonomy): domain Eukaryota; kingdom Metazoa; phylum Chordata; class Aves; order Galliformes; family Odontophoridae; genus Cyrtonyx; species Cyrtonyx montezumae. The sequence continues at coordinate 11,281,944 of NW_027072033.1, read as the reverse complement.
TGCCCACTTTTAGGCACTCCCCAGTACAAGAAAGAAGGTGAACTACTGGAGAGAGTCCAGCAGAGTGCTACAGAGATGATTAAGGGCCTGGAGCATCTCCTTTATGAGAAAAGGCTGAGAAATCTGGGACTCTTTAGCCTGGAGATGGCTGAGAAGGGGATCTTATCAACACCTAAAATATCTAAAGGGCAGGAGTCAGGAAGAACCTGTCCCAGGTTCTTTTTGGTGGTACCCAGCAGCAGGACAAAGGGCAACAGACACAAACTGGAACACAGAAAGTTCTATATGAATATAAGACTTATTTATTGTGAGGGTTATTACTGTTACTGCCCACAGAGATTGTGAAGTCTCTCTCTCTGGGTATATTCAGAACCCTATTGGAAGATTTCCTATGTAATCTGTGTTGGAAAACCTGCTTGCAGGGGCTTGTACTCAGTGATCTCCAGAGATCCCTTCTAACCCCTACCATTCTGTGCTTTTTGCAGTTATTTTATCACCTTTGTAGCTGACTGATCTATGTAAGGGTATATGTTTTTATCAGTCCCCAGCTGACTCCAGTCCTACTCTTCTGATTTTGGAGGGTATATGACCAAGTGCTACATTACCTGAACTGTTCCTCTGCTTTTAAACTCCTCCCAGGTCTCCTGCTTTCTTCTTATGCTTGACCACTGAAGTAACATGAAACATTTGAAGAAATGAGTCTCAGAGTCTGTGGTTTTATTTTTGCTACTATTACTACTAGTATTACTACTTCAGCATCAGAAAGAAATAGAGGCTAATCAGCTGTACAGCCATTCCTTCATGTTCTCTGTAATGACTTCCTCTCTCCTCTCTGGTTCCCTTTACTGCACCTTGTAGACTGGCTCATGTCTCTTGAGCTCCAAACAGTCAGAACGTCCAGCTCCCAGGCATGAGAGTCTTCTGAGTCTGAGATGTCCCATTTTCAGTGACAGCTTGAAGGACCATTTAAAAGTCTGTTGCCTGAGCAGTAGTCAGGACAACAGATACAATTTTATCCTTGTCTGCTCTATCTACAACTGTCTTTTAAAGAATTCTTGCTTTTAGCTGCCCAAGAGATGCCAACTCTGAGAGTACCACTCCCAGCATTAATGCTGTCTAGAATCCCTACTGCTCACAACTCCTGTAGTTGCTTGCATAAGAGTGCAGGTCCATTCCTGTGGAACAGAATCTGTGTAGGATGATGAGCTCCTGTGGATCTAAAGAAGACAGGGCATTCAAAAAAATCATAAGCCATCTACTGCAGTAGGTCTCTGCTGACAAGGAGAAATCCACTGTGTCTTCAGCTGAGATCCCAGAATTCACAAGCATTTATATGTGACAAATCAGCCTGAGTGCTAGTGCCCTTGGGAGCATTTAGACTAGATTAAACAATACGAGGTACGCAGAGACTTATGTCGAAAGAATCTACTCCTGAAATGGACAGATATAAGAAGTATCTGTCATAGTGGTCTGGCCTTGTCACCAGCTAGTCAGAGCTGTAGGAACAAGAAGGGAAAGGTGGAGACAGTCAAAATTGTCAGGAATTCCTGGATGTTTTAACTTGGGTTCAGCAGAACTCTGCACAAAGAAATTCTTACTGCTTTGACCAACAAAGTGCTTATTGCAGCTGTTTCTGTTCTGGAGTGGGAGCACGCATATTGATAGGCTAGAAGATGGAAGAACTGGTCTCTCTTGCAGGAATCTGGTTTTCCAGATACAAATATATACAAATTTTATTCCCCTTACTAATCAGAAGATTTTTGCCAGACAACACAACGATGGTATATAGTGCACCACCATCTATATCGCTGTGACTGAATGAAATGTCTGGCACCTTTCTGTTGCTGTCTGGCTAAATGTTTAGCACTCATATCCATACTGCTGATAAATCTCACCTGTGCCTCTGGATTTGGTTTTCTTGTTGTCATAACAGTCCATTACCCTAGTATCTCCTCAGACTAAATTCCCTAGGAAATCATTTCAGCAAAGGTTGGGATGTCACAGATGATCCCTTTCTTTGGGTAATCATTTGCAGACACAGTTGCAGCATCCCAAAGAGATACCAGAGATACTGAAACATGCCTTGCTAATCCTTGTCTGATGCACACCTGTGAACACATGCAGGTTTGGACATTCAGCTTTGGGTGATATAGTTTGTCACCTGTGGTAATCATCTGGATCCAGTGAAATGCTGCAGCTTTTCATTTTCCCCTTCAAGTACCTATCATTGCACTCAAGTGTTAATTATTTTTTTGTCAGATGATGAATTTAGGAGAGGCATTTCTACCATATCCTTCAATTACCAACCTTCAGCCTGCTTGATGAACCTTTACCAGTCAACTGGAAAGGAGCATGTAGGGACTTCAGAAGAAACTGGGCTGCAATGTAATCTGACATTAACTGTGATCCCTGCAGATGCACCATCCTCCTGGATTCGGTGACCAATTGTTCTCTGAAAACAACACGGGCTTCCTTTATTTTCTAAGTTAGCTTATGCTTTTCACTCTTGGCTGACAAGCAATAAGGCATTCATCAGCTGGGCAGTGCTTGTGACTTGCTGAAATAGGTTGCCTTGTAATTTCCAAGAGCTGTATTGTGTATACTATACTAATAAGTATCATTTTGAGCAGCATTTTGTTTCTAAAATACAGATAAGACAATTCACCTACTGTAGTTTTTAGTTAATGCTTTTATGCTAGTGTACAGAGGAAATTAAAAGAAAAGGAGGTAGAGTCTGTGTATCATGTGCAAAGTTAAAGAGTAAGCCCTGGTGATCTCTAGTAATCTAATTCTTTTCATCTACATATGAACAGCTGAAGAAATCAGAGGTTTTTCAGGAGAACCTTGCAGGCAATTTTTTCTATTTTAGCACTAACGTAAGTGGAAATAAAAATAATTCAAAATGTAGGACATTGAACAGTTTGGAAAGCCTATCTTTTTGAAATAGAAAAGGCAAACATGGGCTTTCTTTAAAATCCAGCTCCTGTAGGCTCTGCTGGTGAAGTTGATGCTTTTCTATGATCTGTTTACGTTATAGTGTATGTCTAGGTTTCTCTTCAAATAAGGTCCCGTATGAGAGAGAGGTAAGTTTTGACAAGGAGTGTGCAAGAATTATTAAAATGAAACCTTGCTTGTTAGTTGCTCATTCATTCTTCTATTTCATTACTTGTTAAGGGATGAAGAAGAGAAAAAAAAAAACCATTTGGATGGCACAGATGAAAAAGATAATGGGAACCAGACAAAGGCTGTGTGTCGAATTGGAAACTCTAATAACCCATTCCTGGACATCCCTCATGACCCCAATGCTGCTGTGTATAAAACTGGATTTCTGGCTCGGAAAATCCATGCAGATATGGATGGAAAGAAAAGTAAGTGTTCTTCATGTCTCACATCACATCTCTCTTCCTTGTAATCTCTGCACTGTACCACTTAGGATGAGACTGCTTTTCAAGGCTAACAGTGCTGTTTCAGTAGGGAAAACTGCAACAAAAACAAACAAGACAGCAATTGGATTATCACAGTCTTGCTATCGCCAGGATTTACAATGGATTTACAGTTCAGTTTGCATCAGCTCTAATGCATTGGACATGATGAGTAATGTGATACAGCAAAGCAGCATGAATCTTTTGTGCTCAAAGAAAATGAATCTCATGGATTATAGAAGAGAAAACAATTTCATTGAATTACAGCTATTCAGTAGGAGTTTGGTAATTCTTTTCCTTATGTGGTACCAGATTGTTTCAAATCTCCCCTCCTCTCTACTTCCGACCTTAAAAAAAAAGATTAATCTCTGCTTGGAAGGTCCTATAGGTGTTCACTCTTTTCCCATTCTGAGTCACATATCTGACAAGTCCAGCAGCTTTTGGTAACAGCAAGAATTACGCCATATGGTGTCTTTATGCCCCTTTTTTTGTAATAATCCTGCTGTATTTCTTATTCACTTTTAATTAACCTTTTTCCTTCATGTCCTACTTCCATTCTTGGTGCAGTAGTTATCAAAGGTCTTTGTTTTGCCTGCATGTGTTTTGTTGTTTGGGTATCTTGCTTATTTTCTACTGAGAGTCTTAGAAACAGCAGAGGCTACCCAGGACACCTGTATTTTTTCCCAGTTATTGTTGAAGATCACCTATTAATGGTTTATACTGCTGGGGTGAATCCTGAAGAGAAAAGCTGACATTGCAATTAGTTTCCAGTAACTGTAACTCTTTCTAGTTAAACTAAGCTGTTTTGTGTTTGCATGTTGTATTGTGTATTTTAGAAGGTACATTTGGAAAACTTTTCAACTTGGAGGCTAGTACAGAGAAATCCAAGTGGTGGTGGTGTAATCAAACTGACTTTATTCTTTATGATAAGTGGATAATCTAAGTAGGTTCTTCTTTATTAAACTTATTTTTATTTAACCTTAATAAATAACTGTATATGGTTGCCATGATTAACCTATTTGATTACAGTATTCAGAATCACTCATTTTTCAGCTCATTGTATGCTGGCATTTTAGAGGTAAGCCTTTCATGAGTAGTGTACTTAGGGCTGTGGCTTCAGAAGTTCCTGTATATATTAGAGGTCTGACTCATGTTGTCATGCAACTCTTGAAAAGTTAAATTCCAAAATTCTAGTTGCAAATAAAATTAACTAATTTGTTAAATGCAGGGCAGTTACTGCAGGGCAGAGATCAGCATGTACGGGATTGCTGATGAGCTTCTGTGATTATATGCCATACATATTTTCTCAGGAGAAGAGCACCAAGAGCTAAAACACTTTAGCCAGTCTACAGGAGGACACAGCAGAGACCAGTGGCTGGAAACTGAACTCAATAAAAGCCAGTTGTAGAGAGGAAGACCTGGGAAATTAGACCTTTGAGCCTTTTCCTTGGGCCTGAGAAGATCACAGAACAGATTTGGAAGTGATGTTAAGGCACATGCAAGATGACCAAATGATCCGTGTCAGCCAGAACAGCTTCACCAAGAGCAGATTATGTCTAACGTGCAGCCAGAGGTTACGATTAACAGATCAATGTCCATGTGGAGACCAGTCATGAGTGGTGTCCCCCAAGAGTCAGTCTTGGGACTTGTGCTCTTCAGCATCTTTGTCAATGACATAGACAGTGGGATCAAGTGCACCCTTAGCATGTTTGCAGACAATACTAATCTGAGTAGTGCAGTAGGTAATACACTGGAAAGGAATGCCATCCACAGAGACCTCTGCAAGCCTGAAAGCTAGGCCAATGTGAAACAAATGAGGTTCAATAAGGTGCTTATCCCAGATATTTATACAAAATGGGAGAATAATTCATTGTGAAGAGCCCTGGAGAAGGACTTGAGGGTTTTGGTAGATGAAGAAGCTGTACATGAGCCAGCAGTGTACACTTGCAGCCCAGAAGGCTGAAAGTATCCTGAGCTGTATCAACAGGGAAATGACAGCAAGTAGAGGGGCAGAATTATCCCTCTCTATTCTGCCCTTGTGAGGCCCCATCTGCAGTACTGTGTCCAGGTCTGGGGTTCCCAGCACAAGAAGGATGGGACTGTGCTGGAGCAGGTCCAGAGGAGGGCCACAAAGCTGATCAGAGGGCTGAAGCACCTCTCCTATGAAGGAAGGCTGAGAGACTTGGGCTTGTTTAGCTTTGAGAAGGCTCCAAAGAGACTTCATTGTGGCCTTCCAGTACCTAAAGGGAGCTTATGAAGAGGGGAGGGAGTGACTTTTTACATGGCCTAGTAGTGGTATGATTGGAATGGCTTTAAATTAAAAGGGGAGATTTAGGTTGGATGTTAAGAAAAAATTATTTGCTCAGAGAGTGAGGCCCTGACAGGCTGCCCGGAGAAGCTGTGGGTGCTCCATCCCTGGAGGCACTGAAGGGGTCCTGGGCAGCCTGAACTGGTAAGTGGCAGCCCTGCCCATGGCACTGGGCAGGCTTCAAGTTTCCTTCCAAACCAAGCCATTCTATGATACAGTTCTATGAAAACACAAGAAATCTGTACAACCAGGATGCCTGCAACAGCGCATTCTGTCTTTATAGCACACTGTCATAATTCATAAGAGCTTAGTTTTATGTAGAGATTTCTTCTGTGAAATTCTATAATATGCATAATATAAGTAGGAATAATGGCCACTGTGAGAGATGAGAGTGATTAACCTCTGGAACAAATGACTAATAACCTTTTTCACTGCCACTTGGTGTCAGATCAGAATGGGTGCTTTTTAGAAGGTGATGCTTTAGTCGTGTACAAATTTCTAATTGCAGTATATATTATGTATGCAAGTTGGTTGCTAGTGTGTTCTTGGTGGAGAGTAAATTTAGGTGTATGCTTCTCATCTTTGTTTCTGTGACTGTACGGCCCATGCCATTTCTCCCTGAACCCCAGCTGAATTTCAGACTGGAGCTTTCATACTTGATTTCCCTGCAACTCCGCATTTTTCCCTCTTTTCCCTCTCATTCTTGTTCCTAGGGATCTGAGAGTTGAATCTTTTGCCTCTGTGATGCTCCTCAGTGTTACTTCAGGTTTCTTAAGAAGTGATCATTTTTCTCCTTAGCATTTATTTGGTTCCTCTCTGCGTCTGACCACTCAATATCCACTTGAGTGAACAGCAGTTGTAAGAAGGAAGGGTGCTTTTGGGAGCCATTGCTTTTAGAGCAGTGTCACACTGATTCTGAGCAGTGGCTACTGACCTATTTTGACGTGGAGAAAGGGTGTTTCCTACTAAAAACACCACCACTATACGGAGCTTATATCTAGCATGTCTGTCTACCTGCCAGAGCAGAAAGACCAGATCACTCTGGCCTGCTTTCTGCATTGCTCCTGTTCCCTTCTGATCCAGTCCAGTGTTACCATCTGGGTTGTTTTATTACTCTTCCACAGCAGGTGTGTGCAGGCACTGTGCTGAGTTGCATTGTACTTTGAAAAGGAGAGTACAGAGCAGGTTTAACACAGGACAAATGCAGCTTTCCTGTTGCCTAGACAAAGTGTAAAAATGGATCTGATTTAAATGGGTTTTCACTTGTTTTCTTTGCAGCTCCCTGGGGAAAGCGAGGCTGGAAAACCTTTTATGCTGTGCTGAAGGGAACAGTCTTGTTCTTGCAGAAGGTAGGAGAAATCACTATATTTTCAAAACTAATTAAAGCTGCAGGCATCCTCTCCACTCTCATGACCCACCTCCAGGTTCCTTTCCGTCTGACCCTCAACACAATATAATTGCTCTGTTTGTGCCCCACCCCATTTACACACGCATTGAGACATGAATCCTTTCACTAACATGTTCCTCTATTTCACAGTTTCAAATTCAGTCTCACTGTCCCTATCCAGATGTACACTCTGAATTCCGGTTTATGTCATCTCTGCCATTCATGACTGACAAAACAGCTAGCTTCACAAGCAAAGACAGATTCATTTCTCTGTCTTGCACAGATTCCTCTGGGCTGCTTTTAACACTGCAGTTGATATGTATGACTTCACCTCCTGTAAGGTTGTCCTCCTTTACAGTCTTTTCGCAGTATACTTTTCTGCAGTGGCTGCAGGAGCAGCTGCAAAACAGTTTAACAGCAGCTTGATCTTAGTCGGAATCTGCAGCTTCTGCTCCATAGCAAAATTAGAGGATACCTTTTTTTTTTTTTTCCAAAGCAGGTCATAAACACATATTTCTAAAAAATTTTACTCTCTTCCAGCAAGAAGTCTAAAAACAAACCTTCAGCTCAAGTCTTCAGGTTTTTTGGCACAAGCTTGCTTGTAATACAGTTTTAACTATACACTTTTTAAACTATAACTTCTCTAAGAAAGTGAGATGGAATATATGAGCAAGAACTGACCAAATTGAATTTTGTCAGTTTGTAGGTTTTTAAGCCTTTGGGACTCCCATTCTAAGTGTAATGTTCTTGATATAGGTGATGTATGTCCAGGTTGCTCTGCATTGTAGAAATATGCTCTTCTGAAAGTGTTTCTACATTTCCACTGTGTTTTGCAACTGTAAGGAATGCAAGTGCTTACTGTAATTTCCTTCTTCTTTGTTCTGTGTTTCTGAAGTTGTTGGTTTCTTTGGAGGCAGCATGGTGTATGGTCTTCAAGAGGGATGAGAATGGTTTGGATCAATTTCTTACAGCACAGGGTTTATGAGGTGTCTGGTCAGTGTTCAGTGCCAGAGCTGAACAGGGCTGAAGTGCTAGAACAGACAAGTAAACTGGAGGCGGGAGGAAAGATTTGGTCTGAAAGTTGGATGTTACATGCTCCAAAGCCAGTGTGAAAGACTAGAACTAGGTGTCCTGAATTGCAGCTGAGCGTTCCCTCTGGTTCTTTTGTTGGCAGCAGTTTTAGATTTTATTAAAATTGTCTGTATGGCAGGCTTGCATCTTCACTTTCCAGAGTGAATGGCAGTCAGCTGATTTCTGAAATGAGTTTAGCATTTATCTGAAAGGACTGAATGGTTCCCTAAGAATTAAGAAAGTTCTTCTCCATAGTGTATAAATTAATTTCTTATTTGATCCTTGAGAGGGATTTAATAAGCTTTCAAGGGGAAGAAGTAGAGGTGCTGTCTATTTTAGAATCTTCATTGAAAACTTACATAAGTATATATCACAGTAATATTAGTTAAAAACACTTAGACAAAATTTACAGATGCTGATGTAGCGTGCAGATTTTCTGCAGAAGGCTGCTCTCCCCACTGTAACCCTCCATCTCTTGGTAAGCATGAGAGCGATCTCACATCCGGCTATACTTCTGCAGAACAAATTGTAAAGTAAACAAAGGCAGTGACAGAGCCTTTATTTGTGATACAGGCGCTACGGGATACTAGAGAAAAGGGGAAACTAGAGAAACTCACCCCTCCCGGCAACCGTTTGGGTTAAGGAATGCAGCTGCCTCTCATTCGAACTCTGGCGCGCCGGAAAGAAGAGAGCAAGGGGAGGGGCAACCTGCGCAGGCTCTGAGTGTGCTCCCGGAAGCACAGCCGGAAGCACCACCGAGGTAGAGGCGGGCAGATCTGGCCTCTGCTCTGATCACTCAGGTGCTCATTTACTGGTTCATGGTGTGACCAGGCAATCCCATTGTACAAACACAGTGGTGGAGTGTTCTTACATGTTTTTCAGTTGTGTATATTGCTTGTGTCATGGCACTTGAATGCAGTGATTACAAGATAGTTACTCTGCAAAACTGCGCTCTCACATAGCCCCGAATCAACTTTCACTGAAGCTGTAGCAAGTGACAAGCAAGACTTTTAATTCAGTGCTAGAAAGGTTGACAGAGGGGTCTGCTGAGAAGTGACGCACTCCCTGAGTGATGGGGCAGCTGTGAGTCTCCCCAGTGTGCCTGTGACCCCTGCTCAGCAGCAGTGAGTGCCTCATTCAGCAGTGAAACATCCTCTGATTATTCTTCAGCTCAGAAGTTCCAGCAGGACTTTGCTCCAGCCTTGAAATAAACCTCGCACTGTTAGGAACATGCTATTGCAGAATTTACTAATGACAGGGTTTTAAAATACATGGCTAGACCAAGTTTAGCGGTAGTAAGTGTTAATGAATTGCTGCTTCCTTCTGCAATAGACCAGGAGACAGAAATGATCCCATTTTCATAAAAATGAGGAGCATTTTATAACCACTTGATTTCTGTGTAAAAATGCAGAACTCTGGTGGTAGTTCTGGGCAAGGGATTTCCTTCTCTCTGTTTCCCTTCTCCTAATTATACAGTACTACAGGGCAGGATGCATGCCCATATGCATTTACAAGATTTCCCTCTTTCTCTCATTATCTGTACATCTGTGATGGAAAAAGCTGTGATGATAGTTTCATTGCACTGAGTGCTATTCAAGCAAAGGAGAAAGAAATCTCACTGTTGTAGGTACTGTATGCCCACAAGTAAATGTAAAGGCCTCTGCACTGTTGCTTTCTGTTCTCATCTGTAACTCAGCTGTTCCCTCAAGACATTAATTTAAGTATTAACAGTTAGTAACAGCTGTGGTTCTCCCAGTGGTTAGTGTGATCCCAATTCTCTTCCCTTTCTGTTTGCATAGCAGACTAATTCTTATTTTGCTGTCAAAGTCTATAGATTAGAGTGGTTCCCAATGGCAGTCATTTGAGATTTATGGAGGGGTTTATCTGGACAGTCTTGTCTCTGTGCCCATTTTTTTTTTCCACTGGAAATGTTCCAGTGCTAATTATTGTGCTTCATATTGTTTTATTTTTTAATGAGTGATTAGAGAGAGAGAGTTTCTGAATTAGTGAGCACAGAGGCCACCAGAGGGGCTCATTGGAAGCGTTCACAATTAGCCAACTGTCTACTGTCTAAACATGCCTACACAATGTTATATAAAATGAGAGTTTTGACATGTTTGGGCTGTTGGCCCTGACTGTGGACATCCTCAGGCCAAAGCTAATTTCCTGTCCTCTGTTTATAGCAAGAGAAAATTGAGAAGTAGGAGCTTGACAGAATGTCTCTTCACTAGACTGACGTGGGATGCGATGTGTGTACAGAAAAGTCTTATAAGAAGGCTGACCTCATTGCATATGAGCAGGCAGTGTAGGACATGGGCCTTTGTGTTTTGACTCTGCACTGAGGTTTGCAAAATCTTGTCTCTTTGATGTGATATTTTATAATCTTGAGGGATTTCAGGTATTTGTATATAATTTTTCTCAAATAAGTTTCCTCTGTCAAAATTAAAGAGGGAGAAAGGCTGTAATGGTGTAAAGTGATCAAAGACAAGACTTTCTGAAAGGATTTTGCGTCTGTTATGTGCAGCTGACCAGAGGTGTCTACCCACAGATACCTTGGCTGATAAAAAGCTGATTGCCTTAGTTGGGTGTATCAGAAATGGGTGTAGGAATATGTGTCCACAAAGAAACTGGGTCAGCAGAATGTAGAAAAGTCATTTGATAGGAGTTTGAGAAAAATGAATTCAGCATGTAGTTATACTGTGTGCTGTGTTCACAGCAGCTTTCTGTTGATATTGAGGTCACTTTTCCATTCTGGCTCCTTATATATTTCTTGCCACTGACTTGGTCTAACTTTAGTGAGCTGCCTTTCATTTCTGCTCCACCTCCACACTGACACATGCACATGTGCTGTCCTTGGTGGCATATGAAGTATGGTTATTCCTGTGCCCCTAGCATTGTCTGCCAGTCAAGAAGAGTTGAAGGCCTTAAAGGAGAAATTCTGACAGCGCATTCACATCCCTTCAACTTTCTCATAGGCTGGCCAACGACTGATAGATATTTCTGGAATGCTGATGACTGCTTTTGGAAAAGCTGGCAGGGACCCAGCTGTCAAGGTAGGCTGCAAATAGCTGATCCAGTGGCATTAGAAAGGATTATCCTGAACTCACTCTGTCAGAAAGGAAGGGTTCTCAGTCAATATCACTTCTGGGGCTGCCCAAATGTAGAGTTTTTCTGGAACAGGTTTAGACACCAGAGTGAGATGTGACCACTGAATTAATCTCACAGAAAGCTGAGAGGCACCTAGCATGATGGTAGCTGACACTGACTCGAGGCAGTAATTTGAGGAAAGATGGAATATCATGCTTCTGAGGTCTAAGTTCCATTTCCTGGCCTTGATTTTTTTCTCATTACATGGATACTGGAGCCAGTCATTTACCCTAGAGCAACTACCAAAGAAGTCAACTTTTATACCTTTAAAGGAGGGGGCTTGCTTCCTTCATCTTCAAGATAGAGCTGGGTGAGGTGTTGGGCAGCCTTCTCCAGTTCTCGCCCTTTGCCTAGACACCTTCTCAAATGTGCCTTGAATGAGGGGTAGAGAGCGTTCTGAATGGGAGTAGGCAGAGTCCCTCATTATAGGAAAATCCATCCAACACTTGCTGGGACTTGGCAGGACCTATAGCCAGGAGAGGGAAAGAGCCTTTGCCGTAGCTCACTGTCAAGCTTTGAAAATACCTTATGTCACAGGTGATTAGACTGAAGGCTACCCTTTGGACATTAGTGCAACAGTTCTCTGCCTTTCCATTTGTTCAGCCACAACTCTGTGGTGGGTTGTGTGCCCTTGTCTTTACACAATTGGAGCCGCTGATTGTGAACATATTGCTGGTTAGCTGCTTCTTCCCTGGGCTTACTGGTGAAGTGTTTAAGCAGCATCAGGTTCTGCACCTACACTAGCTGGAGTAACCTGGAAGTTGGCAGAGTATTGGGTGTTTTGCCCTCCCTTCTGCGAAATGGTGGTCAGCACAAGTGGTGACTCTTATCCCCTGAAACACCCAGCCATATCCAGCCTCACTTGTGAGAGCACAGATGCCCTCAGCAGTTGAAGCCCCTGTCTGTATACCACCAGATAAACCATCAATTCAAAAGCTGCATCTTTTGCCCTGGAGCTTTTCCCCTGGAGAAGTACCTTGCTGGGTGTTTAAGCTAATGCTATATGATGTGTGTCCTGTACTTTGTTGTCTGCTAAACTCCATCTCATAACTTTTGTGTTCAAGTTAAGGGATCGATAGTTATGACACCTGCAGGGAATTGCTCTTCTGCTTTGCAGCTGTCATACTAGCTCCCTTGGTGGATGTTTCAGATGACACTGATTTCTGGTGAAGTCCTAAAGGAAAGATGTGGAATCAGTTGCTGGCTGCTTTGGACTCTCCTTGAGAGACTTTGTACAGTGCTGCTTCTGGCTTTTCTTATATTCGGAAAAGCCATTTGTAGTGGTGTGCTTTAAATAGAACTTGTGGCAATGCAATAATTGTGCAGTTGCCCACCTCCTGTTGCTTGGGAGCTCAAGCACTGTTCGCAGCAGACAACTGCATCACAGAGGAGTTTATCTCACCGTTTTTATTATTTGCTGGGAATGGTACCACATTGCAAACCCAAAAAGTGCTGTGCTTGCTGTACACTTCTAGGAATTTCATGCCCTGATCTGGAAGTCTGGGATGCTATGCAGAATACACCTCTGATGATTCAGGTGGAGACAGTTAAAGAGCTCCACCTCCATCTGGACTGTCACAAGTCCACAGGACCAGACAGCCTCCATCCTAGGGTGCTGAGGGAGCTGGTGGGGGTGATTGCCAAGCCGATCTCAGCCATCTGCCAGCACTCCTGGTTATCTAGAGAGGTCCTGGAGAACTGGAAGTGTGTACTTGTGTGACTCCCATCAACAAGAAGGGTCATAAAGAGGATCTGGGGAACTACAGGCCTGTCAGCCTGACCTCAGTAGTAGGGAAAGTTATGGAGCAAATCATCTTGGGTGAGATCACACGGCACATGCATGGCATCCAGGGAATCAGGCCCAGCCAGCATGGGTTCATGAAAGGCAGGTCATTCTTGACAAACCTCATGTCCTTCTATGACTGAGTGACCAGTCTGGTAGATGAGGGAAAGGCTGTTGAAGTAGTCTGCCTGGACTTCAGCAAAGCCTTTGACATGGTTTCTCACAGTATTCTCCTGGGGAAACTAGCTGCCTGTGGCCTGGACAGGTATACACTTCTTTGGATAAGGAACTGGCTAGAGGGCCATGCCCAGCGGGTAGTGGTTAATGGAGTTAAGTCCAGCTGGTGACCCGTTACAAGTGGTGTCCCCCAGGGGCTGGTACTGGGACCCACATTGTTTAATATCTTTATTGATGATCTTGATGAGGGGATTGAGTGTAAGGTTGCAGGTGACACCAAGCTGGGAGAATGTGACAATCTGCCTGAGGGTAGGGAGGCCCTCCAGAGGGATCTAGATAAGCAGGATTGCTTGGATGAGGTGAATGGGATGAGGTTCAATAAGGCCAAGTGCTGGGCCTGCACTTTGGCTGCAATAACCCCATGCAGCGCTGTAGTCTTGGGATGAGTGGATGGATGACTGTGAAGAGGAAAGGGACCTGGAGGTGCTCGGCTGAACATAAGCCAACATTGTGCCCAGGTGGCCAAGAGGGCCAATGGCATGCTGGCCTGCTTAAGAAACAGTGTGGCCTGCAGGAGCAGGGATGTGATCATCCCCCTGTACTCAGCACTGGTGAGGCTGCACCTCGAGTACTGTGTTCAGTTTTGGGCCCCTCACTACAAGAAGGACATTGAGGCCCTGGAACGTGTCCAGAGAAGGACAGCAAAACTGGTGAGGGGTCTGGAGCACAAGTCTTATGAGGATAGCTGAAGGAGCTAGGACTGTTTAGCCTGGAGAAGAGGAGGCTCAGAGGAGACGTCATTGCACTCAGTGTGATGAGGAGGGGTTTGGCCTCTTCCCCCAGGCAACAATCAGGACCCAAGGATATGTGCACAAATTGTACCAGAGGAGGTTTAGATTGGACATAAGGAAAAACTTTTTCTCTCAGAGGGTGGTCAGGCACTAGAATGACCTGCCAGGGAGGTGGTGGAGTTACTGTCCCTGGCAGTGTTTAAGAGGCATCTGGATGAGGGGCTATGTAATATGTTTTAGTAGCTTATGGTAGCAATGTTAATGATGGACAGTTGGACTAGATGATCTTTTGTGATTCTGTGATTCTATGATTTGCAGACCCTGCTCAGAGAAGATATTCCCTTCTGTGGGTCATACAGCTCTATGCTTCCAAAGAGATTGTGTAATGTGGTGTAACTAGAAGTTGGTCTGGTAACCCTGGGGATTCTTTTTTATTCTTTTAATAAAGACTACACATGAGAATAGATTGAAGAAAATGTACAAAGGAGTTGTGTGATGGTGCTGGATCCATATGGCTGTTCGTGCATTGGCAGATCAGCCATGGCTAGGCTTTCTCTCTAGCATCATCATCATCTAGAATCAAAGAAAGATTTAAAAAGTGTTGCTGTACTTGCTTTGTGGAAACTGACAGGGTGACTTCTACACTGTTAAGAACAGCAGAGCAGTGGAGGCTGAGAACTCCATCAGGAATAACTCCAGCACTACCAGTTGAGTAGTGGAGGTTGAGATCTGGCTGTGAAGAATTCCTGAAGTGAGGACAAATAGTGCATTGCTTATGTGCAACTTCTCCTCTTCCTTTCAGAGAGACCACATACTTAATAATGTTTTTCATAACTATGCAACAAGATTTTTCCTTAGAATAAGGAAAAAGGAGTAGCACGAGATACAACATGTCATTTTTCCTTGCTAATTTCTGTAGGATGAGTACAAGCCAGAAAAGGCTTTGTCAGAGGAAGATGTGAAAAATGCAGTTAGTGTGCATCATGCACTGGCATCCAAGGCAACAGACTATGAGAAGAAACCCAATGTCCTCAAGCTTAAAACAGCAGATTGGAGAGTCCTGCTTTTTCAAGCCCAGTAAGTACTCTTTTCTGATTTGTGCCAACAGTTGAGGGAAGAAAGAAGTTCTGAAGGAGGGATAAGTTCATGCCAGGACAGGTTAAAGCAGAGGTTTAAGAGGTTCAGTCTGTTTATAAGATCAGAAATAAGATTAAGTAGTGATATTATTAGAGTGCACAAGTAGTTCATGAAAAAGAAATATCAGGTTTTAAGAGGCTTTTTAATCTAGCTCAGAAAGGCATATAAGATGCAGCAGCTGGAAGCTGAAGCTGCAGGAAATTCAATTTGGAAACAAGGCACAAACTTTTAACAGTCAGAGTGATTAATCATTTTAACAGATGACCGAAGGCAGTCTTGGATTTTGTCTCCTGATGTCATCAAGATTTAACCAGATGTATTTCTAGAAGATTCTCTTTGGTTAGAAACAGAGTTAGTACTTAATACAAGAATAATTTGATTAAGTTCTTCAGGCTGTGACATGCAGACGGAACAGATGACCTTTTTGCTTCTGGCATTGAAAACTGATGCACATTTTTTTTTGCATTAGCCTTTTTGTACTGAGATCCACATGGAGCCTCCTTGAGATCTTAGGCTGCAGAGCAGATGAGACTTCAGGACATATGTCTGAATCAGGGTATTGACTGTCTCTGTTTCCTGGGCACTTGGATTGGAATAGGAAAAGATGCATACTGGGGGGAGTTATGTACCTTTTCATGAGCCAACCTGTGAATGAGACAGCTGACACTAACCCCTCTCAAAAGCCAGAAGAGTCAGCAGACTCTAAAACTTGTTGAATCCTTCTTACTCTTACTTTGAAAGTACCATTGGAGAGGTGGGAAAGGGGGAGAGGAGGCTGATTCAGCAAGTGTTTGATATGTGTTTTTCTCCCTAGGAGCCAAGAAGAAATGCAGACCTGGATCAACAAGATTAACTGTGTGGCAGCTGTCTTCTCTGCACCACCATTTCCAGCAGCAATTGGCTCCCAGAAGAAGTTCAGTCGCCCACTCCTGCCAGCCACCACAACAAAGCTATCTCAGGTGAGTTGTTGCCTAGAAGATTGGTGATAGAGATCATTCCAGACTGTCTGAAGTCTGGAAAGTGGTCCCTAACATTCTTTTGCTCCTGTCAACACTAGAATTTCTAGGAAAAATAAAACATTTGCTAAGAAGGTATATCTGTTTGTTTCCTGAGTCAAGATTTCAAGTAGAGGGAGAGAAGAATTCTGTTGATCCAAGGACGTTGGAAAAGTATTTTGCTGCCCAGTCCGAAGAGAAAATCAGAAAGCGCTACTGAGCTCTGCTCCTTATTCTCCTTGTTTAAACTTAGCAATATGTCTCAAACTGTTCCTCTATCTGGAGCCTTTCATCAAGCAGCAGGAACCATGGTTCAAACATGACTTGTGAAGGCTGTGACTTGTCACAGTTGTTTGAATCCCTGTCCTTGGAGACAGTCAAGGTCAGACTGGACAGGGCTCTTAGCAGCCTTATCTGTCTGTAGATATCCTTCATTGCAGACGAGTGAGATAGGTGATCTCTAAAGGTCCCTCCCAACTCAAATGATTCTACGACTATGATTCTATGAAGGAATGGACTTGAATATAATTCTTATATTTTTTATGAAAAGAAATAATCACTATTGTAATTAATACCAGATATAGGATTTTCATCTCATGGATATAGTCATGCAGAGGACATTTCAAATACCATCAAACTGGTGTTATTTTTCTGATGTGTTTATTATGACTGTTTCCAAAGGAAATAAGCATGTTCTTGAGTATTTGGATTATTGTGGTGATAAAGGGTGAAAGCTGATTCATCAGACAAGTATTAATTTAATTTCTCCTCTAATACTTTCACAGAGGTTCTTATCAGCTGAGAGATTTCTTGTTTCATGTTTGTCAACTGTTTATTACATGAGCATCCTTGATCTTCCCATATGATTAAATAAGGTTTTAGCTTCTGCAACGACCTGTGTCAGGGATTTTCACAGCTCTGATTCTCTTTGCATGTACAAACATCTTTTGCTTGTTTCAGACTGGCTGTACCTAACACTTGCATCTGTAGCTCTATGTATTTTGATGCGATGCATGCCTGCAATTTTCCTGCATTGACAGGATACCACTATTGATTGCATTTATCAGGTGGCAGAAGGGACAGATCCAAATTGTTGGTATATAATTTTATGAGTAAGGTGCTATAACTTTTAGTCATCTCCCCATGCTGGATTTCTTCTTAAATGCATCTTTGCCATCGTCATAGCCTAGCAACACTCCTTAGAAACCATTATCTCATAATCTACATTTCTCTAAGGGGGTGTTTTTTATATCGCCCCTGCTTTTTTCCTGCTCTGTGGCAGTAGCCTTTCTTCTTACGATGTAGTGACCAACTTTCCATCTTCTATTCTGGGTCAGAGTTTAAATCATGTTTCATACTGGATAATAATAACTTAACCTTTTGCTCATGCATACTTACATATATATATTATCTGGGTTTTCAATAATTTACCCCCAGCCACAAAAAAAGCATTTTTACTCATAATTGTTCTGTGTGATTGTTCCATTTAACACACTGTTTCCTAGTCTTGGCTGCTTCTGTTTAATCTGGAAAGAGAAAAAACAGAACACATCCCTGTGATTTGTGTCTTGAAGAAAGGGAGACACAAAAAGTGGAATAAAATAAGCTTTTTTAGCTAATAGCAGAATTATGTTAAGTGTGCAAAGGAGATAAATTCAAAGACAAGCAGAAACATTTCTACTTTTCTCTGTCAGTATGGAAAAGCTGCCAGCAGGCTGCTTCTTATTTGGAAGACAGAAAATATGAATTGTCAAATCCCTCAGCTTGCTGTTTAGGATTTTGTTGGCTGAATCATGATGCAAAGTACTTCTTCAGGGAGCTTCTTCCTGATCATGCAGAAGATGCAGTGAGGACCTAACACGGCTGAGGGAGGGAGGGCTGGACATGACAAGCTGCATGTGATCATTGTACCATGATTGTCTGATCACTGTTAGTCTAGAGGGATGTGACAAAACTGCATATAAAGGAACACCAGTGTAGAGAGGATTTAGAAACTTTGTTTCCCATTTTTTTCTGGGGGTGTGAACAAACACACAAATACATGGAAGGGCTGCTCCCTGCAAATTACAACTGCCAATTTAACAACTTCTCAAAGACCTCTAGTCATCAGAGTGGAGAACCCACTGCAACAGGATGTCACTGAGACCAGCAATTTAGCACGAAGATTTGTTGGACACCTACAGGAAGAGCAGTGGGTCCAGGATAGTTTCTAATACTGACAACAACTTCTGGGAGCCAGTAGGAATCAGTTTGATCCCACCCATGTATAGGTGAAGGCAAATTATCCCACTTATTTTCTTCTACAGCCCTCTCAGAAAAAAAAAAAAAGAAATAATGAAACACAGATTAGCTAGGGCTCAGTTATCATCCTCTGTAGACATTTTTCCCCTTTCTGCTCTTTTCTGTAGCTCAAATTATATGAGCTGAAAGGCTTAGTTCTTGGTGTGACTCAGTGCATTGCAGATATGTCTGAGATAGGCTTGAAGTTGCAAGCTGTACATCCACTTCTATCACTAGGACACTACTGTCAGCAGTGCTCACTTCTGAAGCTAGGTAAATGTCTAGTAACTGAGCAAGGTGTTAGCTGCTGTCATTAAGGTCTGCACAATATTATCTATATTTTGGATTTATCTAAATCAAAGATAGTTTTCAATCCAAGCCTAGAGGTGACCAGAAGGCCATGCAGCAGGAGCTGGAAACCTTCTGAGCTGAGGGAAGGTTAGCTGACAGATGGACTGGAGGAAGTGAGTGGGCCTGGCATTATGATAAAGGAAATTAGAAAGGAGAGAGTAGCAGCTTCTCACTCTTTCCAGCTGCTCAGTGGGAAAGCAGCTATTAGCAGCTTAGTAAAATGAGATACCTTTTTAGGGGAAGCCCTTCTTCTGCTGGATGCATTGTATTGGTCTAAACAAATGGAAGCCACAGACTGGAGAGCATTTGGTGGTGTGGACATGTATGGAAGAGCTCTGATTCCGTGTCCTTTCTGTCCTGGAAAAAACTGCCTTTATATTGCAGAGACCTAAGGCAGGCTCTTTGCTTCTCGCATTCAGCTCTTGGTCTGACTCCATATAGCTGCCTTAATTAATTTGCCAAAAATGTATTAGAGGAGAAGTGTCATGTTGTCAGTAACACTCTGCAGCAAGCTGCTTCTGTTGCTTTCAGCAAGGCAAGGGGTGACAAGTTTGCTGTCCTTCCCACTGGCATTTGCTCACTGCTGAGTTTTCTGCAAAGTTGGACACTTTATTTGGATGTCTTTGAGAATGCTGCTGGGAACAGAGCTTTGAGAAAACAGGTCTGATCAATCTAATTAAAATTAGTTAAGGTAAAGTCCTTTTTTACTTTCCTTTGCTTATTAAACATTTTAGATTCTATAATTTATTGCCTAATTTGTTCTGAAGGATGAACAGCTGAAATCCCATGAAGCTAGGATGAAGCAAATCTCCACTGAACTTGCTGAACATCGCTCCTATCCTCCTGACAAGAAGCTCAAAGGCAAGGAAGTAGATGATTACAAACTGAAGGACCACTATCTGGAATTTGAGGTATGTATGGGAAGCTTTAATGCTTTTACTTTTTGTGTAATGGATGGGTCTGGTCTCATACTTTAATATAATCCTGTTTTTCTTCAATTTTCACCTCAATCCAGTAAGGAGGATGTGGATGTGGTTCCTCCTTTTGATAAAGACTTCCTATGACCTTGGCTATGGACTTAGCTCCTTATCTGTAAAATGGTAAAATGTGACCCTCTCTTCTTGCTTTTTTTATTTTTTTGAAGACATAACAAGCTTTTTTTGGCAAGAGCTGTCTCTTGTGAATCTGTGTTGTCCAGAGTGATAGGACACTGTAGCTGTAGCTCTTTGTTGGTGTCATTGCACATGGTCAGTTTGAGATGTGTTTCTGCTGCTTTGTTCAATGAGTGTGGCTGGCTAGTTTGCTTTTCTACATCCCATGTATCTGAAATGATCTGACCAACAATCAAATGAGGAATTGACTGTTAAGCAAAGGGTACACAATAATGTGAACAAGAGAGACTTCATCAATAAAAGAAGACTAGAGTCATCTCACACATACCATATTATTAAGGAAGTACTCATAGAGTGATATTGTAAGGAAAACTTCCATACCCTTCTTGGCAAGCAGAAGGAATTAGAGTTCTGTGCTGTGGCAGGACTACAATCCTATTGTGACCACACAGAGATTCAGTAGGGTAGTTCAGACAACAGGAGTGCTGCCATGGATGGATACAGGATTTTTAGGAAGGACAGGCACAGTAGTCTTTTGTGTGATCCTGCGGCCCACTCACAAATCTTTGTCGAAAGCTTTTGGTTCAGTATTAGTGTATACAGCAAGATAGGTGGCATTGTGTTGTCTAATGATGGGCCATTTTCGAAGATCTGCTAGAGGACTTGTGCTTGCAGGCCCTGGTCCTCCTGCAGAATTTTGACCACCTTGTTATCTTCTTGAGAGACAGCACAAGCAGGGCACAAGCAATCCATGAAGTTTTTGGAATGCATCAGCAACTTCCTAATGTGTGTGATCAAGCAGCAGACAAGTAGAGGCACTTCTCTGGACCTCTCCTCTGGAAAAGGAAGAACTCAGGCACATGTTGGGGACAACCATGGCAGCAAGTTGCTATGAGATGTGGACTTCATGATCCTATAAGGAAAAATCAAAGCAAAGAATAGAATCGCAACTGCAAACTTGAGGCCTGTATACTGAACTTTTGGAAGAGTCTGTCATGGTGTTATCCATGACTGGACATGAGGGAAAAAAATAAGTGAAAGATGGAGGAAAAAAAACTGCACTGTTGGTGGCCACGGTGCAGCCTGAGCAGAGCCATATGCTCTGGGGAGATGGGAAAGGGGAAGGGGAAGGGTATGGATATAACAAATGGGTAAAAAAAAAAAAAAACCAACAAAAAAACCCAACAATGGCAGCGACTTAAGGAGGAACAGTAACTTTACTAAATCTAACAAAATCAAACAACTGGGAGAGACAGAAGTTTCCAAAACCAAATCTGAGAGCTTACATTAGTAAAACTGCAGGTGAAGCACACATGCTGTATCTCTGCAGCAGCCAAGGGAGCGCATGTGTTCCATTTTGTGCCACAGCATTAACTCTTTAACTCCCAGCATGATGTTCTGATGTGGAATACCAGCGTCAAAACCACAACAGAGTCCTGTGCAATATGGCTCTTAGTGGAAGAGTGCTCCAGGAGAGCCAAGTTTCAAGTATCACCTCTTCCAAGCTCAGAAATGGTCCACACTAACAAGTAAGAAAACAAACAAAGGTGGCAAAGACCTCTGTGAATGAAGAAGCCACTCCTGAAAAAAATCAGCCATAGAAATGAAGTACACAGAAGTGGAAGTTGTGGCACGTAACAGCAGGAGTATAGAGATGTGTTCAAGTATCAAGTTTGTGTTCTTGGTTTTAAGGACACCAGAGCCTATGTAGGGTTGAATTTGGCAGAATGTAAGAAGGTCAAAAAGGAAGGTTTCTATAGGTACCTCAGCAGCAGAACAACCAGGGAAAATGTGGGTCCTAGTTGAAGCCTATAATGGAGCAGCAGACCTCGTCACAATAGTCAGGGAAAGGACAAAGAAGTTAATACCTTCTTTGGCTCAGTTTTACTGGTAAGACCAACCTTCACCCATTGCAAATCCCTAAGCCCAGTGAGTAAATCTGGAGTAAGTCAGATTTACCTAGTTAGGAAATGATAGAAGTTGGATACATACAAGTCCATGAAATCTGATAAGATTGACCCCTGAGTGGAGTTCTCAGAGAGATGAATGATGTAATTGGGAGGCCATTCTCAATTATCTCTGAAAAATCATGGTGACCAGGAGAGGTTCCTGAGGACTAGAGGAAAGTCTATGTCATTCCTATTCCAGGAAAAGCAAGGAGGAAGGTCCAGGGGACTACGGTCTGGCTGGATTATTCTCCATCCAGGGGCGGCTGATAGAGTTAATTCTCCTGGATACCCCTTCCAAAAGGACTGAAGACAAGAAAGTGACTGGGGGTAATCAGTTTTTGTTTGTGAAGGGAAAATCACACCTGATCACCACAATAGCATTTTTCAGTTATATGTCTGGCTTGATAAGTGAAGAGAGAGCAGCGGAAATTGTTTATCCTGACTTTAACATAGATTTTGATGTTGCCTTCTCTAATATCCTTCAACGATCTGACAACGGGTAGAATGGGAAAGTGGGCAGTGGGATGGTTTGGAAGCTGATGATTGAACAGTTGTGATCAGTGGGATGGTCAGTATTGAACACATCACTAGTGGACAGTTAAGCCACATGCTTTCCATCTGTTGGGGTGTTTTGCAATTGGGAGAGCAAAGAGTTGCTTGGATCTGGACTCTAGACTCAAGGTTTATTTTCAATTGCTTCTAGAAGCATGATGAGTATGGATGAAAAGTAGGCCTTACTGTTTGATGATTTGTAATGACTAACAGAAAAAGAAGCTGTTGTGTTGTTTTGTGTGTGTGTGTGTTTTCTTTCAATTTTATGTTGAGAAGTATGTCTCAGTTACCATAGTACAATGCAGAACCAGTATAGCACAGAAGACAAAAGATATCCTTGAACAAGTTCAGTCTGCACAGTTCAAATGTGTGTTCAGCACTGCAAGAATGCCTGTCTAAGCAGGCAAATGGATATACTGACTTCAGTTGTGTGTGTGAGATGATGATTCAAGATGCTTCTGTGCAATGCTGCATTACCCACACATTTCACACATTTCAGAGGCCTTGTTGAACAATCAGTTCAACAGTTTGTAGGGAAAATAAAAAGTGAGCTATCTGAAAAAGCAGAATGGGAGCTTTCCTTCAGTTCTGGAATTCTCACCTTCCTTTCAGAACAGAGTGCTGTCAGTGTCAGACAAGAACTGGTGGCAGACCTTGCTGCATGAGGTCACTGCAAAAGGACAGGAGGTCCAAGTATTTTATACTTGACTCTTTCAGGCAGAGCCTGCGGGCTGACTAGACCTTTCATCTGCATATGAGGGGCCAGGCTGATACATCTCCAGAAGCATAGCATTCCTTTTGTTCCAAAGGAAGCAGTGTAGTCCCATTAGGGAGGAGGAAGCAGAATTTCTTTTCTTTAGGCCCTTGTAATTTCTCTTTACTCAACTGCCTGAGTTTCCATCATTCTTATTCCTGATGTAGTTCCTTAGGTTCCCTAACCCTAACGCTAACCCTAACCCTAACCCTAATCCTGATGTGGTGTTTCCTTGTGAAGGGATGTGAACAAGAAGTTTATTGTTTCTTGTTCAGGAATGTGTCTTCAGACATTTCTCTTACCTTCTGTCTTTGCCTGTAGAAACGAAGCTCTCTGTCTGAAGAGGTACTACTCCAGATTTTGATAGTTCAGTATGACCAAGAGATCTTCTGAATAGTGTCAGAGGTGAGAGGTGAAGCTAGGAATTTGATGGATGGCTGCCTTATCTCATGTTTACATGCATTCAGTCTTCATAGATAACCATTTTTAATTCTTGTGTCTTATTTTCTTGACAGAATTTTCTAGATTTTTTTTTTAAAGGAAATTTCCACCTAATTGAGTACTTCAAATGTCAGAGCATTAATAGAGCAAGTTTGTAGCTGAAATCAAATTAGAAACTTCTGGATGAATTGTATAATTGAGACATAAATGGTAAGCTCCCAATATCCAGCACAAAATGGCCTTTGATGAAAATGCAAGACAGAAACTAGTCCTTGATTTCCATTCTGATGGCCAGGTCTTGTCCTGTAGTGGTGTTTAGTGCACCAACAATAAGCAGAATTTCATATGGTGGTGATGTCTTATGCACCCGTGATGAATATACTGATACTAGCCTTATAGCACTCTCTTGGCTTCTTTTTTATGCAGAGATGTCCCATGTGTTTTGTGATGAATCATCCATCAGCCCAGTGCATTGCCTGAATTCCGCTTGCTCCTTCTACATTTCCTATTATATTACATGACACATCTTATCTACTTAATGTGTTTGACTTTAACATTGTGGAGATGAAGCTCCAAATGTGGAATTTATAAGAATGCCTTTTTTTTCATTTACTTTTTAGGTATATTCTCTGTATGAGGTTTTGTTTATTCAGAGGGCTCTCTGGAAACACTGTCACTGTCACATTCTCTCATGTTCTTTATATTCTACTCTTCATAGTAGTTACCAAGCTTTTAGTCTTTCTGCCCTCAAATAGGTATTATTACCTGAACTTTTATTACAAATCAGAAGAATTTTTACTAAACAGTTTTTGCTTAGTGAAGAACATAACACATTGGCGACTGTTTTCAGTGGAAATGCTTGCACCCTCCTTCTCTGGCTCCCAGCCCACTAGGGTCACCTCAACTACAATTTCTGCACCACATCTTTAGTGGTATTGTCAGGGTCAGGTTATTGAACAAGTGCCAATAAAGGAGTTGATCAGTTCTCAGCACCTCCTGCCCCATGTACTGTGCTTAAGGCCCAGTGACCTTTTGTTAATCTACCTTCCTTTTCTTGGTTGCTAAGATGTTCTATGCAGAAAGGTGTTAGCACAACAGAAAAAAACTTTCCCACTCGAAGGGGAAAGTTCACTTCAGATGAAAATCCAGAGCAAGCAGGAATGGTTCATGGTAAAGCGAACTTCTTCCATACAAAAAGTACAAGTGTTTAGACTCTTGTCTCTTGTCTCTATCATTCATCTTGATATGTCTTGTCAGGGGAATATGCCCTGCTGCTCTCTCATCTATTACATCTTCTCAAGGGCTTGGAGGTGGCCAAGCTGGTAGAATTTGAGTTCAAATGGGCCTGACTTTGGTTTCTGCCCCCTGGGATAAAGCCAGAAAAGCAGCACCCACTAATGGGAAGGGAGGGTTGCAGGGGACGGCTGTAGTCATACATATTTTTTTGTCCCTTAGCTCATTTTGCCGCGCATTATCTATCTCCATGTCTTCTTTGAACACACAGTGTCTCAATATTTATGAGGTGACACAGCATGGCCAAGGTCAGAAAGATCCTTCTTGGTTTTGTTATTCAAAAATAACCATGCATTCTAGCTAGCTGAGTGCCACCGTTCAGCAGGCCACTGAGATTTGTATGCTGCAGAACTGGTGTTAAAAATTACACAGCATTTCCCTGCATTACAGCCTGACCAAAATCCTTTTTGCACAGTGTAATTTGCATTAGCCACCATTGTTCATATCCATATTAGACTGCTTACTTTCAAAATCACTTGAAATTTTGATCTGTTAGGTCACCCAGACAGTCTCTCAAATGTTTCTGCAGAATTTGTCGTAAACTGATTCATCCCTTTCTTTTCATTTCCCAGAAAAATCGCTATGAGATTTATGTTGGCCTCCTGAAAGAAGGGGTGAAGGAGCTGCTGAGTGGAGGAGAGAATGATGCGTCAGGACTGAAGAAATCTCACTCGAGTCTGTCACTCAATCAGGAGTCTCCAGTTAGTGCCAAGGTGAAACGCAGTGTCTCAGAGAGGAAGGGCTACAGGCCAGAAACACCACCCAGCATTAAACAGAAGTTCATTTAGGGTAGAAATAAAAACTAGGGGAACAGCCATGCAGCAAAGTACTGGTGGTCCATTTTTTTCCATTTAATAACCTGTCAGACATGAAAATAAGTGTGTCTGCCTGAATGGGGTGTTAGTGACATTTTCTACTGTATATTTTGCTGTTTCTGTGCAGATTGTGGGAGACATCTTTGCTCCTGCTTTGCTTTGCTCTTTTAATTTATCATTTAGCAGTTGAATCATCGGGACTGATTTTGTGTTCTGTTACTAAAGGAGCTGGGGGAGGGGTAGAACGCTGTGACATATATTCTGTTCCTTCCCCATTTATCTCCTCCCATCAGTACATGGCTTTCAACTCTAAAGTCACTTGCCACTTCATTTGTGTGGTGGGTGAGAAAAATAACGACAAATGCTGCAGCATTCTGCACACAGGCTGTAGCTGTGTGCTGTGGTGATTAGCAATGGGTGCTGTGGTAAATAACTGCTATTGCTTGTTGTTATTGCATTGACCCTGGACCCACAAATGAAAGGACTGCAACCTGGAAATCTCTGGCAGTGCTGGGATTACAGCATTGGAATCATCTGTTTGCTTCTTTCCAAGCAGAAAGTCTACACCTGAGTTAGCAAGGCTGGGGGTTGTTCAAACCTGTGCTGTCTCTGTGGTCAGGGAGATGAAGAATTACCAAGTTGGTATGAACCTTTGGGTTGCAGTAGTGGCTGCTGTAGGTGTCAGCCATTAGCAACGTGTTCTAAAGACAAAGGACCTCTGTGTAGTTTTTAACTGTACTCTCTCACTTAGCTGCTTTGTAGAGCCTTATGATGCACTGTCTCCTGATGCTCCAATTTCCAGGAGTTTCCTTGTTGGTATGTGCAGATGTATGCAATTTCTCTGGTAATGACTGAGTACTTTGCCTTTTTTCTTCAGGAACTTTTGCCTTTTCTCTTCAGGAAGGGATTCTCCTCAGCTATTCATTTTTCTGCTTTAGCTGATTTACAGGTGGAAGAAACTGGGGCCAACTGGAGAATGTCATAGACCTATTCTCACTCAGGGTCAGGTTTTGATGCTGTCCTGGTTACTCCATGCTGGCAGCCTGACTGACACATCTCACCCTTCACTTGCCAGTGGCTGGCTCACATTGGAAGTCCAGCATATCCTGCTTCAGGCTTTCAAAGGGAAGTAGGGGCTGGGGGGATACTACTGTGGGTAGAGCTTCCCATACTTCAAAACCCTGTTTGGCCCACAGATTCTTGCAGTATTTGGCAGACTTGAGTACAGAAGTGATGCAGAAATCATTTATTTGCTTCCCAGCTCCTCTTGCCTTGTGGAAGCAAGAGCGTTGGCTTGCCTGGTATTGTACACTCTGAATTTTCATCTCTGATTTGATACTAGCTTGCTCAGTGAGCTCAGACAAGTCTCTCCCTCTTTGTCTCACCCTTGCCGTATGAAAACTAGTATAACCATTCTCGCCCTTTTCACAGAACATCTTGAGAGGTAAGGTTGAGGCCATCTGAAAAATATTGATTGCTAATATGTTGTTATGCCTGGCATGGATGTAATTCTTACTGTATAGAGAAACATCAAGATCAATGCAAGGTCTATTTAGAAATGTGCTGGTATTTTCAGCCCAAATAATGTAGAGTCACACATCAAGAAAAATTACCATCTGATTGGATCTGTGCTCTGCCAGACTTCCCAAAGTGTCCAAGTCAATTAGTCTAGCTTATTGAACTTCTGGTTCAGTGGACAGAAAAAAGAGCAGTCAAAGATAGAAGGACCTTAACAGGTGCAACGTGACTTGCCTCCTCCACTGAGTACCACTGTGCTTTCTGAGTGTGCTGACCGTTGGCTGTAACCAAGATGACATGCTCTCAGATGAAGACGTGTCTCACCAGGAGGTGTTGAAGCACATCAATCCCTGCAGTTGCAGTCTGGCAGCACAACCAGATGGGACTGATTTCATGTGTGATGATATGTTTGCATGATGCATGTGTGGTCCACACATTTGGCATATGCCACTGAGAGTGGTTGCTCCATGCTAAGAGTCAGGAAGTCAGCACCTAGCCCTGGAAATGTCTGTAAAAACTGCAGTCCTGATTAGAAACTGTCAGCACTTGTCTAGTGCTATGACTGTAGAAATTTTGTGTGATTATAGTAAAGCATGTGTGTTCAGTCCTCTTGCTTTCTTTTACTAGAGCCGGAGGGACAGAGTACAGCATACTGCACTGGGAGACTCACTGTGTGACAGTGCTTATTGGAGGGGATTGTTTGAATTAATCATATCTGGTAGACAAACAGCTTATGGAGGGGGAACAAAGCTAGGAGGTAGCCCTGCAGCTGTTTGTCATTCTTTGGTGGTTTATAACAAACAGTAGAGAGATAGGTTGTGCTGAGATGGAAAAAGATGTATGGGAGATGCTGAGTGCATATTTAAGAAGAAAACTTGCTGTAGATAGTGGCATTTCATAGAAAGCGTGCAACAGAAATAGAAAAAAGGTGCAGGTTTGTAAATGGGCCCTGCTTGACTTTCAGAGCTGGGTTGTCTGGTTGAGCTTTTCAAGTGCAGCCTGGAACATGCACAGCAAACCTCTTGTGAATACAGAGTGCATCTCTTTTAAAAGATGAAGAGGCGACATTTAACTTTTTTTCTCAGCTTTTAAGATGCTCTGGCTGCTGTTGGCTGCTGAGTTGCTGAACTCAAAAAGAAATGATTCCCGTAAAATGCGTTTCCCAGCTTTGACAGAGAAACTGGTTAATTCCTTTTCAATGTTGTTGCAGAGGAGATGATTGGAAGCAATAGGAAAGTCAAAAAGTAAATTGCAAAAATGATTTTTTTTTCTGTTTTTAATATTTATTCTCCATTTCCAGGTATACTTGCAAATGGACTACAGTGTAAGCTTTAAGTCTCAACTATGCTTAGCAAATGCAGCTTTTCACTACATTTTTTAGTGATTAAACATTTGTTGAGCTTGGAGTACACTTGTTGAGATTGTTGAGGAGTGCAGATTAGAGCATTTGTCAGGTTCTGCTCGAGTTTTAATTAATGTCATTTTACTTCGTTGCTTTACAAATTCTAGGCATCCCAGGCACCCAACTGAAAATGCAGATTTCAGAGGCCGAGAGAAAAAGGAGATGCTGTCGTGAAAGCCTAAGCCTCCTGGACTCCCTTAGGAACAAGATCAACTACTAAGCAGTACTGTCAGTTGCTTGCTTTTTTTTTTCCAATGCTATTGTGAAGGTTGGACACAGACTCTCAGGGGTCGTCAGTGGTGCATGTTTTTGGGTGGTACCACAGGGAGTCTGACTGGTTGGCTTTGCATGGTATCACTACCCTGCCTCTCTTTGCTGAGTGTTTGACCTCAGCGACTGAGGAGCTCCCACTGTAATGTGTAAGAGTATTCTGCTGAGTTCCAGCCTTCCCCTGGGGTCCCTGCATGCCTGGCTGTCCCCACCATGCGTCTGATTTCAGTATGGCTTTCTGGGGATGCTCAGTTTGAGCTGAAGTTACACGGGACTTGTTTTGGGCCCTGTTCAGTGCAGGTAGAGCTGTGTTTAGATGCTCAGTGTTAAGATATTGCAGCACCAGCTCCTTCAAATGCAGCTGAAAGACCACCACCAGTGTGCATGTGAGTGTGCAGCCCCCAGGGCAGCCTTTGCGTTGATGCCTCTAGGGAGGCATCATTCTTCTTTGCCAGCCTCCCTGCTGCAGCATGCCGCCTGGAAACCATCACTCAGGCAAAGCCTCTGCCCACCTCTTGAGAGGGAGATGTGGAGAAGGGAGCTGGATCAGGCCAGCATCCTTCTCTGAAGCACTGCTGGCTGGCTCATGTATGTGGGCTCCTCTCCTGGCTGACAGAGGAGCGGCAGGAAGGTTTGGACCAGGTCTGGACATGACAGCAAAAAGTAGAGGGAGGGAAGGCGTCTTTGTGCTTCTCCCTCTTCTCCTGCAACCAAAGGTGAGATACTCTCCCAAAGCCAAAATTGCACTCTCCTTTGTAAGGCAGCAGGATGCTGAGATTTTTGTCAGCAGTGCTGTGAAAGAAAATGTCTGGGCCAGCTGTGTTTGTGTGTGTCTTGCAGATAAATCATGCACGGACTAGTGAACATGACTGCAGCTTTTTAATCCAGTATTTATGTTGTGTCTTTAATTGATGTAGAAAGATAAGTTAGCCAGCAGGGTGATTAATGTAGCAGAGCTGTGGGGGAACACTGTTCAGCTGTGACGCCAACTCAGACACTTTTTCATCTATAGCCAGCCACTTGTAAATGGTTACCAGAAGCTTTCTAAGGGCTGTAACCACTCATCCCTAAAGTGCTTTCTTTTTGATTCTGCCTGCTCCAGAGTGCTGCCTGACCAAGTTTAGGGGCTCTTCTGGATGCAGTCTGCAGCAGAGCCCTGTATTGAGCAGGAATTTGAGCTAGCTAGCCTCCACAGGCCCCTTGTGACCTGGATCGCACTTGTGCCTTCCTATATTTAGGCCGGTTGTCCATCTGGCTTGAAACAGCCAAGCTTTTGGCACACTCCAGTGGGGCTGTGCTTCCAGTTGATGAGAGCAGTCACTTTGGTGTGTAGGTGGTTGTGACAGTGGAGAAAGTCAGTTGCAGCAAGGTTA